>NW_027672690.1:2054631-2739508 GCF_964165515.1 Mesoplodon bidens | reverse complement strand
CAGCAGCCCCTCCCGCCCACGCAAGGAGCGTCCTTATTGCAAAGCTGGGAGACCGTGCCTAGGCCTCTGTGAGTAAACGTGAGCTGAGCCCCAGGCCAGCTGCTGCTGAACTGTTCCCACCCTTCCCAGGTGAAACACCTGAATATGTACAAGGGCTTGAAAGCCTAGAGGAAGGGCCGTGGAGCCACACTAGCGAAAGCAAGCAGGGCAACTTGGTGCCTGCAGGTCAGCCAGGATGGTCCTGGCCACGGGCGCTCTTCTGGAAGCTTTCCATTGCCCTGCCTGAGATACCCCTCCTGTCCCGGCCCCCACTCCTTTTTTTCCTTCCTCACCTCAGCCCGGAGAGATACTCCAGTGGAAGTTATGGGTGACACATCCTCTTCTTTACAGGTGGCAGCCTGGCAACTCCTGCAGAAAGACCAGCAGAGCCCCACTCACACCGGGCCACCCACAAAGCCGTGGACCCTCACACCCTCCCACCAGCACAGCCCCGAGACTGCTGACGGGGCAGAGAATATGGAGTCAGGCACAGCTGCAGGGGCTATTGCTGCCTGGAGTGCTGTTTATATTGACCTCAACCCAGGCACACCTGGGGAGGGCTTGCCGGCAGGGTCAGGCTGCCCAGGTCAGCTAATCCTCAGCCCTCAGGGAATCACATTGCAGAAAATGGACCTCGCTAAGACAGAATATTCGCCAAGGAAAAAAAGAACACAATGCCATTTGCAGCACCGTAGATGAGTCAAGAAGTAATCACGTGACTTGGAGTAAGTCAGAAAGTGAAAGACACATATCATATCATATCACTTATAGGTGTTACCTATAAATTGATACCAGGGCAGATATTTCCACGGAGAAGGGCAATCACAGATTCATTAAACAAACTTATGGTTCACCAAAGGAAAGGTGTGAGGATTGAATTCATTATGATATTGGGGTTAACAGACATATACAAACACAGTAGACATATATAATCACCAAAGACCTACGGAGTACCAAGAGAAGACTACTCAACATTCTGTCATAACGAACATGGGAAAAGGATCCCAGGAAGAACAGACATATGTATATGTGTAAAAGAACCACCTCTTGCACACCTACAACAAGCTAAACGTTGTACTCAAACTTGCTGTAATAAAAAATAAAAAATTAAATTAGGGCCTCCCTGGTGGCGCAGTGGTTGAGAGTCCGCCTGCCGATGCAGGGGATGCGGGTTCGTGTCCCGGTCTGGGAGGATCCCATGTGCCGCAGAGCGGCTGGGCCCGTGAGCCATGGCCGCTGGGCCTGCGCGTCCGGAGCCTGTGCTCCGCAGCGGGAGAGGCCACAACGGTGAGAGGCCTGCATACCGCAAAAAGAAAAAAAAAAATTAAATTAAAAACACGAACAAGAAGTAGTGAGACAAACTTGAGGGGCTTTCTCCTGGCACATTCCGTTCTACATTCCAATCTAGAACGCGACTTCCATTGAGGCTCTGCTGCCCTAGTAACCAGATTTGGTAAAGGAGAACTGCTGCCACCTTGTGGCCGTTTCACACAACAGCAGCTTTAATCCCAGCGCTAATGGTCAGTGGATATTCCAAATCATTACAGGCCTGTAAATGACACCTGCCCTGAAAACAAATCCTGGGGTCATATATCGACCAAAAAATTCAAAAGACGTCCATATTTCAAAACGACAGTTTCAAGAGGCATATTTCACGCACATTAGTGTTCTGATTCTTTGGCTTTCTTTCTTTCTTTGTTAAAAAAACGGGAATTGAAAAAGGTAACCCTCAGAAGGGGCGAAAACGTTCACAAACGAATCAATGGACAAAGGTTTAATCTCCAATATATATATACAGCTCATGCAGCTTAATTTTAATACAACAAACAACCCAATACAAAAATGGGCAGAAGATCTAAATAGACGTTTCTTCAAAGAAGACACAGAGATGGCCAAGACGCACATGAAAAGCTGCTCAACATCACTAATTATTAGAGAAATGCAAATCAAAACTACAATGAGGTAAGACCTCACACCTGTTAGAATCGGCATCATCAGATAATCTACAAACAACAAATTCTGGGGAGGGTGTGGACAAAAGGAACCCTCTTCCGCTATTGGTGGGAATGTAAATTGATACAGTCACTATGGAGAACAGTATGGAGGTTCCTTTAAAAAACTAAAAAGAGAATTACCATAGGATCCAGCAATCCCACTTCTGGGCAGATACCGAGAGAAAACCATAAATCACAGAGACACATTCACCACAATGTTCATTGCAGCACTATTTACAATAGCCAGGTAATGGAAGCAACCTAAATGCCCACAGACAGACGAATGGATAAAGATGTGGTACATATATAAAATGGAATATAGCCATAAAAAGGAATGAAACTGAGTCATTTGTAGAGAAGTTGATGGATCTAGAGACTGTCATACAGAGTGAAGTAAGTCAGAAAGAGAAAAACAAATATTGTATATTAATGCCTATATGTGGAACCTAGAAAAATGGTAGAGATGAACTGGTTTGCAGGGCAGAAATAGAGACACAGAGGTAGAGAACAAACATATGGACACACAGTGGGGGAAGCCATGGGGTGGTGGTGGTGGGAAGAGTTGGGAGATTGGGATTGACCTGTATACATGTCTATGCATAAAATAGATAACTAATAATAACCTAGTGTATAAATAAATAAATAAAATTAAATTTCAAAATTTTTAAAAATAAAATGTAAACATAAAACAGAAAAAAGTTCTTCCATTCACACTGATGTATTTATAAGAATGAATTATTTCCATGCTTATATCTATAAATACATAAAAGAGGAATAATATCTAACTTGAACCAAAAAAGAAAAAAAAAACTGAACCTAACAGTTATACAGAGGAAAACACTACCAAGGCACTTGCTCCAGTGGTAAACAATTCTGAAATTGGTCAGAGGTGGGGAATCATCTCCCATACAGCCAGCAGCCCCTCCCGCCAACGCAAGGAGCGTCCTTATTGCAAAGCTGGGAGACCGTGCCTAGGCCTCTGTGAGTAAACGTGAGCTGAGCCCCAGGCCAGCTGCTGCTGAACTGTTCCCACCCTTCCCAGGTGAAACACCTGAATATGTACAAGGGCTTGAAAGCCTAGAGGAAGGGCCGTGGAGCCACACTAGCGAAAGCAAGCAGGGCAACTTGGTGCCTGCAGGTCAGCCAGGATGGTCCTGGCCACGGGCGCTCTTCTGGAAGCTTTCCATTGCCCTGCCTGAGATACCCCTCCTGTCCCGGCCCCCACTCCTTTTTTTCCTTCCTCACCTCAGCCCGGAGAGATACTCCAGTGGAAGTTATGGGTGACACATCCTCTTCTTTACAGGTGGCAGCCTGGCAACTCCTGCAGAAAGTCCAGCAGAGCCCCACTCACACCGGGCCACCCACAAAGCCGTGGACCCTCACACCCTCCCACCAGCACAGCCCCGAGACTGCTGACGGGGCAGAGAATATGGAGTCAGGCACAGCTGCAGGGGCTATTGCTGCCTGGAGTGCTGTTTATATTGACCTCAACCCAGGCACACCTGGGGAGGGCTTGCCGGCAGGGTCAGGCTGCCCAGGTCAGCTAATCCTCAGCCCTCAGGGAATCACATTGCAGAAAATGGACCTCGCTAAGACAGAATATTCGCCAAGGAAAAAAAGAACACAATGCCATTTGCAGCACCGTAGATGAGTCAAGAAGTAATCACGTGACTTGGAGTAAGTCAGAAAGTGAAAGACACATATCATATCATATCACTTATAGGTGTTACCTATAAATTGATACCAGGGCAGATATTTCCACGGAGAAGGGCAATCACAGATTCATTAAACAAACTTATGGTTCACCAAAGGAAAGGTGTGAGGATTGAATTCATTATGATATTGGGGTTAACAGACATATACAAACACAGTAGACATATATAATCACCAAAGACCTACGGAGTACCAAGAGAAGACTACTCAACATTCTGTCATAACGAACATGGGAAAAGGATCCCAGGAAGAACAGACATATGTATATGTGTAAAAGAACCACCTCTTGCACACCTACAACAAGCTAAACGTTGTACTCAAACTTGCTGTAATAAAAAATAAAAAATTAAATTAGGGCCTCCCTGGTGGCGCAGTGGTTGAGAGTCCGCCTGCCGATGCAGGGGATGCGGGTTCGTGTCCCGGTCTGGGAGGATCCCATGTGCCGCAGAGCGGCTGGGCCCGTGAGCCATGGCCGCTGGGCCTGCGCGTCCGGAGCCTGTGCTCCGCAGCGGGAGAGGCCACAACGGTGAGAGGCCTGCATACCGCAAAAAGAAAAAAAAAAATTAAATTAAAAACACGAACAAGAAGTAGTGAGACAAACTTGAGGGGCTTTCTCCTGGCACATTCCGTTCTACATTCCAATCTAGAACGCGACTTCCATTGAGGCTCTGCTGCCCTAGTAACCAGATTTGGTAAAGGAGAACTGCTGCCACCTTGTGGCCGTTTCACACAACAGCAGCTTTAATCCCAGCGCTAATGGTCAGTGGATATTCCAAATCATTACAGGCCTGTAAATGACACCTGCCCTGAAAACAAATCCTGGGGTCATATATCGACCAAAAAATTCAAAAGACGTCCATATTTCAAAACGACAGTTTCAAGAGGCATATTTCACGCACATTAGTGTTCTGATTCTTTGGCTTTCTTTCTTTCTTTGTTAAAAAAACGGGAATTGAAAAAGGTAACCCTCAGAAGGGGCGAAAACGTTCACAAACGAATCAATGGACAAAGGTTTAATCTCCAATATATATATACAGCTCATGCAGCTTAATTTTAATACAACAAACAACCCAATACAAAAATGGGCAGAAGATCTAAATAGACGTTTCTTCAAAGAAGACACAGAGATGGCCAAGACGCACATGAAAAGCTGCTCAACATCACTAATTATTAGAGAAATGCAAATCAAAACTACAATGAGGTAAGACCTCACACCTGTTAGAATCGGCATCATCAGATAATCTACAAACAACAAATTCTGGGGAGGGTGTGGACAAAAGGAACCCTCTTCCGCTATTGGTGGGAATGTAAATTGATACAGTCACTATGGAGAACAGTATGGAGGTTCCTTTAAAAAACTAAAAAGAGAATTACCATAGGATCCAGCAATCCCACTTCTGGGCAGATACCGAGAGAAAACCATAAATCACAGAGACACATTCACCACAATGTTCATTGCAGCACTATTTACAATAGCCAGGTAATGGAAGCAACCTAAATGCCCACAGACAGACGAATGGATAAAGATGTGGTACATATATAAAATGGAATATAGCCATAAAAAGGAATGAAACTGAGTCATTTGTAGAGAAGTTGATGGATCTAGAGACTGTCATACAGAGTGAAGTAAGTCAGAAAGAGAAAAACAAATATTGTATATTAATGCCTATATGTGGAACCTAGAAAAATGGTAGAGATGAACTGGTTTGCAGGGCAGAAATAGAGACACAGAGGTAGAGAACAAACATATGGACACACAGTGGGGGAAGCCATGGGGTGGTGGTGGTGGGAAGAGTTGGGAGATTGGGATTGACCTGTATACATGTCTATGCATAAAATAGATAACTAATAATAACCTAGTGTATAAATAAATAAATAAAATTAAATTTCAAAATTTTTAAAAATAAAATGTAAACATAAAACAGAAAAAAGTTCTTCCATTCACACTGATGTATTTATAAGAATGAATTATTTCCATGCTTATATCTATAAATACATAAAAGAGGAATAATATCTAACTTGAACCAAAAAAGAAAAAAAAAAACTGAACCTAACAGTTATACAGAGGAAAACACTACCAAGGCACTTGCTCCAGTGGTAAACAATTCTGAAATTGGTCAGAGGTGGGGAATCATCTCCCATAGAGCCAGCAGCCCCTCCCGCCCACGCAAGGAGCGTCCTTATTGCAAAGCTGGGAGACCGTGCCTAGGCCTCTGTGAGTAAACGTGAGCTGAGCCCCAGGCCAGCTGCTGCTGAACTGTTCCCACCCTTCCCAGGTGAAACACCTGAATATGTACAAGGGCTTGAAAGCCTAGAGGAAGGGCCGTGGAGCCACACTAGCGAAAGCAAGCAGGGCAACTTGGTGCCTGCAGGTCAGCCAGGATGGTCCTGGCCACGGGCGCTCTTCTGGAAGCTTTCCATTGCCCTGCCTGAGATACCCCTCCTGTCCCGGCCCCCACTCCTTTTTTTCCTTCCTCACCTCAGCCCGGAGAGATACTCCAGTGGAAGTTATGGGTGACACATCCTCTTCTTTACAGGTGGCAGCCTGGCAACTCCTGCAGAAAGTCCAGCAGAGCCCCACTCACACCGGGCCACCCACAAAGCCGTGGACCCTCACACCCTCCCACCAGCACAGCCCCGAGACTGCTGACGGGGCAGAGAATATGGAGTCAGGCACAGCTGCAGGGGCTATTGCTGCCTGGAGTGCTGTTTATATTGACCTCAACCCAGGCACACCTGGGGAGGGCTTGCCGGCAGGGTCAGGCTGCCCAGGTCAGCTAATCCTCAGCCCTCAGGGAATCACATTGCAGAAAATGGACCTCGCTAAGACAGAATATTCGCCAAGGAAAAAAAGAACACAATGCCATTTGCAGCACCGTAGATGAGTCAAGAAGTAATCACGTGACTTGGAGTAAGTCAGAAAGTGAAAGACACATATCATATCATATCACTTATAGGTGTTACCTATAAATTGATACCAGGGCAGATATTTCCACGGAGAAGGGCAATCACAGATTCATTAAACAAACTTATGGTTCACCAAAGGAAAGGTGTGAGGATTGAATTCATTATGATATTGGGGTTAACAGACATATACAAACACAGTAGACATATATAATCACCAAAGACCTACGGAGTACCAAGAGAAGACTACTCAACATTCTGTCATAACGAACATGGGAAAAGGATCCCAGGAAGAACAGACATATGTATATGTGTAAAAGAACCACCTCTTGCACACCTACAACAAGCTAAACGTTGTACTCAAACTTGCTGTAATAAAAAATAAAAAATTAAATTAGGGCCTCCCTGGTGGCGCAGTGGTTGAGAGTCCGCCTGCCGATGCAGGGGATGCGGGTTCGTGTCCCGGTCTGGGAGGATCCCATGTGCCGCAGAGCGGCTGGGCCCGTGAGCCATGGCCGCTGGGCCTGCGCGTCCGGAGCCTGTGCTCCGCAGCGGGAGAGGCCACAACGGTGAGAGGCCTGCATACCGCAAAAAGAAAAAAAAAAAATTAAATTAAAAACACGAACAAGAAGTAGTGAGACAAACTTGAGGGGCTTTCTCCTGGCACATTCCGTTCTACATTCCAATCTAGAACACGACTTCCATTGAGGCTCTGCTGCCCTAGTAACCAGATTTGGTAAAGGAGAACTGCTGCCACCTTGTGGCCGTTTCACACAACAGCAGCTTTAATCCCAGCGCTAATGGTCAGTGGATATTCCAAATCATTACAGGCCTGTAAATGACACCTGCCCTGAAAACAAATCCTGGGGTCATATATCGACCAAAAAATTCAAAAGACGTCCATATTTCAAAACGACAGTTTCAAGAGGCATATTTCACGCACATTAGTGTTCTGATTCTTTGGCTTTCTTTCTTTCTTTGTTAAAAAAACGGGAATTGAAAAAGGTAACCCTCAGAAGGGGCGAAAACGTTCACAAACGAATCAATGGACAAAGGTTTAATCTCCAATATATATATACAGCTCATGCAGCTTAATTTTAATACAACAAACAACCCAATACAAAAATGGGCAGAAGATCTAAATAGACGTTTCTTCAAAGAAGACACAGAGATGGCCAAGACGCACATGAAAAGCTGCTCAACATCACTAATTATTAGAGAAATGCAAATCAAAACTACAATGAGGTAAGACCTCACACCTGTTAGAATCGGCATCATCAGATAATCTACAAACAACAAATTCTGGGGAGGGTGTGGACAAAAGGAACCCTCTTCCGCTATTGGTGGGAATGTAAATTGATACAGTCACTATGGAGAACAGTATGGAGGTTCCTTTAAAAAACTAAAAAGAGAATTACCATAGGATCCAGCAATCCCACTTCTGGGCAGATACCGAGAGAAAACCATAAATCACAGAGACACATTCACCACAATGTTCATTGCAGCACTATTTACAATAGCCAGGTAATGGAAGCAACCTAAATGCCCACAGACAGACGAATGGATAAAGATGTGGTACATATATAAAATGGAATATAGCCATAAAAAGGAATGAAACTGAGTCATTTGTAGAGAAGTTGATGGATCTAGAGACTGTCATACAGAGTGAAGTAAGTCAGAAAGAGAAAAACAAATATTGTATATTAATGCCTATATGTGGAACCTAGAAAAATGGTAGAGATGAACTGGTTTGCAGGGCAGAAATAGAGACACAGAGGTAGAGAACAAACATATGGACACACAGTGGGGGAAGCCATGGGGTGGTGGTGGTGGGAAGAGTTGGGAGATTGGGATTGACCTGTATACATGTCTATGCATAAAATAGATAACTAATAATAACCTAGTGTATAAATAAATAAATAAAATTAAATTTCAAAATTTTTAAAAATAAAATGTAAACATAAAACAGAAAAAAGTTCTTCCATTCACACTGATGTATTTATAAGAATGAATTATTTCCATGCTTATATCTATAAATACATAAAAGAGGAATAATATCTAACTTGAACCAAAAAAGAAAAAAAAAAACTGAACCTAACAGTTATACAGAGGAAAACACTACCAAGGCACTTGCTCCAGTGGTAAACAATTCTGAAATTGGTCAGAGGTGGGGAATCATCTCCCATAGAGCCAGCAGCCCCTCCCGCCCACGCAAGGAGCGTCCTTATTGCAAAGCTGGGAGACCGTGCCTAGGCCTCTGTGAGTAAACGTGAGCTGAGCCCCAGGCCAGCTGCTGCTGAACTGTTCCCACCCTTCCCAGGTGAAACACCTGAATATGTACAAGGGCTTGAAAGCCTAGAGGAAGGGCCGTGGAGCCACACTAGCGAAAGCAAGCAGGGCAACTTGGTGCCTGCAGGTCAGCCAGGATGGTCCTGGCCACGGGCGCTCTTCTGGAAGCTTTCCATTGCCCTGCCTGAGATACCCCTCCTGTCCCGGCCCCCACTCCTTTTTTTCCTTCCTCACCTCAGCCCGGAGAGATACTCCAGTGGAAGTTATGGGTGACACATCCTCTTCTTTACAGGTGGCAGCCTGGCAACTCCTGCAGAAAGTCCAGCAGAGCCCCACTCACACCGGGCCACCCACAAAGCCGTGGACCCTCACACCCTCCCACCAGCACAGCCCCGAGACTGCTGACGGGGCAGAGAATATGGAGTCAGGCACAGCTGCAGGGGCTATTGCTGCCTGGAGTGCTGTTTATATTGACCTCAACCCAGGCACACCTGGGGAGGGCTTGCCGGCAGGGTCAGGCTGCCCAGGTCAGCTAATCCTCAGCCCTCAGGGAATCACATTGCAGAAAATGGACCTCGCTAAGACAGAATATTCGCCAAGGAAAAAAAGAACACAATGCCATTTGCAGCACCGTAGATGAGTCAAGAAGTAATCACGTGACTTGGAGTAAGTCAGAAAGTGAAAGACACATATCATATCATATCACTTATAGGTGTTACCTATAAATTGATACCAGGGCAGATATTTCCACGGAGAAGGGCAATCACAGATTCATTAAACAAACTTATGGTTCACCAAAGGAAAGGTGTGAGGATTGAATTCATTATGATATTGGGGTTAACAGACATATACAAACACAGTAGACATATATAATCACCAAAGACCTACGGAGTACCAAGAGAAGACTACTCAACATTCTGTCATAACGAACATGGGAAAAGGATCCCAGGAAGAACAGACATATGTATATGTGTAAAAGAACCACCTCTTGCACACCTACAACAAGCTAAACGTTGTACTCAAACTTGCTGTAATAAAAAATAAAAAATTAAATTAGGGCCTCCCTGGTGGCGCAGTGGTTGAGAGTCCGCCTGCCGATGCAGGGGATGCGGGTTCGTGTCCCGGTCTGGGAGGATCCCATGTGCCGCAGAGCGGCTGGGCCCGTGAGCCATGGCCGCTGGGCCTGCGCGTCCGGAGCCTGTGCTCCGCAGCGGGAGAGGCCACAACGGTGAGAGGCCTGCATACCGCAAAAAGAAAAAAAAAAAATTAAATTAAAAACACGAACAAGAAGTAGTGAGACAAACTTGAGGGGCTTTCTCCTGGCACATTCCGTTCTACATTCCAATCTAGAACGCGACTTCCATTGAGGCTCTGCTGCCCTAGTAACCAGATTTGGTAAAGGAGAACTGCTGCCACCTTGTGGCCGTTTCACACAACAGCAGCTTTAATCCCAGCGCTAATGGTCAGTGGATATTCCAAATCATTACAGGCCTGTAAATGACACCTGCCCTGAAAACAAATCCTGGGGTCATATATCGACCAAAAAATTCAAAAGACGTCCATATTTCAAAACGACAGTTTCAAGAGGCATATTTCACGCACATTAGTGTTCTGATTCTTTGGCTTTCTTTCTTTCTTTGTTAAAAAAACGGGAATTGAAAAAGGTAACCCTCAGAAGGGGCGAAAACGTTCACAAACGAATCAATGGACAAAGGTTTAATCTCCAATATATATATACAGCTCATGCAGCTTAATTTTAATACAACAAACAACCCAATACAAAAATGGGCAGAAGATCTAAATAGACGTTTCTTCAAAGAAGACACAGAGATGGCCAAGACGCACATGAAAAGCTGCTCAACATCACTAATTATTAGAGAAATGCAAATCAAAACTACAATGAGGTAAGACCTCACACCTGTTAGAATCGGCATCATCAGATAATCTACAAACAACAAATTCTGGGGAGGGTGTGGACAAAAGGAACCCTCTTCCGCTATTGGTGGGAATGTAAATTGATACAGTCACTATGGAGAACAGTATAGAGGTTCCTTTAAAAAACTAAAAAGAGAATTACCATAGGATCCAGCAATCCCACTTCTGGGCAGATACCGAGAGAAAACCATAAATCACAGAGACACATTCACCACAATGTTCATTGCAGCACTATTTACAATAGCCAGGTAATGGAAGCAACCTAAATGCCCACAGACAGACGAATGGATAAAGATGTGGTACATATATAAAATGGAATATAGCCATAAAAAGGAATGAAACTGAGTCATTTGTAGAGAAGTTGATGGATCTAGAGACTGTCATACAGAGTGAAGTAAGTCAGAAAGAGAAAAACAAATATTGTATATTAATGCCTATATGTGGAACCTAGAAAAATGGTAGAGATGAACTGGTTTGCAGGGCAGAAATAGAGACACAGAGGTAGAGAACAAACATATGGACACACAGTGGGGGAAGCCATGGGGTGGTGGTGGTGGGAAGAGTTGGGAGATTGGGATTGACCTGTATACATGTCTATGCATAAAATAGATAACTAATAATAACCTAGTGTATAAATAAATAAATAAAATTAAATTTCAAAATTTTTAAAAATAAAATGTAAACATAAAACAGAAAAAAGTTCTTCCATTCACACTGATGTATTTATAAGAATGAATTATTTCCATGCTTATATCTATAAATACATAAAAGAGGAATAATATCTAACTTGAACCAAAAAAGAAAAAAAAAACTGAACCTAACAGTTATACAGAGGAAAACACTACCAAGGCACTTGCTCCAGTGGTAAACAATTCTGAAATTGGTCAGAGGTGGGGAATCATCTCCCATACAGCCAGCAGCCCCTCCCGCCCACGCAAGGAGCGTCCTTATTGCAAAGCTGGGAGACCGTGCCTAGGCCTCTGTGAGTAAACGTGAGCTGAGCCCCAGGCCAGCTGCTGCTGAACTGTTCCCACCCTTCCCAGGTGAAACACCTGAATATGTACAAGGGCTTGAAAGCCTAGAGGAAGGGCCGTGGAGCCACACTAGCGAAAGCAAGCAGGGCAACTTGGTGCCTGCAGGTCAGCCAGGATGGTCCTGGCCACGGGCGCTCTTCTGGAAGCTTTCCTTTGCCCTGCCTGAGATACCCCTCCTGTCCCGGCCCCCACTCCTTGTTTTCCTTCCTCACCTCAGCCCGGAGAGATACTCCAGTGGAAGTTATGGGTGACACATCCTCTTCTTTACAGGTGGCAGCCTGGCAACTCCTGCAGAAAGTCCAGCAGAGCCCCACTCACACCGGGCCACCCACAAAGCCGTGGACCCTCACACCCTCCCACCAGCACAGCCCCGAGACTGCTGACGGGGCAGAGAATATGGAGTCAGGCACAGCTGCAGGGGCTATTGCTGCCTGGAGTGCTGTTTATATTGACCTCAACCCAGGCACACCTGGGGAGGGCTTGCCGGCAGGGTCAGGCTGCCCAGGTCAGCTAATCCTCAGCCCTCAGGGAATCACATTGCAGAAAATGGACCTCGCTAAGACAGAATATTCGCCAAGGAAAAAAAGAACACAATGCCATTTGCAGCACCGTAGATGAGTCAAGAAGTAATCACGTGACTTGGAGTAAGTCAGAAAGTGAAAGACACATATCATATCATATCACTTATAGGTGTTACCTATAAATTGATACCAGGGCAGATATTTCCACGGAGAAGGGCAATCACAGATTCATTAAACAAACTTATGGTTCACCAAAGGAAAGGTGTGAGGATTGAATTCATTATGATATTGGGGTTAACAGACATATACAAACACAGTAGACATATATAATCACCAAAGACCTACGGAGTACCAAGAGAAGACTACTCAACATTCTGTCATAACGAACATGGGAAAAGGATCCCAGGAAGAACAGACATATGTATATGTGTAAAAGAACCACCTCTTGCACACCTACAACAAGCTAAACGTTGTACTCAAACTTGCTGTAATAAAAAATAAAAAATTAAATTAAAAACACGAACAAGAAGTAGTGAGACAAACTTGAGGGGCTTTCTCCTGGCACATTCCGTTGTACATTCCAATCTAGAACGCGACTTCCATTGAGGCTCTGCTGCCCTAGTAACCAGATTTGGTAAGGGAGAACTGCTGCCACCTTGTGGCCGTTTCACACAACAGCAGCTTTAATCCCAGCGCTAATGGTCAGTGGATATTCCAAATCATTACAGGCCTGTAAATGACACCTGCCCTGAAAACAAATCCTGGGGTCATATATCGACCAAAAAATTCAAAAGACGTCCATATTTCAAAACGACAGTTTCAAGAGGCATATTTCACGCACATTAGTGTTCTGATTCTTTTGCTTTCTTTCTTTCTTTGTTAAAAAAACGGGAATGGAAAAAGGTAACCCTCAGAAGGGGCGAAAACGTTCACAAACGAATCAATGGACAAAGGTTTAATCTCCAATATATATATACAGCTCATGCAGCTTAATATTAATAAAACAAACAACCCAATACAAAAATGGGCAGAAGATCTAAATAGACGTTTCTTCAAAGAAGACACAGAGATGGCCAAGACGCACATGAAAAGCTGCTCAACATCACTAATTATTAGAGAAATGCAAATCAAAACTACAATGAGGTAAGACCTCACACCTGTTAGAATCGGCATCATCAGATAATCTACAAACAACAAATTCTGGGGAGGGTGTAGAAAAAAGGAAGCCTCTTCCGCTGTTGGTGGGAATGTAAATTGATACAGTCACTAAGGAGAACAGTATGGAGGTTCCTTTAAAAAACTAAAAAGAGAATTACCATAGGATCCAGCAATCCCACTTCTGGGCATATACCCAGAGAAAACCATAAATCACAGATACACATTCACCACAATGTTCATTGCAGCTCTATTTACAATAGCCAGGTAATGGAAGAAAACTAAATGCCCACAGACAGACGAATGGATAAAGATGTGGTACATATATAAAATGGAATATTACTCAGCCATAAAAAGGAATGAAACTGAGTCATTTGTAGAGAAGTTGATGGATCTAGAGACTGTCATACAGAGTGAAGTAAGTCAGAAAGAGAAAAACAAATATTGTATATTAATGCCTCTATGTGGAACCTAGAAAAATGCTACAGATGAACTGGTTTGCAGGGCAGAAATAGAGACACAGAGGTAGAGAACAAACGTATCGACACAAAGTGGGGGAAGCCATGGGGTGGTGGTGGTGGGATGAGTTGGGAGATTGGGATTGACCTGTATAGATGTCTATGCATAAAATAGATAACTAATAATAACCTAGTGTATAAAAAAATAAATAAAATTAAATTTCAATATTTTTAAAATTAAACTGTAAAAATAAAACAGAAAAAAAGTTCTTCCATTCACACTGATGTATTTATAAGAATGAATTATTTCCATGCTTATATCTATAAATACATAAAAGAGGAATAAAATCTAACTTGAACCAAAAAAGAAAAAAAAAAACTGAACATAACAGTTATACAGAGGAAAACACTACCAAGGCACTTGCTCCAGTGGTAAACAATTCTGAAATTGGTCAGAGGTGGGGAATCATCTCCCATACAGCCAGCAGCCCCAACCGCCCACGCAAGGAGCGTCCTTATTGCAAACCTGGGGGACCATGCCGAGGCCTCTGTGAGTAAACGTGAGCTGAGCCCCAGGCCAGCTGCTGCTGAACTGTTCCCACCCTTCCCAGGTGAAACACCTGAATATGTACAAGGGCTTGAAAGCCTAGAGGAAGGGCCGTGGAGCCACACCAGCGAAAGCAAGCAGGGCAACTTGGTGCCTGCAGGTCAGCCAGGATGGTCCTGGCCACGGGCGCTCTTCTGGAAGCTTTCCATTGCCCTGCCTGAGATACCCCTCCTGTCCCGGCCCCCACTCCTTTTTTTCCTTCCTCACCTCAGCCCGGAGAGATACTCCAGTGGAAGTTATGGGTGACACATCCTCTTCTTTACAGGTGGCAGCCTGGCAACTCCTGCAGAAAGTCCAGCAGAGCCCCACTCACACCGGGCCACCCACAAAGCCGTGGACCCTCACACCCTCCCACCAGCACAGCCCCGAGACTGCTGACGGGGCAGAGAATATGGAGTCAGGCACAGCTGCAGGGGCTATTGCTGCCTGGAGTGCTGTTTATATTGACCTCAACCCAGGCACACCTGGGGAGGGCTTGCCGGCAGGGTCAGGCTGCCCAGGTCAGCTAATCCTCAGCCCTCAGGGAATCACACTGCAGAAAATGGACCTCGCTAAGACAGAATATTAGCCAAGGAAAAAAAGCACACAATGCCATTTGCAGCACCGTAGATGAGTCTAGAGGTAATCACGTGACTTGGAGTAAGTCAGAAAGTGAAAGACACATATCATATCATATCACTTATAGGTGTTACCTATAAATTGATACCAGGGCAGATATTTCCATAGAGAAGGGCAATCACAGATTCATTAAACAAACTTATGGTTCACCAAAGGAAAGGTGTGAGGATTGAATTCATTATGATATTGGGGTTAACAGACATATACAAACACAGTAGACGTATATAATCACCAAAGACCTACGGAGTACCAAGAGAAGACTACTCAACATTCTGTCATAACGTACATGGGAAAAGGATCCCAGGAAGAACAGACATATGTATATGTGTAAAAGAACCACCTCTTGCACACCTACAACAAGCTAAACGTTGTACTCAAACTTGCTGTAATAAAAAATAAAAAAATTAAATTAAAAACAGGAACAAGAAGTAGTGAGACAAACTTGAGGGGCTTTCTCCTGGCACATTCCGTTCTAAATTCCAATCTAGAACGTGACTTCCATTGAGGCTCTGCTGCCCAATAACCAGATTTGGTAAGGGAGAACTGCTGCCACCTTGTGGCCGTTTCACACAACAGCAGCTTTAATCCCAGCGCTAATGGTCAGTGGATATTCCAAATCATTACAGGCCTGTAAATGACACCTGCCCTGAAAACAAATCCTGGGGTCATATATCGACCAAAAAATTCAAAAGACGTCCATATTTCAAAACGACAGTTTCAAGAGGCATATTTCACGCACATTGGTGTTCTGCTTCTTTTGCTTTCTTTCTTTCTTTGTTAAAAAAACGGGAATGGAAAAAGGTAAGCCTCAGAATGGGCGAAAACGTTCACAAACGAATCAATGGACAAAGGTTTAATCTCCAATATATATATACAGCTCATGCAGCTTAATATTAATACAACAAACAACCCAATACAAAAATGGGCAGAAGATCTAAATAGACGTTTCTTCAAAGAAGACACAGAGATGGCCAAGACGCACATGAAAAGCTGCTCAACATCACTAATTATTAGAGAAATGCAAATCAAAACTACAATGAGGTAAGACCTCACACCTGTTAGAATCGGCATCATCAGATAATCTACAAACAACAAATTCTGGGGAGGGTGTGGACAAAAGGAACCCTCTTCCGCTATTGGTGGGAATGTAAATTGATACAGTCACTATGGAGAACAGTATGGAGGTTCCTTTAAAAAACTAAAAAGAGAATTACCATAGGATCCAGCAATCCCACTTCTGGGCATATACCCAGAGAAAACCATAAATCACAGAGACACATTCACCACAATGTTCATTGCAGCACTATTTACAATAGCCAGGTAATGGAAGCAACCTAAATGCCCACAGACAGACGAATGGATAAAGATGTGGTACATATATAAAATGGAATATAGCCATAAAAAGGAATGAAACTGAGTCATTTGTAGAGAAGTTGATGGATCTAGAGACTGTCATACAGAGTGAAGTAAGTCAGAAAGAGAAAAACAAATATTGTATATTAATGCCTATATGTGGAACCTAGAAAAATGGTAGAGATGAACTGGTTTGCAGGGCAGAAATAGAGACACAGAGGTAGAGAACAACGTATTGACACAAAGTGGGGGAAGCCATGGGGTGGTGGTGGTGGGATGAGTTGGGAGATTGGGATTGACCTGTATACATGTCTATGCATAAAATAGATAACTAATAATAACCTACTGTATAAAAAAAATAATTAAAATTAAATTTCAAAAATTTTAAAAATAAAATGTAAAAATAGAACAGAAAAAATGTTCTTCCTTTCACACTGATGTATTTATAAGAATGAATTATTTCCATGCTTATATCTATAAATACATAAAAGAGGAATAAAATCTAACTTGAACCAAAAAAGAAAAAAAAAATGAACCTAACAGTTATACATAGGAAAACACTACCAAGGCACTTGCTCCAGTGGTAAACAATTCCGAAATTGGTCAGAGGTGGGGAATCATCTCCCATACAGCCAGCAGCCCCGCCCACCCACGCAAGGAGCGTCCTTATTGCAAAGGTGGGGGACCGTGTCGAGGCCTCTGTGAGTAAACGTGAGCTGAGCCCCAGGCCAGCTGCTGCTGAACTGTTCCCACCCTTCCCAGGTGAAACACCTGAATATGTTCAAGGGCTTGAAAGCCTAGAGGAAGGGCCGTGGAGCCACACCAGCGACAGCACGCAGGCCACCTTGGTGCCTGCTGGTCAGCCAGGATGGTCCTGGCCACGGGCGCTCTTCTGGAAGCTTTCCATTGCCCTGCCTGAGATACCCCTCCTGTCCCGGCCACCACTCCTTTTTTTCCTTCCTCACCTCAGCCCAGAGAGATATTCCAGTGGAAGTTATGGGTGACACATCCTCTTCTTTACAGGTGGCAGCCTGGCAACTCCTGCAGAAAGTCCAGCAGAGCCCCACTCACACCGGGCCACCCACAAAGCCGTGGACCCTCACACCCTCCCACCAGCACAGCCCCGAGACTGCTGACGGGGCAGAGAATATGGAGTCAGGCACAGCTGCAGGGGCTATTGCTGCCTGGAGTGCTGTTTATATTGACCTCAACCCAGGCACACCTGGGGAGGGCTTGCCGGCAGGGTCAGGCTGCCCAGGTCAGCTAATCCTCAGGCCTCAGGGAATCACATTGCAGAAAAAGGACCTTGCTAAGACAGAATATTAGCCAAGGAAAAGAAGCACACAATGCCATTTGCAGCACAGTAGATGAGTCTAGAGGTAATCACGTGACTTGGAGTAAGTCAGAAAGTGAAAGACACATATCATATCATATCACTTATAGGTGTTACCTATAAATTGATACCAGGGCAGATATTTCCACGGAGAAGGGCAATCACAGATTCATTAAACAAACTTATGGTTCACCAAAGGAAAGGTGTGAGGATTGAATTCATTACGATATTGGGGTTAACAGACATATACAAACACAGTAGACGTATATAATCACCAAAGACCTACGGAGTACCAAGAGAAGACTACTCAACATTCTGTCATAACGTACATGGGAAAAGGATCCCAGGAAGAACAGACATATGTATATGTGTAAAAGAACCACCTCTTGCACACCTACAACAAGCTAAACGTTGTACTCAAACTTGCTGTAATAAAAAATAAAAAATTAAATTAGGGCCTCCCTGGTGGCGCAGTGGTTGAGAGTCCGCCTGCCGATGCAGGGGATGCGGGTTCGTGTCCCGGTCTGGGAGGATCCCATGTGCCGCGGAGCGCCTGGGCCCGTGATCCATGGCCGCTGGGCCTGCACGTCCGGAGCCTGTGCTCCGCAGCCGGAGAGGCCACAACGGTGAGAGGCCCGCATACCGCAAAAAGAAAAAAAAAATATTAAATTAAAAACACGAACAAGAAGTAGTGAGACAAACTTCAGGGGCTTTCTCCTGGCACATTCCGTTCTACATTCCAATCTAGAACGCAACTTCCATTGAGGCTCTGCTGCCCTAGTAACCAGATTTGGTAAGGGAGAACTGCTGCCACCTTGTGGCCGTTTCACACAACAGCAGCTTTAATCCCAGCGCTAATGGTCAGTGGATATTCCAAATCATTACAGGCCTGTAAATGACACCTGCCCTGAAAACAAATCCTGGGGTCATATATCGACCAAAAAATTCAAAAGACGTCCATATTTCAAAACGACAGTTTCAAGAGGCATATTTCACGCACATTAGTGTTCTGATTCTTTTGCTTTCTTTCTTTCTTTGTTAAAAAAACGGGAATGGAAAAAGGTAACCCTCAGAAGGGGCGAAAACGTTCACAAACGAATCAATGGACAAAGGTTTAATCTCCAATATATATAAACAGCTCATTCAGCTTAATATTAATAAAACAAACAACCCAATACAAAAATGGGCAGAAGATCTAAAGAGACGTTTCTTCAAAGAAGACACAGAGATGGCCAAGACGCACATGAAAAGCTGCTCAACATCACTAATTATTAGAGAAATGCAAATCAAAACTACAATGAGGTAAGACCTCACACCTGTTAGAATCGGCATCATCAGATAATCTACAAACAACAAATTCTGGGGAGGGTGTGGACAAAAGGAACCCTCTTCCGCTATTGGTGGGAATGTAAATTGATACAGTCACTATGGAGAACAGTATGGAGGTTCCTTTAAAAAACTAAAAAGAGAATTACCATAGGATCCAGCAATCCCACTTCTGGGCATATACCCAGAGAAAACCATAAATCACAGAGACACATTCACCACAATGTTCATTGCAGCACTATTTACAATAGCCAGGTAATGGAAGCAACGTAAATGCCCACAGACAAACGAATGGATAAAGATGTGGTACATATATAAAATGGAATATTACTCAGCCATAAAAAGGAATGAAACTGAGTCATTTGTAGAGAAGTTGATGGATCTAGAGACTGTCATACAGAGTGAAGTAAGTCAGAAAGAGAAAAACAAATATTGTATATTAATGCCTATATGTGGAACCTAGAAAAACGCTACAGATGAACTGGTTTGCAGGGCAGAAATAGAGACACAGAGGTAGAGAACAAACATATGGACACAAAGTGGGGGAAGCCATGGGGTGGTGGTGGTGGGATGAGTTGGGAGATTGGGATTGACCTGTATACATGTCTATGCATAAAATAGATAACTAATAATAACATAGTGTATAAAAAAATAAATAAAATTAAATTTCAAAATTTTTAAAAATAAAATGTAAAAATAAAACAGAAAAAAGTTCTTCCATTCACACTGATGTATTTATAAGAATGAATTATTTCCATGCTTATATCTATAAATACATAAAAGAGGAATAAAATCTAACTTGAACAAAAAAGAAAAAAAAAAATGAACCTAACAGTTATACAGAGGAAAACACTACCAAGGCACTTGCTCCAGTGGTAAACAATTCTGAAATTGGTCAGAGGTGGGGAATCATCTCCCATACAGCCAGCAGCCCCACCCACCCACGCAAGGAGCGTCCTTATTGCAAAGCTGGGGGACCGTGCCGAGGCCTCTGTGAGTAAACGTGAGCTGAGCCCCAGGCCAGCTGCTGCTGAACTGTTCCCACCCTTCCCAGGTGAAACACCTGAATATGTACAAGGGTTTGAAAGCCTAGAGGAAGGGCCGTGGAGCCACACCAGCGAAAGCAAGCAGGGCAACTTGGTGCCTGCAGGTCAGCCAGGATGGTCCTGGCCACGGGCGCTCTTCTGGAAGCTTTCCATTGCCCTGCCTGAGATACCCCTCCTGTCCCGGCCCCCACTCCTTTTTTTCCTTCCTCACCTCAGCCCGGAGAGATACTCCAGTGGAAGTTATGGGTGACACATCCTCTTCTTTACAGGTGGCAGCCGGGCAACTCCTGCAGAAAGTCCAGCAGAGCCCCACTCACACCGGGCCACCCACAAAGCCGTGGACCCTCACACCCTCCCACCAGCACAGCCCCGAGACTGCTGACGGGGCAGAGAATATGGAGTCAGGCACAGCTGCAGGGGCTATTGCTGCCTGGAGTGCTGTTTATATTGAACTCAACCCAGGCACACCTGGGGAGGGCTTGCCGGCAGGGTCAGGCTGCCCAGGTCAGCTAATCCTCAGCCCTCAGGGAATCACATTGCAGAAAATGGACCTCGCTAAGACAGAGTTTTCGCCAAGGAAAAAAAGCACACAATGCCATTTGCAGCACCGTAGATGAGTCTAGAGGTAATCACGTGACTTGGAGTAAGTCAGAAAGTGAAAGACACATATCATATCATATCACTTATAGGTGTTACCTATAAATTGATACCAGGGCAGATATTTCCACGGAGAAGGTCAATCAAAGATTCATTAAACAAACTTATGGTTCACCAAAGGAAAGGTGTGAGGATTGAATTCATTATGATATTGGGGTTAACAGACATATACAAACACAGTAGACGTATATAATCACCAAAGACCTACGGAGTACCAAGAGAAGACTACTCAACATTCTGTCATAACGAACATGGGAAAAGGATCCCAGGAAGAACAGACATATGTATATGTGTAAAAGAACCACCTCTTGCACACCTACAACAAGCTAAACGTTGTACTCAAACTTGCTGTAATAAAAAATAAAAAATTAAATTAAAAACACGAACAAGAATTAGTGAGAAAAACTTGAGGGGCTTTCTCCTGGTACATTCCGTTCTACATTCCAATCTAGAATGCGACTTCCATTGAGGCTCTGCTGCCCTAGTAACCAGATTTGGTAAGGGAGAACTGCTGCCACCTTGTGGCCGTTTCACACAACAGCAGCTTTAATCCCAGCGCTAATGGTCAGTGGATATTCCAAATCATTACAGGCCTGTAAATGACACCTGCCCTGAAAACAAATCCTGGGGTCATATATCGACCAAAAAATTCAAAAGACGTCCATATTTCAAAACGACAGTTTCAAGAGGCATATTTCACGCACATTAGTGTTCTGCTTCTTTTGATTTCTTTCTTTCTTTGTTAAAAAAACGGGAATGGAAAAAGGCAACCCTCAGAATGGGCGAAAACTTTCACAAACGAATCAATGGACAAAGGTTTAATCTCCAATATATATAAACAGCTCATGCAGCTTAATATTAATAAAACAAACAACCCAATACAAAAATGGGCAGAAGATCTAAATAGACGTTTCTTCAAAGAAGACACAGAGATGGCCAAGACGCACATGAAAAGCTGCTCAACATCACTAATTATTAGAGAAATGCAAATCAAAACTACAATGAGGTAAGACCTCACACCTGTTAGAATCGGCATCATCAGATAATCTACAAACAACAAATTCTGGGGAGGGTGTGGACAAAAGGAACCCTCTTCCGCTATTGGTGGGAATGTAAATTGATACAGTCACTATGGAGAACAGTATGGAGGTTCCTTTAAAAAACTAAAAAGAGAATTACCATAGGATCCAGCAATCCCACTTCTGGGCATATACCCAGAGAAAACCATAAATCACAGAGACACATTCACCACAATGTTCATTGCAGCACTATTTACAATAGCCAGGTAATGGAAGCAACCTAAATGCCCACAGACAGATGAATGGATAAAGATGTGGTACATATATAAAATGGAATATTACTCAGCCATAAAAAGGAATGAAACTGAGTCATTTGTAGAGAAGTTGATGGATCTAGAGACTGTCATACAGAGTGAAGTAAGTCAGAAAGAGAAAAACAAATATTGTATATTAATGCCTATATGTGGAACCTAGAAAAATGCTACAGATGAACTGGTTTGCAGGGCAGAAATAGAGACACAGAGTTAGAGAACAAACGTATCGACACAAAGTGGGGGAAGCCATGGGGTGGTGGTGGTGGGATGAGTTGGGAGATTGGGATTGACCTGTATACATGTCTATGCATAAAATAGATAACTAATAATAACCTAGTGTATAAAAAATAAATAAAATTAAATTTCAAAATTTTTAAAAACAAAATGTAAAAATAAAACAGAAAAAAGTTCTTCCATTCACACTGATGTATTTATAAGAATGAATTATTTCCATGCTTATATCTATAAATACATAAAAGAGGAATAAAATCAAACTTGAACCAAAAAAAAAAAAAAACTGAACCTAACAGTTATACAGAGGAAAACACTACCAAGGCACTTGCTCCAGTGGTAAACAATTCTGAAATTGGTCAGAGGTGGGGAATCATCTCCCATACAGCCAGCAGCCCCACCCGCCCACGCAAGGAGCCTCCTTATTGCAAAGCTGTGGGACCGTGCCGAGGCCTCTGTGAGTAAACGTGAGCTGAGCACCAGGCCAGCTGCTGCTGAACTGTTCCCACCCTTCCCAGGTGAAACACCTGAATATGTACAAGGGTTTGAAAGCCTAGAGGAAGGGCCGTGGAGCCACACCAGCGAAAGCAAGCAGGGCAACTTGGTGCCTGCAGGTCAGCCAGGATGGTCCTGGCCACGGGCGCTCTTCTGGAAGCTTTCCATTGCCCTGCCTGAGATACCCCTCCTGTCCCGGCCCCCACTCCTTTTTTTCCTTCCTCACCTCAGCCCGGAGAGATACTCCAGTGGAAGTTATGGGTGACACATCCTCTTCTTTACAGGTGGCAGCCTGGCAACTCCTGCAGAAAGTCCAGCAGAGCCCCACTCACACCGGGCCACCCACAAAGCCGTGGACCCTCACACCCTCCCACCAGCACAGCCCCGAGACTGCTGACGGGGCAGAGAATATGGAGTCAGGCACAGCTGCAGGGGCTATTGCTGCCTGGAGTGCTGTTTATATTGACCTCAACCCAGGCACACCTGGGGAGGGCTTGCCGGCAGGGTCAGGCTGCCCAGGTCAGCTAATCCTCAGCCCTCAGGGAATCACACTGCAGAAAATGGACCTCGCTAAGACAGAATATTAGCCAAGGAAAAAAAGCACACAATGCCATTTGCAGCACCGTAGATGAGTCTAGAGGTAATCACGTGACTTGGAGTAAGTCAGAAAGTGAAAGACACATATCATATCATATCACTTATAGGTGTTACCTATAAATTGATACCAGGGCAGATATTTCCATGGAGAAGGGCAATCACAGATTCATTAAACAAACTTATGGTTCACCAAAGGAAAGGTGTGAGGATTGAATTCATTATGATATTGGGGTTAACAGACATATACAAACACCGTAGACATTTATAATCACCAAAGTCCTACGGAGTACCAAGAGAAGACTACTCAACATTCTGTCATAACGTACATGGGAAAAGGATCCCAGGAAGAACAGACATATGTATATGTGTAAAAGAACCACCTCTTGCACACCTACAACAAGCTAAACGTTGTACTCAAACTTGCTGTAATAAAAAATAAAAAAATTAAATTAAAAACAGGAACAAGAAGTAGTGAGACAAACTTGAGGGGCTTTCTCCTGGCACATTCCGTTCTAAATTCCAATCTAGAACGTGACTTCCATTGAGGCTCTGCTGCCCAATAACCAGATTTGGTAAGGGAGAACTGCTGCCACCTTGTGGCCGTTTCACACAACAGCAGCTTTAATCCCAGCGCTAATGGTCAGTGGATATTCCAAATCATTACAGGCCTGTAAATGACACCTGCCCTGAAAACAAATCCTGGGGTCATATATCGACCAAAAAATTCAAAAGACGTCCATATTTCAAAACGACAGTTTCAAGAGGCATATTTCACGCACATTAGTGTTCTGATTCTTTTGCTTTCTTTCTTTCTTTGTTAAAAAAACGGGAATGGAAAAAGGTAACCCTCAGAAGGGGCGAAAACGTTCACAAACGAATCAATGGACAAAGGTTTAATCTCCAATATATATAAACAGCTCATGCAGCTTAATATTAATAAAACAAACAACCCAATACAAAAATGGGCAGAAGATCTAAAGAGACGTTTCTTCAAAGAAGACACAGAGATGGCCAAGACGCACATGAAAAGCTGCTCAACATCACTAATTATTAGAGAAATGCAAATCAAAACTACAATGAGGTAAGACCTCACACCTGTTAGAATCGGCATCATCAGATAATCTACAAACAACAAATTCTGGGGAGGGTGTGGACAAAAGGAACCCTCTTCCGCTATTGGTGGGAATGTAAATTGATACAGTCACTATGGAGAACAGTATGGAGGTTCCTTTAAAAAACTAAAAAGAGAATTACCATAGGATCCAGCAATCCCACTTCTGGGCATATACCCAGAGAAAACCATAAATCACAGAGACACATTCACCACAATGTTCATTGCAGCACTATTTACAATAGCCAGGTAATGGAAGCAACGTAAATGCCCACAGACAAACGAATGGATAAAGATGTGGTACATATATAAAATGGAATATTACTCAGCCATAAAAAGGAATGAAACTGAGTCATTTGTAGAGAAGTTGATGGATCTAGAGACTGTCATACAGAGTGAAGTAAGTCAGAAAGAGAAAAACAAATATTGTATATTAATGCCTATATGTGGAACCTAGAAAAACGCTACAGATGAACTGGTTTGCAGGGCAGAAATAGAGACACAGAGGTAGAGAACAAACATATGGACACAAAGTGGGGGAAGCCATGGGGTGGTGGTGGTGGGATGAGTTGGGAGATTGGGATTGACCTGTATACATGTCTATGCATAAAATAGATAACTAATAATAACATAGTGTATAAAAAAATAAATAAAATTAAATTTCAAAATTTTTAAAAATAAAATGTAAAAATAAAACAGAAAAAAGTTCTTCCATTCACACTGATGTATTTATAAGAATGAATTATTTCCATGCTTATATCTATAAATACATAAAAGAGGAATAAAATCTAACTTGAACAAAAAAGAAAAAAAAAAATGAACCTAACAGTTATACAGAGGAAAACACTACCAAGGCACTTGCTCCAGTGGTAAACAATTCTGAAATTGGTCAGAGGTGGGGAATCATCTCCCATACAGCCAGCAGCCCCACCCACCCACGCAAGGAGCGTCCTTATTGCAAAGCTGGGGGACCGTGCCGAGGCCTCTGTGAGTAAACGTGAGCTGAGCCCCAGGCCAGCTGCTGCTGAACTGTTCCCACCCTTCCCAGGTGAAACACCTGAATATGTACAAGGGTTTGAAAGCCTAGAGGAAGGGCCGTGGAGCCACACCAGCGAAAGCAAGCAGGGCAACTTGGTGCCTGCAGGTCAGCCAGGATGGTCCTGGCCACGGGCGCTCTTCTGGAAGCTTTCCATTGCCCTGCCTGAGATACCCCTCCTGTCCCGGCCCCCACTCCTTTTTTTCCTTCCTCACCTCAGCCCGGAGAGATACTCCAGTGGAAGTTATGGGTGACACATCCTCTTCTTTACAGGTGGCAGCCGGGCAACTCCTGCAGAAAGTCCAGCAGAGCCCCACTCACACCGGGCCACCCACAAAGCCGTGGACCCTCACACCCTCCCACCAGCACAGCCCCGAGACTGCTGACGGGGCAGAGAATATGGAGTCAGGCACAGCTGCAGGGGCTATTGCTGCCTGGAGTGCTGTTTATATTGAACTCAACCCAGGCACACCTGGGGAGGGCTTGCCGGCAGGGTCAGGCTGCCCAGGTCAGCTAATCCTCAGCCCTCAGGGAATCACATTGCAGAAAATGGACCTCGCTAAGACAGAGTTTTCGCCAAGGAAAAAAAGCACACAATGCCATTTGCAGCACCGTAGATGAGTCTAGAGGTAATCACGTGACTTGGAGTAAGTCAGAAAGTGAAAGACACATATCATATCATATCACTTATAGGTGTTACCTATAAATTGATACCAGGGCAGATATTTCCACGGAGAAGGTCAATCAAAGATTCATTAAACAAACTTATGGTTCACCAAAGGAAAGGTGTGAGGATTGAATTCATTATGATATTGGGGTTAACAGACATATACAAACACAGTAGACGTATATAATCACCAAAGACCTACGGAGTACCAAGAGAAGACTACTCAACATTCTGTCATAACGAACATGGGAAAAGGATCCCAGGAAGAACAGACATATGTATATGTGTAAAAGAACCACCTCTTGCACACCTACAACAAGCTAAACGTTGTACTCAAACTTGCTGTAATAAAAAATAAAAAATTAAATTAAAAACACGAACAAGAATTAGTGAGAAAAACTTGAGGGGCTTTCTCCTGGTACATTCCGTTCTACATTCCAATCTAGAATGCGACTTCCATTGAGGCTCTGCTGCCCTAGTAACCAGATTTGGTAAGGGAGAACTGCTGCCACCTTGTGGCCGTTTCACACAACAGCAGCTTTAATCCCAGCGCTAATGGTCAGTGGATATTCCAAATCATTACAGGCCTGTAAATGACACCTGCCCTGAAAACAAATCCTGGGGTCATATATCGACCAAAAAATTCAAAAGACGTCCATATTTCAAAACGACAGTTTCAAGAGGCATATTTCACGCACATTAGTGTTCTGCTTCTTTTGATTTCTTTCTTTCTTTGTTAAAAAAACGGGAATGGAAAAAGGCAACCCTCAGAATGGGCGAAAACTTTCACAAACGAATCAATGGACAAAGGTTTAATCTCCAATATATATAAACAGCTCATGCAGCTTAATATTAATAAAACAAACAACCCAATACAAAAATGGGCAGAAGATCTAAATAGACGTTTCTTCAAAGAAGACACAGAGATGGCCAAGACGCACATGAAAAGCTGCTCAACATCACTAATTATTAGAGAAATGCAAATCAAAACTACAATGAGGTAAGACCTCACACCTGTTAGAATCGGCATCATCAGATAATCTACAAACAACAAATTCTGGGGAGGGTGTGGACAAAAGGAACCCTCTTCCGCTATTGGTGGGAATGTAAATTGATACAGTCACTATGGAGAACAGTATGGAGGTTCCTTTAAAAAACTAAAAAGAGAATTACCATAGGATCCAGCAATCCCACTTCTGGGCATATACCCAGAGAAAACCATAAATCACAGAGACACATTCACCACAATGTTCATTGCAGCACTATTTACAATAGCCAGGTAATGGAAGCAACCTAAATGCCCACAGACAGATGAATGGATAAAGATGTGGTACATATATAAAATGGAATATTACTCAGCCATAAAAAGGAATGAAACTGAGTCATTTGTAGAGAAGTTGATGGATCTAGAGACTGTCATACAGAGTGAAGTAAGTCAGAAAGAGAAAAACAAATATTGTATATTAATGCCTATATGTGGAACCTAGAAAAATGCTACAGATGAACTGGTTTGCAGGGCAGAAATAGAGACACAGAGTTAGAGAACAAACGTATCGACACAAAGTGGGGGAAGCCATGGGGTGGTGGTGGTGGGATGAGTTGGGAGATTGGGATTGACCTGTATACATGTCTATGCATAAAATAGATAACTAATAATAACCTAGTGTATAAAAAATAAATAAAATTAAATTTCAAAATTTTTAAAAACAAAATGTAAAAATAAAACAGAAAAAAAGTTCTTCCATTCACACTGATGTATTTATAAGAATGAATTATTTCCATGCTTATATCTATAAATACATAAAAGAGGAATAAAATCAAACTTGAACCAAAAAAAAAAAAAAACTGAACCTAACAGTTATACAGAGGAAAACACTACCAAGGCACTTGCTCCAGTGGTAAACAATTCTGAAATTGGTCAGAGGTGGGGAATCATCTCCCATACAGCCAGCAGCCCCACCCGCCCACGCAAGGAGCCTCCTTATTGCAAAGCTGTGGGACCGTGCCGAGGCCTCTGTGAGTAAACGTGAGCTGAGCACCAGGCCAGCTGCTGCTGAACTGTTCCCACCCTTCCCAGGTGAAACACCTGAATATGTACAAGGGTTTGAAAGCCTAGAGGAAGGGCCGTGGAGCCACACCAGCGAAAGCAAGCAGGGCAACTTGGTGCCTGCAGGTCAGCCAGGATGGTCCTGGCCACGGGCGCTCTTCTGGAAGCTTTCCATTGCCCTGCCTGAGATACCCCTCCTGTCCCGGCCCCCACTCCTTTTTTTCCTTCCTCACCTCAGCCCGGAGAGATACTCCAGTGGAAGTTATGGGTGACACATCCTCTTCTTTACAGGTGGCAGCCTGGCAACTCCTGCAGAAAGTCCAGCAGAGCCCCACTCACACCGGGCCACCCACAAAGCCGTGGACCCTCACACCCTCCCACCAGCACAGCCCCGAGACTGCTGACGGGGCAGAGAATATGGAGTCAGGCACAGCTGCAGGGGCTATTGCTGCCTGGAGTGCTGTTTATATTGACCTCAACCCAGGCACACCTGGGGAGGGCTTGCCGGCAGGGTCAGGCTGCCCAGGTCAGCTAATCCTCAGCCCTCAGGGAATCACACTGCAGAAAATGGACCTCGCTAAGACAGAATATTAGCCAAGGAAAAAAAGCACACAATGCCATTTGCAGCACCGTAGATGAGTCTAGAGGTAATCACGTGACTTGGAGTAAGTCAGAAAGTGAAAGACACATATCATATCATATCACTTATAGGTGTTACCTATAAATTGATACCAGGGCAGATATTTCCATGGAGAAGGGCAATCACAGATTCATTAAACAAACTTATGGTTCACCAAAGGAAAGGTGTGAGGATTGAATTCATTATGATATTGGGGTTAACAGACATATACAAACACCGTAGACATTTATAATCACCAAAGTCCTACGGAGTACCAAGAGAAGACTACTCAACATTCTGTCATAACGTACATGGGAAAAGGATCCCAGGAAGAACAGACATATGTATATGTGTAAAAGAACCACCTCTTGCACACCTACAACAAGCTAAACGTTGTACTCAAACTTGCTGTAATAAAAAATAAAAAAATTAAATTAAAAACAGGAACAAGAAGTAGTGAGACAAACTTGAGGGGCTTTCTCCTGGCACATTCCGTTCTAAATTCCAATCTAGAACGTGACTTCCATTGAGGCTCTGCTGCCCAATAACCAGATTTGGTAAGGGAGAACTGCTGCCACCTTGTGGCCGTTTCACACAACAGCAGCTTTAATCCCAGCGCTAATGGTCAGTGGATATTCCAAATCATTACAGGCCTGTAAATGACACCTGCCCTGAAAACAAATCCTGGGGTCATATATCCACTAAAAAATTCAAAAGACGTCCATATTTCAAAACGACAGTTTCAAGAGGCATATTTCACGCACATTGGTGTTCTGCTTCTTTTGCTTTCTTTCTTTCTTTGTTAAAAAAACGGGAATGGAAAAAGGTAAGCCTCAGAATGGGCGAAAACGTTCACAAACGAATCAATGGACAAAGGTTTAATCTCCAATATATATATACAGCTCATGCAGCTTAATATTAATACAACAAACAACCCAATACAAAAATGGGCAGAAGATCTAAATAGACGTTTCTTCAAAGAAGACACAGAGATGGCCAAGACGCACATGAAAAGCTGCTCAACATCACTAATTATTAGAGAAATGCAAATCAAAACTACAATGAGGTAAGACCTCACACCTGTTAGAATCGGCATCATCAGATAATCTACAAACAACAAATTCTGGGGAGGGTGTGGACAAAAGGAACCCTCTTCCGCTATTGGTGGGAATGTAAATTGATACAGTCACTATGGAGAACAGTATGGAGGTTCCTTTAAAAAACTAAAAAGAGAATTACCATAGGATCCAGCAATCCCACTTCTGGGCATATACCCAGAGAAAACCATAAATCACAGAGACACATTCACCACAATGTTCATTGCAGCACTATTTACAATAGCCAGGTAATGGAAGCAACCTAAATGCCCACAGACAGACGAATGGATAAAGATGTGGTACATATATAAAATGGAATATAGCCATAAAAAGGAATGAAACTGAGTCATTTGTAGAGAAGTTGATGGATCTAGAGACTGTCATACAGAGTGAAGTAAGTCAGAAAGAGAAAAACAAATATTGTATATTAATGCCTATATGTGGAACCTAGAAAAATGGTAGAGATGAACTGGTTTGCAGGGCAGAAATAGAGACACAGAGGTAGAGAACAACGTATTGACACAAAGTGGGGGAAGCCATGGGGTGGTGGTGGTGGGATGAGTTGGGAGATTGGGATTGACCTGTATACATGTCTATGCATAAAATAGATAACTAATAATAACCTACTGTATAAAAAAAATAATTAAAATTAAATTTCAAAAATTTTAAAAATAAAATGTAAAAATAGAACAGAAAAAATGTTCTTCCATTCACACTGATGTATTTATAAGAATGAATTATTTCCATGCTTATATCTATAAATACATAAAAGAGGAATAAAATCTAACTTGAACCAAAAAAGAAAAAAAAAATGAACCTAACAGTTATACAGAGGAAAACACTACCAAGGCACTTGCTCCAGTGGTAAACAATTCTGAAATTGGTCAGAGGTGGGGAATCATCTCCCATACAGCCAGCAGCCCCGCCCACCCACGCAAGGAGCGTCCTTATTGCAAAGGTGGGGGACCGTGTCGAGGCCTCTGTGAGTAAACGTGAGCTGAGCCCCAGGCCAGCTGCTGCTGAACTGTTCCCACCCTTCCCAGGTGAAACACCTGAATATGTTCAAGGGCTTGAAAGCCTAGAGGAAGGGCCGTGGAGCCACACCAGCGACAGCACGCAGGCCACCTTGGTGCCTGCTGGTCAGCCAGGATGGTCCTGGCCACGGGCGCTCTTCTGGAAGCTTTCCATTGCCCTGCCTGAGATACCCCTCCTGTCCCGGCCCCCACTCCTTTTTTTCCTTCCTCACCTCAGCCCAGAGAGATATTCCAGTGGAAGTTATGGGTGACACATCCTCTTCTTTACAGGTGGCAGCCTGGCAACTCCTGCAGAAAGTCCAGCAGAGCCCCACTCACACCGGGCCACCCACAAAGCCGTGGACCCTCACACCCTCCCACCAGCACAGCCCCGAGACTGCTGACGGGGCAGAGAATATGGAGTCAGGCACAGCTGCAGGGGCTATTGCTGCCTGGAGTGCTGTTTATATTGACCTCAACCCAGGCACACCTGGGGAGGGCTTGCCGGCAGGGTCAGGCTGCCCAGGTCAGCTAATCCTCAGGCCTCAGGGAATCACATTGCAGAAAAAGGACCTTGCTAAGACAGAATATTAGCCAAGGAAAAGAAGCACACAATGCCATTTGCAGCACCGTAGATGAGTCTAGAGGTAATCACGTGACTTGGAGTAAGTCAGAAAGTGAAAGACACATATCATATCATATCACTTATAGGTGTTACCTATAAATTGATACCAGGGCAGATATTTCCACGGAGAAGGGCAATCACAGATTCATTAAACAAACTTATGGTTCACCAAAGGAAAGGTGTGAGGATTGAATTCATTACGATATTGGGGTTAACAGACATATACAAACACAGTAGACGTATATAATCACCAAAGACCTACGGAGTACCAAGAGAAGACTACTCAACATTCTGTCATAACGTACATGGGAAAAGGATCCCAGGAAGAACAGACATATGTATATGTGTAAAAGAACCACCTCTTGCACACCTACAACAAGCTAAACGTTGTACTCAAACTTGCTGTAATAAAAAATAAAAAATTAAATTAGGGCCTCCCTGGTGGCGCAGTGGTTGAGAGTCCGCCTGCCGATGCAGGGGATGCGGGTTCGTGTCCCGGTCTGGGAGGATCCCATGTGCCGCGGAGCGCCTGGGCCCGTGATCCATGGCCGCTGGGCCTGCACGTCCGGAGCCTGTGCTCCGCAGCCGGAGAGGCCACAACGGTGAGAGGCCCGCATACCGCAAAAAGAAAAAAAAAATATTAAATTAAAAACACGAACAAGAAGTAGTGAGACAAACTTCAGGGGCTTTCTCCTGGCACATTCCGTTCTACATTCCAATCTAGAACGCAACTTCCATTGAGGCTCTGCTGCCCTAGTAACCAGATTTGGTAAGGGAGAACTGCTGCCACCTTGTGGCCGTTTCACACAACAGCAGCTTTAATCCCAGCGCTAATGGTCAGTGGATATTCCAAATCATTACAGGCCTGTAAATGACACCTGCCCTGAAAACAAATCCTGGGGTCATATATCGACCAAAAAATTCAAAAGACGTCCATATTTCAAAACGACAGTTTCAAGAGGCATATTTCACGCACATTAGTGTTCTGATTCTTTTGCTTTCTTTCTTTCTTTGTTAAAAAAACGGGAATGGAAAAAGGTAACCCTCAGAAGGGGCGAAAACGTTCACAAACGAATCAATGGACAAAGGTTTAATCTCCAATATATATATACAGCTCATGCAGCTTAATATTAATAAAACAAACAACCCAATACAAAAATGGGCAGAAGATCTAAATAGACGTTTCTTCAAAGAAGACACAGAGATGGCCAAGACGCACATGAAAAGCTGCTCAACATCACTAATTATTAGAGAAATGCAAATCAAAACTACAATGAGGTAAGACCTCACACCTGTTAGAATCGGCATCATCAGATAATCTACAAACAACAAATTCTGGGGAGGGTGTGGACAAAAGGAACCCTCTTCCGCTATTGGTGGGAATGTAAATTGATACAGTCACTATGGAGAACAGTATGGAGGTTCCTTTAAAAAACTAAAAAGAGAATTACCATAGGATCCAGCAATCCCACTTCTGGGCATATACCCAGAGAAAACCATAAATCACAGAGACACATTCACCACAATGTTCATTGCAGCACTATTTACAATAGCCAGGTAATGGAAGCAACGTAAATGCCCACAGACAAACGAATGGATAAAGATGTGGTACATATATAAAATGGAATATTACTCAGCCATAAAAAGGAATGAAACTGAGTCATTTGTAGAGAAGTTGATGGATCTAGAGACTGTCATACAGAGTGAAGTAAGTCAGAAAGAGAAAAACAAATATTGTATATTAATGCCTATATGTGGAACCTAGAAAAATGCTACAGATGAACTGGTTTGCAGGGCAGAAATAGAGACACAGAGGTAGAGAACAAACATATGGACACAAAGTGGGGGAAGCCATGGGGTGGTGGTGGTGGGATGAGTTGGGAGATTGGGATTGACCTGTATACATGTCTATGCATAAAATAGATAACTAATAATAACATAGTGTATAAAAAAATAAATAAAATTAAATTTCAAAATTTTTAAAAATAAAATGTAAAAATAAAACAGAAAAAAGTTCTTCCATTCACACTGATGTATTTATAAGAATGAATTATTTCCATGCTTATATCTATAAATACATAAGAGGAATAAAATCTAACTTGAACAAAAAAGAAAAAAAAAAAATGAACCTAACAGTTATACAGAGGAAAACACTACCAAGGCACTTGCTCCAGTGGTAAACAATTCTGAAATTGGTCAGAGGTGGGGAATCATCTCCCATACAGCCAGCAGCCCCACCCACCCACGGAAGGAGCGTCCTTATTGCAAAGCTGGGGGACCGTGCCGAGGCCTCTGTGAGTAAACGTGAGCTGAGCCCCAGGCCAGCTGCTGCTGAACTGTTCCCACCCTTCCCAGGTGAAACACCTGAATATGTACAAGGGTTTGAAAGCCTAGAGGAAGGGCCGTGGAGCCACACCAGCGAAAGCAAGCAGGGCAACTTGGTGCCTGCAGGTCAGCCAGGATGGTCCTGGCCACGGGCGCTCTTCTGGAAGCTTTCCATTGCCCTGCCTGAGATACCCCTCCTGTCCCGGCCCCCACTCCTTTTTTTCCTTCCTCACCTCAGCCCGGAGAGATACTCCAGTGGAAGTTATGGGTGACACATCCTCTTCTTTACAGGTGGCAGCCGGGCAACTCCTGCAGAAAGTCCAGCAGAGCCCCACTCACACCGGGCCACCCACAAAGCCGTGGACCCTCACACCCTCCCACCAGCACAGCCCCGAGACTGCTGACGGGGCAGAGAATATGGAGTCAGGCACAGCTGCAGGGGCTATTGCTGCCTGGAGTGCTGTTTATATTGACCTCAACCCAGGCACACCTGGGGAGGGCTTGCCGGCAGGGTCAGGCTGCCCAGGTCAGCTAATCCTCAGCCCTCAGAGAATCACATTGCAGAAAATGGACCTCGCTAAGACAGAGTATTCGCCAAGGAAAAAAAGCACACAATGCCATTTGCAGCACCGTAGATGAGTCTAGAGGTAATCACGTGACTTGGAGTAAGTCAGAAAGTGAAAGACACATATCATATCATATCACTTATAGGTGTTACCTATAAATTGATACCAGGGCAGATATTTCCACGGAGAAGGTCAATCAAAGATTCATTAAACAAACTTATGGTTCACCAAAGGAAAGGTGTGAGGATTGAATTCATTATGATATTGGGGTTAACAGACATATACAAACACAGTAGACGTATATAATCACCAAAGACCTACGGAGTACCAAGAGAAGACTACTCAACATTCTGTCATAACGAACATGGGAAAAGGATCCCAGGAAGAACAGACATATGTATATGTGTAAAAGAACCACCTCTTGCACACCTACAACAAGCTAAACGTTGTACTCAAACTTGCTGTAATAAAAAATAAAAAATTAAATTAAAAACACGAACAAGAATTAGTGAGAAAAACTTGAGGGGCTTTCTCCTGGTACATTCCGTTCTACATTCCAATCTAGAATGCGACTTCCATTGAGGCTCTGCTGCCCTAGTAACCAGATTTGGTAAGGGAGAACTGCTGCCACCTTGTGGCCGTTTCACACAACAGCAGCTTTAATCCCAGCGCTAATGGTCAGTGGATATTCCAAATCATTACAGGCCTGTAAATGACACCTGCCCTGAAAACAAATCCTGGGGTCATATATCGACCAAAAAATTCAAAAGACGTCCATATTTCAAAACGACAGTTTCAAGAGGCATATTTCACGCACATTAGTGTTCTGCTTCTTTTGATTTCTTTCTTTCTTTGTTAAAAAAACGGGAATGGAAAAAGGCAACCCTCAGAATGGGCGAAAACTTTCACAAACGAATCAATGGACAAAGGTTTAATCTCCAATATATATAAACAGCTCATGCAGCTTAATATTAATAAAACAAACAACCCAATACAAAAATGGGCAGAAGATCTAAATAGACGTTTCTTCAAAGAAGACACAGAGATGGCCAAGACGCACATGAAAAGCTGCTCAACATCACTAATTATTAGAGAAATGCAAATCAAAACTACAATGAGGTAAGACCTCACACCTGTTAGAATCGGCATCATCAGATAATCTACAAACAACAAATTCTGGGGAGGGTGTGGACAAAAGGAACCCTCTTCCGCTATTGGTGGGAATGTAAATTGATACAGTCACTATGGAGAACAGTATGGAGGTTCCTTTAAAAAACTAAAAAGAGAATTACCATAGGATCCAGCAATCCCACTTCTGGGCATATACCCAGAGAAAACCATAAATCACAGAGACACATTCACCACAATGTTCATTGCAGCACTATTTACAATAGCCAGGTAATGGAAGCAACCTAAATGCCCACAGACAGATGAATGGATAAAGATGTGGTACATATATAAAATGGAATATTACTCAGCCATAAAAAGGAATGAAACTGAGTCATTTGTAGAGAAGTTGATGGATCTAGAGACTGTCATACAGAGTGAAGTAAGTCAGAAAGAGAAAAACAAATATTGTATATTAATGCCTATATGTGGAACCTAGAAAAATGCTACAGATGAACTGGTTTGCAGGGCAGAAATAGAGACACAGAGTTAGAGAACAAACGTATCGACACAAAGTGGGGGAAGCCATGGGGTGGTGGTGGTGGGATGAGTTGGGAGATTGGGATTGACCTGTATACATGTCTATGCATAAAATAGATAACTAATAATAACCTAGTGTATAAAAAATAAATAAAATTAAATTTCAAAATTTTTAAAAACAAAATGTAAAAATAAAACAGAAAAAAAGTTCTTCCATTCACACTGATGTATTTATAAGAATGAATTATTTCCATGCTTATATCTATAAATACATAAAAGAGGAATAAAATAAAACTTGAACCAAAAAAAAAAAAAAACTGAACCTAACAGTTATACAGAGGAAAACACTACCAAGGCACTTGCTCCAGTGGTAAACAATTCTGAAATTGGTCAGAGGTGGGGAATCATCTCCCATACAGCCAGCAGCCCCACCCGCCCACGCAAGGAGCCTCCTTATTGCAAAGCTGGGGGACCGTGCCGAGGCCTCTGTGAGTAAACGTGAGCTGAGCACCAGGCCAGCTGCTGCTGAACTGTTCCCACCCTTCCCAGGTGAAACACCTGAATATGTACAAGGGCTTGAAAGCCTAGAGGAAGGGCCGTGGAGCCACACCAGCGACAGCACACAGGCCACCTTGGTGCCTGCAGGTCAACCAGGATGGTGCTGGCCACGGGCGCTCTTCTGGAAGCTTTCCATTGCCCTGCCTGAGATACCCCTCCTGTCCCGGCCCCCACTCCTTTTTTTCCTTCCTCACCTCAGCCCGGAGAGATATTCCAGTGGAAGTTATGGGTGACACATCCTCTTCTTTACAGGTGGCAGCCTGGCAACTCCTGCAGAAAGTCCAGCAGAGCCCCACTCACACCGGGCCACCCACAAAGCCGTGGACCCTCACACCCTCCCACCAGCACAGCCCCGAGACTGCTGACGGGGCAGAGAATATGGAGTCAGGCACAGCTGCAGGGGCTATTGCTGCCTGGAGTGCTGTTTATATTGACCTCAACCCAGGCACACCTGGGGAGGGCTTGCCGGCAGGGTCAGGCTGCCCAGGTCAGCTAATCCTCAGCCCTCAGGGAATCACATTGCAGAAAATGGACCTCGCTAAGACAGAGTATTCGCCAAGGAAAAAAAGCACACAATGCCATTTGCAGCACCGTAGATGAGTCTAGAGGTAATCACGTGACTTGGAGTAAGTCAGAAAGTGAAAGACACATATCATATCATATCACTTATAGGTGTTACCTATAAATTGATACCAGGGCAGATATTTCCACGGAGAAGGTCAATCAAAGATTCATTAAACAAACTTATGGTTCACCAAAGGAAAGGTGTGAGGATTGAATTCATTATGATATTGGGGTTAACAGACATATACAAACACAGTAGACGTATATAATCACCAAAGACCTACGGAGTACCAAGAGAAGACTACTCAACATTCTGTCATAACGAACATGGGAAAAGGATCCCAGGAAGAACAGACATATGTATATGTGTAAAAGAACCACCTCTTGCACACCTACAACAAGCTAAACGTTGTACTCAAACTTGCTGTAATAAAAAATAAAAAATTAAATTAAAAACACGAACAAGAATTAGTGAGAAAAACTTGAGGGGCTTTCTCCTGGTACATTCCGTTCTACATTCCAATCTAGAACGCGACTTCCATTGAGGCTCTGCTGCCCTAGTAACCAGATTTGGTAAGGGAGAACTGCTGCCACCTTGTGGCCGTTTCACACAACAGCAGCTTTAATCCCAGCGCTAATGGTCAGTGGATATTCCAAATCATTACAGGCCTGTAAATGACACCTGCCCTGAAAACAAATCCTGGGGTCATATATCGACCAAAAAATTCAAAAGACGTCCATATTTCAAAACGACAGTTTCAAGAGGCATATTTCACGCACATTAGTGTTCTGCTTCTTTTGATTTCTTTCTTTGTTAAAAAAACGGGAATGGAAAAAGGCAACCCTCAGAATGGGCGAAAACTTTCACAAACGAATCAATGGACAAAGGTTTAATCTCCAATATATATATACAGCTCATGCAGCTTAATATTAATACAACAAACAACCCAATACAGAAATGGGCAGAAGATCTAAATAGACGTTTCTTCAAAGAAGACACAGAGATGGCCAAGACGCACATGAAAAGCTGCTCAACATCACTAATTATTAGAGAAATGCATATCAAAACTACAATGAGGTAAGACCTCACACCTGTTAGAATCGGCATCATCAGATAATCTACAAACAACAAATTCTGGGGAGGGTGTGGACAAAAGGAACCCTCTTCCGCTATTGGTGGGAATGTAAATTGATACAGTCACTATGGAGAACAGTATGGAGGTTCCTTTAAAAAACTAAAAAGAGAATTACCATAGGATCCAGCAATCCCACTTCTGGGCATATACCCAGAGAAAACCATAAATCACAGAGACACATTCACCACAATGTTCATTGCAGCACTATTTACAATAGCCAGGTAATGGAAGCAACCTAAATGCCCACAGACAGACGAATGGATAAAGATGTGGTACATATATAAAATGGAATATTACTCAGCCATAAAAAGGAATGAAACTGGGTCATTTGTAGAGAAGTTGATGGATCTTGAGACTGTCATACAGAGTGAAGTAAGTCAGAAAGAGAAAAACAAATATTGTATATTAATGCCTATATGTGGAACCTAGAAAAATGCTACAGATGAACTGGTTTGCAGGGCAGAAATATAGACACAGAGGTAAAGAACAAACGTATTGACACAAAGTGGGGGAAGCCATGGGATGGTGGTGGTGGTATGAGTTGGGAGATTGGGATTGACCTGTATACATGTCTATGCATAAAATAGATAACTAATAATAACCTAGTGTATAAAAAAATAAATTAAATTAAATTTCAAAATTTTTAAAAATAAAATGTAAAAATAAAACTGAAAAAATGTTCTTCCATTCACACTGATGTATTTATAAGAATGAATTATTTCCATGCTTATATCTATAAATACATAAAAGAGGAATAAAATCTAACTTGAACCAAAAAAGAAAAAAAAAAAACTGAACCTAACAGTTATACAGAGGAAAACACTACCAAGGCACTTGCTCCAGTGGTAAACAATTCTGAAATTGGTCAGAGGTGGGGAATCATCTCCCATACAGCCAGCAGCCCCACCCGCCCACGCAAAGAGCGTCCTTATTGCAAAGCTGGGGGACAGTGCCGATGCCTCTGTGAGTAAACGTGAGCTGAGCCCCAGGCCAGCTGCTGCTGAACTGTTCCCACCCTTCCCAGGTGAAACACCTGAATATGTACAAGGGCTTGAAAGCCTAGAGGAAGGGCCGTGGAGCCACACCAGCGAAAGCACGCAGGCCAACTTGGTGCCTGCAGGTCAGCCAGGATGGTCCTGGCCACGGGCGCTCTTCTGGAAGCTTTCCATTGCCCTGCCTGAGATACCCCTCCTGTCCCGGCCCCCACTCCTTTTTTTCCTTACTCACCTCAGCCCGGAGAGATACTCCAGTGGAAGTTATGGGTGACACATCCTCTTCTTTACAGGTGGCAGCCTGGCAACTCCTGCAGAAAGTCCAGCAGAGCCCCACTCACACCGGGCCACCCACAAAGCCGTGGACCCTCACACCCTCCCACCAGCACAGCCCCGAGACTGCTGACGGGGCAGAGAATATGGAGTCAGGCACAGCTGCAGGGGCTATTGCTGCCTGGAGTGCTGTTTATATTGACCTCAACTCAGACACACCTGGGTAGGGCTTGCCGGCAGGGTCAGGCTGCCCAGGTCAGCTAATCCTCAGCCCTCAGGGAATCACATTGCAGAAAATGGACCTCGCTAAGAGAGAATATTCGCCAAGGAAAAGAAGCACACAATGCCATTTGCAGCACCGTAGATGAGTCTAGAGGTAATCACGTGACTTGGAGTAAGTCAGAAAGTGAAAGACACATATCATATCATATCACTTATAGGTGTTACCTATAAATTGATACCAGGGCAGATATTTCCACGGAGAAGGGCAATCACAGATTCATTAAACAAACTTATGGTTCACCAAAGGAAAGGTGTGAGGATTGAATTCATTATGATATTGGGGTTAACAGACGTATACAAACACAGTAGACATATATAATCACCAAAGACCTACGGAGTACCAAGAGAAGACTACACAACATTCTGTCATAACGAACATGGGAAAAGGATCCCAGGAAGAACAGACATATGTATATGTGTAAAAGAACCACCTCTTGCACACCTACAACAAGCTAAACGTTGTACTCAAACTTGCTGTAATAAAAAATAAAAAATTAAATTAAAAACACGAACAAGAAGTAGTGAGACAAACTTGAGGGGCTTTCTCCTGGCACATTCCGTTCTACATTCCAATCTAGAACGCGACTTCCATTGAGGCTCTGCTGCCCTAGTAACCAGATTTGGTAAGGGAGAACTGCTGCCACCTTGTGGCCGTTTCAACAACAGCAGCTTTAATCCCAGCGCTAATGGTCAGTGGATATTCCAAATCATTACAGGCCTGTAAATGACACCTGCCCTGAAAACAAATCCTGGGGTCAAATATCGACCAAAAAATTCAAAAGACGTCCATATTTCAAAACGACAGTTTCAAGAGGCATATTTCACGCACATTAGTGTTCTGATTCTTTTCCTTTCTTTCTTTCTTTGTTAAAAAAACGGGAATGGAAAAAGGTAACCCTCAGAAGGGGCGAAAACGTTCACAAACGAATCAGTGGACAAAGGTTTAATCTCCAATATATATATACAACTCATGCAGCTTAATATTAATACAACAAACAACCCAATACAAAAATGGGCAGAAGATCTAAATAGACGTTTCTTCAAAGAAGACACAGAGATGGCCAAGACGCACATGAAAAGCTGCTCAACATCACTAATTATTAGAGAAATGCAAATCAAAACTACAATGAGGTAAGACCTCACACCTGTTAGAATCGGCATCATCAGATAATCTACAAACAACAAATTCTGGGGAGGGTGTGGACAAAAGGAACCCTCTTCCGCTATTGGTGGGAATGTAAATTGATACAGTCACTATGGAGAACAGTATGGAGGTTCCTTTAAAAAACTAAAAAGAGAATTACCATAGGATCCAGCAATCCCACTTCTGGGCATATACCCAGAGAAAACCATAAATCACAAAGACACATTCACCACAATGTTCATTGCAGCACTATTTACAATAGCCAGGTAATGGAAGCAACCTAAATGCCCACAGACAGACGAATGGATAAAGATGTGGTACATATATAAAATGGAATATTACTCAGCCATAAAAAGGAATGAAACTGGGTCATTTGTAGAGAAGTTGATGGATCTATTGACTGTCATACAGAGTGAAGTAAGTCAGAAAGAGAAAAACAAATATTGTATATTAATGCCTATATGTGGAACCTAGAATAATACTACAGATGAACTGGTTTGCAGGGCAGAAATAGAGACACAGAGGTAGAGAACAAACGTATGGACACAAAGTGGGGGAAGCCATGGGGTGGTGGTGGTAGGATGAGTTGGGAGATTGGGATTGACCTGTATACATGTCTATGCATAAAATAGATAACTAATAATAACCTAGTGTATAAAAAAATAAATAAAATTAAATTTCAAAATTTTTAAAAATAAAATGTAAAAATAAAACAGAAAAAAAGTTCTTCCATTCACACTGATGTATTTATAAGAATGAATTATTTCCATGCTTATATCTATAAATACATAAAAGAGGAATAAAATCTAACTTGAACCAAAAAAGAAAAAAAAAACTGAACCTAACAGTTATACAGAGGAAAACACTACCAAGGCACTTGCTCCAGTGGTAAACAATTCTGAAATTGGTCAGAGGTGGGGAATCATCTCCCATACAGCCAGCAGCCCCGCCCACCCACGCAAGGAGCGTCCTTAATGCAAAGCTGGGGGACCGTGCCGAGGCCTCTGTGAGTAAACGTGAGCTGAGCCCCAGGCCAGCTGCTGCTGAACTGTTCCCACCCTTCCCAGGTGAAACACCTGAATATGTACAAGGGCTTGAAAGCCTAGAGGAAGGGCCGTGGAGCCACACCAGCGACAGCACGCAGGCCACCTTGGTGCCTGCAGGTCAGCCAGGATGGTCCTGGCCACGGGCGCTCTTCTGGAAGCTTTCCATTGCCCTGCCTGAGATACCCCTCCTGTCCCGGGCCCCACTCCTTTTTTTCCTTCCTCACCTCAGCCCGGAGAGATATTCCAGTGGAAGTTATGGGTGACACATCCTCTTCTTTACCGGTGGCAGCCTGGCAACTCCTGCAGAAAGTCCAGCAGAGCCCCACTCACACCGGGCCACCCACAAAGCCGTGGACCCTCACACCCTCCCACAAGCACAGCCCCGAGACTGCTGACGGGGCAGAGAATATGGAGTCAGGCACAGCTGCAGGGGCTATTGCTGCCTGGAGTGCTGTTTATATTGACCTCAACCCAGGCACACCTGGGGAAGGCTTGCCGGCAGGGTCAGGCTGCCCAGGTCAGCTAATCCTCAGCCCTCGGGGAATCACATTGCAGAAAATGGACCTCGCTAAGACAGAATATTCGCCAAGTGAAAGAAGCACACAATGCCATTTGCAGCACCGTAGATGAGTCTAGAGGTAATCACGTGACTTGGAGTAAGTCAGAAAGTGAAAGACACATATCATATCATATCACTTATAGGTGTTACCTATAAATTGATACCAGGGCAGATATTTCCACGGAGAAGGGCAATCACAGATTCATTAAACAAACTTATGGTTCACCAAAGGAAAGGTGTGAGGATTGAATTCATTATGATATTGGGGTTAACAGACATATACAAACACAGTAGATGTATATAATCACCAAAGACCTACGGAGTACCAAGAGAAGACTACTCAACATTCTGTCATAACGTACATGGGAAAAGGATCCCAGGAAGAACAGACATATGTATATGTGTAAAAGAACCACCTCTTGCACACCTACAACAAGCTAAACGTTGTACTCAAACTTGCTGTAATAAAAAATAAAAAATTAAATTAAAAACACGAACAAGAATTAGTGAGAAAAACTTGAGGGGCTTTCTCCTGGTACATTCCGTTCTACATTCCAATCTAGAACGCGACTTCCATTGAGGCTCTGCTGCCCTAGTAACCAGATTTGGTAAGGGAGAACTGCTGCCACCTTGTGGCCGTTTCACACAACAGCAGCTTTAATCCCAGCGCTAATGGTCAGTGGATATTCCAAATCATTACAGGCCTGTAAATGACACCTGCACTGAAAAAAAATCCTGGGGTCATATATCGACCAAAAAATTCAAAAGACGTCCATATTTCAAAACGACAGTTTCAAGAGGCATATTTCACGCACATTAGTGTTCTGCTTCTTTTGATTTCTTTCTTTCTTTGTTAAAAAAACGGGAATGGAAAAAGGCAACCCTCAGAATGGGCGAAAACGTTCACAAACGAATCAATGGACAAAGGTTTAATCTCCAATATATATAAACAGCTCATGCAGCTTAATATTAATAAAACAACAACCCAATACAAAAATGGGCAGAAGATCTAAATAGACGTTTCTTCAAAGAAGACACAGAGATGGCCAAGACGCACATGAAAAGCTGCTCAACATCACTAATTATTAGAGAAATACAAATCAAAACTACAATGAGGTAAGACCTCACACCTGTTAGAATCGGCATCATCAGATAATCTACAAACAACAAATTCTGGGGAGGGTGTGGACAAAAGGAACCCTCTTCCGCTATTGGTGGGAATGTAAATTGATACAGTCACTATGGAGAACAGTATGGAGGTTCCTTTAAAAAACTAAAAAGAGAATTACCATAGGATCCAGCAATCCCACTTCTGGGCATATACCCAGAGAAAACCATAAATCACAGAGACACATTCACCACAATGTTCATTGCAGCACTATTTACAATAGCCAGGTAATGGAAGCAACCTAAATGCCCACAGACAGACGAATGGATAAAGATGTGGTACATATATAAAATGGAATATTACTCAGCCATAAAAAGGAATGAAACTGGGTCATTTGTAGAGAAGTTGATGGAACTAGAGACTGTCATACAGAGTGAAGTAAGTCAGAAAGAGAAAAACAAATATTGTATATTAATGCCTATATGTGGAACCTAGAAATATGCTACAGATGAACTGGTTTGCAGGGCAGAAATAGAGACACAGAGGTAGAGAACAAACGTATGGACACAAAGTGGGGGAAGCCATGGGGTGGTGGTGGTGGGATGAGTTGGGAGATTGGGATTGACCTGTATACATGTCTATGCATAAAATAGATAACTAATAATAACCTACTGTATAAAAAAAATAAATAAAATTAAATTTCAAAAATTTTAAAAATAAAATGTAAAAATAAAACAGAAAAAATGTTCTTCCATTCACACTGATGTATTTATAAGAATGAATTATTTCCATGCTTATATCCATAAATACATAAAAGAGGAATAATATCTAACTTGAACCAAAAAAGAAAAAAAAATCTGAACCTAAGAGTTATACAGAGGAAAACACTACCAAGGCACTTGCTCCAGTGGTAAACAATTCTGAAATTGGTCAGAGGTGGGGAATCATCTCCCATAGAGCCAGCAGCCCCGCCCGCCCACGCAAGGAGCGTCCTTATTGCAAAGTTCGGGGACCGTGCCGAGGCCTCTGTGAGTAAACGTGAGCTGAGCCCCAGGCCAGCTGCTGCTGAACTGTTCCCACCCTTCCCAGGTGAAACACCTGAATATGTACAAGGGCTTGAAAGCCTAGAGGAAGGGCCGTGGAGCCACACCAGCGAAAGCAAGCAGGGCAACTTGGTGCCTGCAGGTCAGCCAGGATGATCCTGGCCACGGTCGCTCTTCTGGAAGCCTTCCATTGCCCTGCCTGAGATACCCCTCCTGTCCCGGCCCCCACTCCTTTTTCTCCTTCCTCACCTCAGCCCGGAGAGATACTCCAGTGGAAGTTATGGGTGACACATCCTCTTCTTTACAGGTGCCAGCCTGGCAACTCCTGCAGAAAGTCCAGCAGAGCCCCACTCACACCGGGCCACCCACAAAGCCGTGGACCCTCACACCCTCCCACCAGCACAGCCCCCAGACTGCTGACGGGGCAGAGAATATGGAGTCAGGCACAGCTGCAGGGGCTATTGCTGCCTGGAGTGCTGTTTATATTGACCTCAACCCAGGCACACCTGGGGAGGGCTTGCCGGCAGGGTCAGGCTGCCCAGGTCAGCTAATCCTCAGCCCTCAGGGAATCACATTGCAGAAAATGGACCTTGCTAAGACAGAATATTCGCCAAGGAAAAGAAGCACACAATGCCATTTGCAGCACCGTAGATGAGTCTAGAGGTAATCACGTGACTTGGAGTAAGTCAGAAAGTGAAAGACACATATCATATCATATCACTTATAGGTGTTACCTATAAATTGATACCAGGGCAGATATTTCCACGGAGAAGGGCAATCACAGATTCATTAAACAAACTTATGGTTCACAAAAGGAAAGGTGTGAGGATTGAATTCATTACGATATTGGGGTTAACAGACATATACAAACACAGTAGACGTATATAATCACCAAAGACCTACGGAGTACCAAGAGAAGACTACTCAACATTCTGTCATAACGTACATGGGAAAAGAATTCCAGGAAGAACAGACATAGGTATATGTGTAAAAGAACCACCTCTTGCACACCTACAACAAGCTAAACGTTGTACTCAAACTTGCTGTAATAAAAAATAAAAAATTAAATTAGGGCCTCCCTGGTGGCGCAGTGGTTGAGATTCCGCCTGCCGATGCAGGGGATGCGGGTTCGTGTCCCGGTCTGGGAGGATCCCATGTGCCGCGGAGCGGCTGGGCCCGTGAGCCATGGCCGCTGGGCCTGCGCGTCCGGAGCCTGTGCTCCGCAGCGGGAGAGGCCACAACGGTGAGAGGCCCGCATACCGCAAAAAGAAAAAAAAATTAAATTAAAAACACGAACAAGAAGGAGTGAGACAAACTTGAGGGGCTTTCTCCTGGCACATTCCGTTCTACATTCCAATCTAGAACACGACTTCCATTGAGGCTCTGCTGCCCTAGTAACCAGATTTGGTAAGGGAGAACTGCTGCCACCTTGTGGCCGTTTCACACAACAGCAGCTTTAATCCCAGCGCTAATGGTCAGAGGATATTCCAAATCATTACAGGCCTGTAAATGACACCTGCCCTGAAAACAAATCCTGGGGTCATATATCGACCAAAAAATTCAAAAGACGTCCATATTTCAAAACGACAGTTTCAAGAGGCATATTTCACGCACATTAGTGTTCTGATTCTTTTGCTTTCTTTCTTTCTTTGTTAAAAAAACGGGAATGGAAAAAGGTAACCCTCAGAAGGGGCGAAAACGTTCACAAACGAATCAATGGACAAAGGTTTCATCTCCAATACATATAAACAGCTCATGCAGCTTAATATTAATAAAACAAACAACCCAATACAAAAATGGGCAGAAGATCTAAAGAGACGTTTCTTCAAAGAAGACACAGAGATGGCCAAGACGCACATGAAAAGCTGCTCAACATCACTAATTATTAGAGAAATGCAAATCAAAACTACAATGAGGTAAGACCTCACACCTGTGAGAATCGGCCTCATCAGATAATCTACAAACAACAAATTCTGGGGAGGGTGTGGACAAAAGGAACCCTCTTCCGCTATTGGTGGGAATGTAAATTGATACAGTCACGATGGAGAACAGTATGGAGGTTCCTTTAAAAAACTAAAAAGAGAATTACCATAGGATCCAGCAACCCCACTTCTGGGCATATACCCAGAGAAAACCATAAATCACAAAGACACATTCACCACAATGTTCATTGCAGCACTATTTACAATAGCCAGGCAATGGAAGCAACCTAAATGCCCACAGACAGACGAATGGATAAAGATGTGGTACATATATAAAATGGAATATTACTCAGCCAAAAAAAGGAATGAAACTGGGTCATTTGTAGAGAAGTTGATGGATCTAGAGACTGTCATACAGAGTGAAGTAAGTCAGAAAGAGAAAAACAAATATTGTATATTAATGCCTATATGTGGAACCTAGAAAAATGGTACAGATGAACTGGTTTGCAGGGCAGAAATAGAGACACAGAGGTAGAGAACAAACGTATGGACATGGACACAAAGTGGGGGAAGCCATGGGGTGGTGGTGGTGGGATGAGTTGGGAGATTGGGATTGACCTGTATACATGTATATGCATAAAATAGATAACTAATAATAACCTACTGTATAAAAAAATAAATTAAATTAAATTTCAAAATTTTAAAAAATAAAATGTAAAAATAAAACAGAAAAAAATTTCTTCCATTCACACTGATGTATTTATAAGAATGAATTATTTCCATGCTTATATCCATAAATACATAAAAGAGGAATAAAATCTAACTTGAACCAAAAAAGAAAAAAAAAACTGAACCTAACATTTATACAAAGGAAAACACTACCAAGACACTTGCTCCAGTGGTAAACAATTCTGAAATTGGTCAGAGGTGGGGAATCATCTCCCATACAGCCAGCAGCCCCGCCCGCCCACGCCAGGAGCATCCTCATTGCAAAGCTGGGAGACCGTGCCGAGGCCTCTGTGAGTAAACGTGAGCTGAGCCCCAGGCCAGCTGCTGCTGAACTGTTCCCACCCTTCCCAGGTGAAACACCTGAATATGTACAAGGGCTTGAAAGCCTAGAGGAAGGGCCGTGGAGCCACACCAGCGACAGCATGCAGGTCAACTTGGTGCCAGCAGGTCAGCCAGGATGGTACTGGCCACGGGCGCTCTTCTGGAAGCTTTCTATTGCCCTGCCTGAGATACCCCACCTGTCCCGGCCCCCACTCCTTTTTTTCCTTCCTCACCTCAGCCCGGAGAAATATTCCAGTGGAAGTTATGGGTGATACATCCTCTTCTTTACAGGTGGCAGCCTGGCAACTCCTGCCGAAAGTCCAGCTGAGCCCCACTCACACCGGGCCACCCACAAAGCCGTGGACCCTCACACCCTCCCACCAGCACAGCCCCGAGACTGCTGACGGGGCAGAGAATATGGAGTAAGGCACAGCTGCAGGGGCTATTGCTGCCTGGAGTGCTGTTTATATTGACCTCAACCCAGGCACACCTGGGGAGGGCTTGCCGGCAGGGTCAGGCTGCTCAGGTCAGCTAATCCTCAGCCCTCAGGGAATCACATTGCAGAAAATGGACCTCGCTAAGACAGAATATTCGCCAAGGAGAAAAAGGACACAATGCCATTTGCAGCACCGTAGATGAGTCTCGAGGTAATCACGTGACTTGGAGTAAGTCAGAAAGTGAAAGACACATATCATATCATATCACTTATAGGTGTTACCTATAAATTGATACCAGGGCAGATATTTCCACGGAGAAGGGCAATCACAGATTCATTAAACAAACTTATGGTTCACCAAAGGAAAGGTGTGAGGATTGAATTCATTACGATATTGGGGTTAACAGACAGATACAAACACAGTAGACGTATATAATCACCAATGACCTACGGAGTACCACGAGAAGACTACTCAACATTCTGTCATAACGTACATGGGAAAAGGATCCCAGGAAGAACAGACATATGTATATGTGTAAAAGAACCACCTCTTGCACACCTACAACAAGCTAAACGTTGTACTCAAACTTGCTGTAATAAAAAATAAAAAATTAAATTAAAAACACGAACAAGAAGTAGTGAGACAAACTTGAGGGGCTTTCTCCTGGCACATTCCGTTCTACATTCCAATCTCGAACAGGACTTCCATTGAGGCTCTGCTGCCCTAGTAACCAGATTTGGTAAGGGAGAACTGCTGCCACCTTGTGGCCGTTTCACACAACTGCAGGTTTAATGCCAGCGCTAATGGTCAGTGGATATTCCAAATCATTACAGGCCTGTAAATGACACCTGCCCTGAAAACAAATCCTGGGGTCATATATCGACCAAAAAATTCAAAAGACGTCCATATTTCAAAACGACAGTTTCAAGAGGCATATTTCACGCACATTAGTGTTCTGCTTCTTTTGCTTGCTTTCTTTCTTTGTTAAAAAAAACGGGAATGGAAAAAGGCAACCCTCAGAATGGGCGAAAACGTTCACAAACGAATCAATGGACAAAGGTTTAATCTCCAATATATATAAACAGCTCATGCAGCTTAATATTAATAAAACAAACAACCCAATACAAAAATGGGCAGAAGATCTAAAGAGACGTTTCTTCAAAGAAGACACAGAGATGGCCAAGACGCACATGAAAAGCTGCTCAACATCACTAATTATTAGAGAAATGCAAATCAAAACTACAATGAGGTAAGACCTCACACCTGTTAGAATCGGCATCATCAGATAATCTACAAACAACAAATTCTCGGGAGGGTGTGGACAAAAGGAACCCTCTTCCGCTATTGGTGGGAATGTAAATTGATACAGTCACTATGGAGAACAGTATGGAGGTTCCTTTAAAAAACTAAAAAGAGAATTACCATAGGATCCAGCAATCCCACTTCTGGGCATATACCCAGAGAAAACCATAAATCACAGAGACACATTCACCACAATGTTCATTGCAGCACTATTTACAATAGCCAGGTAATGGAAGCAACCTAAATGCCCACAGACAGACGAATGGATAAAGATGTGGTACATATATAAAATGGAATATTACTCAGCCATAAAAAGGAATGAAACTGGGTCATTTGTAGAGAAGTTGATGGATCTAGAGACTGTCATACAGAGTGAAGTAAGCCAGAAAGAGAAAAACAAATATTGTATATTAATGCCTATATGTGGAACCTAGAAAAATGGTAGAGATGAACTGGTTTGCAGGGCAGAAATAGAGACACAGAGGTAGAGAACAAACGTATGGACACAAAGTGGGGGAAGCCATGGGGTGGTGGTGGTGGGATGACTTGGGAGATTAGGATTGACCTGTATACATGTCTATGCATAAAATAGATAACTAATAATAACCTACTGTATAAAAAATAACTAAAATTAAATTTCAAAATTTTAAAAAATAAAATGTAAAAATAAAACAGAAAAAAAGTTCTTCCATTCACACTGATGTATTTATACGAATGAATTATTTCCATGCTTATATCCATAAATACATAAATGAGGAATAAAATCTAACTTGAACCAAAAAAGAAAAAAAAAACTGAACCTAACAGTTATACAGAGGAAAACACTACCAAGGCACTTGCTCCAGTGGTAAAGAATTCTGAAATTGGTCAGAGGTGGGGAATCATCTCCCATACAGCCAGCAGCCCCGCCCGCCCACGCAAGGAGCATCCTCATTGCAAAGCTGGGAGACCGTGCCGAGGCCTCTGTGAGTAAACGTGAGCTGAGCCCCAGGCCAGATGCTGCTGAACTGTTCCCACCCTTCCCAGGTGAAACACCTGAATATGTACAAGGGCTTGAAAGCCTAGAGGAAGGGCCGTGGAGCCACACCAGCGACAGCACGCAGGCCAACTTGGTGCCTGCAGGTCAGCCAGGATGGTACTGGCCACGGGCGCTCTTCTGGAAGCTTTCTGTTGCCCTGCCTGAGATACCCCTCCTGTCCCGGCCCCCACTCCTTTTTTTCCTTCCTCACCTCAGCCCGGAGAGATATTCCAGTGGAAGTTATGGGTGACACATCCTCTTCTTTACAGGTGGCAGCCTGGCAACTCCTGCCGAAAGTCCAGCAGAGCCCCACTCACACCAGGCCACCCACAAAGCCGTGGAACCTCACACCCTCCCACCAGCACAGCCCCGAGACTGCTGACGGGGCAGAGAATATGGAGTAAGGCACAGCTGCAGGGGCTATTGCTGCCTGGAGTGCTGTTTATATTGACCTCAACACAGGCACACCTGGGGAGGGCTTGCCGGCAGGGTCAGGCTGCCCAGGTCAGCTAATCCTCAGCCCTCAGGGAATCACATTGCAGAAAATGGACCTCGCTAAGACAGAATATTTGCCAAGGAGAAAAAGGACACAATGCCATTTGCAGCACCGTAGATGAGTCTCGAGGTAATCACGTGACTTGGAGTAAGTCAGAAAGTGAAAGACACATATCATATCATATCACTTATAGGTGTTACCTATAAATTGATACCAGGGCAGATATTTCCACGGAGAAGGGCAATCACAGATTCATTAAACAAACTTATGGTTCACCAAAGGAAAGGTGTGAGGATTGAATTCATTACGATATTGGGGTTAACAGACAGATACAAACACAGTAGACGTATATAATCACCAATGACCTACGGAGTACCAAGAGAAGACTACTCAACATTCTGTCATAACGTACATGGGAAAAGGATCCCAGGAAGAACAGACATATGTATATGTGTAAAAGAACCACCTCTTGCACACCTACAACAAGCTAAACGTTGTACTCAAACTTGCTGTAATAAAAAATAAAAAAATTAAATTAAAAACACGAACAAGAAGTAGTGAGACAAACTTGAGGGGCTTTCTCCTGGCACATTCCGTTCTACATTCCAATCTCGAACAGGACTTCCATTGAGGCTCTGCTGCCCTAGTAACCAGATTTGGTAAGGGAGAACTGCTGCCACCTTGTGGCCGTTTCACACAACTGCAGGTTTAATGCCAGCGCTAATGGTCAGTGGATATTCCAAATCATTACAGGCCTGTAAATGACACCTGCCCTGAAAACAAATCCTGGGGTCATATATCGACCAAAAAATTCAAAAGACGTCCATATTTCAAAACGACAGTTTCAAGAGGCATATTTCACGCACATTAGTGTTCTGCTTCTTTTGCTTGCTTTCTTTCTTTGTTAAAAAAAACGGGAATGGAAAAAGGCAACCCTCAGAATGGGCGAAAACGTTCACAAACGAATCAATGGACAAAGGTTTAATCTCCAATATATATAAACAGCTCATGCAGCTTAATATTAATAAAACAAACAACCCAATACAAAAATGGGCAGAAGATCTAAAGAGACGTTTCTTCAAAGAAGACACAGAGATGGCCAAGACGCACATGAAAAGCTGCTCAACATCACTAATTATTAGAGAAATGCAAATCAAAACTACAATGAGGTAAGACCTCACACCTGTTAGAATCGGCATCATCAGATAATCTACAAACAACAAATTCTGGGGAGGGTGTGGACAAAAGGAACCCTCTTCCGCTATTGGTGGGAATGTAAATTGATACAGTCACTATGGAGAACAGTATGGAGGTTCCTTTAAAAAACTAAAAAGAGAATTACCATAGGATCCAGCAATCCCACTTCTGGGCATATACCCAGAGAAAACCATAAATCACAAAGACACATTCACCACAATGTTCATTGCAGCACTATTTACAATAGCCAGGTTATGGAAGCAACATAAATGCCCACAGACAGACGAATGGATAAAGATGTGGTACATATATAAAATGGAATATTACTCAGCCATAAAAAGGAATGAAACTGGGTCATTTGTAGAGAAGTTGATGGATCTAGAGACTGTCATACAGAGTGAAGTAAGCCAGAAAGAGAAAAACAAATATTGTATATTAATGCCTATATGTGGAACCTAGAAAAATGGTAGAGATGAACTGGTTTGCAGGGCAGAAATAGAGACACAGAGGTAGAGAACAAACGTATGGACACAAAGTGGGGGAAGACATGGGGTGGTGGTGGTGGGATGACTTGGGAGATTAGGATTGACCTGTATACATGTCTATGCATAAAATAGATAACTAATAATAACCTACTGTATAAAAAATAACTAAAATTAAATTTCAAAATTTTAAAAAATAAAATGTAAAAATAAAACAGAAAAAATGTTCTTCCATTCACACTGATGTATTTATACGAATGAATTATTTCCATGCTTATATCTATAAATACATAAATGAGGAATAAAATCTAACTTGAACCAAAAAAGAAAAAAAAAAACTGAACCTAACAGTTATACAGAGGAAAACACTACCAAGGCACTTGCTCCAGTGGTAAACAATTCTGAAATTGGTCAGAGGTGGGGAATCATCTCCCATACAGCCAGCAGCCCCGCCCGCCCTCGCCAGGAGCATCCTCATTGCAAAGCTGGGAGACCGTGCCGAGGCCTCTGTGAGTAAACGTGAGCTGAGCCCCAGGCCAGATGCTGCTGAACTGTTCCCACCCTTCCCAGGTGAAACACCTGAATATGTACAAGGGCTTGAAAGCCTAGAGGAAGGGCCGTGGAGCCACACCAGAGACAGCACGCAGGCCAACTTGGTGCCTGCAGGTCAGCCAGGATGGTACTGGCCACGGGCGCTCTTCTGGAAGCTTTCTATTGCCCTGCCTGAGATACCCCTCCTGTCCCGGCCCCCACTCCTTTTTTTCCTTCCTCACCTCAGCCCGGAGAGATATTCCAGTGGAAGTTATGGGTGACACATCCTCTTCTTTACAGGTGGCAGCCTGGCAACTCCTGCCGAAAGTCCAGCAGAGCCCCACTCACACCGGGCCACCCACAAAGCCGTGGACCCTCACACCCTCCCACCAGCACAGCCCCGAGACTGCTGACGGGGCAGAGAATATGGAGTAAGGCACAGCTGCAGGGGCTATTGCTGCCTGGAGTGCTGTTTATATTGACCTCAACCCAGGCACACCTGGGGAGGGCTTGCCGGCAGGGTCAGGCTGCCCAGGTCAGCTAATCCTCAGCCCTCAGGGAATCACATTGCAGAAAATGGACCTCGCTAAGACAGAATATTTGCCAAGGAGAAAAAGGACACAATGCCATTTGCAGCACCGTAGATGAGTCTCGAGGTAATCACGTGACTTGGAGTAAGTCAGAAAGTGAAAGACACATATCATATCATATCACTTATAGGTGTTACCTATAAATTGATACCAGGGCAGATATTTCCACGGAGAAGGGCAATCACAGATTCATTAAACAAACTTATGGTTCACCAAAGGAAAGGTGTGAGGATTGAATTCATTACGATATTGGGGTTAACAGACAGATACAAACACAGTAGACGTATATAATCACCAATGACCTACGGAGTACCAAGAGAAGACTACTCAACATTCTGTCATAACGTACATGGGAAAAGGATCCCAGGAAGAACAGACATATGTATATGTGTAAAAGAACCACCTCTTGCACACCTACAACAAGCTAAACGTTGTACTCAAACTTGCTGTAATAAAAAATAAAAAATTAAATTAAAAACACGAACAAGAAGTAGTGAGACAAACTTGAGGGGCTTTCTCCTGGCACATTCCGTTCTACATTCCAATCTCGAACAGGACTTCCATTGAGGCTCTGCTGCCCTAGTAACCAGATTTGGTAAGGGAGAACTGCTGCCACCTTGTGGCCGTTTCACACAACTGCAGGTTTAATGCCAGCGCTAATGGTCAGTGGATATTCCAAATCATTACAGGCCTGTAAATGACACCTGCCCTGAAAACAAATCCTGGGGTCATATATCGACCAAAAAATTCAAAAGACGTCCATATTTCAAAACGACAGTTTCAAGAGGCATATTTCACGCACATTAGTGTTCTGCTTCTTTTGCTTTCTTTCTTTCTTTGTTAAAAAAAACGGGAATGGAAAAAGGCAACCCTCAGAATGGGCGAAAACGTTCACAAACGAATCAATGGACAAAGGTTTAATCTCCAATATATATAAACAGCTCATGCAGCTTAATATTAATAAAACAAACAACCCAATACAAAAATGGGCAGAAGATCTAAAGAGACGTTTCTTCAAAGAAGACAGAGAGATGGCCAAGACGCACATGAAAAGCTGCTCAACATCACTAATTATTAGAGAAATGCAAATCAAAACTACAATGAGGTAAGACCTCACACCTGTTAGAATCGGCATCATCAGATAATCTACAAACAACAAATTCTGGGGAGGGTGTGGACAAAAGGAACCCTCTTCCGCTATTGGTGGGAATGTAAATTGATACAGTCACTATGGAGAACAGTATGGAGGTTCCTTTAAAAAACTAAAAAGAGAATTACCATAGGATCCAGCAATCCCACTTCTGGGCATATACCCAGAGAAAACCATAAATCACAGAGACACATTCACCACAATGTTCATTGCAGCACTATTTACAATAGCCAGGTTATGGAAGCAACATAAATGCCCACAGACAGACGAATGGATAAAGATGTGGTACATATATAAAATGGAATATTACTCAGCCATAAAAAGGAATGAAACTGGGTCATTTGTAGAGAAGTTGATGGATCTAGAGACTGTCATACAGAGTGAAGTAAGCCAGAAAGAGAAAAACAAATATTGTATATTAATGCCTATATGTGGAACCTAGAAAAATGGTAGAGATGAACTGGTTTGCAGGGCATAAATAGAGACACAGAGGTAGAGAACAAACGTATGGACACAAAGTGGGGGAAGCCATGGGGTGGTGGTGGTGGGATGACTTGGGAGATTAGGATTGACCTGTATACATGTCTATGCATAAAATAGATAACTAATAATAACCTACTGTATAAAAAATAACTAAAATTAAATTTCAAAATTTTAAAAAATAAAATGTAAAAATAAAACAGAAAAAAAGTTCTTCCATTCACACTGATGTATTTATACGAATGAATTATTTCCATGCTTATATCTATAAATACATAAATGAGGAATAAAATCTAACTTGAACCAAAAAAGAAAAAAAAAACTGAACCTAACAGTTATACAGAGGAAAACACTACCAAGGCACTTGCTCCAGTGGTAAACAATTCTGAAATTGGTCAGAGGTGGGGAATCATCTCCCATACAGCCAGCAGCCCCGCCCGCCCACGCAAAGAGCATCCTCATTGCAAAGCTGGGAGACCGTGCCGAGGCCTCTGTGAGTAAACGTGAGCTGAGCCCCAGGCCAGATGCTGCTGAACTGTTCCCACCCTTCCCAGGTGAAACACCTGAATATGTACAAGGGCTTGAAAGCCTAGAGGAAGGGCCGTGGAGCCACACCAGCGACAGCACGCAGGCCAACTTGGTGCCTGCAGGTCAGCCAGGATGGTACTGGCCACGGGCGCTCTTCTGGAAGCTTTCTATTGCCCTGCCTGAGATACCCCTCCTGTCCCGGCCCCCACTCCTTTTTTTCCTTCCTCACCTCAGCCCGGAGAGATATTCCAGTGGAAGTTATGGGTGACACATCCTCTTCTTTACAGGTGGCAGCCTGGCAACTCCTGCCGAAAGTCCAGCAGAGCCCCACTCACACCGGGCCACCCACAAAGCCGTGGACCCTCACACCCTCCCACCAGCACAGCCCCGAGACTGCTGACGGGGCAGAGAATATGGAGTAAGGCACAGCTGCAGGGGCTATTGCTGCCTGGAGTGCTGTTTATATTGACCTCAACCCAGGCACACCTGGGGAGGGCTTGCCGGCAGGGTCAGGCTGCCCAGGTCAGCTAATCCTCAGCCTTCAGGGAATCACATTGCAGAAAATGGACCTCGCTAAGACAGAATATTCGCCAAGGAGAAAAAGGACACAATGCCATTTGCAGCACCGTAGATGAGTCTCGAGGTAATCACGTGACTTGGAGTAAGTCAGAAAGTGAAAGACACATATCATATCATATCACTTATAGGTGTTACCTATAAATTGATACCAGGGCAGATATTTCCACGGAGAAGGGCAATCACAGATTCATTAAACAAACTTATGGTTCACCAAAGGAAAGGTGTGAGGATTGAATTCATTACGATATTGGGGTTAACAGACAGATACAAACACAGTAGACGTATATAATCACCAATGACATACGGAGTACCAAGAGAAGACTACTCAACATTCTGTCATAACGTACATGGGAAAAGGATCCCAGGAAGAACAGACATATGTATATGTGTAAAAGAACCACCTCTTGCACACCTACAACAAGCTAAACGTTGTACTCAAACTTGCTGTAATAAAAAATAAAAAATTAAATTAAAAACACGAACAAGAAGTAGTGAGACAAACTTGAGGGGCTTTCTCCTGGCACATTCCGTTCTACATTCCAATCTCGAACAGGACTTCCATTGAGGCTCTGCTGCCCTAGTAACCAGATTTGGTAAGGGAGAACTGCTGCCACCTTGTGGCCGTTTCACACAACTGCAGGTTTAATGCCAGCGCTAATGGTCAGTGGATATTCCAAATCATTACAGGCCTGTAAATGACACCTGCCCTGAAAACAAATCCTGGGGTCATATATCGACCAAAAAATTCAAAAGACGTCCATATTTCAAAACGACAGTTTCAAGAGGCATATTTCACGCACATTAGTGTTCTGCTTCTTTTGCTTTCTTTCTTTCTTTGTTAAAAAAAACGGGAATGGAAATAGGCAACCCTCAGAATGGGCGAAAACGTTCACAAACGAATCAATGGACAAAGGTTTAATCTCCAATATATATAAACAGCTCATGCAGCTTAATATTAATAAAACAAACAACCCAATACAAAAATGGGCAGAAGATCTAAAGAGACGTTTCTTCAAAGAAGACACAGAGATGGCCAAGACGCACATGAAAAGCTGCTCAACATCACTAATTATTAGAGAAATGCAAATCAAAACTACAATGAGGTAAGACCTCACACCTGTTAGAATCGGCATCATCAGATAATCTACAAACAACAAATTCTCGGGAGGGTGTGGACAAAAGGAACCCTCTTCCGCTATTGGTGGGAATGTAAATTGATACAGTCACTATGGAGAACAGTATGGAGGTTCCTTTAAAAAACTAAAAAGAGAATTACCATAGGATCCAGCAATCCCACTTCTGGGCATATACCCAGAGAAAACCATAAATCACAGAGACACATTCACCACAATGTTCATTGCAGCACTATTTACAATAGCCAGGTAATGGAAGCAACCTAAATGCCCACAGACAGACGAATGGATAAAGATGTGGTACATATATAAAATGGAATATTACTCAGCCATAAAAAGGAATGAAACTGGGTCATTTGTAGAGAAGTTGATGGATCTAGAGACTGTCATACAGAGTGAAGTAAGCCAGAAAGAGAAAAACAAATATTGTATATTAATGCCTATATGTGGAACCTAGAAAAATGGTAGAGATGAACTGGTTTGCAGGGCAGAAATAGAGACACAGAGGTAGAGAACAAACGTATGGACACAAAGTGGGGGAAGCCATGGGGTGGTGGTGGTGGGATGACTTGGGAGATTAGGATTGACCTGTATACATGTCTATGCATAAAATAGATAACTAATAATAACCTACTGTATAAAAAATAACTAAAATTAAATTTCAAAATTTTAAAAAATAAAATGTAAAAATAAAACAGAAAAAAAGTTCTTCCATTCACACTGATGTATTTATACGAATGAATTATTTCCATGCTTATATCCATAAATACATAAATGAGGAATAAAATCTAACTTGAACCAAAAAAGAAAAAAAAAACTGAACCTAACAGTTATACAGAGGAAAACACTACCAAGGCACTTGCTCCAGTGGTAAAGAATTCTGAAATTGGTCAGAGGTGGGGAATCATCTCCCATACAGCCAGCAGCCCCGCCCGCCCACGCAAGGAGCATCCTCATTGCAAAGCTGGGAGACCGTGCCGAGGCCTCTGTGAGTAAACGTGAGCTGAGCCCCAGGCCAGATGCTGCTGAACTGTTCCCACCCTTCCCAGGTGAAACACCTGAATATGTACAAGGGCTTGAAAGCCTAGAGGAAGGGCCGTGGAGCCACACCAGCGACAGCACGCAGGCCAACTTGGTGCCTGCAGGTCAGCCAGGATGGTACTGGCCACGGGCGCTCTTCTGGAAGCTTTCTGTTGCCCTGCCTGAGATACCCCTCCTGTCCCGGCCCCCACTCCTTTTTTTCCTTCCTCACCTCAGCCCGGAGAGATATTCCAGTGGAAGTTATGGGTGACACATCCTCTTCTTTACAGGTGGCAGCCTGGCAACTCCTGCCGAAAGTCCAGCAGAGCCCCACTCACACCAGGCCACCCACAAAGCCGTGGAACCTCACACCCTCCCACCAGCACAGCCCCGAGACTGCTGACGGGGCAGAGAATATGGAGTAAGGCACAGCTGCAGGGGCTATTGCTGCCTGGAGTGCTGTTTATATTGACCTCAACACAGGCACACCTGGGGAGGGCTTGCCGGCAGGGTCAGGCTGCCCAGGTCAGCTAATCCTCAGCCCTCAGGGAATCACATTGCAGAAAATGGACCTCGCTAAGACAGAATATTTGCCAAGGAGAAAAAGGACACAATGCCATTTGCAGCACCGTAGATGAGTCTCGAGGTAATCACGTGACTTGGAGTAAGTCAGAAAGTGAAAGACACATATCATATCATATCACTTATAGGTGTTACCTATAAATTGATACCAGGGCAGATATTTCCACGGAGAAGGGCAATCACAGATTCATTAAACAAACTTATGGTTCACCAAAGGAAAGGTGTGAGGATTGAATTCATTACGATATTGGGGTTAACAGACAGATACAAACACAGTAGACGTATATAATCACCAATGACCTACGGAGTACCAAGAGAAGACTACTCAACATTCTGTCATAACGTACATGGGAAAAGGATCCCAGGAAGAACAGACATATGTATATGTGTAAAAGAACCACCTCTTGCACACCTACAACAAGCTAAACGTTGTACTCAAACTTGCTGTAATAAAAAATAAAAAATTAAATTAAAAACACGAACAAGAAGTAGTGAGACAAACTTGAGGGGCTTTCTCCTGGCACATTCCGTTCTACATTCCAATCTCGAACAGGACTTCCATTGAGGCTCTGCTGCCCTAGTAACCAGATTTGGTAAGGGAGAACTGCTGCCACCTTGTGGCCGTTTCACACAACTGCAGGTTTAATGCCAGCGCTAATGGTCAGTGGATATTCCAAATCATTACAGGCCTGTAAATGACACCTGCCCTGAAAACAAATCCTGGGGTCATATATCGACCAAAAAATTCAAAAGACGTCCATATTTCAAAACGACAGTTTCAAGAGGCATATTTCACGCACATTAGTGTTCTGCTTCTTTTGCTTGCTTTCTTTCTTTGTTAAAAAAAACGGGAATGGAAAAAGGCAACCCTCAGAATGGGCGAAAACGTTCACAAACGAATCAATGGACAAAGGTTTAATCTCCAATATATATAAACAGCTCATGCAGCTTAATATTAATAAAACAAACAACCCAATACAAAAATGGGCAGAAGATCTAAAGAGACGTTTCTTCAAAGAAGACACAGAGATGGCCAAGACGCACATGAAAAGCTGCTCAACATCACTAATTATTAGAGAAATGCAAATCAAAACTACAATGAGGTAAGACCTCACACCTGTTAGAATCGGCATCATCAGATAATCTACAAACAACAAATTCTGGGGAGGGTGTGGACAAAAGGAACCCTCTTCCGCTATTGGTGGGAATGTAAATTGATACAGTCACTATGGAGAACAGTATGGAGGTTCCTTTAAAAAACTAAAAAGAGAATTACCATAGGATCCAGCAATCCCACTTCTGGGCATATACCCAGAGAAAACCATAAATCACAAAGACACATTCACCACAATGTTCATTGCAGCACTATTTACAATAGCCAGGTTATGGAAGCAACATAAATGCCCACAGACAGACGAATGGATAAAGATGTGGTACATATATAAAATGGAATATTACTCAGCCATAAAAAGGAATGAAACTGGGTCATTTGTAGAGAAGTTGATGGATCTAGAGACTGTCATACAGAGTGAAGTAAGCCAGAAAGAGAAAAACAAATATTGTATATTAATGCCTATATGTGGAACCTAGAAAAATGGTAGAGATGAACTGGTTTGCAGGGCAGAAATAGAGACACAGAGGTAGAGAACAAACGTATGGACACAAAGTGGGGGAAGACATGGGGTGGTGGTGGTGGGATGACTTGGGAGATTAGGATTGACCTGTATACATGTCTATGCATAAAATAGATAACTAATAATAACCTACTGTATAAAAAATAACTAAAATTAAATTTCAAAATTTTAAAAAATAAAATGTAAAAATAAAACAGAAAAAATGTTCTTCCATTCACACTGATGTATTTATACGAATGAATTATTTCCATGCTTATATCTATAAATACATAAATGAGGAATAAAATCTAACTTGAACCAAAAAAGAAAAAAAAAAACTGAACCTAACAGTTATACAGAGGAAAACACTACCAAGGCACTTGCTCCAGTGGTAAACAATTCTGAAATTGGTCAGAGGTGGGGAATCATCTCCCATACAGCCAGCAGCCCCGCCCGCCCTCGCCAGGAGCATCCTCATTGCAAAGCTGGGAGACCGTGCCGAGGCCTCTGTGAGTAAACGTGAGCTGAGCCCCAGGCCAGATGCTGCTGAACTGTTCCCACCCTTCCCAGGTGAAACACCTGAATATGTACAAGGGCTTGAAAGCCTAGAGGAAGGGCCGTGGAGCCACACCAGAGACAGCACGCAGGCCAACTTGGTGCCTGCAGGTCAGCCAGGATGGTACTGGCCACGGGCGCTCTTCTGGAAGCTTTCTATTGCCCTGCCTGAGATACCCCTCCTGTCCCGGCCCCCACTCCTTTTTTTCCTTCCTCACCTCAGCCCGGAGAGATATTCCAGTGGAAGTTATGGGTGACACATCCTCTTCTTTACAGGTGGCAGCCTGGCAACTCCTGCCGAAAGTCCAGCAGAGCCCCACTCACACCGGGCCACCCACAAAGCCGTGGACCCTCACACCCTCCCACCAGCACAGCCCCGAGACTGCTGACGGGGCAGAGAATATGGAGTAAGGCACAGCTGCAGGGGCTATTGCTGCCTGGAGTGCTGTTTATATTGACCTCAACCCAGGCACACCTGGGGAGGGCTTGCCGGCAGGGTCAGGCTGCCCAGGTCAGCTAATCCTCAGCCCTCAGGGAATCACATTGCAGAAAATGGACCTCGCTAAGACAGAATATTTGCCAAGGAGAAAAAGGACACAATGCCATTTGCAGCACCGTAGATGAGTCTCGAGGTAATCACGTGACTTGGAGTAAGTCAGAAAGTGAAAGACACATATCATATCATATCACTTATAGGTGTTACCTATAAATTGATACCAGGGCAGATATTTCCACGGAGAAGGGCAATCACAGATTCATTAAACAAACTTATGGTTCACCAAAGGAAAGGTGTGAGGATTGAATTCATTACGATATTGGGGTTAACAGACAGATACAAACACAGTAGACGTATATAATCACCAATGACCTACGGAGTACCAAGAGAAGACTACTCAACATTCTGTCATAACGTACATGGGAAAAGGATCCCAGGAAGAACAGACATATGTATATGTGTAAAAGAACCACCTCTTGCACACCTACAACAAGCTAAACGTTGTACTCAAACTTGCTGTAATAAAAAATAAAAAATTAAATTAAAAACACGAACAAGAAGTAGTGAGACAAACTTGAGGGGCTTTCTCCTGGCACATTCCGTTCTACATTCCAATCTCGAACAGGACTTCCATTGAGGCTCTGCTGCCCTAGTAACCAGATTTGGTAAGGGAGAACTGCTGCCACCTTGTGGCCGTTTCACACAACTGCAGGTTTAATGCCAGCGCTAATGGTCAGTGGATATTCCAAATCATTACAGGCCTGTAAATGACACCTGCCCTGAAAACAAATCCTGGGGTCATATATCGACCAAAAAATTCAAAAGACGTCCATATTTCAAAACGACAGTTTCAAGAGGCATATTTCACGCACATTAGTGTTCTGCTTCTTTTGCTTTCTTTCTTTCTTTGTTAAAAAAAACGGGAATGGAAAAAGGCAACCCTCAGAATGGGCGAAAACGTTCACAAACGAATCAATGGACAAAGGTTTAATCTCCAATATATATAAACAGCTCATGCAGCTTAATATTAATAAAACAAACAACCCAATACAAAAATGGGCAGAAGATCTAAAGAGACGTTTCTTCAAAGAAGACAGAGAGATGGCCAAGACGCACATGAAAAGCTGCTCAACATCACTAATTATTAGAGAAATGCAAATCAAAACTACAATGAGGTAAGACCTCACACCTGTTAGAATCGGCATCATCAGATAATCTACAAACAACAAATTCTGGGGAGGGTGTGGACAAAAGGAACCCTCTTCCGCTATTGGTGGGAATGTAAATTGATACAGTCACTATGGAGAACAGTATGGAGGTTCCTTTAAAAAACTAAAAAGAGAATTACCATAGGATCCAGCAATCCCACTTCTGGGCATATACCCAGAGAAAACCATAAATCACAGAGACACATTCACCACAATGTTCATTGCAGCACTATTTACAATAGCCAGGTTATGGAAGCAACATAAATGCCCACAGACAGACGAATGGATAAAGATGTGGTACATATATAAAATGGAATATTACTCAGCCATAAAAAGGAATGAAACTGGGTCATTTGTAGAGAAGTTGATGGATCTAGAGACTGTCATACAGAGTGAAGTAAGCCAGAAAGAGAAAAACAAATATTGTATATTAATGCCTATATGTGGAACCTAGAAAAATGGTAGAGATGAACTGGTTTGCAGGGCATAAATAGAGACACAGAGGTAGAGAACAAACGTATGGACACAAAGTGGGGGAAGCCATGGGGTGGTGGTGGTGGGATGACTTGGGAGATTAGGATTGACCTGTATACATGTCTATGCATAAAATAGATAACTAATAATAACCTACTGTATAAAAAATAACTAAAATTAAATTTCAAAATTTTAAAAAATAAAATGTAAAAATAAAACAGAAAAAAAGTTCTTCCATTCACACTGATGTATTTATACGAATGAATTATTTCCATGCTTATATCTATAAATACATAAATGAGGAATAAAATCTAACTTGAACCAAAAAAGAAAAAAAAAACTGAACCTAACAGTTATACAGAGGAAAACACTACCAAGGCACTTGCTCCAGTGGTAAACAATTCTGAAATTGGTCAGAGGTGGGGAATCATCTCCCATACAGCCAGCAGCCCCGCCCGCCCACGCAAAGAGCATCCTCATTGCAAAGCTGGGAGACCGTGCCGAGGCCTCTGTGAGTAAACGTGAGCTGAGCCCCAGGCCAGATGCTGCTGAACTGTTCCCACCCTTCCCAGGTGAAACACCTGAATATGTACAAGGGCTTGAAAGCCTAGAGGAAGGGCCGTGGAGCCACACCAGCGACAGCACGCAGGCCAACTTGGTGCCTGCAGGTCAGCCAGGATGGTACTGGCCACGGGCGCTCTTCTGGAAGCTTTCTATTGCCCTGCCTGAGATACCCCTCCTGTCCCGGCCCCCACTCCTTTTTTTCCTTCCTCACCTCAGCCCGGAGAGATATTCCAGTGGAAGTTATGGGTGACACATCCTCTTCTTTACAGGTGGCAGCCTGGCAACTCCTGCCGAAAGTCCAGCAGAGCCCCACTCACACCGGGCCACCCACAAAGCCGTGGACCCTCACACCCTCCCACCAGCACAGCCCCGAGACTGCTGACGGGGCAGAGAATATGGAGTAAGGCACAGCTGCAGGGGCTATTGCTGCCTGGAGTGCTGTTTATATTGACCTCAACCCAGGCACACCTGGGGAGGGCTTGCCGGCAGGGTCAGGCTGCCCAGGTCAGCTAATCCTCAGCCTTCAGGGAATCACATTGCAGAAAATGGACCTCGCTAAGACAGAATATTCGCCAAGGAGAAAAAGGACACAATGCCATTTGCAGCACCGTAGATGAGTCTCGAGGTAATCACGTGACTTGGAGTAAGTCAGAAAGTGAAAGACACATATCATATCATATCACTTATAGGTGTTACCTATAAATTGATACCAGGGCAGATATTTCCACGGAGAAGGGCAATCACAGATTCATTAAACAAACTTATGGTTCACCAAAGGAAAGGTGTGAGGATTGAATTCATTACGATATTGGGGTTAACAGACAGATACAAACACAGTAGACGTATATAATCACCAATGACATACGGAGTACCAAGAGAAGACTACTCAACATTCTGTCATAACGTACATGGGAAAAGGATCCCAGGAAGAACAGACATATGTATATGTGTAAAAGAACCACCTCTTGCACACCTACAACAAGCTAAACGTTGTACTCAAACTTGCTGTAATAAAAAATAAAAAATTAAATTAAAAACACGAACAAGAAGTAGTGAGACAAACTTGAGGGGCTTTCTCCTGGCACATTCCGTTCTACATTCCAATCTCGAACAGGACTTCCATTGAGGCTCTGCTGCCCTAGTAACCAGATTTGGTAAGGGAGAACTGCTGCCACCTTGTGGCCGTTTCACACAACTGCAGGTTTAATGCCAGCGCTAATGGTCAGTGGATATTCCAAATCATTACAGGCCTGTAAATGACACCTGCCCTGAAAACAAATCCTGGGGTCATATATCGACCAAAAAATTCAAAAGACGTCCATATTTCAAAACGACAGTTTCAAGAGGCATATTTCACGCACATTAGTGTTCTGCTTCTTTTGCTTTCTTTCTTTCTTTGTTAAAAAAAACGGGAATGGAAATAGGCAACCCTCAGAATGGGCGAAAACGTTCACAAACGAATCAATGGACAAAGGTTTAATCTCCAATATATATAAACAGCTCATGCAGCTTAATATTAATAAAACAAACAACCCAATACAAAAATGGGCAGAAGATCTAAAGAGACGTTTCTTCAAAGAAGACACAGAGATGGCCAAGACGCACATGAAAAGCTGCTCAACATCACTAATTATTAGAGAAATGCAAATCAAAACTACAATGAGGTAAGACCTCACACCTGTTAGAATCGGCATCATCAGATAATCTACAAACAACAAATTCTCGGGAGGGTGTGGACAAAAGGAACCCTCTTCCGCTATTGGTGGGAATGTAAATTGATACAGTCACTATGGAGAACAGTATGGAGGTTCCTTTAAAAAACTAAAAAGAGAATTACCATAGGATCCAGCAATCCCACTTCTGGGCATATACCCAGAGAAAACCATAAATCACAGAGACACATTCACCACAATGTTCATTGCAGCACTATTTACAATAGCCAGGTAATGGAAGCAACCTAAATGCCCACAGACAGACGAATGGATAAAGATGTGGTACATATATAAAATGGAATATTACTCAGCCATAAAAAGGAATGAAACTGGGTCATTTGTAGAGAAGTTGATGGATCTAGAGACTGTCATACAGAGTGAAGTAAGCCAGAAAGAGAAAAACAAATATTGTATATTAATGCCTATATGTGGAACCTAGAAAAATGGTAGAGATGAACTGGTTTGCAGGGCAGAAATAGAGACACAGAGGTAGAGAACAAACGTATGGACACAAAGTGGGGGAAGCCATGGGGTGGTGGTGGTGGGATGACTTGGGAGATTAGGATTGACCTGTATACATGTCTATGCATAAAATAGATAACTAATAATAACCTACTGTATAAAAAATAACTAAAATTAAATTTCAAAATTTTAAAAAATAAAATGTAAAAATAAAACAGAAAAAAAGTTCTTCCATTCACACTGATGTATTTATACGAATGAATTATTTCCATGCTTATATCTATAAATACATAAATGAGGAATAAAATCTAACTTGAACCAAAAAAGAAAAAAAAAAACTGAACCTAACAGTTATACAGAGGAAAACACTACCAAGGCACTTGCTCCAGTGGTAAACAATTCTGAAATTGGTCAGAGGTGGGGAATCATCTCCAATACAGCCAGCAGCCCCGCCCGCCCTCGCCAGGAGCATCCTCATTGCAAAGCTGGGAGACCGTGCCGAGGCCTCTGTGAGTAAACGTGAGCTGAGCCCCAGGCCAGATGCTGCTGAACTGTTCCCACCCTTCCCAGGTGAAACACCTGAATATGTACAAGGGCTTGAAAGCCTAGAGGAAGGGCCGTGGAGCCACACCAGCGACAGCACGCAGGCCAACTTGGTGCCTGCAGGTCAGCCAGGATGGTACTGGCCACGGGTGCTCTTCTGGAAGCTTTCTATTGCCCTTCCTGAGATACCCCTCCTGTCCCGGCCCCCACTCCTTTTTTTCCTTCCTCACCTCAGCCCGGAGAGATATTCCAGTGGAAGTTATGGGTGACACATCCTCTTCTTTACAGGTGGCAGCCTGGCAACTCCTGCCGAAAGTCCAGCAGAGCCCCACTCACACCGGGCCACCCACAAAGCCGTGGACCCTCACACCCTCCCACCAGCACAGCCCCGAGACTGCTGACGGGGCAGAGAATATGGAGTAAGGCACAGCTGCAGGGGCTATTGCTGCCTGGAGTGCTGTTTATATTGACCTCAACCCAGGCACACCTGGGGAGGGCTTGCCGGCAGGGTCAGGCTGCCCAGGTCAGCTAATCCTCAGCCCTCAGGGAATCACATTGCAGAAAATGGACCTCGCTAAGACAGAATATTTGCCAAGGAGAAAAAGGACACAATGCCATTTGCAGCACCGTAGATGAGTCTCGAGGTAATCACGTGACTTGGAGTAAGTCAGAAAGTGAAAGACACATATCATATCATATCACTTATAGGTGTTACCTATAAATTGATACCAGGGCAGATATTTCCACGGAGAAGGGCAATCACAGATTCATTAAACAAACTTATGGTTCACCAAAGGAAAGGTGTGAGGATTGAATTCATTACGATATTGGGGTTAACAGACAGATACAAACACAGTAGACGTATATAATCACCAATGACCTACGGAGTACCAAGAGAAGACTACTCAACATTCTGTCATAACGTACATGGGAAAAGGATCCCAGGAAGAACAGACATATGTATATGTGTAAAAGAACCACCTCTTGCACACCTACAACAAGCTAAACGTTGTACTCAAACTTGCTGTAATAAAAAATAAAAAATTAAATTAAAAACACGAACAAGAAGTAGTGAGACAAACTTGAGGGGCTTTCTCCTGGCACATTCCGTTCTACATTCCAATCTCGAACAGGACTTCCATTGAGGCTCTGCTGCCCTAGTAACCAGATTTGGTAAGGGAGAACTGCTGCCACCTTGTGGCCGTTTCACACAACTGCAGGTTTAATGCCAGCGCTAATGGTCAGTGGATATTCCAAATCATTACAGGCCTGTAAATGACACCTGCCCTGAAAACAAATCCTGGGGTCATATATCGACCAAAAAATTCAAAAGACGTCCATATTTCAAAACGACAGTTTCAAGAGGCATATTTCACGCACATTAGTGTTCTGCTTCTTTTGCTTGCTTTCTTTCTTTGTTAAAAAAAACGGGAATGGAAAAAGGCAACCCTCAGAATGGGCGAAAACGTTCACAAACGAATCAATGGACAAAGGTTTAATCTCCAATATATATAAACAGCTCATGCAGCTTAATATTAATAAAACAAACAACCCAATACAAAAATGGGCAGAAGATCTAAAGAGACGTTTCTTCAAAGAAGACACAGAGATGGCCAAGACGCACATGAAAAGCTGCTCAACATCACTAATTATTAGAGAAATGCAAATCAAAACTACAATGAGGTAAGACCTCACACCTGTTAGAATCGGCATCATCAGATAATCTACAAACAACAAATTCTGGGGAGGGTGTGGACAAAAGGAACCCTCTTCCGCTATTGGTGGGAATGTAAATTGATACAGTCACTATGGAGAACAGTATGGAGGTTCCTTTAAAAAACTAAAAAGAGAATTACCATAGGATCCAGCAATCCCACTTCTGGGCATATACCCAGAGAAAACCATAAATCACAGAGACACATTCACCACAATGTTCATTGCAGCACTATTTACAATAGCCAGGTTATGGAAGCAACATAAATGCCCACAGACAGACGAATGGATAAAGATGTGGTACATATATAAAATGGAATATTACTCAGCCATAAAAAGGAATGAAACTGGGTCATTTGTAGAGAAGTTGATGGATCTAGAGACTGTCATACAGAGTGAAGTAAGCCAGAAAGAGAAAAACAAATATTGTATATTAATGCCTATATGTGGAACCTAGAAAAATGGTAGAGATGAACTGGTTTGCAGGGCAGAAATAGAGACACAGAGGTAGAGAACAAACGTATGGACACAAAGTGGGGGAAGCCATGGGGTGGCGGTGGTGGGATGACTTGGGAGATTAGGATTGACCTGTATACATGTCTATGCATAAAATAGATAACTAATAATAACCTACTGTATAAAAAATAACTAAAATTAAATTTCAATATTTTAAAAAATAAAATGTAAAAATAAAACAGAAAAAATGTTCTTCCATTCACACTGATGTATTTATACGAATGAATTATTTCCATGCTTATATCTATAAATACATAAATGAGGAATAAAATCTAACTTGAACCAAAAAAGAAAAAAAAAAAACTGAACCTAACAGTTATACAGAGGAAAACACTACCAAGGCACTTGCTCCAGTGGTAAACAATTCTGAAATTGGTCAGAGGTGGGGAATCATCTCCCATACAGCCAGCAGCCCCGCCCGCCCTCGCCAGGAGCATCCTCATTGCAAAGCTGGGAGACCGTGCCGAGGCCTCTGTGAGTAAACGTGAGCTGAGCCCCAGGCCAGATGCTGCTGAACTGTTCCCACCCTTCCCAGGTGAAACACCTGAATATGTACAAGGGCTTGAAAGCCTAGAGGAAGGGCCGTGGAGCCACACCAGCGACAGCACGCAGGCCAACTTGGTGCCTGCAGGTCAGCCAGGATGCTACTGGCCACGGGCGCTCTTCTGGAAGCTTTCTATTGCCCTTCCTGAGATACCCCTCCTGTCCCGGCCCCCACACATTTTTTTCCTTCCTCACCTCAGCCCGGAGAGATATTCCAGTGGAAGTTATGGGTGACACATCCTCTTCTTTACAGGTGGCAGCCTGGCAACTCCTGCCGAAAGTCCAGCAGAGCCCCACTCACACCGGGCCACCCACAAAGCCGTGGACCCTCACACCCTCCCACCAGCACAGCCCCGAGACTGCTGACGGGGCAGAGAATATGGAGTAAGGCACAGCTGCAGGGGCTATTGCTGCCTGGAGTGCTGTTTATATTGACCTCAACCCAGGCACACCTGGGGAGGGCTTGCCGGCAGGGTCAGGCTGCCCAGGTCAGCTAATCCTCAGCCCTCAGGGAATCACATTGCAGAAAATGGACCTCGCTAAGACAGAATATTCGCCAAGGAGAAAAAGGACACAATGCCATTTGCAGCACCGTAGATGAGTCTCGAGGTAATCACGTGACTTGGAGTAAGTCAGAAAGTGAAAGACACATATCATATCATATCACTTATAGGTGTTACCTATAAATTGATACCAGGGCAGATATTTCCACGGAGAAGGGCAATCACAGATTCATTAAACAAACTTATGGTTCACCAAAGGAAAGGTGTGAGGATTGAATTCATTACGATATTGGGGTTAACAGACAGATACAAACACAGTAGACGTATATAATCACCAATGACCTACGGAGTACCAAGAGAAGACTACTCAACATTCTGTCATAACGTACATGGGAAAAGGATCCCAGGAAGAACAGACATATGTATATGTGTAAAAGAACCACCTCTTGCACACCTACAACAAGCTAAACGTTGTACTCAAACTTGCTGTAATAAAAAATAAAAAATTAAATTAAAAACACGAACAAGAAGTAGTGAGACAAACTTGAGGGGCTTTCTCCTGGCACATTCCGTTCTACATTCCAATCTCGAACAGGACTTCCATTGAGGCTCTGCTGCCCTAGTAACCAGATTTGGTAAGGGAGAACTGCTGCCACCTTGTGGCCGTTTCACACAACTGCAGGTTTAATGCCAGCGCTAATGGTCAGTGGATATTCCAAATCATTACAGGCCTGTAAATGACACCTGCCCTGAAAACAAATCCTGGGGTCATATATCGACCAAAAAATTCAAAAGACGTCCATATTTCAAAACGACAGTTTCAAGAGGCATATTTCACGCACATTAGTGTTCTGCTTCTTTTGCTTGCTTTCTTTCTTTGTTAAAAAAAACGGGAATGGAAAAAGGCAACCCTCAGAATGGGCGAAAACGTTCACAAACGAATCAATGGACAAAGGTTTAATCTCCAATATATATAAACAGCTCATGCAGCTTAATATTAATAAAACAAACAACCCAATACAAAAATGGGCAGAAGATCTAAAGAGACGTTTCTTCAAAGAAGACACAGAGATGGCCAAGACGCACATGAAAAGCTGCTCAACATCACTAATTATTAGAGAAATGCAAATCAAAACTACAATGAGGTAAGACCTCACACCTGTTAGAATCGGCATCATCAGATAATCTACAAACAACAAATTCTGGGGAGGCTGTGGACAAAAGGAACCCTCTTCCGCTATTGGTGGGAATGTAAATTGATACAGTCACTATGGAGAACAGTATGGAGGTTCCTTTAAAAAACTAAAAAGAGAATTACCATAGGATCCAGCAATCCCACTTCTGGGCATATACCCAGAGAAAACCATAAATCACAGAGACACATTCACCACAATGTTCATTGCAGCACTATTTACAATAGCCAGGTTATGGAAGCAACATAAATGCCCACAGACAGACGAATGGATAAAGATGTGGTACATATATAAAATGGAATATTACTCAGCCATAAAAAGGAATGAAACTGGGTCATTTGTAGAGAAGTTGATGGATCTAGAGACTGTCATACAGAGTGAAGTAAGCCAGAAAGAGAAAAACAAATATTGTATATTAATGCCTATATGTGGAACCTAGAAAAATGGTAGAGATGAACTGGTTTGCAGGGCAGAAATAGAGACACAGAGGTAGAGAACAAACGTATGGACACAAAGTGGGGGAAGCCATGGGGTGGTGGTGGTGGGATGACTTGGGAGATTAGGATTGACCTGTATACATGTCTATGCATAAAATAGATAACTAATAATAACCTACTGTATAAAAAATAACTAAAATTAAATTTCAAAATTTTAAAAAATAAAATGTAAAAATAAAACAGAAAAAAAGTTCTTCCATTCACACTGATGTATTTATACGAATGAATTATTTCCATGCTTATATCTATAAATACATAAATGAGGAATAAAATCTAACTTGAACCAAAAAAGAAAAAAAAAAACTGAACCTAACAGTTATACAGAGGAAAACACTACCAAGGCACTTGCTCCAGTGGTAAACAATTCTGAAATTGGTCAGAGGTGGGGAATCATCTCCAATACAGCCAGCAGCCCCGCCCGCCCTCGCCAGGAGCATCCTCATTGCAAAGCTGGGAGACCGTGCCGAGGCCTCTGTGAGTAAACGTGAGCTGAGCCCCAGGCCAGATGCTGCTGAACTGTTCCCACCCTTCCCAGGTGAAACACCTGAATATGTACAAGGGCTTGAAAGCCTAGAGGAAGGGCCGTGGAGCCACACCAGCGACAGCACGCAGGCCAACTTGGTGCCTGCAGGTCAGCCAGGATGGTACTGGCCACGGGTGCTCTTCTGGAAGCTTTCTATTGCCCTTCCTGAGATACCCCTCCTGTCCCGGCCCCCACTCCTTTTTTTCCTTCCTCACCTCAGCCCGGAGAGATATTCCAGTGGAAGTTATGGGTGACACATCCTCTTCTTTACAGGTGGCAGCCTGGCAACTCCTGCCGAAAGTCCAGCAGAGCCCCACTCACACCGGGCCACCCACAAAGCCGTGGACCCTCACACCCTCCCACCAGCACAGCCCCGAGACTGCTGACGGGGCAGAGAATATGGAGTAAGGCACAGCTGCAGGGGCTATTGCTGCCTGGAGTGCTGTTTATATTGACCTCAACCCAGGCACACCTGGGGAGGGCTTGCCGGCAGGGTCAGGCTGCCCAGGTCAGCTAATCCTCAGCCCTCAGGGAATCACATTGCAGAAAATGGACCTCGCTAAGACAGAATATTTGCCAAGGAGAAAAAGGACACAATGCCATTTGCAGCACCGTAGATGAGTCTCGAGGTAATCACGTGACTTGGAGTAAGTCAGAAAGTGAAAGACACATATCATATCATATCACTTATAGGTGTTACCTATAAATTGATACCAGGGCAGATATTTCCACGGAGAAGGGCAATCACAGATTCATTAAACAAACTTATGGTTCACCAAAGGAAAGGTGTGAGGATTGAATTCATTACGATATTGGGGTTAACAGACAGATACAAACACAGTAGACGTATATAATCACCAATGACCTACGGAGTACCAAGAGAAGACTACTCAACATTCTGTCATAACGTACATGGGAAAAGGATCCCAGGAAGAACAGACATATGTATATGTGTAAAAGAACCACCTCTTGCACACCTACAACAAGCTAAACGTTGTACTCAAACTTGCTGTAATAAAAAATAAAAAATTAAATTAAAAACACGAACAAGAAGTAGTGAGACAAACTTGAGGGGCTTTCTCCTGGCACATTCCGTTCTACATTCCAATCTCGAACAGGACTTCCATTGAGGCTCTGCTGCCCTAGTAACCAGATTTGGTAAGGGAGAACTGCTGCCACCTTGTGGCCGTTTCACACAACTGCAGGTTTAATGCCAGCGCTAATGGTCAGTGGATATTCCAAATCATTACAGGCCTGTAAATGACACCTGCCCTGAAAACAAATCCTGGGGTCATATATCGACCAAAAAATTCAAAAGACGTCCATATTTCAAAACGACAGTTTCAAGAGGCATATTTCACGCACATTAGTGTTCTGCTTCTTTTGCTTGCTTTCTTTCTTTGTTAAAAAAAACGGGAATGGAAAAAGGCAACCCTCAGAATGGGCGAAAACGTTCACAAACGAATCAATGGACAAAGGTTTAATCTCCAATATATATAAACAGCTCATGCAGCTTAATATTAATAAAACAAACAACCCAATACAAAAATGGGCAGAAGATCTAAAGAGACGTTTCTTCAAAGAAGACACAGAGATGGCCAAGACGCACATGAAAAGCTGCTCAACATCACTAATTATTAGAGAAATGCAAATCAAAACTACAATGAGGTAAGACCTCACACCTGTTAGAATCGGCATCATCAGATAATCTACAAACAACAAATTCTGGGGAGGGTGTGGACAAAAGGAACCCTCTTCCGCTATTGGTGGGAATGTAAATTGATACAGTCACTATGGAGAACAGTATGGAGGTTCCTTTAAAAAACTAAAAAGAGAATTACCATAGGATCCAGCAATCCCACTTCTGGGCATATACCCAGAGAAAACCATAAATCACAGAGACACATTCACCACAATGTTCATTGCAGCACTATTTACAATAGCCAGGTTATGGAAGCAACATAAATGCCCACAGACAGACGAATGGATAAAGATGTGGTACATATATAAAATGGAATATTACTCAGCCATAAAAAGGAATGAAACTGGGTCATTTGTAGAGAAGTTGATGGATCTAGAGACTGTCATACAGAGTGAAGTAAGCCAGAAAGAGAAAAACAAATATTGTATATTAATGCCTATATGTGGAACCTAGAAAAATGGTAGAGATGAACTGGTTTGCAGGGCAGAAATAGAGACACAGAGGTAGAGAACAAACGTATGGACACAAAGTGGGGGAAGCCATGGGGTGGCGGTGGTGGGATGACTTGGGAGATTAGGATTGACCTGTATACATGTCTATGCATAAAATAGATAACTAATAATAACCTACTGTATAAAAAATAACTAAAATTAAATTTCAATATTTTAAAAAATAAAATGTAAAAATAAAACAGAAAAAATGTTCTTCCATTCACACTGATGTATTTATACGAATGAATTATTTCCATGCTTATATCTATAAATACATAAATGAGGAATAAAATCTAACTTGAACCAAAAAAGAAAAAAAAAAAACTGAACCTAACAGTTATACAGAGGAAAACACTACCAAGGCACTTGCTCCAGTGGTAAACAATTCTGAAATTGGTCAGAGGTGGGGAATCATCTCCCATACAGCCAGCAGCCCCGCCCGCCCTCGCCAGGAGCATCCTCATTGCAAAGCTGGGAGACCGTGCCGAGGCCTCTGTGAGTAAACGTGAGCTGAGCCCCAGGCCAGATGCTGCTGAACTGTTCCCACCCTTCCCAGGTGAAACACCTGAATATGTACAAGGGCTTGAAAGCCTAGAGGAAGGGCCGTGGAGCCACACCAGCGACAGCACGCAGGCCAACTTGGTGCCTGCAGGTCAGCCAGGATGCTACTGGCCACGGGCGCTCTTCTGGAAGCTTTCTATTGCCCTTCCTGAGATACCCCTCCTGTCCCGGCCCCCACACATTTTTTTCCTTCCTCACCTCAGCCCGGAGAGATATTCCAGTGGAAGTTATGGGTGACACATCCTCTTCTTTACAGGTGGCAGCCTGGCAACTCCTGCCGAAAGTCCAGCAGAGCCCCACTCACACCGGGCCACCCACAAAGCCGTGGACCCTCACACCCTCCCACCAGCACAGCCCCGAGACTGCTGACGGGGCAGAGAATATGGAGTAAGGCACAGCTGCAGGGGCTATTGCTGCCTGGAGTGCTGTTTATATTGACCTCAACCCAGGCACACCTGGGGAGGGCTTGCCGGCAGGGTCAGGCTGCCCAGGTCAGCTAATCCTCAGCCCTCAGGGAATCACATTGCAGAAAATGGACCTCGCTAAGACAGAATATTCGCCAAGGAGAAAAAGGACACAATGCCATTTGCAGCACCGTAGATGAGTCTCGAGGTAATCACGTGACTTGGAGTAAGTCAGAAAGTGAAAGACACATATCATATCATATCACTTATAGGTGTTACCTATAAATTGATACCAGGGCAGATATTTCCACGGAGAAGGGCAATCACAGATTCATTAAACAAACTTATGGTTCACCAAAGGAAAGGTGTGAGGATTGAATTCATTACGATATTGGGGTTAACAGACAGATACAAACACAGTAGACGTATATAATCACCAATGACCTACGGAGTACCAAGAGAAGACTACTCAACATTCTGTCATAACGTACATGGGAAAAGGATCCCAGGAAGAACAGACATATGTATATGTGTAAAAGAACCACCTCTTGCACACCTACAACAAGCTAAACGTTGTACTCAAACTTGCTGTAATAAAAAATAAAAAATTAAATTAAAAACACGAACAAGAAGTAGTGAGACAAACTTGAGGGGCTTTCTCCTGGCACATTCCGTTCTACATTCCAATCTCGAACAGGACTTCCATTGAGGCTCTGCTGCCCTAGTAACCAGATTTGGTAAGGGAGAACTGCTGCCACCTTGTGGCCGTTTCACACAACTGCAGGTTTAATGCCAGCGCTAATGGTCAGTGGATATTCCAAATCATTACAGGCCTGTAAATGACACCTGCCCTGAAAACAAATCCTGGGGTCATATATCGACCAAAAAATTCAAAAGACGTCCATATTTCAAAACGACAGTTTCAAGAGGCATATTTCACGCACATTAGTGTTCTGCTTCTTTTGCTTGCTTTCTTTCTTTGTTAAAAAAAACGGGAATGGAAAAAGGCAACCCTCAGAATGGGCGAAAACGTTCACAAACGAATCAATGGACAAAGGTTTAATCTCCAATATATATAAACAGCTCATGCAGCTTAATATTAATAAAACAAACAACCCAATACAAAAATGGGCAGAAGATCTAAAGAGACGTTTCTTCAAAGAAGACACAGAGATGGCCAAGACGCACATGAAAAGCTGCTCAACATCACTAATTATTAGAGAAATGCAAATCAAAACTACAATGAGGTAAGACCTCACACCTGTTAGAATCGGCATCATCAGATAATCTACAAACAACAAATTCTGGGGAGGCTGTGGACAAAAGGAACCCTCTTCCGCTATTGGTGGGAATGTAAATTGATACAGTCACTATGGAGAACAGTATGGAGGTTCCTTTAAAAAACTAAAAAGAGAATTACCATAGGATCCAGCAATCCCACTTCTGGGCATATACCCAGAGAAAACCATAAATCACAGAGACACATTCACCACAATGTTCATTGCAGCACTATTTACAATAGCCAGGTTATGGAAGCAACATAAATGCCCACAGACAGACGAATGGATAAAGATGTGGTACATATATAAAATGGAATATTACTCAGCCATAAAAAGGAATGAAACTGGGTCATTTGTAGAGAAGTTGATGGATCTAGAGACTGTCATACAGAGTGAAGTAAGCCAGAAAGAGAAAAACAAATATTGTATATTAATGCCTATATGTGGAACCTAGAAAAATGGTAGAGATGAACTGGTTTGCAGGGCAGAAATAGAGACACAGAGGTAGAGAACAAACGTATGGACACAAAGTGGGGGAAGCCATGGGGTGGTGGTGGTGGGATGACTTGGGAGATTAGGATTGACCTGTATACATGTCTATGCATAAAATAGATAACTAATAATAACCTACTGTATAAAAAATAACTAAAATTAAATTTCAAAATTTTAAAAAATAAAATGTAAAAATAAAACAGAAAAAAAGTTCTTCCATTCACACTGATGTATTTATACGAATGAATTATTTCCATGCTTATATCCATAAATACATAAATGAGGAATAAAATCTAACTTGAACCAAAAAAGAAAAAAAAAACTGAACCTAACAGTTATACAGAGGAAAACACTACCAAGGCACTTGCTCCAGTGGTAAACAATTCTGAAATTGGTCAGAGGTGGGGAATCATCTCCCATACAGCCAGCAGCCCCGCCCGCCCACGCCAGGAGCATCCTCATTGCAAAGCTGGGAGACCGTGCCGAGGCCTCTGTGAGTAAACGTGAGCTGAGCCCCAGGCCAGATGCTGCTGAACTGTTCCCACCCTTCCCAGGTGAAACACCTGAATATGTACAAGGGCTTGAAAGCCTAGAGGAAGGGCCGTGGAGCCACACCAGCGACAGCACGCAGGCCAACTTGGTGCCTGCAGGTCAGCCAGGATGGTACTGGCCACGGGCGCTCTTCTGGAAGCTTTCTATTGCCCTGCCTGAGATACCCCTCCTGTCCCGGCCCCCACTCCTTTTTTTCCTTCCTCACCTCAGCCCGGAGAGATATTCCAGTGGAAGTTATGGGTGACACATCCTCTTCTTTACAGGTGGCAGCCTGGCAACTCCTGCCGAAAGTCCAGCAGAGCCCCACTCACACCGGGCCACCCACAAAGCCGTGGACCCTCACACCCTCCCACCAGCACAGCCCCGAGACTGCTGACGGGGCAGAGAATATGGAGTAAGGCACAGCTGCAGGGGCTATTGCTGCCTGGAGTGCTGTTTATATTGACCTCAACCCAGGCACACCTGGGGAGGGCTTGCCGGCAGGGTCAGGCTGCCCAGGTCAGCTAATCCTCAGCCCTCAGGGAATCACATTGCAGAAAATGGACCTCGCTAAGACAGAATATTTGCCAAGGAGAAAAAGGACACAATGCCATTTGCAGCACCGTAGATGAGTCTCGAGGTAATCACGTGACTTGGAGTAAGTCAGAAAGTGAAAGACACATATCATATCATATCACTTATAGGTGTTACCTATAAATTGATACCAGGGCAGATATTTCCACGGAGAAGGGCAATCACAGATTCATTAAACAAACTTATGGTTCACCAAAGGAAAGGTGTGAGGATTGAATTCATTACGATATTGGGGTTAACAGACAGATACAAACACAGTAGACGTATATAATCACCAATGACCTACGGAGTACCAAGAGAAGACTACTCAACATTCTGTCATAACGTACATGGGAAAAGGATCCCAGGAAGAACAGACATATGTATATGTGTAAAAGAACCACCTCTTGCACACCTACAACAAGCTAAACGTTGTACTCAAACTTGCTGTAATAAAAAATAAAAAATTAAATTAAAAACACGAACAAGAAGTAGTGAGACAAACTTGAGGGGCTTTCTCCTGGCACATTCCGTTCTACATTCCAATCTCGAACAGGACTTCCATTGAGGCTCTGCTGCCCTAGTAACCAGATTTGGTAAGGGAGAACTGCTGCCACCTTGTGGCCGTTTCACACAACTGCAGGTTTAATGCCAGCGCTAATGGTCAGTGGATATTCCAAATCATTACAGGCCTGTAAATGACACCTGCCCTGAAAACAAATCCTGGGGTCATATATCGACCAAAAAATTCAAAAGACGTCCATATTTCAAAACGACAGTTTCAAGAGGCATATTTCACGCACATTAGTGTTCTGCTTCTTTTGCTTGCTTTCTTTCTTTGTTAAAAAAAACGGGAATGGAAAAAGGCAACCCTCAGAATGGGCGAAAACGTTCACAAACGAATCAATGGACAAAGGTTTAATCTCCAATATATATAAACAGCTCATGCAGCTTAATATTAATAAAACAAACAACCCAATACAAAAATGGGCAGAAGATCTAAAGAGACGTTTCTTCAAAGAAGACACAGAGATGGCCAAGACGCACATGAAAAGCTGCTCAACATCACTAATTATTAGAGAAATGCAAATCAAAACTACAATGAGGTAAGACCTCACACCTGTTAGAATCGGCATCATCAGATAATCTACAAACAACAAATTCTGGGGAGGGTGTGGACAAAAGGAACCCTCTTCCGCTATTGGTGGGAATGTAAATTGATACAGTCACTATGGAGAACAGTATGGAGGTTCCTTTAAAAAACTAAAAAGAGAATTACCATAGGATCCAGCAATCCCACTTCTGGGCATATACCCAGAGAAAACCATAAATCACAGAGACACATTCACCACAATGTTCATTGCAGCACTATTTACAATAGCCAGGTTATGGAAGCAACATAAATGCCCACAGACAGACGAATGGATAAAGATGTGGTACATATATAAAATGGAATATTACTCAGCCATAAAAAGGAATGAAACTGGGTCATTTGTAGAGAAGTTGATGGATCTAGAGACTGTCATACAGAGTGAAGTAAGCCAGAAAGAGAAAAACAAATATTGTATATTAATGCCTATATGTGGAACCTAGAAAAATGGTAGAGATGAACTGGTTTGCAGGGCAGAAATAGAGACACAGAGGTAGAGAACAAACGTATGGACACAAAGTGGGGGAAGCCATGGGGTGGTGGTGGTGGGATGACTTGGGAGATTAGGATTGACCTGTATACATGTCTATGCATAAAATAGATAACTAATAATAACCTACTGTATAAAAAATAACTAAAATTAAATTTCAAAATTTTAAAAAATAAAATGTAAAAATAAAACAGAAAAAAAGTTCTTCCATTCACACTGATGTATTTATACGAATGAATTATTTCCATGCTTATATCTATAAATACATAAATGAGGAATAAAATCTAACTTGAACCAAAAAAGAAAAAAAAAAACTGAACCTAACAGTTATACAGAGGAAAACACTACCAAGGCACTTGCTCCAGTGGTAAACAATTCTGAAATTGGTCAGAGGTGGGGAATCATCTCCCATACAGCCAGCAGCCCCGCCCGCCCACGCAAGGAGCATCCTCATTGCAAAGCTGGGAGACCGTGCCGAGGCCTCTGTGAGTAAACGTGAGCTGAGCCCCAGGCCAGATGCTGCTGAACTGTTCCCACCCTTCCCAGGTGAAACACCTGAATATGTACAAGGGCTTGAAAGCCTAGAGGAAGGGCCGTGGAGCCACACCAGCGACAGCACGCAGGCCAACTTGGTGCCTGCAGGTCAGCCAGGATGGTACTGGCCACGGGCGCTCTTCTGGAAGCTTTCTATTGCCCTGCCTGAGATACCCCTCCTGTCCCGGCCCCCACTCCTTTTTTTCCTTCCTCACCTCAGCCCGGAGAGATATTCCAGTGGAAGTTATGGGTGACACATCCTCTTCTTTACAGGTGGCAGCCTGGCAACTCCTGCCGAAAGTCCAGCAGAGCCCCACTCACACCGGGCCACCCACAAAGCCGTGGACCCTCACACCCTCCCACCAGCACAGCCCCGAGACTGCTGACGGGGCAGAGAATATGGAGTAAGGCACAGCTGCAGGGGCTATTGCTGCCTGGAGTGCTGTTTATATTGACCTCAACCCAGGCACACCTGGGGAGGGCTTGCCGGCAGGGTCAGGCTGCCCAGGTCAGCTAATCCTCAGCCCTCAGGGAATCACATTGCAGAAAATGGACCTCGCTAAGACAGAATATTTGCCAAGGAGAAAAAGGACACAATGCCATTTGCAGCACCGTAGATGAGTCTCGAGTTAATCACGTGACTTGGAGTAAGTCAGAAAGTGAAAGACACATATCATATCATATCACTTATAGGTGTTACCTATAAATTGATACCAGGGCAGATATTTCCACGGAGAAGGGCAATCACAGATTCATTAAACAAACTTATGGTTCACCAAAGGAAAGGTGTGAGGATTGAATTCATTACGATATTGGGGTTAACAGACAGATACAAACACAGTAGACGTATATAATCACCAATGACCTACGGAGTACCAAGAGAAGACTACTCAACATTCTGTCATAACGTACATGGGAAAAGGATCCCAGGAAGAACAGACATATGTATATGTGTAAAAGAACCACCTCTTGCACACCTACAACAAGCTAAACGTTGTACTCAAACTTGCTGTAATAAAAAATAAAAAATTAAATTAAAAACACGAACAAGAAGTAGTGAGACAAACTTGAGGGGCTTTCTCCTGGCACATTCCGTTCTACATTCCAATCTCGAACAGGACTTCCATTGAGGCTCTGCTGCCCTAGTAACCAGATTTGGTAAGGGAGAACTGCTGCCACCTTGTGGCCGTTTCACACAACTGCAGGTTTAATGCCAGCGCTAATGGTCAGTGGATATTCCAAATCATTACAGGCCTGTAAATGACACCTGCCCTGAAAACAAATCCTGGGGTCATATATCGACCAAAAAATTCAAAAGACGTCCATATTTCAAAACGACAGTTTCAAGAGGCATATTTCACGCACATTAGTGTTCTGCTTCTTTTGCTTGCTTTCTTTCTTTGTTAAAAAAAACGGGAATGGAAAAAGGCAACCCTCAGAATGGGCGAAAACGTTCACAAACGAATCAATGGACAAAGGTTTAATCTCCAATATATATAAACAGCTCATGCAGCTTAATATTAATAAAACAAACAACCCAATACAAAAATGGGCAGAAGATCTAAAGAGACGTTTCTTCAAAGAAGACACAGAGATGGCCAAGACGCACATGAAAAGCTGCTCAACATCACTAATTATTAGAGAAATGCAAATCAAAACTACAATGAGGTAAGACCACACACCTGTTAGAATCGGCATCATCAGATAATCTACAAACAACAAATTCTCGGGAGGGTGTGGACAAAAGGAACCCTCTTCCGCTATTGGTGGGAATGTAAATTGATACAGTCACTATGGAGAACAGTATGGAGGTTCCTTTAAAAAACTAAAAAGAGAATTACCATAGGATCCAGCAATCCCACTTCTGGGCATATACCCAGAGAAAACCATAAATCACAGAGACACATTCACCACAATGTTCATTGCAGCACTATTTACAATAGCCAGGTTATGGAAGCAACATAAATGCCCACAGACAGACGAATGGATAAAGATGTGGTACATATATAAAATGGAATATTACTCAGCCATAAAAAGGAATGAAACTGGGTCATTTGTAGAGAAGTTGATGGATCTAGAGACTGTCCTACAGAGTGAAGTAAGCCAGAAAGAGAAAAACAAATATTGTATATTAATGCCTATATGTGGAACCTAGAAAAATGGTAGAGATGAACTGGTTTGCAGGGCAGAAATAGAGACACAGAGGTAGAGAACAAACGTATGGACACAAAGTGGGGGAAGCCATGGGGTGGTGGTGGTGGGATGACTTGGGAGATTAGGATTGACCTGTATACATGTCTATGCATAAAATAGATAACTAATAATAACCTACTGTATAAAAAATAACTAAAATTAAATTTCAAAATTTTAAAAAATAAAATGTAAAAATAAAACAGAAAAAAAGTTCTTCCATTCACACTGATGTATTTATACGAATGAATTATTTCCATGCTTATATCTATAAATACATAAATGAGGAATAAAATCTAACTTGAACCAAAAAAGAAAAAAAAAAACTGAACCTAACAGTTATACAGAGGAAAACACTACCAAGGCACTTGCTCCAGTGGTAAACAATTCTGAAATTGGTCAGAGGTGGGGAATCATCTCCCATACAGCCAGCAGCCCCGCCCGCCCACGCAAGGAGCATCCTCATTGCAAAGCTGGGAGACCGTGCCGAGGCCTCTGTGAGTAAACGTGAGCTGAGCCCCAGGCCAGATGCTGCTGAACTGTTCCCACCCTTCCCAGGTGAAACACCTGAATATGTACAAGGGCTTGAAAGCCTAGAGGAAGGGCCGTGGAGCCACACCAGTGACAGCACGCAGGCCAACTTGGTGCCTGCAGGTCAGCCAGGATGGTACTGGCCACGGGCGCTCTTCTGGAAGCTTTCTATTGCCCTGCCTGAGATACCCCTCCTGTCCCGGCCCCCACTCCTTTTTTTCCTTCCTCACCTCAGCCCGGAGAGATATTCCAGTGGAAGTTATGGGTGACACATCCTCTTCTTTACAGGTGGCAGCCTGGCAACTCCTGCCGAAAGTCCAGCAGAGCCCCACTCACACCGGGCCACCCACAAAGCCGTGGACCCTCACACCCTCCCACCAGCACAGCCCCGAGACTGCTGACGGGGCAGAGAATATGGAGTAAGGCACAGCTGCAGGGGCTATTGCTGCCTGGAGTGCTGTTTATATTGACCTCAACCCAGGCACACCTGGGGAGGGCTTGCCGGCAGGGTCAGGCTGCCCAGGTCAGCTAATCCTCAGCCTTCAGGGAATCACATTGCAGAAAATGGACCTCGCTAAGACAGAATATTTGCCAAGGAGAAAAAGGACACAATGCCATTTGCAGCACCGTAGATGAGTCTCGAGGTAATCACGTGACTTGGAGTAAGTCAGAAAGTGAAAGACACATATCATATCATATCACTTATAGGTGTTACCTATAAATTGATACCAGGGCAGATATTTCCACGGAGAAGGGCAATCACAGATTCATTAAACAAACTTATGGTTCACCAAAGGAAAGGTGTGAGGATTGAATTCATTACGATATTGGGGTTAACAGACAGATACAAACACAGTAGACGTATATAATCACCAATGACCTACGGAGTACCAAGAGAAGACTACTCAACATTCTGTCATAACGTACATGGGAAAAGGATCCCAGGAAGAACAGACATATGTATATGTGTAAAAGAACCACCTCTTGCACACCTACAACAAGCTAAACGTTGTACTCAAACTTGCTGTAATAAAAAATAAAAAATTAAATTAAAAACACGAACAAGAAGTAGTGAGACAAACTTGAGGGGCTTTCTCCTGGCACATTCCGTTCTACATTCCAATCTCGAACAGGACTTCCATTGAGGCTCTGCTGCCCTAGTAACCAGATTTGGTAAGGGAGAACTGCTGCCACCTTGTGGCCGTTTCACACAACTGCAGGTTTAATGCCAGCGCTAAAGGTCAGTGGATATTCCAAATCATTACAGGCCTGTAAATGACACCTGCCCTGAAAACAAATCCTGGGGTCATATATCGACCAAAAAATTCAAAAGACGTCCATATTTCAAAACGACAGTTTCAAGAGGCATATTTCACGCACATTAGTGTTCTGCTTCTTTTGCTTGCTTTCTTTCTTTGTTAAAAAAAACGGGAATGGAAAAAGGCAACCCTCAGAATGGGCGAAAACGTTCACAAACGAATCAATGGACAAAGGTTTAATCTCCAATATATATAAACAGCTCATGCAGCTTAATATTAATAAAACAAACAACCCAATACAAAAATGGGCAGAAGATCTAAAGAGACGTTTCTTCAAAGAAGACACAGAGATGGCCAAGACGCACATGAAAAGCTGCTCAACATCACTAATTATTAGAGAAATGCAAATCAAAACTACAATGAGGTAAGGCCTCACACCTGTTAGAATCGGCATCATCAGATAATCTACAAACAACAAATTCTCGGGAGGGTGTGGACAAAAGGAACCCTCTTCCGCTATTGGTGGGAATGTAAATTGATACAGTCACTATGGAGAACAGTATGGAGGTTCCTTTAAAAAACTAAAAAGAGAATTACCATAGGATCCAGCCATCCCACTTCTGGGCATATACCCAGAGAAAACCATAAATCACAGAGACACATTCACCACAATGTTCATTGCAGCACTATTTACAATAGCCAGGTTATGGAAGCAACATAAATGCCCACAGACAGACGAATGGATAAAGATGTGGTACATATATAAAATGGAATATTACTCAGCCATAAAAAGGAATGAAACTGGGTCATTTGTAGAGAAGTTGATGGATCTAGAGACTGTCATACAGAGTGAAGTAAGCCAGAAAGAGAAAAACAAATATTGTATATTAATGCCTATATGTGGAACCTAGAAAAATGGTAGAGATGAACTGGTTTGCAGGGCATAAATAGAGACACAGAGGTAGAGAACAAACGTATGGACACAAAGTGGGGGAAGCCATGGGGTGGTGGTGGTGGGATGACTTGGGAGATTAGGATTGACCTGTATACATGTCTATGCATAAAATAGATAACTAATAATAACCTACTGTATAAAAAATAACTAAAATTAAATTTCAATATTTTAAAAAATAAAATGTAAAAATAAAACAGAAAAAATGTTCTTCCATTCACACTGATGTATTTATAAGAATGAATTATTTCCATGCTTATATCTATAAATACATAAAAGAGGAATAAAATCTAACTTGAACCAAAAAAGAAAAAAAAAATGAACCTAACAGTTATACAGAGGAAAACACTACCAAGGCACTTGCTCCAGTGGTAAACAATTCTGAAATTGGTCAGAGGTGGGGAATCATCTCCCATACAGCCAGCAGCCCCGCCCACCCACGCAAGGAGCGTCCTTATTGCAAAGGTGGGGGACCGTGTCGAGGCCTCTGTGAGTAAACGTGAGCTGAGCCCCAGGCCAGCTGCTGCTGAACTGTTCCCACCCTTCCCAGGTGAAACACCTGAATATGTTCAAGGGCTTGAAAGCCTAGAGGAAGGGCCGTGGAGCCACACCAGCGACAGCACGCAGGCCACCTTGGTGCCTGCTGGTCAGCCAGGATGGTCCTGGCCACGGGCGCTCTTCTGGAAGCTTTCCATTGCCCTGCCTGAGATACCCCTCCTGTCCCGGCCCCCACTCCTTTTTTTCCTTCCTCACCTCAGCCCAGAGAGATATTCCAGTGGAAGTTATGGGTGACACATCCTCTTCTTTACAGGTGGCAGCCTGGCAACTCCTGCAGAAAGTCCAGCAGAGCCCCACTCACACCGGGCCACCCACAAAGCCGTGGACCCTCACACCCTCCCACCAGCACAGCCCCGAGACTGCTGACGGGGCAGAGAATATGGAGTCAGGCACAGCTGCAGGGGCTATTGCTGCCTGGAGTGCTGTTTATATTGACCTCAACCCAGGCACACCTGGGGAGGGCTTGCCGGCAGGGTCAGGCTGCCCAGGTCAGCTAATCCTCAGGCCTCAGGGAATCACATTGCAGAAAAAGGACCTTGCTAAGACAGAATATTAGCCAAGGAAAAGAAGCACACAATGCCATTTGCAGCACCGTAGATGAGTCTAGAGGTAATCACGTGACTTGGAGTAAGTCAGAAAGTGAAAGACACATATCATATCATATCACTTATAGGTGTTACCTATAAATTGATACCAGGGCAGATATTTCCACGGAGAAGGGCAATCACAGATTCATTAAACAAACTTATGGTTCACCAAAGGAAAGGTGTGAGGATTGAATTCATTACGATATTGGGGTTAACAGACATATACAAACACAGTAGACGTATATAATCACCAAAGACCTACGGAGTACCAAGAGAAGACTACTCAACATTCTGTCATAACGTACATGGGAAAAGGATCCCAGGAAGAACAGACATATGTATATGTGTAAAAGAACCACCTCTTGCACACCTACAACAAGCTAAACGTTGTACTCAAACTTGCTGTAATAAAAAATAAAAAATTAAATTAGGGCCTCCCTGGTGGCGCAGTGGTTGAGAGTCCGCCTGCCGATGCAGGGGATGCGGGTTCGTGTCCCGGTCTGGGAGGATCCCATGTGCCGCGGAGCGCCTGGGCCCGTGATCCATGGCCGCTGGGCCTGCACGTCCGGAGCCTGTGCTCCGCAGCCGGAGAGGCCACAACGGTGAGAGGCCCGCATACCGCAAAAAGAAAAAAAGTATATTAAATTAAAAACACGAACAAGAAGTAGTGAGACAAACTTCAGGGGCTTTCTCCTGGCACATTCCGTTCTACATTCCAATCTAGAACGCAACTTCCATTGAGGCTCTGCTGCCCTAGTAACCAGATTTGGTAAGGGAGAACTGCTGCCACCTTGTGGCCGTTTCACACAACAGCAGCTTTAATCCCAGCGCTAATGGTCAGTGGATATTCCAAATCATTACAGGCCTGTAAATGACACCTGCCCTGAAAACAAATCCTGGGGTCATATATCGACCAAAAAATTCAAAAGACGTCCATATTTCAAAACGACAGTTTCAAGAGGCATATTTCACGCACATTAGTGTTCTGATTCTTTTGCTTTCTTTCTTTCTTTGTTAAAAAAACGGGAATGGAAAAAGGTAACCCTCAGAAGGGGCGAAAACGTTCACAAACGAATCAATGGACAAAGGTTTAATCTCCAATATATATATACAGCTCATGCAGCTTAATATTAATAAAACAAACAACCCAATACAAAAATGGGCAGAAGATCTAAATAGACGTTTCTTCAAAGAAGACACAGAGATGGCCAAGACGCACATGAAAAGCTGCTCAACATCACTAATTATTAGAGAAATGCAAATCAAAACTACAATGAGGTAAGACCTCACACCTGTTAGAATCGGCATCATCAGATAATCTACAAACAACAAATTCTGGGGAGGGTGTGGACAAAAGGAACCCTCTTCCGCTATTGGTGGGAATGTAAATTGATACAGTCACTATGGAGAACAGTATGGAGGTTCCTTTAAAAAACTAAAAAGAGAATTACCATAGGATCCAGCAATCCCACTTCTGGGCATATACCCAGAGAAAACCATAAATCACAGAGACACATTCACCACAATGTTCATTGCAGCACTATTTACAATAGCCAGGTAATGGAAGCAACGTAAATGCCCACAGACAAACGAATGGATAAAGATGTGGTACATATATAAAATGGAATATTACTCAGCCATAAAAAGGAATGAAACTGAGTCATTTGTAGAGAAGTTGATGGATCTAGAGACTGTCATACAGAGTGAAGTAAGTCAGAAAGAGAAAAACAAATATTGTATATTAATGCCTATATGTGGAACCTAGAAAAATGCTACAGATGAACTGGTTTGCAGGGCAGAAATAGAGACACAGAGGTAGAGAACAAACATATGGACACAAAGTGGGGGAAGCCATGGGGTGGTGGTGGTGGGATGAGTTGGGAGATTGGGATTGACCTGTATACATGTCTATGCATAAAATAGATAACTAATAATAACATAGTGTATAAAAAAATAAATAAAATTAAATTTCAAAATTTTTAAAAATAAAATGTAAAAATAAAACAGAAAAAAGTTCTTCCATTCACACTGATGTATTTATAAGAATGAATTATTTCCATGCTTATATCTATAAATACATAAAAGAGGAATAAAATCTAACTTGAACCAAAAAAGAAAAAAAAAAACTGAACCTAACAGTTATACAGAGGAAAACACTACCAAGGCACTTGCTCAAGTGGTAAACAATTCTGAAATTGGTCAGAGGTGGGGAATCATCTCCCATACAGCCAGCAGCCCCACCCACCCACGCAAGGAGCGTCCTTATTGCAAAGCTGGGGGACCGTGCCGAGGCCTCTGTGAGTAAACGTGAGCTGAGCCCCAGGCCAGCTGCTGCTGAACTGTTCCCACCCTTCCCAGGTGAAACACCTGAATATGTACAAGGGTTTGAAAGCCTAGAGGAAGGGCCGTGGAGCCACACCAGCGAAAGCAAGCAGGGCAACTTGGTGCCTGCAGGTCAGCCAGGATGGTCCTGGCCACGGGCGCTCTTCTGGAAGCTTTCTATTGCCCTGCCTGAGATACCCCTCCTGTCCCGGCCCCCACTCCTTTTTTTCCTTCCTCACCTCAGCCCGGAGAGATACTCCAGTGGAAGTTATGGGTGACACATCCTCTTCTTTACAGGTGGCAGCCGGGCAACTCCTGCCGAAAGTCCAGCAGAGCCCCACTCACACCGGGCCCCCCACAAAGCCGTGGACCCTCACACCCTCCCACCAGCACAGCCCCGAGACTGCTGACGGGGCAGAGAATATGGAGTCAGGCACAGCTGCAGGGGCTATTGCTGCCTGGAGTGCTGTTTATATTGAACTCAACCCAGGCACACCTGGGGAGGGCTTGCCGGCAGGGTCAGGCTGCCCAGGTCAGCTAATCCTCAGCCCTCAGGGAATCACATTGCAGAAAATGGACCTCGCTAAGACAGAGTATTCGCCAAGGAAAAAAAGCACACAATGCCATTTGCAGCACCGTAGATGAGTCTAGAGGTAATCACGTGACTTGGAGTAAGTCAGAAAGTGAAAGACACATATCATATCATATCACTTATAGGTGTTACCTATAAATTGATACCAGGGCAGATATTTCCACGGAGAAGGTCAATCAAAGATTCATTAAACAAACTTATGGTTCACCAAAGGAAAGGTGTGAGGATTGAATTCATTATGATATTGGGGTTAACAGACATATACAAACACAGTAGACGTATATAATCACCAAAGACCTACGGAGTACCAAGAGAAGACTACTCAACATTCTGTCATAACGAACATGGGAAAAGGATCCCAGGAAGAACAGACATATGTATATGTGTAAAAGAACCACCTCTTGCACACCTACAACAAGCTAAACGTTGTACTCAAACTTGCTGTAATAAAAAATAAAAAATTAAATTAAAACACGAACAAGAATTAGTGAGAAAAACTTGAGGGGCTTTCTCCTGGTACATTCCGTTCTACATTCCAATCTAGAACGCGACTTCCATTGAGGCTCTGCTGCCCTAGTAACCAGATTTGGTAAGGGAGAACTGCTGCCACCTTGTGGCCGTTTCACACAACAGCAGCTTTAATCCCAGCGCTAATGGTCAGTGGATATTCCAAATCATTACAGGCCTGTAAATGACACCTGCCCTGAAAACAACTCCTGGGGTCATATATCGACCAAAAAATTCAAAAGACGTCCATATTTCAAAACGACAGTTTCAAGAGGCATATTTCACGCACATTAGTGTTCTGCTTCTTTTGATTTCTTTCTTTCTTTGTTAAAAAAACGGGAATGGAAAAAGGCAACCCTCAGAATGGGCGAAAACTTTCACAAACGAATCAATGGACAAAGGTTTAATCTCCAATATATATAAACAGCTCATGCAGCTTAATATTAATAAAACAAACAACCCAATACAAAAATGGGCAGAAGATCTAAATAGACGTTTCTTCAAAGAAGACACAGAGATGGCCAAGACGCACATGAAAAGCTGCTCAACATCACTAATTATTAGAGAAATGCAAATCAAAACTACAATGAGGTAAGACCTCACACCTGTTAGAATCGGCATCATCAGATAATCTACAAACAACAAATTCTGGGGAGGGTGTGGACAAAAGGAACCCTCTTCCGCTATTGGTGGGAATGTAAATTGATACAGTCACTATGGAGAACAGTATGGAGGTTCCTTTAAAAAACTAAAAAGAGAATTACCATAGGATCCAGCAATCCCACTTCTGGGCATATACCCAGAGAAAACCATAAATCACAGAGACACATTCACCACAATGTTCATTGCAGCACTATTTACAATAGCAAGGTAATGGAAGCAACCTAAATGCCCACAGACAGAAGAATGGATAAAGATGTGGTACATATATAAAATGGAATATTACTCAGCCATAAAAAGGAATGAAACTGAGTCATTTGTAGAGAAGTTGATGGATCTAGAGACTGTCCTACAGAGTGAAGTAAGTCAGAAAGAGAAAAACAAATATTGTATATTAATGCCTATATGTGGAACCTAGAAAAATGCTACAGATGAACTGGTTTGCAGGGCAGAAATAGAGACACAGAGTTAGAGAACAAACGTATCGACACAAAGTGGGGGAAGCCATGGGGTGGTGGTGGTGGGATGAGTTGGGAGATTGGGATTGACCTGTATACATGTCTATGCATAAAATAGAAAACTAATAATAACCTAGTGTATAAAAAATAAATAAAATTAAATTTCAAAATTTTTAAAAATAAAATGTAAAAATAAAACTGAAAAAATGTTCTTCCATTCACACTGATGTATTTATAAGAATGAATTATTTCCATGCTTATATCTATAAATACATAAAAGAGGAATAAAATCTAACTTGAACCAAAAAAGAAAAAAAAAAAAACTGAACCTAACAGTTATACAGAGGAAAACACTACCAAGGCACTTGCTCCAGTGGTAAACAATTCTGAAATTGGTCAGAGGTGGGGAATCATCTCCCATACAGCCAGCAGCCCCACCCGCCCACGCAAAGAGCGTCCTTATTGCAAAGCTGGGGGACAGTGCCGATGCCTCTGTGAGTAAACGTGAGCTGAGCCCCAGGCCAGCTGCTGCTGAACTGTTCCCACCCTTCCCAGGTGAAACACCTGAATATGTACAAGGGCTTGAAAGCCTAGAGGAAGGGCCGTGGAGCCACACCAGCGAAAGCACGCAGGCCAACTTGGTGCCTGCAGGTCAGCCAGGATGGTCCTGGCCACGGGCGCTCTTCTGGAAGCTTTCCATTGCCCTGCCTGAGATACCCCTCCTGTCCCGGCCCCCACTCCTTTTTTTCCTTACTCACCTCAGCCCGGAGAGATACTCCAGTGGAAGTTATGGGTGACACATCCTCTTCTTTACAGGTGGCAGCCTGGCAACTCCTGCAGAAAGTCCAGCAGAGCCCCACTCACACCGGGCCACCCACAAAGCCGTGGACCCTCACACCCTCCCACCAGCACAGCCCCGAGACTGCTGACGGGGCAGAGAATATGGAGTCAGGCACAGCTGCAGGGGCTATTGCTGCCTGGAGTGCTGTTTATATTGACCTCAACACAGACACACCTGGGTAGGGCTTGCCGGCAGGGTCAGGCTGCCCAGGTCAGCTAATCCTCAGCCCTCAGGGAATCACATTGCAGAAAATGGACCTCGCTAAGACAGAATATTCGCCAAGGAAAAGAAGCACACAATGCCATTTGCAGCACCGTAGATGAGTCTAGAGGTAATCACGTGACTTGGAGTAAGTCAGAAAGTGAAAGACACATATCATATCATATCACTTATAGGTGTTACCTATAAATTGATACCAGGGCAGATATTTCCACGGAGAAGGGCAATCACAGATTCATTAAACAAACTTATGGTTCACCAAAGGAAAGGTGTGAGGATTGAATTCATTATGATATTGGAGTTAACAGACGTATACAAACACAGTAGACATATATAATCACCAAAGACCTACGGAGTACCAAGAGAAGACTACACAACATTCTGTCATAACGAACATGGGAAAAGGATCCCAGGAAGAACAGACATATGTATATGTGTAAAAGAACCACCTCTTGCACACCTACAACAAGCTAAACGTTGTACTCAAACTTGCTGTAATAAAAAATAAAAAATTAAATTAAAAACACGAACAAGAAGTAGTGAGACAAACTTGAGGGGCTTTCTCCTGGCACATTCCGTTCTACATTCCAATCTAGAACGCGACTTCCATTGAGGCTCTGCTGCCCTAGTAACCAGATTTGGTAAGGGAGAACTGCTGCCACCTTGTGGCCGTTTCAACAACAGCAGCTTTAATCCCAGCGCTAATGGTCAGTGGATATTCCAAATCATTACAGGCCTGTAAATGACACCTGCCCTGAAAACAAATCCTGGGGTCAAATATCGACCAAAAAATTCAAAAGACGTCCATATTTCAAAACGACAGTTTCAAGAGGCATATTTCACGCACATTAGTGTTCTGATTCTTTTCCTTTCTTTCTTTCTTTGTTAAAAAAACGGGAATGGAAAAAGGTAACCCTCAGAAGGGGCGAAAACGTTCACAAACGAATCAGTGGACAAAGGTTTAATCTCCAATATATATATACAACTCATGCAGCTTAATATTAATACAACAAACAACCCAATACAAAAATGGGCAGAAGATCTAAATAGACGTTTCTTCAAAGAAGACACAGAGATGGCCAGGACGCACATGAAAAGCTGCTCAACATCACTAATTATTAGAGAAATGCAAATCAAAACTACAATGAGGTAAGACCTCACACCTGTTAGAATCGGCATCATCAGATAATCTACAAACAACAAATTCTGGGGAGGGTGTGGACAAAAGGAACCCTCTTCCGCTATTGGTGGGAATGTAAATTGATACAGTCACTATGGAGAACAGTATGGAGGTTCCTTTAAAAAACTAAAAAGAGAATTACCATAGGATCCAGCAATCCCACTTCTGGGCATATACCCAGAGAAAACCATAAATCACAAAGACACATTCACCACAATGTTCATTGCAGCACTATTTACAATAGCCAGCTAATGGAAGCAACCTAAATGCCCACAGACAGACGAATGGATAAAGATGTGTTACATATATAAAATGCAATATTACTCAGCCATAAAAAGGAATGAAACTGGGTCATTTGTAGAGAAGTTGATGGATCTATTGACTGTCATACAGAGTGAAGTAAGTCAGAAAGAGAAAAACAAATATTGTATATTAATGCCTATATGTGGAACCTAGAATAATGCTACAGATGAACTGGTTTGCAGGGCAGAAATAGAGACACAGAGGTAGAGAACAAACGTATGGACACAAAGTGTGGGAAGCCATGGGGTGGTGGTGGTAGGATGAGTTGGGAGATTGGGATTGACCTGTATACATGTCTATGCATAAAATAGATAACTAATAATAACCTAGTGTATAAAAAAATAAATAAAATTAAATTTCAAAATTTTTAAAAATAAAATGTAAAAATAAAACAGAAAAAAAGTTCTTCCATTCACACTGATGTATTTATAAGAATGAATTATTTCCATGCTTATATCTATAAATACATAAAAGAGGAATAAAATCTAACTTGAACCAAAAAAGAAAAAAAAAACTGAACCTAACAGTTATACAGAGGAAAACACTACCAAGGCACTTGCTCCAGTGGTAAACAATTCTGAAATTGGTCAGAGGTGGGGAATCATCTCCCATACAGCCAGCAGCCCCGCCCACCCACGCAAGGAGCGTCCTTAATGCAAAGCTGGGGGACCGTGCCGAGGCCTCTGTGAGTAAACGTGAGCTGAGCCCCAGGCCAGCTGCTGCTGAACTGTTCCCACCCTTCCCAGGTGAAACACCTGAATATGTACAAGGGCTTGAAAGCCTAGAGGAAGGGCCGTGGAGCCACACCAGCGACAGCACGCAGGCCAACTTGGTGCCTGCAGGTCAGCCAGGATGGTCCTGGCCACGGGCGCTCTTCTGGAAGCTTTCCATTGCCCTGCCTGAGATCCCCCTCCTGTCCCGGGCCCCACTCCTTTTTTTCCTTCCTCACCTCAGCCCGGAGAGATATTCCAGTGGAAGTTATGGGTGACACATACTCTTCTTTACCGGTGGCAGCCTGGCAACTCCTGCAGAAAGTCCAGCAGAGCCCCACTCACACCGGGCCACCCACAAAGCCGTGGACCCTCACACCCTCCCACCAGCACAGCCCCGAGACTGCTGACGGGGCAGAGAATATGGAGTCAGGCACAGCTGCAGGGGCTATTGCTGCCTGGAGTGCTGTTTATATTGACCTCAACCCAGGCACACCTGGGGAGGGCTTGCCGGCAGGGTCAGGCTGCCCAGGTCAGCTAATCCTCAGCCCTCGGGGAATCACATTGCAGAAAATGGACCTCGCTAAGACAGAATATTCGCCAAGGAAAAGAAGCACACAATGCCATTTGCAGCACCGTAGATGAGTCTAGAGGTAATCACGTGACTTGGAGTAAGTCAGAAAGTGAAAGACACATATCATATCATATCACTTATAGGTGTTACCTATAAATTGATACCAGGGCAGATATTTCCACGGAGAAGGGCAATCACAGATTCATTAAACAAACTTATGGTTCACCAAAGGAAAGGTGTGAGGATTGAATTCATTATGATATTGGGGTTAACAGACATATACAAACACAGTAGATATATATAATCACCAAAGACCTACGGAGTACCAAGAGAAGACTACTCAACATTCTGTCATAACGAACATGGGAAAAGGATCCCAGGAAGAACAGACATATGTATATGTGTAAAAGAACCACCTCTTGCACACCTACAACAAGCTAAACGTTGTACTCAAACTTGCTGTAATAAAAAATAAAAAATTAAATTAGGGCCTCCCTGGTGGCGCAGTGGTTGAGATTCCGCCTGCCGATGCAGGGGATGCGGGTTCGTGTCCCGGTCTGGGAGGATCCCATGTGCCGCGGAGCGGCTGGGCCCGTGAGCCATGGCCGCTGGGCCTGCGCGTCCGGAGCCTGTGCTCCGCAGCGGGAGAGGCCACAACGGTGAGAGGCCCGCATACCGCAAAAAGAAAAAAAAATTAAATTAAAAACACGAACAAGAAGGAGTGAGACAAACTTGAGGGGCTTTCTCCTGGCACATTCCGTTCTACATTCCAATCTAGAACGCGACTTCCATTGAGGCTCTGCTGCCCTAGTAACCAGATTTGGTAAGGGAGAACTGCTGCCACCTTGTGGCCGTTTCACACAACAGCAGCTTTAATCCCAGCGCTAATGGTCAGAGGATATTCCAAATCATTACAGGCCTGTAAATGACACCTGCCCTGAAAACAAATCCTGGGGTCATATATCGACCAAAAAATTCAAAAGACGTCCATATTTCAAAACGACAGTTTCAAGAGGCATATTTCACGCACATTAGTGTTCTGATTCTTTTGCTTTCTTTCTTTCTTTGTTAAAAAAACGGGAATGGAAAAAGGTAACCCTCAGAAGGGGCGAAAACGTTCACAAACGAATCAATGGACAAAGGTTTCATCTCCAATACATATAAACAGCTCATGCAGCTTAATATTAATAAAACAAACAACCCAATACAAAAATGGGCAGAAGATCTAAAGAGACGTTTCTTCAAAGAAGACACAGAGATGGCCAAGACGCACATGAAAAGCTGCTCAACATCACTAATTATTAGAGAAATGCAAATCAAAACTACAATGAGGTAAGACCTCACACCTGTGAGAATCGGCCTCATCAGATAATCTACAAACAACAAATTCTGGGGAGGGTGTGGACAAAAGGAACCCTCTTCCGCTATTGGTGGGAATGTAAATTGATACAGTCACGATGGAGAACAGTATGGAGGTTCCTTTAAAAAACTAAAAAGAGAATTACCATAGGATCCAGCAACCCCACTTCTGGGCATATACCCAGAGAAAACCATAAATCACAAAGACACATTCACCACAATGTTCATTGCAGCACTATTTACAATAGCCAGGCAATGGAAGCAACCTAAATGCCCACAGACAGACGAATGGATAAAGATGTGGTACATATATAAAATGGAATATTACTCAGCCAAAAAAAGGAATGAAACTGGGTCATTTGTAGAGAAGTTGATGGATCTAGAGACTGTCATACAGAGTGAAGTAAGTCAGAAAGAGAAAAACAAATATTGTATATTAATGCCTATATGTGGAACCTAGAAAAATGGTACAGATGAACTGGTTTGCAGGGCAGAAATAGAGACACAGAGGTAGAGAACAAACGTATGGACATGGACACAAAGTGGGGGAAGCCATGGGGTGGTGGTGGTGGGATGAGTTGGGAGATTGGGATTGACCTGTATACATGTATATGCATAAAATAGATAACTAATAATAACCTACTGTATAAAAAAATAAATTAAATTAAATTTCAAAATTTTAAAAAATAAAATGTAAAAATAAAACAGAAAAAAAGTTCTTCCATTCACACTGATGTATTTATAAGAATGAATTATTTCCATGCTTATATCCATAAATACATAAAAGAGGAATAAAATCTAACTTGAACCAAAAAAGAAAAAAAAAACTGAACCTAACATTTATACAAAGGAAAACACTACCAAGACACTTGCTCCAGTGGTAAACAATTCTGAAATTGGTCAGAGGTGGGGAATCATCTCCCATACAGCCAGCAGCCCCGCCCGCCCACGCCAGGAGCATCCTCATTGCAAAGCTGGGAGACCGTGCCGAGGCCTCTGTGAGTAAACGTGAGCTGAGCCCCAGGCCAGCTGCTGCTGAACTGTTCCCACCCTTCCCAGGTGAAACACCTGAATATGTACAAGGGCTTGAAAGCCTAGAGGAAGGGCCGTGGAGCCACACCAGCGACAGCATGCAGGTCAACTTGGTGCCAGCAGGTCAGCCAGGATGGTACTGGCCACGGGCGCTCTTCTGGAAGCTTTCTATTGCCCTGCCTGAGATACCCCACCTGTCCCGGCCCCCACTCCTTTTTTTCCTTCCTCACCTCAGCCCGGAGAGATATTCCAGTGGAAGTTATGGGTGATACATCCTCTTCTTTACAGGTGGCAGCCTGGCAACTCCTGCCGAAAGTCCAGCAGAGCCCCACTCACACCGGGCCACCCACAAAGCCGTGGACCCTCACACCCTCCCACCAGCACAGCCCCGAGACTGCTGACGGGGCAGAGAATATGGAGTAAGGCACAGCTGCAGGGGCTATTGCTGCCTGGAGTGCTGTTTATATTGACCTCAACCCAGGCACACCTGGGGAGGGCTTGCCGGCAGGGTCAGGCTGCCCAGGTCAGCTAATCCTCAGCCCTCAGGGAATCACATTGCAGAAAATGGACCTCGCTAAGACAGAATATTCGCCAAGGAGAAAAAGGACACAATGCCATTTGCAGCACCGTAGATGAGTCTCGAGGTAATCACGTGACTTGGAGTAAGTCAGAAAGTGAAAGACACATATCATATCATATCACTTATAGGTGTTACCTATAAATTGATACCAGGGCAGATATTTCCACGGAGAAGGGCAATCACAGATTCATTAAACAAACTTATGGTTCACCAAAGGAAAGGTGTGAGAATTGAATTCATTACGATATTGGGGTTAACAGACAGATACAAACACAGTAGACGTATATAATCACCAAAGACCTACGGAGTACCAAGAGAAGACTACTCAACATTCTGTCATAACGTACATGGGAAAAGGATCCCAGGAAGAACAGTCATATGTATATGTGTAAAAGAACCACCTCTTGCACACCTACAACAAGCTAAACGTTGTACTCAAACTTGCTGTAATAAAAAATAAAAAATTAAATTAAAAACACGAACAAGAAGTAGTGAGACAAACTTGAGGGGCTTTCTCCTGGCACATTCCGTTCTACATTCCAATCTCGAACACGACTTCCATTGAGGCTCTGCTGCCCTAGTAACCAGATTTGGTAAGGGAGAACTGCTGCCACCTTGTGGCCGTTTCACACAACTGCAGGTTTAATGCCAGCGCTAATGGTCAGTGGATATTCCAAATCATTACAGGCCTGTAAATGACACCTGCCCTGAAAACAAATCCTGGGGTCATATATCGACCAAAAAATTCAAAAGACGTCCATATTTCAAAACGACAGTTTCAAGAGGCATATTTCACGCACATTAGTGTTCTGCTTCTTTTGCTTTCTTTCTTTCTTTGTTAAAAAAAACGGGAATGGAGAAAGGCAACCCTCAGAATGGGCGAAAACGTTCACAAACGAATCAATGGACAAAGGTTTAATCTCCAATATATATAAACAGCTCATGCAGCTTAATATTAATAAAACAAACAACCCAATACAAAAATGGGCAGAAGATCTAAAGAGACGTTTCTTCAAAGAAGACACAGAGATGGCCAAGACGCACATGAAAAGCTGCTCAACATCACTAATTATTAGAGAAATGCAAATCAAAACTACAATGAGGTAAGACCTCACACCTGTTAGAATCGGCATCATCAGATAATCTACAAACAACAAGTTCTGGGGAGGGTGTGGACAAAAGGAACCCTCTTCCGCTATTGGTGGGAATGTAAATTGATACAGTCACTATGGAGAACAGTATGGAGGTTCCTTTAAAAAACTAAAAAGAGAATTACCATAGGATCCAGCAATCCCACTTCTGGACATATACCCAGAGAAAACCATAAATCACAGAGACACATTCACCACAATGTTCATTTCAGCACTATTTACAATAGCCAGGTTATGGAAGCAACATAAATGCCCACAGACAGACGAATGGATAAAGATGTGGTACATATATAAAATGGAATATTACTCAGCCATAAAAAGGAATGAAACTGGGTCATTTGTAGAGAAGTTGATGGATCTAGAGACTGTCATACAGAGTCAAGTAAGCCAGAAAGAGAAAAACAAATATTGTATATTAATGCCTATATGTGGAACCTAGAAAAATGGTAGAGATGAACTGGTTTGCAGGGCAGAAATAGAGACACAGAGGTAGAGAACAAACGTATGGACACAAAGTGGGGGAAGCCATGGGGTGGTGGTGGTGGGATGACTTGGGAGATTAGGATTGACCTGTATACATGTCTATGCATAAAATAGATAACTAATAGTAACCTACTGTATAAAAAATAACTAAAATTAAATTTCAAAATTTTAAAAAATAAAATGTAAAAATAAAACAGAAAAAAAGTTCTTCCATTCACACTGATGTATTTATACGAATGAATTATTTCCATGCTTATATCTATAAATACATAAATGAGGAATAAAATCTAACTTGAACCAAAAAAGAAAAAAAAAAAACTGAACCTAACAGTTATACAGAGGAAAACACTACCAAGGCACTTGCTCCAGTGGTAAACAATTCTGAAATTGGTCAGAGGTGGGGAATCATCTCCCATACAGCCAGCAGCCCCGCCCGCCCACGCAAGGAGCATCCTCATTGCAAAGCTGGGAGACCGTGCCGAGGCCTCTGTGAGTAAACGTGAGCTGAGCCCCAGGCCAGATGCTGCTGAACTGTTCCCACCCTTCCCAGGTGAAACACCTGAATATGTACAAGGGCTTGAAAGCCTAGAGGAAGGGCCGTGGAGCCACACCAGCGACAGCACGCAGGCCAACTTGGTGCCTGCAGGTCAGCCAGGATGGTACTGGCCACGGGCGCTCTTCTGGAAGCTTTCTATTGCCCTGCCTGAGATACCCCTCCTGTCCCGGCCCCCACTCCTTTTTTTCCTTCCTCACCTCAGCCCGGAGAGATATTCCAGTGGAAGTTATGGGTGACACATCCTCTTCTTTACAGGTGGCAGCCTGGCAACTCCTGCCGAAAGTCCAGCAGAGCCCCACTCACACCGGGCCACCCACAAAGCCGTGGACCCTCACACCCTCCCACCAGCACAGCCCCGAGACTGCTGACGGGGCAGAGAATATGGAGTAAGGCACAGCTGCAGGGGCTATTGCTGCCTGGAGTGCTGTTTATATTGACCTCAACCCAGGCACACCTGGGGAGGGCTTGCCGGCAGGGTCAGGCTGCCCAGGTCAGCTAATCCTCAGCCCTCAGGGAATCACATTGCAGAAAATGGACCTCGCTAAGACAGAATATTTGCCAAGGAGAAAAAGGACACAATGCCATTTGCAGCACCGTAGATGAGTCTCGAGGTAATCACGTGACTTGGAGTAAGTCAGAAAGTGAAAGACACATATCATATCATATCACTTATAGGTGTTACCTATAAATTGATACCAGGGCAGATATTTCCACGGAGAAGGGCAATCACAGATTCATTAAACAAACTTATGGTTCACCAAAGGAAAGGTGTGAGGATTGAATTCATTACGATATTGGGGTTAACAGACAGATACAAACACAGTAGACGTATATAATCACCAATGACCTACGGAGTACCAAGAGAAGACTACTCAACATTCTGTCATAACGTACATGGGAAAAGGATCCCAGGAAGAACAGACATATGTATATGTGTAAAAGAACCACCTCTTGCACACCTACAACAAGCTAAACGTTGTACTCAAACTTGCTGTAATAAAAAATAAAAAATTAAATTAAAAACACGAACAAGAAGTAGTGAGACAAACTTGAGGGGCTTTCTCCTGGCACATTCCGTTCTACATTCCAATCTCGAACAGGACTTCCATTGAGGCTCTGCTGCCCTAGTAACCAGATTTGGTAAGGGAGAACTGCTGCCACCTTGTGGCCGTTTCACACAACTGCAGGTTTAATGCCAGCGCTAATGGTCAGTGGATATTCCAAATCATTACAGGCCTGTAAATGACACCTGCCCTGAAAACAAATCCTGGGGTCATATATCGACCAAAAAATTCAAAAGACGTCCATATTTCAAAACGACAGTTTCAAGAGGCATATTTCACGCACATTAGTGTTCTGCTTCTTTTGCTTGCTTTCTTTCTTTGTTAAAAAAAACGGGAATGGAAAAAGGCAACCCTCAGAATGGGCGAAAACGTTCACAAACGAATCAATGGACAAAGGTTTAATCTCCAATATATATAAACAGCTCATGCAGCTTAATATTAATAAAACAAACAACCCAATACAAAAATGGGCAGAAGATCTAAAGAGACGTTTCTTCAAAGAAGACACAGAGATGGCCAAGACGCACATGAAAAGCTGCTCAACATCACTAATTATTAGAGAAATGCAAATCAAAACTACAATGAGGTAAGACCTCACACCTGTTAGAATCGGCATCATCAGATAATCTACAAACAACAAATTCTCGGGAGGGTGTGGACAAAAGGAACCCTCTTCCGCTATTGGTGGGAATGTAAATTGATACAGTCACTATGGAGAACAGTATGGAGGTTCCTTTAAAAAACTAAAAAGAGAATTACCATAGGATCCAGCAATCCCACTTCTGGGCATATACCCAGAGAAAACCATAAATCACAGAGACACATTCACCACAATGTTCATTGCAGCACTATTTACAATAGCCAGGTTATGGAAGCAACATAAATGCCCACAGACAGACGAATGGATAAAGATGTGGTACATATATAAAATGGAATATTACTCAGCCATAAAAAGGAATGAAACTGGGTCATTTGTAGAGAAGTTGATGGATCTAGAGACTGTCATACAGAGTGAAGTAAGCCAGAAAGAGAAAAACAAATATTGTATATTAATGCCTATATGTGGAACCTAGAAAAATGGTAGAGATGAACTGGTTTGCAGGGCAGAAATAGAGACACAGAGGTAGAGAACAAACGTATGGACACAAAGTGGGGGAAGCCATGGGGTGGTGGTGGTGGGATGACTTGGGAGATTAGGATTGACCTGTATACATGTCTATGCATAAAATAGATAACTAATAATAACCTACTGTATAAAAAATAACTAAAATTAAATTTCAATATTTTAAAAAATAAAATGTAAAAATAAAACAGAAAAAATGTTCTTCCATTCACACTGATGTATTTATACGAATGAATTATTTCCATGCTTATATCTATAAATACATAAATGAGGAATAAAATCTAACTTGAACCAAAAAAGAAAAAAAAAAAACTGAACCTAACAGTTATACAGAGGAAAACACTACCAAGGCACTTGCTCCAGTGGTAAACAATTCTGAAATTGGTCAGAGGTGGGGAATCATCTCCCATACAGCCAGCAGCCCCGCCCGCCCTCGCCAGGAGCATCCTCATTGCAAAGCTGGGAGACCGTGCCGAGGCCTCTGTGAGTAAACGTGAGCTGAGCCCCAGGCCAGATGCTGCTGAACTGTTCCCACCCTTCCCAGGTGAAACACCTGAATATGTACAAGGGCTTGAAAGCCTAGAGGAAGGGCCGTGGAGCCACACCAGCGACAGCACGCAGGCCAACTTGGTGCCTGCAGGTCAGCCAGGATGGTACTGGCCACGGGCGCTCTTCTGGAAGCTTTCTATTGCCCTTCCTGAGATACCCCTCCTGTCCCGGCCCCCACTCATTTTTTTCCTTCCTCACCTCAGCCCGGAGAGATATTCCAGTGGAAGTTATGGGTGACACATCCTCTTCTTTACAGGTGGCAGCCTGGCAACTCCTGCCGAAAGTCCAGCAGAGCCCCACTCACACCGGGCCACCCACAAAGCCGTGGACCCTCACACCCTCCCACCAGCACAGCCCCGAGACTGCTGACGGGGCAGAGAATATGGAGTAAGGCACAGCTGCAGGGGCTATTGCTGCCTGGAGTGCTGTTTATATTGACCTCAACCCAGGCACACCTGGGGAGGGCTTGCCGGCAGGGTCAGGCTGCCCAGGTCAGCTAATCCTCAGCCCTCAGGGAATCACATTGCAGAAAATGGACCTCGCTAAGACAGAATATTCGCCAAGGAGAAAAAGGACACAATGCCATTTGCAGCACCGTAGATGAGTCTCGAGGTAATCACGTGACTTGGAGTAAGTCAGAAAGTGAAAGACACATATCATATCATATCACTTATAGGTGTTACCTATAAATTGATACCAGGGCAGATATTTCCACGGAGAAGGGCAATCACAGATTCATTAAACAAACTTATGGTTCACCAAAGGAAAGGTGTGAGGATTGAATTCATTACGATATTGGGGTTAACAGACAGATACAAACACAGTAGACGTATATAATCACCAATGACCTACGGAGTACCAAGAGAAGACTACTCAACATTCTGTCATAACGTACATGGGAAAAGGATCCCAGGAAGAACAGACATATGTATATGTGTAAAAGAACCACCTCTTGCACACCTACAACAAGCTAAACGTTGTACTCAAACTTGCTGTAATAAAAAATAAAAAATTAAATTAAAAACACGAACAAGAAGTAGTGAGACAAACTTGAGGGGCTTTCTCCTGGCACATTCCGTTCTACATTCCAATCTCGAACAGGACTTCCATTGAGGCTCTGCTGCCCTAGTAACCAGATTTGGTAAGGGAGAACTGCTGCCACCTTGTGGCCGTTTCACACAACTGCAGGTTTAATGCCAGCGCTAATGGTCAGTGGATATTCCAAATCATTACAGGCCTGTAAATGACACCTGCCCTGAAAACAAATCCTGGGGTCATATATCGACCAAAAAATTCAAAAGACGTCCATATTTCAAAACGACAGTTTCAAGAGGCATATTTCACGCACATTAGTGTTCTGCTTCTTTTGCTTTCTTTCTTTCTTTGTTAAAAAAAACGGGAATGGAAAAAGGCAACCCTCAGAATGGGCGAAAACGTTCACAAACGAATCAATGGACAAAGGTTTAATCTCCAATATATATAAACAGCTCATGCAGCTTAATATTAATAAAACAAACAACCCAATACAAAAATGGGCAGAAGATCTAAAGAGACGTTTCTTCAAAGAAGACACAGAGATGGCCAAGACGCACATGAAAAGCTGCTCAACATCACTAATTATTAGAGAAATGCAAATCAAAACTACAATGAGGTAAGACCTCACACCTGTTAGAATCGGCATCATCAGATAATCTACAAACAACAAATTCTGGGGAGGCTGTGGACAAAAGGAACCCTCTTCCGCTATTGGTGGGAATGTAAATTGATACAGTCACTATGGAGAACAGTATGGAGGTTCCTTTAAAAAACTAAAAAGAGAATTACCATAGGATCCAGCAATCCCACTTCTGGGCATATACCCAGAGAAAACCATAAATCACAGAGACACATTCACCACAATGTTCATTGCAGCACTATTTACAATAGCCAGGTTATGGAAGCAACATAAATGCCCACAGACAGACGAATGGATAAAGATGTGGTACATATATAAAATGGAATATTACTCAGCCATAAAAAGGAATGAAACTGGGTCATTTGTAGAGAAGTTGATGGATCTAGAGACTGTCATACAGAGTGAAGTAAGCCAGAAAGAGAAAAACAAATATTGTATATTAATGCCTATATGTGGAACCTAGAAAAATGGTAGAGATGAACTGGTTTGCAGGGCAGAAATAGAGACACAGAGGTAGAGAACAAACGTATGGACACAAAGTGGGGGAAGCCATGGGGTGGTGGTGGTGGGATGACTTGGGAGATTAGGATTGACCTGTATACATGTCTATGCATAAAATAGATAACTAATAATAACCTACTGTATAAAAAATAACTAAAATTAAATTTCAATATTTTAAAAAATAAAATGTAAAAATAAAACAGAAAAAATGTTCTTCCATTCACACTGATGTATTTATACGAATGAATTATTTCCATGCTTATATCTATAAATACATAAATGAGGAATAAAATCTAACTTGAACCAAAAAAGAAAAAAAAAAAACTGAACCTAACAGTTATACAGAGGAAAACACTACCAAGGCACTTGCTCCAGTGGTAAACAATTCTGAAATTGGTCAGAGGTGGGGAATCATCTCCCATACAGCCAGCAGCCCCGCCCGCCCTCGCCAGGAGCATCCTCATTGCAAAGCTGGGAGACCGTGCCGAGGCCTCTGTGAGTAAACGTGAGCTGAGCCCCAGGCCAGATGCTGCTGAACTGTTCCCACCCTTCCCAGGTGAAACACCTGAATATGTACAAGGGCTTGAAAGCCTAGAGGAAGGGCCGTGGAGCCACACCAGCGACAGCACGCAGGCCAACTTGGTGCCTGCAGGTCAGCCAGGATGGTACTGGCCACGGGCGCTCTTCTGGAAGCTTTCTATTGCCCTTCCTGAGATACCCCTCCTGTCCCGGCCCCCACTCATTTTTTTCCTTCCTCACCTCAGCCCGGAGAGATATTCCAGTGGAAGTTATGGGTGACACATCCTCTTCTTTACAGGTGGCAGCCTGGCAACTCCTGCCGAAAGTCCAGCAGAGCCCCACTCACACCGGGCCACCCACAAAGCCGTGGACCCTCACACCCTCCCACCAGCACAGCCCCGAGACTGCTGACGGGGCAGAGAATATGGAGTAAGGCACAGCTGCAGGGGCTATTGCTGCCTGGAGTGCTGTTTATATTGACCTCAACCCAGGCACACCTGGGGAGGGCTTGCCGGCAGGGTCAGGCTGCCCAGGTCAGCTAATCCTCAGCCCTCAGGGAATCACATTGCAGAAAATGGACCTCGCTAAGACAGAATATTCGCCAAGGAGAAAAAGGACACAATGCCATTTGCAGCACCGTAGATGAGTCTCGAGGTAATCACGTGACTTGGAGTAAGTCAGAAAGTGAAAGACACATATCATATCATATCACTTATAGGTGTTACCTATAAATTGATACCAGGGCAGATATTTCCACGGAGAAGGGCAATCACAGATTCATTAAACAAACTTATGGTTCACCAAAGGAAAGGTGTGAGGATTGAATTCATTACGATATTGGGGTTAACAGACAGATACAAACACAGTAGACGTATATAATCACCAATGACCTACGGAGTACCAAGAGAAGACTACTCAACATTCTGTCATAACGTACATGGGAAAAGGATCCCAGGAAGAACAGACATATGTATATGTGTAAAAGAACCACCTCTTGCACACCTACAACAAGCTAAACGTTGTACTCAAACTTGCTGTAATAAAAAATAAAAAATTAAATTAAAAACACGAACAAGAAGTAGTGAGACAAACTTGAGGGGCTTTCTCCTGGCACATTCCGTTCTACATTCCAATCTCGAACAGGACTTCCATTGAGGCTCTGCTGCCCTAGTAACCAGATTTGGTAAGGGAGAACTGCTGCCACCTTGTGGCCGTTTCACACAACTGCAGGTTTAATGCCAGCGCTAATGGTCAGTGGATATTCCAAATCATTACAGGCCTGTAAATGACACCTGCCCTGAAAACAAATCCTGGGGTCATATATCGACCAAAAAATTCAAAAGACGTCCATATTTCAAAACGACAGTTTCAAGAGGCATATTTCACGCACATTAGTGTTCTGCTTCTTTTGCTTTCTTTCTTTCTTTGTTAAAAAAAACGGGAATGGAAAAAGGCAACCCTCAGAATGGGCGAAAACGTTCACAAACGAATCAATGGACAAAGGTTTAATCTCCAATATATATAAACAGCTCATGCAGCTTAATATTAATAAAACAAACAACCCAATACAAAAATGGGCAGAAGATCTAAAGAGACGTTTCTTCAAAGAAGACACAGAGATGGCCAAGACGCACATGAAAAGCTGCTCAACATCACTAATTATTAGAGAAATGCAAATCAAAACTACAATGAGGTAAGACCTCACACCTGTTAGAATCGGCATCATCAGATAATCTACAAACAACAAATTCTGGGGAGGCTGTGGACAAAAGGAACCCTCTTCCGCTATTGGTGGGAATGTAAATTGATACAGTCACTATGGAGAACAGTATGGAGGTTCCTTTAAAAAACTAAAAAGAGAATTACCATAGGATCCAGCAATCCCACTTCTGGGCATATACCCAGAGAAAACCATAAATCACAGAGACACATTCACCACAATGTTCATTGCAGCACTATTTACAATAGCCAGGTTATGGAAGCAACATAAATGCCCACAGACAGACGAATGGATAAAGATGTGGTACATATATAAAATGGAATATTACTCAGCCATAAAAAGGAATGAAACTGGGTCATTTGTAGAGAAGTTGATGGATCTAGAGACTGTCATACAGAGTGAAGTAAGCCAGAAAGAGAAAAACAAATATTGTATATTAATGCCTATATGTGGAACCTAGAAAAATGGTAGAGATGAACTGGTTTGCAGGGCAGAAATAGAGACACAGAGGTAGAGAACAAACGTATGGACACAAAGTGGGGGAAGCCATGGGGTGGTGGTGGTGGGATGACTTGGGAGATTAGGATTGACCTGTATACATGTCTATGCATAAAATAGATAACTAATAGTAACCTACTGTATAAAAAATAACTAAAATTAAATTTCAAAATTTTAAAAAATAAAATGTAAAAATAAAACAGAAAAAAAGTTCTTCCATTCACACTGATGTATTTATACGAATGAATTATTTCCATGCTTATATCTATAAATACATAAATGAGGAATAAAATCTAACTTGAACCAAAAAAGAAAAAAAAAAAACTGAACCTAACAGTTATACAGAGGAAAACACTACCAAGGCACTTGCTCCAGTGGTAAACAATTCTGAAATTGGTCAGAGGTGGGGAATCATCTCCCATACAGCCAGCAGCCCCGCCCGCCCACGCAAGGAGCATCCTCATTGCAAAGCTGGGAGACCGTGCCGAGGCCTCTGTGAGTAAACGTGAGCTGAGCCCCAGGCCAGATGCTGCTGAACTGTTCCCACCCTTCCCAGGTGAAACACCTGAATATGTACAAGGGCTTGAAAGCCTAGAGGAAGGGCCGTGGAGCCACACCAGCGACAGCACGCAGGCCAACTTGGTGCCTGCAGGTCAGCCAGGATGGTACTGGCCACGGGCGCTCTTCTGGAAGCTTTCTATTGCCCTGCCTGAGATACCCCTCCTGTCCCGGCCCCCACTCCTTTTTTTCCTTCCTCACCTCAGCCCGGAGAGATATTCCAGTGGAAGTTATGGGTGACACATCCTCTTCTTTACAGGTGGCAGCCTGGCAACTCCTGCCGAAAGTCCAGCAGAGCCCCACTCACACCGGGCCACCCACAAAGCCGTGGACCCTCACACCCTCCCACCAGCACAGCCCCGAGACTGCTGACGGGGCAGAGAATATGGAGTAAGGCACAGCTGCAGGGGCTATTGCTGCCTGGAGTGCTGTTTATATTGACCTCAACCCAGGCACACCTGGGGAGGGCTTGCCGGCAGGGTCAGGCTGCCCAGGTCAGCTAATCCTCAGCCCTCAGGGAATCACATTGCAGAAAATGGACCTCGCTAAGACAGAATATTTGCCAAGGAGAAAAAGGACACAATGCCATTTGCAGCACCGTAGATGAGTCTCGAGGTAATCACGTGACTTGGAGTAAGTCAGAAAGTGAAAGACACATATCATATCATATCACTTATAGGTGTTACCTATAAATTGATACCAGGGCAGATATTTCCACGGAGAAGGGCAATCACAGATTCATTAAACAAACTTATGGTTCACCAAAGGAAAGGTGTGAGGATTGAATTCATTACGATATTGGGGTTAACAGACAGATACAAACACAGTAGACGTATATAATCACCAATGACCTACGGAGTACCAAGAGAAGACTACTCAACATTCTGTCATAACGTACATGGGAAAAGGATCCCAGGAAGAACAGACATATGTATATGTGTAAAAGAACCACCTCTTGCACACCTACAACAAGCTAAACGTTGTACTCAAACTTGCTGTAATAAAAAATAAAAAATTAAATTAAAAACACGAACAAGAAGTAGTGAGACAAACTTGAGGGGCTTTCTCCTGGCACATTCCGTTCTACATTCCAATCTCGAACAGGACTTCCATTGAGGCTCTGCTGCCCTAGTAACCAGATTTGGTAAGGGAGAACTGCTGCCACCTTGTGGCCGTTTCACACAACTGCAGGTTTAATGCCAGCGCTAATGGTCAGTGGATATTCCAAATCATTACAGGCCTGTAAATGACACCTGCCCTGAAAACAAATCCTGGGGTCATATATCGACCAAAAAATTCAAAAGACGTCCATATTTCAAAACGACAGTTTCAAGAGGCATATTTCACGCACATTAGTGTTCTGCTTCTTTTGCTTGCTTTCTTTCTTTGTTAAAAAAAACGGGAATGGAAAAAGGCAACCCTCAGAATGGGCGAAAACGTTCACAAACGAATCAATGGACAAAGGTTTAATCTCCAATATATATAAACAGCTCATGCAGCTTAATATTAATAAAACAAACAACCCAATACAAAAATGGGCAGAAGATCTAAAGAGACGTTTCTTCAAAGAAGACACAGAGATGGCCAAGACGCACATGAAAAGCTGCTCAACATCACTAATTATTAGAGAAATGCAAATCAAAACTACAATGAGGTAAGACCTCACACCTGTTAGAATCGGCATCATCAGATAATCTACAAACAACAAATTCTCGGGAGGGTGTGGACAAAAGGAACCCTCTTCCGCTATTGGTGGGAATGTAAATTGATACAGTCACTATGGAGAACAGTATGGAGGTTCCTTTAAAAAACTAAAAAGAGAATTACCATAGGATCCAGCAATCCCACTTCTGGGCATATACCCAGAGAAAACCATAAATCACAGAGACACATTCACCACAATGTTCATTGCAGCACTATTTACAATAGCCAGGTTATGGAAGCAACATAAATGCCCACAGACAGACGAATGGATAAAGATGTGGTACATATATAAAATGGAATATTACTCAGCCATAAAAAGGAATGAAACTGGGTCATTTGTAGAGAAGTTGATGGATCTAGAGACTGTCATACAGAGTGAAGTAAGCCAGAAAGAGAAAAACAAATATTGTATATTAATGCCTATATGTGGAACCTAGAAAAATGGTAGAGATGAACTGGTTTGCAGGGCAGAAATAGAGACACAGAGGTAGAGAACAAACGTATGGACACAAAGTGGGGGAAGCCATGGGGTGGTGGTGGTGGGATGACTTGGGAGATTAGGATTGACCTGTATACATGTCTATGCATAAAATAGATAACTAATAATAACCTACTGTATAAAAAATAACTAAAATTAAATTTCAATATTTTAAAAAATAAAATGTAAAAATAAAACAGAAAAAATGTTCTTCCATTCACACTGATGTATTTATACGAATGAATTATTTCCATGCTTATATCTATAAATACATAAATGAGGAATAAAATCTAACTTGAACCAAAAAAGAAAAAAAAAAAACTGAACCTAACAGTTATACAGAGGAAAACACTACCAAGGCACTTGCTCCAGTGGTAAACAATTCTGAAATTGGTCAGAGGTGGGGAATCATCTCCCATACAGCCAGCAGCCCCGCCCGCCCTCGCCAGGAGCATCCTCATTGCAAAGCTGGGAGACCGTGCCGAGGCCTCTGTGAGTAAACGTGAGCTGAGCCCCAGGCCAGATGCTGCTGAACTGTTCCCACCCTTCCCAGGTGAAACACCTGAATATGTACAAGGGCTTGAAAGCCTAGAGGAAGGGCCGTGGAGCCACACCAGCGACAGCACGCAGGCCAACTTGGTGCCTGCAGGTCAGCCAGGATGGTACTGGCCACGGGCGCTCTTCTGGAAGCTTTCTATTGCCCTTCCTGAGATACCCCTCCTGTCCCGGCCCCCACTCATTTTTTTCCTTCCTCACCTCAGCCCGGAGAGATATTCCAGTGGAAGTTATGGGTGACACATCCTCTTCTTTACAGGTGGCAGCCTGGCAACTCCTGCCGAAAGTCCAGCAGAGCCCCACTCACACCGGGCCACCCACAAAGCCGTGGACCCTCACACCCTCCCACCAGCACAGCCCCGAGACTGCTGACGGGGCAGAGAATATGGAGTAAGGCACAGCTGCAGGGGCTATTGCTGCCTGGAGTGCTGTTTATATTGACCTCAACCCAGGCACACCTGGGGAGGGCTTGCCGGCAGGGTCAGGCTGCCCAGGTCAGCTAATCCTCAGCCCTCAGGGAATCACATTGCAGAAAATGGACCTCGCTAAGACAGAATATTCGCCAAGGAGAAAAAGGACACAATGCCATTTGCAGCACCGTAGATGAGTCTCGAGGTAATCACGTGACTTGGAGTAAGTCAGAAAGTGAAAGACACATATCATATCATATCACTTATAGGTGTTACCTATAAATTGATACCAGGGCAGATATTTCCACGGAGAAGGGCAATCACAGATTCATTAAACAAACTTATGGTTCACCAAAGGAAAGGTGTGAGGATTGAATTCATTACGATATTGGGGTTAACAGACAGATACAAACACAGTAGACGTATATAATCACCAATGACCTACGGAGTACCAAGAGAAGACTACTCAACATTCTGTCATAACGTACATGGGAAAAGGATCCCAGGAAGAACAGACATATGTATATGTGTAAAAGAACCACCTCTTGCACACCTACAACAAGCTAAACGTTGTACTCAAACTTGCTGTAATAAAAAATAAAAAATTAAATTAAAAACACGAACAAGAAGTAGTGAGACAAACTTGAGGGGCTTTCTCCTGGCACATTCCGTTCTACATTCCAATCTCGAACACGACTTCCATTGAGGCTCTGCTGCCCTAGTAACCAGATTTGGTAAGGGAGAACTGCTGCCACCTTGTGGCCGTTTCACACAACTGCAGGTTTAATGCCAGCGCTAATGGTCAGTGGATATTCCAAATCATTACAGGCCTGTAAATGACACCTGCCCTGAAAACAAATCCTGGGGTCATATATCGACCAAAAAATTCAAAAGACGTCCATATTTCAAAACGACAGTTTCAAGAGGCATATTTCACGCACATTAGTGTTCTGCTTCTTTTGCTTTCTTTCTTTCTTTGTTAAAAAAAACGGGAATGGAGAAAGGCAACCCTCAGAATGGGCGAAAACGTTCACAAACGAATCAATGGACAAAGGTTTAATCTCCAATATATATAAACAGCTCATGCAGCTTAATATTAATAAAACAAACAACCCAATACAAAAATGGGCAGAAGATCTAAAGAGACGTTTCTTCAAAGAAGACACAGAGATGGCCAAGACGCACATGAAAAGCTGCTCAACATCACTAATTATTAGAGAAATGCAAATCAAAACTACAATGAGGTAAGACCTCACACCTGTTAGAATCGGCATCATCAGATAATCTACAAACAACAAATTCTGGGGAGGCTGTGGACAAAAGGAACCCTCTTCCGCTATTGGTGGGAATGTAAATTGATACAGTCACTATGGAGAACAGTATGGAGGTTCCTTTAAAAAACTAAAAAGAGAATTACCATAGGATCCAGCAATCCCACTTCTGGGCATATACCCAGAGAAAACCATAAATCACAGAGACACATTCACCACAATGTTCATTGCAGCACTATTTACAATAGCCAGGTTATGGAAGCAACATAAATGCCCACAGACAGACGAATGGATAAAGATGTGGTACATATATAAAATGGAATATTACTCAGCCATAAAAAGGAATGAAACTGGGTCATTTGTAGAGAAGTTGATGGATCTAGAGACTGTCATACAGAGTGAAGTAAGCCAGAAAGAGAAAAACAAATATTGTATATTAATGCCTATATGTGGAACCTAGAAAAATGGTAGAGATGAACTGGTTTGCAGGGCAGAAATAGAGACACAGAGGTAGAGAACAAACGTATGGACACAAAGTGGGGGAAGCCATGGGGTGGTGGTGGTGGGATGACTTGGGAGATTAGGATTGACCTGTATACATGTCTATGCATAAAATAGATAACTAATAATAACCTACTGTATAAAAAATAACTAAAATTAAATTTCAAAATTTTAAAAAATAAAATGTAAAAATAAAACAGAAAAAAAGTTCTTCCATTCACACTGATGTATTTATAAGAATGAATTATTTCCATGCTTATATCTATAAATACATAAATGAGGAATAAAATCTAACTTGAACCAAAAAAGAAAAAAAAAACTGAACCTAACAGTTATACAGAGGAAAACACTACCAAGGCACTTGCTCCAGTGGTAAACAATTCTGAAATTGGTCAGAGGTGGGGAATCATCTCCAATACAGCCAGCAGCCCCGCCCGCCCTCGCCAGGAGCATCCTCATTGCAAAGCTGGGAGACCGTGCCGAGGCCTCTGTGAGTAAACGTGAGCTGAGCCCCAGGCCAGATGCTGCTGAACTGTTCCCACCCTTCCCAGGTGAAACACCTGAATATGTACAAGGGCTTGAAAGCCTAGAGGAAGGGCCGTGGAGCCACACCAGCGACAGCACGCAGGCCAACTTGGTGCCTGCAGGTCAGCCAGGATGGTACTGGCCACGGGCGCTCTTCTGGAAGCTTTCTATTGCCCTGCCTGAGATACCCCTCCTGTCCCGGCCCCCACTCATTTTTTTCCTTCCTCACCTCAGCCCGGAGAGATATTCCAGTGGAAGTTATGGGTGACACATCCTCTTCTTTACAGGTGGCAGCCTGGCAACTCCTGCCGAAAGTCCAGCAGAGCCCCACTCACACCGGGCCACCCACAAAGCCGTGGACCCTCACACCCTCCCACCAGCACAGCCCCGAGACTGCTGACGGGGCAGAGAATATGGAGTAAGGCACAGCTGCAGGGGCTATTGCTGCCTGGAGTGCTGTTTATATTGACCTCAACCCAGGCACACCTGGGGAGGGCTTGCCGGCAGGGTCAGGCTGCCCAGGTCAGCTAATCCTCAGCCCTCAGGGAATCACATTGCAGAAAATGGACCTCGCTAAGACAGAATATTTGCCAAGGAGAAAAAGGACACAATGCCATTTGCAGCACCGTAGATGAGTCTCGAGGTAATCACGTGACTTGGAGTAAGTCAGAAAGTGAAAGACACATATCATATCATATCACTTATAGGTGTTACCTATAAATTGATACCAGGGCAGATATTTCCACGGAGAAGGGCAATCACAGATTCATTAAACAAACTTATGGTTCACCAAAGGAAAGGTGTGAGGATTGAATTCATTACGATATTGGGGTTAACAGACAGATACAAACACAGTAGACGTATATAATCACCAATGACCTACGGAGTACCAAGAGAAGACTACTCAACATTCTGTCATAACGTACATGGGAAAAGGATCCCAGGAAGAACAGACATATGTATATGTGTAAAAGAACCACCTCTTGCACACCTACAACAAGCTAAACGTTGTACTCAAACTTGCTGTAATAAAAAATAAAAAATTAAATTAAAAACACGAACAAGAAGTAGTGAGACAAACTTGAGGGGCTTTCTCCTGGCACATTCCGTTCTACATTCCAATCTCGAACAGGACTTCCATTGAGGCTCTGCTGCCCTAGTAACCAGATTTGGTAAGGGAGAACTGCTGCCACCTTGTGGCCGTTTCACACAACTGCAGGTTTAATGCCAGCGCTAATGGTCAGTGGATATTCCAAATCATTACAGGCCTGTAAATGACACCTGCCCTGAAAACAAATCCTGGGGTCATATATCGACCAAAAAATTCAAAAGACGTCCATATTTCAAAACGACAGTTTCAAGAGGCATATTTCACGCACATTAGTGTTCTGCTTCTTTTGCTTGCTTTCTTTCTTTGTTAAAAAAAACGGGAATGGAAAAAGGCAACCCTCAGAATGGGCGAAAACGTTCACAAACGAATCAATGGACAAAGGTTTAATCTCCAATATATATAAACAGCTCATGCAGCTTAATATTAATAAAACAAACAACCCAATACAAAAATGGGCAGAAGATCTAAAGAGACGTTTCTTCAAAGAAGACACAGAGATGGCCAAGACGCACATGAAAAGCTGCTCAACATCACTAATTATTAGAGAAATGCAAATCAAAACTACAATGAGGTAAGACCTCACACCTGTTAGAATCGGCATCATCAGATAATCTACAAACAACAAATTCTGGGGAGGGTGTGGACAAAAGGAACCCTCTTCCGCTATTGGTGGGAATGTAAATTGATACAGTCACTATGGAGAACAGTATGGAGGTTCCTTTAAAAAACTAAAAAGAGAATTACCATAGGATCCAGCAATCACACTTCTGGGCATATACCCAGAGAAAACCATAAATCACAGAGACACATTCACCACAATGTTCATTGCAGCACTATTTACAATAGCCAGGTTATGGAAGCAACATAAATGCCCACAGACAGACGAATGGATAAAGATGTGGTACATATATAAAATGGAATATTACTCAGCCATAAAAAGGAATGAAACTGGGTCATTTGTAGAGAAGTTGATGGATCTAGAGACTGTCATACAGAGTGAAGTAAGCCAGAAAGAGAAAAACAAATATTGTATATTAATGCCTATATGTGGAACCTAGAAAAATGGTAGAGATGAACTGGTTTGCAGGGCAGAAATAGAGACACAGAGGTAGAGAACAAACGTATGGACACAAAGTGGGGGAAGCCATGGGGTGGCGGTGGTGGGATGACTTGGGAGATTAGGATTGACCTGTATACATGTCTATGCATAAAATAGATAACTAATAATAACCTACTGTATAAAAAATAACTAAAATTAAATTTCAATATTTTAAAAAATAAAATGTAAAAATAAAACAGAAAAAATGTTCTTCCATTCACACTGATGTATTTATACGAATGAATTATTTCCATGCTTATATCTATAAATACATAAATGAGGAATAAAATCTAACTTGAACCAAAAAAGAAAAAAAAAAAACTGAACCTAACAGTTATACAGAGGAAAACACTACCAAGGCACTTGCTCCAGTGGTAAACAATTCTGAAATTGGTCAGAGGTGGGGAATCATCTCCCATACAGCCAGCAGCCCCGCCCGCCCTCGCCAGGAGCATCCTCATTGCAAAGCTGGGAGACCGTGCCGAGGCCTCTGTGAGTAAACGTGAGCTGAGCCCCAGGCCAGATGCTGCTGAACTGTTCCCACCCTTCCCAGGTGAAACACCTGAATATGTACAAGGGCTTGAAAGCCTAGAGGAAGGGCCGTGGAGCCACACCAGCGACAGCACGCAGGCCAACTTGGTGCCTGCAGGTCAGCCAGGATGGTACTGGCCACGGGCGCTCTTCTGGAAGCTTTCTATTGCCCTTCCTGAGATACCCCTCCTGTCCCGGCCCCCACTCATTTTTTTCCTTCCTCACCTCAGCCCGGAGAGATATTCCAGTGGAAGTTATGGGTGACACATCCTCTTCTTTACAGGTGGCAGCCTGGCAACTCCTGCCGAAAGTCCAGCAGAGCCCCACTCACACCGGGCCACCCACAAAGCCGTGGACCCTCACACCCTCCCACCAGCACAGCCCCGAGACTGCTGACGGGGCAGAGAATATGGAGTAAGGCACAGCTGCAGGGGCTATTGCTGCCTGGAGTGCTGTTTATATTGACCTCAACCCAGGCACACCTGGGGAGGGCTTGCCGGCAGGGTCAGGCTGCCCAGGTCAGCTAATCCTCAGCCCTCAGGGAATCACATTGCAGAAAATGGACCTCGCTAAGACAGAATATTCGCCAAGGAGAAAAAGGACACAATGCCATTTGCAGCACCGTAGATGAGTCTCGAGGTAATCACGTGACTTGGAGTAAGTCAGAAAGTGAAAGACACATATCATATCATATCACTTATAGGTGTTACCTATAAATTGATACCAGGGCAGATATTTCCACGGAGAAGGGCAATCACAGATTCATTAAACAAACTTATGGTTCACCAAAGGAAAGGTGTGAGGATTGAATTCATTACGATATTGGGGTTAACAGACAGATACAAACACAGTAGACGTATATAATCACCAATGACCTACGGAGTACCAAGAGAAGACTACTCAACATTCTGTCATAACGTACATGGGAAAAGGATCCCAGGAAGAACAGACATATGTATATGTGTAAAAGAACCACCTCTTGCACACCTACAACAAGCTAAACGTTGTACTCAAACTTGCTGTAATAAAAAATAAAAAATTAAATTAAAAACACGAACAAGAAGTAGTGAGACAAACTTGAGGGGCTTTCTCCTGGCACATTCCGTTCTACATTCCAATCTCGAACAGGACTTCCATTGAGGCTCTGCTGCCCTAGTAACCAGATTTGGTAAGGGAGAACTGCTGCCACCTTGTGGCCGTTTCACACAACTGCAGGTTTAATGCCAGCGCTAATGGTCAGTGGATATTCCAAATCATTACAGGCCTGTAAATGACACCTGCCCTGAAAACAAATCCTGGGGTCATATATCGACCAAAAAATTCAAAAGACGTCCATATTTCAAAACGACAGTTTCAAGAGGCATATTTCACGCACATTAGTGTTCTGCTTCTTTTGCTTGCTTTCTTTCTTTGTTAAAAAAAACGGGAATGGAAAAAGGCAACCCTCAGAATGGGCGAAAACGTTCACAAACGAATCAATGGACAAAGGTTTAATCTCCAATATATATAAACAGCTCATGCAGCTTAATATTAATAAAACAAACAACCCAATACAAAAATGGGCAGAAGATCTAAAGAGACGTTTCTTCAAAGAAGACACAGAGATGGCCAAGACGCACATGAAAAGCTGCTCAACATCACTAATTATTAGAGAAATGCAAATCAAAACTACAATGAGGTAAGACCTCACACCTGTTAGAATCGGCATCATCAGATAATCTACAAACAACAAATTCTGGGGAGGCTGTGGACAAAAGGAACCCTCTTCCGCTATTGGTGGGAATGTAAATTGATACAGTCACTATGGAGAACAGTATGGAGGTTCCTTTAAAAAACTAAAAAGAGAATTACCATAGGATCCAGCAATCCCACTTCTGGGCATATACCCAGAGAAAACCATAAATCACAGAGACACATTCACCACAATGTTCATTGCAGCACTATTTACAATAGCCAGGTTATGGAAGCAACATAAATGCCCACAGACAGACGAATGGATAAAGATGTGGTACATATATAAAATGGAATATTACTCAGCCATAAAAAGGAATGAAACTGGGTCATTTGTAGAGAAGTTGATGGATCTAGAGACTGTCATACAGAGTGAAGTAAGCCAGAAAGAGAAAAACAAATATTGTATATTAATGCCTATATGTGGAACCTAGAAAAATGGTAGAGATGAACTGGTTTGCAGGGCAGAAATAGAGACACAGAGGTAGAGAACAAACGTATGGACACAAAGTGGGGGAAGCCATGGGGTGGTGGTGGTGGGATGACTTGGGAGATTAGGATTGACCTGTATACATGTCTATGCATAAAATAGATAACTAATAATAACCTACTGTATAAAAAATAACTAAAATTAAATTTCAAAATTTTAAAAAATAAAATGTAAAAATAAAACAGAAAAAAAGTTCTTCCATTCACACTGATGTATTTATACGAATGAATTATTTCCATGCTTATATCCATAAATACATAAATGAGGAATAAAATCTAACTTGAACCAAAAAAGAAAAAAAAACTGAACCTAACAGTTATACAGAGGAAAACACTACCAAGGCACTTGCTCCAGTGGTAAACAATTCTGAAATTGGTCAGAGGTGGGGAATCATCTCCCATACAGCCAGCAGCCCCGCCCGCCCACGCCAGGAGCATCCTCATTGCAAAGCTGGGAGACCGTGCCGAGGCCTCTGTGAGTAAACGTGAGCTGAGCCCCAGGCCAGATGCTGCTGAACTGTTCCCACCCTTCCCAGGTGAAACACCTGAATATGTACAAGGGCTTGAAAGCCTAGAGGAAGGGCCGTGGAGCCACACCAGCGACAGCACGCAGGCCAACTTGGTGCCTGCAGGTCAGCCAGGATGGTCCTGGCCACGGGCGCTCTTCTGGAAGCTTTCCATTGCCCTGCCTGAGATCCCCCTCCTGTCCCGGGCCCCACTCCTTTTTTTCCTTCCTCACCTCAGCCCGGAGAGATATTCCAGTGGAAGTTATGGGTGACACATCCTCTTCTTTACAGGTGGCAGCCTGGCAACTCCTGCCGAAAGTCCAGCAGAGCCCCACTCACACCGGGCCACCCACAAAGCCGTGGACCCTCACACCCTCCCACCAGCACAGCCCCGAGACTGCTGACGGGGCAGAGAATATGGAGTAAGGCACAGCTGCAGGGGCTATTGCTGCCTGGAGTGCTGTTTATATTGACCTCAACCCAGGCACACCTGGGGAGGGCTTGCCGGCAGGGTCAGGCTGCCCAGGTCAGCTAATCCTCAGCCCTCAGGGAATCACATTGCAGAAAATGGACCTCGCTAAGACAGAATATTTGCCAAGGAGAAAAAGGACACAATGCCATTTGCAGCACCGTAGATGAGTCTCGAGGTAATCACGTGACTTGGAGTAAGTCAGAAAGTGAAAGACACATATCATATCATATCACTTATAGGTGTTACCTATAAATTGATACCAGGGCAGATATTTCCACGGAGAAGGGCAATCACAGATTCATTAAACAAACTTATGGTTCACCAAAGGAAAGGTGTGAGGATTGAATTCATTACGATATTGGGGTTAACAGACAGATACAAACACAGTAGACGTATATAATCACCAATGACCTACGGAGTACCAAGAGAAGACTACTCAACATTCTGTCATAACGTACATGGGAAAAGGATCCCAGGAAGAACAGACATATGTATATGTGTAAAAGAACCACCTCTTGCACACCTACAACAAGCTAAACGTTGTACTCAAACTTGCTGTAATAAAAAATAAAAAATTAAATTAAAAACACGAACAAGAAGTAGTGAGACAAACTTGAGGGGCTTTCTCCTGGCACATTCCGTTCTACATTCCAATCTCGAACAGGACTTCCATTGAGGCTCTGCTGCCCTAGTAACCAGATTTGGTAAGGGAGAACTGCTGCCACCTTGTGGCCGTTTCACACAACTGCAGGTTTAATGCCAGCGCTAATGGTCAGTGGATATTCCAAATCATTACAGGCCTGTAAATGACACCTGCCCTGAAAACAAATCCTGGGGTCATATATCGACCAAAAAATTCAAAAGACGTCCATATTTCAAAACGACAGTTTCAAGAGGCATATTTCACGCACATTAGTGTTCTGCTTCTTTTGCTTGCTTTCTTTCTTTGTTAAAAAAAACGGGAATGGAAAAAGGCAACCCTCAGAATGGGCGAAAACGTTCACAAACGAATCAATGGACAAAGGTTTAATCTCCAATATATATAAACAGCTCATGCAGCTTAATATTAATAAAACAAACAACCCAATACAAAAATGGGCAGAAGATCTAAAGAGACGTTTCTTCAAAGAAGACACAGAGATGGCCAAGACGCACATGAAAAGCTGCTCAACATCACTAATTATTAGAGAAATGCAAATCAAAACTACAATGAGGTAAGACCTCACACCTGTTAGAATCGGCATCATCAGATAATCTACAAACAACAAATTCTGGGGAGGGTGTGGACAAAAGGAACCCTCTTCCGCTATTGGTGGGAATGTAAATTGATACAGTCACTATGGAGAACAGTATGGAGGTTCCTTTAAAAAACTAAAAAGAGAATTACCATAGGATCCAGCAATCCCACTTCTGGGCATATACCCAGAGAAAACCATAAATCACAGAGACACATTCACCACAATGTTCATTGCAGCACTATTTACAATAGCCAGGTTATGGAAGCAACATAAATGCCCACAGACAGACGAATGGATAAAGATGTGGTACATATATAAAATGGAATATTACTCAGCCATAAAAAGGAATGAAACTGGGTCATTTGTAGAGAAGTTGATGGATCTAGAGACTGTCATACAGAGTGAAGTAAGCCAGAAAGAGAAAAACAAATATTGTATATTAATGCCTATATGTGGAACCTAGAAAAATGGTAGAGATGAACTGGTTTGCAGGGCAGAAATAGAGACACAGAGGTAGAGAACAAACGTATGGACACAAAGTGGGGGAAGCCATGGGGTGGTGGTGGTGGGATGACTTGGGAGATTAGGATTGACCTGTATACATGTCTATGCATAAAATAGATAACTAATAATAACCTACTGTATAAAAAATAACTAAAATTAAATTTCAAAATTTTAAAAAATAAAATGTAAAAATAAAACAGAAAAAAAGTTCTTCCATTCACACTGATGTATTTATACGAATGAATTATTTCCATGCTTATATCTATAAATACATAAATGAGGAATAAAATCTAACTTGAACCAAAAAAGAAAAAAAAAAACTGAACCTAACAGTTATACAGAGGAAAACACTACCAAGGCACTTGCTCCAGTGGTAAACAATTCTGAAATTGGTCAGAGGTGGGGAATCATCTCCCATACAGCCAGCAGCCCCGCCCGCCCACGCAAGGAGCATCCTCATTGCAAAGCTGGGAGACCGTGCCGAGGCCTCTGTGAGTAAACGTGAGCTGAGCCCCAGGCCAGATGCTGCTGAACTGTTCCCACCCTTCCCAGGTGAAACACCTGAATATGTACAAGGGCTTGAAAGCCTAGAGGAAGGGCCGTGGAGCCACACCAGCGACAGCACGCAGGCCAACTTGGTGCCTGCAGGTCAGCCAGGATGGTACTGGCCACGGGCGCTCTTCTGGAAGCTTTCTATTGCCCTGCCTGAGATACCCCTCCTGTCCCGGCCCCCACTCCTTTTTTTCCTTCCTCACCTCAGCCCGGAGAGATATTCCAGTGGAAGTTATGGGTGACACATCCTCTTCTTTACAGGTGGCAGCCTGGCAACTCCTGCCGAAAGTCCAGCAGAGCCCCACTCACACCGGGCCACCCACAAAGCCGTGGACCCTCACACCCTCCCACCAGCACAGCCCCGAGACTGCTGACGGGGCAGAGAATATGGAGTAAGGCACAGCTGCAGGGGCTATTGCTGCCTGGAGTGCTGTTTATATTGACCTCAACCCAGGCACACCTGGGGAGGGCTTGCCGGCAGGGTCAGGCTGCCCAGGTCAGCTAATCCTCAGCCCTCAGGGAATCACATTGCAGAAAATGGACCTCGCTAAGACAGAATATTTGCCAAGGAGAAAAAGGACACAATGCCATTTGCAGCACCGTAGATGAGTCTCGAGGTAATCACGTGACTTGGAGTAAGTCAGAAAGTGAAAGACACATATCATATCATATCACTTATAGGTGTTACCTATAAATTGATACCAGGGCAGATATTTCCACGGAGAAGGGCAATCACAGATTCATTAAACAAACTTATGGTTCACCAAAGGAAAGGTGTGAGGATTGAATTCATTACGATATTGGGGTTAACAGACAGATACAAACACAGTAGACGTATATAATCACCAATGACCTACGGAGTACCAAGAGAAGACTACTCAACATTCTGTCATAACGTACATGGGAAAAGGATCCCAGGAAGAACAGACATATGTATATGTGTAAAAGAACCACCTCTTGCACACCTACAACAAGCTAAACGTTGTACTCAAACTTGCTGTAATAAAAAATAAAAAATTAAATTAAAAACACGAACAAGAAGTAGTGAGACAAACTTGAGGGGCTTTCTCCTGGCACATTCCGTTCTACATTCCAATCTCGAACAGGACTTCCATTGAGGCTCTGCTGCCCTAGTAACCAGATTTGGTAAGGGAGAACTGCTGCCACCTTGTGGCCGTTTCACACAACTGCAGGTTTAATGCCAGCGCTAATGGTCAGTGGATATTCCAAATCATTACAGGCCTGTAAATGACACCTGCCCTGAAAACAAATCCTGGGGTCATATATCGACCAAAAAATTCAAAAGACGTCCATATTTCAAAACGACAGTTTCAAGAGGCATATTTCACGCACATTAGTGTTCTGCTTCTTTTGCTTGCTTTCTTTCTTTGTTAAAAAAAACGGGAATGGAAAAAGGCAACCCTCAGAATGGGCGAAAACGTTCACAAACGAATCAATGGACAAAGGTTTAATCTCCAATATATATAAACAGCTCATGCAGCTTAATATTAATAAAACAAACAACCCAATACAAAAATGGGCAGAAGATCTAAAGAGACGTTTCTTCAAAGAAGACACAGAGATGGCCAAGACGCACATGAAAAGCTGCTCAACATCACTAATTATTAGAGAAATGCAAATCAAAACTACAATGAGGTAAGACCTCACACCTGTTAGAATCGGCATCATCAGATAATCTACAAACAACAAATTCTGGGGAGGCTGTGGACAAAAGGAACCCTCTTCCGCTATTGGTGGGAATGTAAATTGATACAGTCACTATGGAGAACAGTATGGAGGTTCCTTTAAAAAACTAAAAAGAGAATTACCATAGGATCCAGCAATCCCACTTCTGGGCATATACCCAGAGAAAACCATAAATCACAGAGACACATTCACCACAATGTTCATTGCAGCACTATTTACAATAGCCAGGTTATGGAAGCAACATAAATGCCCACAGACAGACGAATGGATAAAGATGTGGTACATATATAAAATGGAATATTACTCAGCCATAAAAAGGAATGAAACTGGGTCATTTGTAGAGAAGTTGATGGATCTAGAGACTGTCCTACAGAGTGAAGTAAGCCAGAAAGAGAAAAACAAATATTGTATATTAATGCCTATATGTGGAACCTAGAAAAATGGTAGAGATGAACTGGTTTGCAGGGCAGAAATAGAGACACAGAGGTAGAGAACAAACGTATGGACACAAAGTGGGGGAAGCCATGGGGTGGTGGTGGTGGGATGACTTGGGAGATTAGGATTGACCTGTATACATGTCTATGCATAAAATAGATAACTAATAATAACCTACTGTATAAAAAATAACTAAAATTAAATTTCAATATTTTAAAAAATAAAATGTAAAAATAAAACAGAAAAAATGTTCTTCCATTCACACTGATGTATTTATACGAATGAATTATTTCCATGCTTATATCTATAAATACATAAATGAGGAATAAAATCTAACTTGAACCAAAAAAGAAAAAAAAAAACTGAACCTAACAGTTATACAGAGGAAAACACTACCAAGGCACTTGCTCCAGTGGTAAACAATTCTGAAATTGGTCAGAGGTGGGGAATCATCTCCAATACAGCCAGCAGCCCCGCCCGCCCTCGCCAGGAGCATCCTCATTGCAAAGCTGGGAGACCGTGCCGAGGCCTCTGTGAGTAAACGTGAGCTGAGCCCCAGGCCAGATGCTGCTGAACTGTTCCCACCCTTCCCAGGTGAAACACCTGAATATGTACAAGGGCTTGAAAGCCTAGAGGAAGGGCCGTGGAGCCACACCAGCGACAGCACGCAGGCCAACTTGGTGCCTGCAGGTCAGCCAGGATGGTACTGGCCACGGGCGCTCTTCTGGAAGCTTTCTATTGCCCTGCCTGAGATACCCCTCCTGTCCCGGCCCCCACTCCTTTTTTTCCTTCCTCACCTCAGCCCGGAGAGATATTCCAGTGGAAGTTATGGGTGACACATCCTCTTCTTTACAGGTGGCAGCCTGGCAACTCCTGCCGAAAGTCCAGCAGAGCCCCACTCACACCGGGCCACCCACAAAGCCGTGGACCCTCACACCCTCCCACCAGCACAGCCCCGAGACTGCTGACGGGGCAGAGAATATGGAGTAAGGCACAGCTGCAGGGGCTATTGCTGCCTGGAGTGCTGTTTATATTGACCTCAACCCAGGCACACCTGGGGAGGGCTTGCCGGCAGGGTCAGGCTGCCCAGGTCAGCTAATCCTCAGCCCTCAGGGAATCACATTGCAGAAAATGGACCTCGCTAAGACAGAATATTTGCCAAGGAGAAAAAGGACACAATGCCATTTGCAGCACCGTAGATGAGTCTCGAGGTAATCACGTGACTTGGAGTAAGTCAGAAAGTGAAAGACACATATCATATCATATCACTTATAGGTGTTACCTATAAATTGATACCAGGGCAGATATTTCCACGGAGAAGGGCAATCACAGATTCATTAAACAAACTTATGGTTCACCAAAGGAAAGGTGTGAGGATTGAATTCATTACGATATTGGGGTTAAGAGACAGATACAAACACAGTAGACGTATATAATCACCAATGACCTACGGAGTACCAAGAGAAGACTACTCAACATTCTGTCATAACGTACATGGGAAAAGGATCCCAGGAAGAACAGACATATGTATATGTGTAAAAGAACCACCTCTTGCACACCTACAACAAGCTAAACGTTGTACTCAAACTTGCTGTAATAAAAAATAAAAAATTAAATTAAAAACACGAACAAGAAGTAGTGAGACAAACTTGAGGGGCTTTCTCCTGGCACATTCCGTTCTACATTCCAATCTCGAACAGGACTTCCATTGAGGCTCTGCTGCCCTAGTAACCAGATTTGGTAAGGGAGAACTGCTGCCACCTTGTGGCCGTTTCACACAACTGCAGGTTTAATGCCAGCGCTAATGGTCAGTGGATATTCCAAATCATTACAGGCCTGTAAATGACACCTGCCCTGAAAACAAATCCTGGGGTCATATATCGACCAAAAAATTCAAAAGACGTCCATATTTCAAAACGACAGTTTCAAGAGGCATATTTCACGCACATTAGTGTTCTGCTTCTTTTGCTTGCTTTCTTTCTTTGTTAAAAAAAACGGGAATGGAAAAAGGCAACCCTCAGAATGGGCGAAAACGTTCACAAACGAATCAATGGACAAAGGTTTAATCTCCAATATATATAAACAGCTCATGCAGCTTAATATTAATAAAACAAACAACCCAATACAAAAATGGGCAGAAGATCTAAAGAGACGTTTCTTCAAAGAAGACACAGAGATGGCCAAGACGCACATGAAAAGCTGCTCAACATCACTAATTATTAGAGAAATGCAAATCAAAACTACAATGAGGTAAGACCTCACACCTGTTAGAATCGGCATCATCAGATAATCTACAAACAACAAATTCTGGGGAGGGTGTGGACAAAAGGAACCCTCTTCCGCTATTGGTGGGAATGTAAATTGATACAGTCACTATGGAGAACAGTATGGAGGTTCCTTTAAAAAACTAAAAAGAGAATTACCATAGGATCCAGCAATCCCACTTCTGGGCATATACCCAGAGAAAACCATAAATCACAGAGACACATTCACCACAATGTTCATTGCAGCACTATTTACAATAGCCAGGTTATGGAAGCAACATAAATGCCCACAGACAGACGAATGGATAAAGATGTGGTACATATATAAAATGGAATATTACTCAGCCATAAAAAGGAATGAAACTGGGTCATTTGTAGAGAAGTTGATGGATCTAGAGACTGTCATACAGAGTGAAGTAAGCCAGAAAGAGAAAAACAAATATTGTATATTAATGCCTATATGTGGAACCTAGAAAAATGGTAGAGATGAACTGGTTTGCAGGGCATAAATAGAGACACAGAGGTAGAGAACAAACGTATGGACACAAAGTGGGGGAAGCCATGGGGTGGTGGTGGTGGGATGACTTGGGAGATTAGGATTGACCTGTATACATGTCTATGCATAAAATAGATAACTAATAATAACCTACTGTATAAAAAATAACTAAAATTAAATTTCAAAATTTTAAAAAATAAAATGTAAAAATAAAACAGAAAAAAAGTTCTTCCATTCACACTTATGTATTTATACGAATGAATTATTTCCATGCTTATATCTATAAATACATAAATGAGGAATAAAATCTAACTTGAACCAAAAAAGAAAAAAAAAACTGAACCTAACAGTTATACAGAGGAAAACACTACCAAGGCACTTGCTCCAGTGGTAAACAATTCTGAAATTGGTCAGAGGTGGGGAATCATCTCCCATACAGCCAGCAGCCCCGCCCGCCCACGCAAAGAGCATCCTCATTGCAAAGCTGGGAGACCGTGCCGAGGCCTCTGTGAGTAAACGTGAGCTGAGCCCCAGGCCAGATGCTGCTGAACTGTTCCCACCCTTCCCAGGTGAAACACCTGAATATGTACAAGGGCTTGAAAGCCTAGAGGAAGGGCCGTGGAGCCACACCAGCGACAGCACGCAGGCCAACTTGGTGCCTGCAGGTCAGCCAGGATGGTACTGGCCACGGGCGCTCTTCTGGAAGCTTTCTATTGCCCTGCCTGAGATACCCCTCCTGTCCCGGCCCCCACTCCTTTTTTTCCTTCCTCACCTCAGCCCGGAGAGATATTCCAGTGGAAGTTATGGGTGACACATCCTCTTCTTTACAGGTGGCAGCCTGGCAACTCCTGCCGAAAGTCCAGCAGAGCCCCACTCACACCGGGCCACCCACAAAGCCGTGGACCCTCACACCCTCCCACCAGCACAGCCCCGAGACTGCTGACGGGGCAGAGAATATGGAGTAAGGCACAGCTGCAGGGGCTATTGCTGCCTGGAGTGCTGTTTATATTGACCTCAACCCAGGCACACCTGGGGAGGGCTTGCCGGCAGGGTCAGGCTGCCCAGGTCAGCTAATCCTCAGCCTTCAGGGAATCACATTGCAGAAAATGGACCTCGCTAAGACAGAATATTCGCCAAGGAGAAAAAGGACACAATGCCATTTGCAGCACCGTAGATGAGTCTCGAGGTAATCACGTGACTTGGAGTAAGTCAGAAAGTGAAAGACACATATCATATCATATCACTTATAGGTGTTACCTATAAATTGATACCAGGGCAGATATTTCCACGGAGAAGGGCAATCACAGATTCATTAAACAAACTTATGGTTCACCAAAGGAAAGGTGTGAGGATTGAATTCATTACGATATTGGGGTTAACAGACAGATACAAACACAGTAGACGTATATAATCACCAATGACATACGGAGTACCAAGAGAAGACTACTCAACATTCTGTCATAACGTACATGGGAAAAGGATCCCAGGAAGAACAGACATATGTATATGTGTAAAAGAACCACCTCTTGCACACCTACAACAAGCTAAACGTTGTACTCAAACTTGCTGTAATAAAAAATAAAAAATTAAATTAAAAACACGAACAAGAAGTAGTGAGACAAACTTGAGGGGCTTTCTCCTGGCACATTCCGTTCTACATTCCAATCTCGAACAGGACTTCCATTGAGGCTCTGCTGCCCTAGTAACCAGATTTGGTAAGGGAGAACTGCTGCCACCTTGTGGCCGTTTCACACAACTGCAGGTTTAATGCCAGCGCTAATGGTCAGTGGATATTCCAAATCATTACAGGCCTGTAAATGACACCTGCCCTGAAAACAAATCCTGGGGTCATATATCGACCAAAAAATTCAAAAGACGTCCATATTTCAAAACGACAGTTTCAAGAGGCATATTTCACGCACATTAGTGTTCTGCTTCTTTTGCTTGCTTTCTTTCTTTGTTAAAAAAAACGGGAATGGAAAAAGGCAACCCTCAGAATGGGCGAAAACGTTCACAAACGAATCAATGGACAAAGGTTTAATCTCCAATATATATAAACAGCTCATGCAGCTTAATATTAATAAAACAAACAACCCAATACAAAAATGGGCAGAAGATCTAAAGAGACGTTTCTTCAAAGAAGACACAGAGATGGCCAAGACGCACATGAAAAGCTGCTCAACATCACTAATTATTAGAGAAATGCAAATCAAAACTACAATGAGGTAAGACCTCACACCTGTTAGAATCGGCATCATCAGATAATCTACAAACAACAAATTCTGGGGAGGCTGTGGACAAAAGGAACCCTCTTCCGCTATTGGTGGGAATGTAAATTGATACAGTCACTATGGAGAACAGTATGGAGGTTCCTTTAAAAAACTAAAAAGAGAATTACCATAGGATCCAGCAATCCCACTTCTGGGCATATACCCAGAGAAAACCATAAATCACAGAGACACATTCACCACAATGTTCATTGCAGCACTATTTACAATAGCCAGGTTATGGAAGCAACATAAATGCCCACAGACAGACGAATGGATAAAGATGTGGTACATATATAAAATGGAATATTACTCAGCCATAAAAAGGAATGAAACTGGGTCATTTGTAGAGAAGTTGATGGATCTAGAGACTGTCATACAGAGTGAAGTAAGCCAGAAAGAGAAAAACAAATATTGTATATTAATGCCTATATGTGGAACCTAGAAAAATGGTAGAGATGAACTGGTTTGCAGGGCAGAAATAGAGACACAGAGGTAGAGAACAAACGTATGGACACAAAGTGGGGGAAGCCATGGGGTGGTGGTGGTGGGATGACTTGGGAGATTAGGATTGACCTGTATACATGTCTATGCATAAAATAGATAACTAATAATAACCTACTGTATAAAAAATAACTAAAATTAAATTTCAAAATTTTAAAAAATAAAATGTAAAAATAAAACAGAAAAAAGTTCTTCCATTCACACTGATGTATTTATACGAATGAATTATTTCCATGCTTATATCCATAAATACATAAATGAGGAATAAAATCTAACTTGAACCAAAAAAGAAAAAAAAAACTGAACCTAACAGTTATACAGAGGAAAACACTACCAAGGCACTTGCTCCAGTGGTAAACAATTCTGAAATTGGTCAGAGGTGGGGAATCATCTCCCATACAGCCAGCAGCCCCGCCCGCCCACGCAAAGAGCATCCTCATTGCAAAGCTGGGAGACCGTGCCGAGGCCTCTGTGAGTAAACGTGAGCTGAGCCCCAGGCCAGATGCTGCTGAACTGTTCCCACCCTTCCCAGGTGAAACACCTGAATATGTACAAGGGCTTGAAAGCCTAGAGGAAGGGCCGTGGAGCCACACCAGCGACAGCACGCAGGCCAACTTGGTGCCTGCAGGTCAGCCAGGATGGTACTGGCCACGGGCGCTCTTCTGGAAGCTTTCTATTGCCCTGCCTGAGATACCCCTCCTGTCCCGGCCCCCACTCCTTTTTTTCCTTCCTCACCTCAGCCCGGAGAGATATTCCAGTGGAAGTTATGGGTGACACATCCTCTTCTTTACAGGTGGCAGCCTGGCAACTCCTGCCGAAAGTCCAGCAGAGCCCCACTCACACCGGGCCACCCACAAAGCCGTGGACCCTCACACCCTCCCACCAGCACAGCCCCGAGACTGCTGACGGGGCAGAGAATATGGAGTAAGGCACAGCTGCAGGGGCTATTGCTGCCTGGAGTGCTGTTTATATTGACCTCAACCCAGGCACACCTGGGGAGGGCTTGCCGGCAGGGTCAGGCTGCCCAGGTCAGCTAATCCTCAGCCCTCAGGGAATCACATTGCAGAAAATGGACCTCGCTAAGACAGAATATTTGCCAAGGAGAAAAAGGACACAATGCCATTTGCAGCACCGTAGATGAGTCTCGAGGTAATCACGTGACTTGGAGTAAGTCAGAAAGTGAAAGACACATATCATATCATATCACTTATAGGTGTTACCTATAAATTGATACCAGGGCAGATATTTCCACGGAGAAGGGCAATCACAGATTCATTAAACAAACTTATGGTTCACCAAAGGAAAGGTGTGAGGATTGAATTCATTACGATATTGGGGTTAACAGACAGATACAAACACAGTAGACGTATATAATCACCAATGACCTACGGAGTACCAAGAGAAGACTACTCAACATTCTGTCATAACGTACATGGGAAAAGGATCCCAGGAAGAACAGACATATGTATATGTGTAAAAGAACCACCTCTTGCACACCTACAACAAGCTAAACGTTGTACTCAAACTTGCTGTAATAAAAAATAAAAAATTAAATTAAAAACACGAACAAGAAGTAGTGAGACAAACTTGAGGGGCTTTCTCCTGGCACATTCCGTTCTACATTCCAATCTCGAACAGGACTTCCATTGAGGCTCTGCTGCCCTAGTAACCAGATTTGGTAAGGGAGAACTGCTGCCACCTTGTGGCCGTTTCACACAACTGCAGGTTTAATGCCAGCGCTAATGGTCAGTGGATATTCCAAATCATTACAGGCCTGTAAATGACACCTGCCCTGAAAACAAATCCTGGGGTCATATATCGACCAAAAAATTCAAAAGACGTCCATATTTCAAAACGACAGTTTCAAGAGGCATATTTCACGCACATTAGTGTTCTGCTTCTTTTGCTTGCTTTCTTTCTTTGTTAAAAAAAACGGGAATGGAAAAAGGCAACCCTCAGAATGGGCGAAAACGTTCACAAACGAATCAATGGACAAAGGTTTAATCTCCAATATATATAAACAGCTCATGCAGCTTAATATTAATAAAACAAACAACCCAATACAAAAATGGGCAGAAGATCTAAAGAGACGTTTCTTCAAAGAAGACACAGAGATGGCCAAGACGCACATGAAAAGCTGCTCAACATCACTAATTATTAGAGAAATGCAAATCAAAACTACAATGAGGTAAGACCTCACACCTGTTAGAATCGGCATCATCAGATAATCTACAAACAACAAATTCTCGGGAGGGTGTGGACAAAAGGAACCCTCTTCCGCTATTGGTGGGAATGTAAATTGATACAGTCACTATGGAGAACAGTATGGAAGTTCCTTTAAAAAACTAAAAAGAGAATTACCATAGGATCCAGCAATCCCACTTCTGGGCATATACCCAGAGAAAACCATAAATCACAGAGACACATTCACCACAATGTTCATTGCAGCACTATTTACAATAGCCAGGTTATGGAAGCAACATAAATGCCCACAGACAGACGAATGGATAAAGATGTGGTACATATATAAAATGGAATATTACTCAGCCATAAAAAGGAATGAAACTGGGTCATTTGTAGAGAAGTTGATGGATCTAGAGACTGTCATACAGAGTGAAGTAAGCCAGAAAGAGAAAAACAAATATTGTATATTAATGCCTATATGTGGAACCTAGAAAAATGGTAGAGATGAACTGGTTTGCAGGGCAGAAATAGAGACACAGAGGTAGAGAACAAACGTATGGACACAAAGTGGGGGAAGCCATGGGGTGGTGGTGGTGGGATGACTTGGGAGATTAGGATTGACCTGTATACATGTCTATGCATAAAATAGATAACTAATAATAACCTACTGTATAAAAAATAACTAAAATTAAATTTCAAAATTTTAAAAAATAAAATGTAAAAATAAAACAGAAAAAAAGTTCTTCCATTCACACTGATGTATTTATACGAATGAATTATTTCCATGCTTATATCTATAAATACATAAATGAGGAATAAAATCTAACTTGAACCAAAAAAGAAAAAAAAAACTGAACCTAACAGTTATACAGAGGAAAACACTACCAAGGCACTTGCTCCAGTGGTAAACAATTCTGAAATTGGTCAGAGGTGGGGAATCATCTCCAATACAGCCAGCAGCCCCGCCCGCCCTCGCCAGGAGCATCCTCATTGCAAAGCTGGGAGACCGTGCCGAGGCCTCTGTGAGTAAACGTGAGCTGAGCCCCAGGCCAGATGCTGCTGAACTGTTCCCACCCTTCCCAGGTGAAACACCTGAATATGTACAAGGGCTTGAAAGCCTAGAGGAAGGGCCGTGGAGCCACACCAGAGACAGCACGCAGGCCAACTTGGTGCCTGCAGGTCAGCCAGGATGGTACTGGCCACGGGCGCTCTTCTGGAAGCTTTCTATTGCCCTGCCTGAGATACCCCTCCTGTCCCGGCCCCCACTCCTTTTTTTCCTTCCTCACCTCAGCCCGGAGAGATATTCCAGTGGAAGTTATGGGTGACACATCCTCTTCTTTACAGGTGGCAGCCTGGCAACTCCTGCCGAAAGTCCAGCAGAGCCCCACTCACACCGGGCCACCCACAAAGCCGTGGACCCTCACACCCTCCCACCAGCACAGCCCCGAGACTGCTGACGGGGCAGAGAATATGGAGTAAGGCACAGCTGCAGGGGCTATTGCTGCCTGGAGTGCTGTTTATATTGACCTCAACCCAGGCACACCTGGGGAGGGCTTGCCGGCAGGGTCAGGCTGCCCAGGTCAGCTAATCCTCAGCCCTCAGGGAATCACATTGCAGAAAATGGACCTCGCTAAGACAGAATATTTGCCAAGGAGAAAAAGGACACAATGCCATTTGCAGCACCGTAGATGAGTCTCGAGGTAATCACGTGACTTGGAGTAAGTCAGAAAGTGAAAGACACATATCATATCATATCACTTATAGGTGTTACCTATAAATTGATACCAGGGCAGATATTTCCACGGAGAAGGGCAATCACAGATTCATTAAACAAACTTATGGTTCACCAAAGGAAAGGTGTGAGGATTGAATTCATTACGATATTGGGGTTAACAGACAGATACAAACACAGTAGACGTATATAATCACCAATGACCTACGGAGTACCAAGAGAAGACTACTCAACATTCTGTCATAACGTACATGGGAAAAGGATCCCAGGAAGAACAGACATATGTATATGTGTAAAAGAACCACCTCTTGCACACCTACAACAAGCTAAACGTTGTACTCAAACTTGCTGTAATAAAAAATAAAAAATTAAATTAAAAACACGAACAAGAAGTAGTGAGACAAACTTGAGGGGCTTTCTCCTGGCACATTCCGTTCTACATTCCAATCTCGAACAGGACTTCCATTGAGGCTCTGCTGCCCTAGTAACCAGATTTGGTAAGGGAGAACTGCTGCCACCTTGTGGCCGTTTCACACAACTGCAGGTTTAATGCCAGCGCTAATGGTCAGTGGATATTCCAAATCATTACAGGCCTGTAAATGACACCTGCCCTGAAAACAAATCCTGGGGTCATATATCGACCAAAAAATTCAAAAGACGTCCATATTTCAAAACGACAGTTTCAAGAGGCATATTTCACGCACATTAGTGTTCTGCTTCTTCTGCTTGCTTTCTTTCTTTGTTAAAAAAAACGGGAATGGAAAAAGGCAACCCTCAGAATGGGCGAAAACGTTCACAAACGAATCAATGGACAAAGGTTTAATCTCCAATATATATAAACAGCTCATGCAGCTTAATATTAATAAAACAAACAACCCAATACAAAAATGGGCAGAAGATCTAAAGAGACGTTTCTTCAAAGAAGACACAGAGATGGCCAAGACGCACATGAAAAGCTGCTCAACATCACTAATTATTAGAGAAATGCAAATCAAAACTACAATGAGGTAAGACCTCACACCTGTTAGAATCGGCATCATCAGATAATCTACAAACAACAAATTCTGGGGAGGCTGTGGACAAAAGGAACCCTCTTCCGCTATTGGTGGGAATGTAAATTGATACAGTCACTATGGAGAACAGTATGGAGGTTCCTTTAAAAAACTAAAAAGAGAATTACCATAGGATCCAGCAATCCCACTTCTGGGCATATACCCAGAGAAAACCATAAATCACAGAGACACATTCACCACAATGTTCATTGCAGCACTATTTACAATAGCCAGGTTATGGAAGCAACATAAATGCCCACAGACAGACGAATGGATAAAGATGTGGTACATATATAAAATGGAATATTACTCAGCCATAAAAAGGAATGAAACTGGGTCATTTGTAGAGAAGTTGATGGATCTAGAGACTGTCATACAGAGTGAAGTAAGCCAGAAAGAGAAAAACAAATATTGTATATTAATGCCTATATGTGGAACCTAGAAAAATGGTAGAGATGAACTGGTTTGCAGGGCAGAAATAGAGACACAGAGGTAGAGAACAAACGTATGGACACAAAGTGGGGGAAGCCATGGGGTGGTGGTGGTGGGATGACTTGGGAGATTAGGATTGACCTGTATACATGTCTATGCATAAAATAGATAACTAATAATAACCTACTGTATAAAAAATAACTAAAATTAAATTTCAAAATTTTAAAAAATAAAATGTAAAAATAAAACAGAAAAAATGTTCTTCCATTCACACTGATGTATTTATACGAATGAATTATTTCCATGCTTATATCTATAAATACATAAATGAGGAATAAAATCTAACTTGAACCAAAAAAGAAAAAAAAAAAACTGAACCTAACAGTTATACAGAGGAAAACACTACCAAGGCACTTGCTCCAGTGGTAAACAATTCTGAAATTGGTCAGAGGTGGGGAATCATCTCCCATACAGCCAGCAGCCCCGCCCGCCCTCGCCAGGAGCATCCTCATTGCAAAGCTGGGAGACCGTGCCGAGGCCTCTGTGAGTAAACGTGAGCTGAGCCCCAGGCCAGATGCTGCTGAACTGTTCCCACCCTTCCCAGGTGAAACACCTGAATATGTACAAGGGCTTGAAAGCCTAGAGGAAGGGCCGTGGAGCCACACCAGAGACAGCACGCAGGCCAACTTGGTGCCTGCAGGTCAGCCAGGATGGTACTGGCCACGGGCGCTCTTCTGGAAGCTTTCTATTGCCCTGCCTGAGATACCCCTCCTGTCCCGGCCCCCACTCCTTTTTTTCCTTCCTCACCTCAGCCCGGAGAGATATTCCAGTGGAAGTTATGGGTGACACATCCTCTTCTTTACAGGTGGCAGCCTGGCAACTCCTGCCGAAAGTCCAGCAGAGCCCCACTCACACCGGGCCACCCACAAAGCCGTGGACCCTCACACCCTCCCACCAGCACAGCCCCGAGACTGCTGACGGGGCAGAGAATATGGAGTAAGGCACAGCTGCAGGGGCTATTGCTGCCTGGAGTGCTGTTTATATTGACCTCAACCCAGGCACACCTGGGGAGGGCTTGCCGGCAGGGTCAGGCTGCCCAGGTCAGCTAATCCTCAGCCCTCAGGGAATCACATTGCAGAAAATGGACCTCGCTAAGACAGAATATTTGCCAAGGAGAAAAAGGACACAATGCCATTTGCAGCACCGTAGATGAGTCTCGAGGTAATCACGTGACTTGGAGTAAGTCAGAAAGTGAAAGACACATATCATATCATATCACTTATAGGTGTTACCTATAAATTGATACCAGGGCAGATATTTCCACGGAGAAGGGCAATCACAGATTCATTAAACAAACTTATGGTTCACCAAAGGAAAGGTGTGAGGATTGAATTCATTACGATATTGGGGTTAACAGACAGATACAAACACAGTAGACGTATATAATCACCAATGACCTACGGAGTACCAAGAGAAGACTACTCAACATTCTGTCATAACGTACATGGGAAAAGGATCCCAGGAAGAACAGACATATGTATATGTGTAAAAGAACCACCTCTTGCACACCTACAACAAGCTAAACGTTGTACTCAAACTTGCTGTAATAAAAAATAAAAAATTAAATTAAAAACACGAACAAGAAGTAGTGAGAAAAACTTGAGGGGCTTTCTCCTGGCACATTCCGTTCTACATTCCAATCTCGAACAGGACTTCCATTGAGGCTCTGCTGCCCTAGTAACCAGATTTGGTAAGGGAGAACTGCTGCCACCTTGTGGCCGTTTCACACAACTGCAGGTTTAATGCCAGCGCTAATGGTCAGTGGATATTCCAAATCATTACAGGCCTGTAAATGACACCTGCCCTGAAAACAAATCCTGGGGTCATATATCGACCAAAAAATTCAAAAGACGTCCATATTTCAAAACGACAGTTTCAAGAGGCATATTTCACGCACATTAGTGTTCTGCTTCTTTTGCTTGCTTTCTTTCTTTGTTAAAAAAAACGGGAATGGAAAAAGGCAACCCTCAGAATGGGCGAAAACGTTCACAAACGAATCAATGGACAAAGGTTTAATCTCCAATATATATAAACAGCTCATGCAGCTTAATATTAATAAAACAAACAACCCAATACAAAAATGGGCAGAAGATCTAAAGAGACGTTTTTTCAAAGAAGACACAGAGATGGCCAAGACGCACATGAAAAGCTGCTCAACATCACTAATTATTAGAGAAATGCAAATCAAAACTACAATGAGGTAAGACCTCACACCTGTTAGAATCGGCATCATCAGATAATCTACAAACAACAAATTCTCGGGAGGGTGTGGACAAAAGGAACCCTCTTCCGCTATTGGTGGGAATGTAAATTGATACAGTCACTATGGAGAACAGTATGGAGGTTCCTTTAAAAAACTAAAAAGAGAATTACCATAGGATCCAGCAATCCCACTTCTGGGCATATACCCAGAGAAAACCATAAATCACAGAGACACATTCACCACAATGTTCATTGCAGCACTATTTACAATAGCCAGGTTATGGAAGCAACATAAAAGCCCACAGACAGACGAATGGATAAAGATGTGGTACATATATAAAATGGAATATTACTCAGCCATAAAAAGGAATGAAACTGGGTCATTTGTAGAGAAGTTGATGGATCTAGAGACTGTCATACAGAGTGAAGTAAGCCAGAAAGAGAAAAACAAATATTGTATATTAATGCCTATATGTGGAACCTAGAAAAATGGTAGAGATGAACTGGTTTGCAGGGCAGAAATAGAGACACAGAGGTAGAGAACAAACGTATGGACACAAAGTGGGGGAAGCCATGGGGTGGTGGTGGTGGGATGACTTGGGAGATTAGGATTGACCTGTATACATGTCTATGCATAAAATAGATAACTAATAATAACCTACTGTATAAAAAATAACTAAAATTAAATTTCAAAATTTTAAAAAATAAAATGTAAAAATAAAACAGAAAAAAAGTTCTTCCATTCACACTGATGTATTTATACGAATGAATTATTTCCATGCTTATATCCATAAATACATAAATGAGGAATAAAATCTAACTTGAACCAAAAAAGAAAAAAAAAAAAACTGAACCTAACAGTTATACAGAGGAAAACACTACCAAGGCACTTGCTCCAGTGGTAAACAATTCTGAAATTGGTCAGAGGTGGGGAATCATCTCCCATACAGCCAGCAGCCCCGCCCGCCCACGCAAGGAGCATCCTCATTGCAAAGCTGGGAGACCGTGCCGAGGCCTCTGTGAGTAAACGTGAGCTGAGCCCCAGGCCAGATGCTGCTGAACTGTTCCCACCCTTCCCAGGTGAAACACCTGAATATGTACAAGGGCTTGAAAGCCTAGAGGAAGGGCCGTGGAGCCACACCAGCGACAGCACGCAGGCCAACTTGGTGCCTGCAGGTCAGCCAGGATGGTACTGGCCACGGGCGCTCTTCTGGAAGCTTTCTATTGCCCTGCCTGAGATACCCCTCCTGTCCCGGCCCCCACTCCTTTTTTTCCTTCCTCACCTCAGCCCGGAGAGATATTCCAGTGGAAGTTATGGGTGACACATCCTCTTCTTTACAGGTGGCAGCCTGGCAACTCCTGCCGAAAGTCCAGCAGAGCCCCACTCACACCGGGCCACCCACAAAGCCGTGGACCCTCACACCCTCCCACCAGCACAGCCCCGAGACTGCTGACGGGGCAGAGAATATGGAGTAAGGCACAGCTGCAGGGGCTATTGCTGCCTGGAGTGCTGTTTATATTGACCTCAACCCAGGCACACCTGGGGAGGGCTTGCCGGCAGGGTCAGGCTGCCCAGGTCAGCTAATCCTCAGCCCTCAGGGAATCACATTGCAGAAAATGGACCTCGCTAAGACAGAATATTTGCCAAGGAGAAAAAGGACACAATGCCATTTGCAGCACCGTAGATGAGTCTCGAGGTAATCACGTGACTTGGAGTAAGTCAGAAAGTGAAAGACACATATCATATCATATCACTTATAGGTGTTACCTATAAATTGATACCAGGGCAGATATTTCCACGGAGAAGGGCAATCACAGATTCATTAAACAAACTTATGGTTCACCAAAGGAAAGGTGTGAGGATTGAATTCATTACGATATTGGGGTTAACAGACAGATACAAACACAGTAGACGTATATAATCACCAATGACCTACGGAGTACCAAGAGAAGACTACTCAACATTCTGTCATAACGTACATGGGAAAAGGATCCCAGGAAGAACAGACATATGTATATGTGTAAAAGAACCACCTCTTGCACACCTACAACAAGCTAAACGTTGTACTCAAACTTGCTGTAATAAAAAATAAAAAATTAAATTAAAAACACGAACAAGAAGTAGTGAGACAAACTTGAGGGGCTTTCTCCTGGCACATTCCGTTCTACATTCCAATCTCGAACAGGACTTCCATTGAGGCTCTGCTGCCCTAGTAACCAGATTTGGTAAGGGAGAACTGCTGCCACCTTGTGGCCGTTTCACACAACTGCAGGTTTAATGCCAGCGCTAATGGTCAGTGGATATTCCAAATCATTACAGGCCTGTAAATGACACCTGCCCTGAAAACAAATCCTGGGGTCATATATCGACCAAAAAATTCAAAAGACGTCCATATTTCAAAACGACAGTTTCAAGAGGCATATTTCACGCACATTAGTGTTCTGCTTCTTTTGCTTGCTTTCTTTCTTTGTTAAAAAAAACGGGAATGGAAAAAGGCAACCCTCAGAATGGGCGAAAACGTTCACAAACGAATCAATGGACAAAGGTTTAATCTCCAATATATATAAACAGCTCATGCAGCTTAATATTAATAAAACAAACAACCCAATACAAAAATGGGCAGAAGATCTAAAGAGACGTTTCTTCAAAGAAGACACAGAGATGGCCAAGACGCACATGAAAAGCTGCTCAACATCACTAATTATTAGAGAAATGCAAATCAAAACTACAATGAGGTAAGACCTCACACCTGTTAGAATCGGCATCATCAGATAATCTACAAACAACAAATTCTGGGGAGGGTGTGGACAAAAGGAACCCTCTTCCGCTATTGGTGGGAATGTAAATTGATACAGTCACTATGGAGAACAGTATGGAGGTTCCTTTAAAAAACTAAAAAGAGAATTACCATAGGATCCAGCAATCCCACTTCTGGGCATATACCCAGAGAAAACCATAAATCACAGAGACACATTCACCACAATGTTCATTGCAGCACTATTTACAATAGCCAGGTTATGGAAGCAACATAAATGCCCACAGACAGACGAATGGATAAAGATGTGGTACATATATAAAATGGAATATTACTCAGCCATAAAAAGGAATGAAACTGGGTCATTTGTAGAGAAGTTGATGGATCTAGAGACTGTCATACAGAGTGAAGTAAGCCAGAAAGAGAAAAACAAATATTGTATATTAATGCCTATATGTGGAACCTAGAAAAATGGTAGAGATGAACTGGTTTGCAGGGCAGAAATAGAGACACAGAGGTAGAGAACAAACGTATGGACACAAAGTGGGGGAAGCCATGGGGTGGTGGTGGTGGGATGACTTGGGAGATTAGGATTGACCTGTATACATGTCTATGCATAAAATAGATAACTAATAATAACCTACTGTATAAAAAATAACTAAAATTAAATTTCAAAATTTTAAAAAATAAAATGTAAAAATAAAACAGAAAAAATGTTCTTCCATTCACACTGATGTATTTATACGAATGAATTATTTCCATGCTTATATCTATAAATACATAAATGAGGAATAAAATCTAACTTGAACCAAAAAAGAAAAAAAAAAAACTGAACCTAACAGTTATACAGAGGAAAACACTACCAAGGCACTTGCTCCAGTGGTAAACAATTCTGAAATTGGTCAGAGGTGGGGAATCATCTCCCATACAGCCAGCAGCCCCGCCCGCCCTCGCCAGGAGCATCCTCATTGCAAAGCTGGGAGACCGTGCCGAGGCCTCTGTGAGTAAACGTGAGCTGAGCCCCAGGCCAGATGCTGCTGAACTGTTCCCACCCTTCCCAGGTGAAACACCTGAATATGTACAAGGGCTTGAAAGCCTAGAGGAAGGGCCGTGGAGCCACACCAGAGACAGCACGCAGGCCAACTTGGTGCCTGCAGGTCAGCCAGGATGGTACTGGCCACGGGCGCTCTTCTGGAAGCTTTCTATTGCCCTGCCTGAGATACCCCTCCTGTCCCGGCCCCCACTCCTTTTTTTCCTTCCTCACCTCAGCCCGGAGAGATATTCCAGTGGAAGTTATGGGTGACACATCCTCTTCTTTACAGGTGGCAGCCTGGCAACTCCTGCCGAAAGTCCAGCAGAGCCCCACTCACACCGGGCCACCCACAAAGCCGTGGACCCTCACACCCTCCCACCAGCACAGCCCCGAGACTGCTGACGGGGCAGAGAATATGGAGTAAGGCACAGCTGCAGGGGCTATTGCTGCCTGGAGTGCTGTTTATATTGACCTCAACCCAGGCACACCTGGGGAGGGCTTGCCGGCAGGGTCAGGCTGCCCAGGTCAGCTAATCCTCAGCCCTCAGGGAATCACATTGCAGAAAATGGACCTCGCTAAGACAGAATATTTGCCAAGGAGAAAAAGGACACAATGCCATTTGCAGCACCGTAGATGAGTCTCGAGGTAATCACGTGACTTGGAGTAAGTCAGAAAGTGAAAGACACATATCATATCATATCACTTATAGGTGTTACCTATAAATTGATACCAGGGCAGATATTTCCACGGAGAAGGGCAATCACAGATTCATTAAACAAACTTATGGTTCACCAAAGGAAAGGTGTGAGGATTGAATTCATTACGATATTGGGGTTAACAGACAGATACAAACACAGTAGACGTATATAATCACCAATGACCTACGGAGTACCAAGAGAAGACTACTCAACATTCTGTCATAACGTACATGGGAAAAGGATCCCAGGAAGAACAGACATATGTATATGTGTAAAAGAACCACCTCTTGCACACCTACAACAAGCTAAACGTTGTACTCAAACTTGCTGTAATAAAAAATAAAAAATTAAATTAAAAACACGAACAAGAAGTAGTGAGAAAAACTTGAGGGGCTTTCTCCTGGCACATTCCGTTCTACATTCCAATCTCGAACAGGACTTCCATTGAGGCTCTGCTGCCCTAGTAACCAGATTTGGTAAGGGAGAACTGCTGCCACCTTGTGGCCGTTTCACACAACTGCAGGTTTAATGCCAGCGCTAATGGTCAGTGGATATTCCAAATCATTACAGGCCTGTAAATGACACCTGCCCTGAAAACAAATCCTGGGGTCATATATCGACCAAAAAATTCAAAAGACGTCCATATTTCAAAACGACAGTTTCAAGAGGCATATTTCACGCACATTAGTGTTCTGCTTCTTTTGCTTGCTTTCTTTCTTTGTTAAAAAAAACGGGAATGGAAAAAGGCAACCCTCAGAATGGGCGAAAACGTTCACAAACGAATCAATGGACAAAGGTTTAATCTCCAATATATATAAACAGCTCATGCAGCTTAATATTAATAAAACAAACAACCCAATACAAAAATGGGCAGAAGATCTAAAGAGACGTTTCTTCAAAGAAGACACAGAGATGGCCAAGACGCACATGAAAAGCTGCTCAACATCACTAATTATTAGAGAAATGCAAATCAAAACTACAATGAGGTAAGACCTCACACCTGTTAGAATCGGCATCATCAGATAATCTACAAACAACAAATTCTGGGGAGGGTGTGGACAAAAGGAACCCTCTTCCGCTATTGGTGGGAATGTAAATTGATACAGTCACTATGGAGAACAGTATGGAGGTTCCTTTAAAAAACTAAAAAGAGAATTACCATAGGATCCAGCAATCCCACTTCTGGGCATATACCCAGAGAAAACCATAAATCACAGAGACACATTCACCACAATGTTCATTGCAGCACTATTTACAATAGCCAGGTTATGGAAGCAACATAAATGCCCACAGACAGACGAATGGATAAAGATGTGGTACATATATAAAATGGAATATTACTCAGCCATAAAAAGGAATGAAACTGGGTCATTTTTAGAGAAGTTGATGGATCTAGAGACTGTCATACAGAGTGAAGTAAGCCAGAAAGAGAAAAACAAATATTGTATATTAATGCCTATATGTGGAACCTAGAAAAATGGTAGAGATGAACTGGTTTGCAGGGCAGAAATAGAGACACAGAGGTAGAGAACAAACGTATGGACACAAAGTGGGGGAAGCCATGGGGTGGTGGTGGTGGGATGACTTGGGAGATTAGGATTGACCTGTATACATGTCTATGCATAAAATAGATAACTAATAATAACCTACTGTATAAAAAATAACTAAAATTAAATTTCAAAATTTTAAAAAATAAAATGTAAAAATAAAACAGAAAAAATGTTCTTCCATTCACACTGATGTATTTATACGAATGAATTATTTCCATGCTTATATCTATAAATACATAAATGAGGAATAAAATCTAACTTGAACCAAAAAAGAAAAAAAAAAAACTGAACCTAACAGTTATACAGAGGAAAACACTACCAAGGCACTTGCTCCAGTGGTAAACAATTCTGAAATTGGTCAGAGGTGGGGAATCATCTCCCATACAGCCAGCAGCCCCGCCCGCCCTCGCCAGGAGCATCCTCATTGCAAAGCTGGGAGACCGTGCCGAGGCCTCTGTGAGTAAACGTGAGCTGAGCCCCAGGCCAGATGCTGCTGAACTGTTCCCACCCTTCCCAGGTGAAACACCTGAATATGTACAAGGGCTTGAAAGCCTAGAGGAAGGGCCGTGGAGCCACACCAGAGACAGCACGCAGGCCAACTTGGTGCCTGCAGGTCAGCCAGGATGGTACTGGCCACGGGCGCTCTTCTGGAAGCTTTCTATTGCCCTGCCTGAGATACCCCTCCTGTCCCGGCCCCCACTCCTTTTTTTCCTTCCTCACCTCAGCCCGGAGAGATATTCCAGTGGAAGTTATGGGTGACACATCCTCTTCTTTACAGGTGGCAGCCTGGCAACTCCTGCCGAAAGTCCAGCAGAGCCCCACTCACACCGGGCCACCCACAAAGCCGTGGACCCTCACACCCTCCCACCAGCACAGCCCCGAGACTGCTGACGGGGCAGAGAATATGGAGTAAGGCACAGCTGCAGGGGCTATTGCTGCCTGGAGTGCTGTTTATATTGACCTCAACCCAGGCACACCTGGGGAGGGCTTGCCGGCAGGGTCAGGCTGCCCAGGTCAGCTAATCCTCAGCCCTCAGGGAATCACATTGCAGAAAATGGACCTCGCTAAGACAGAATATTTGCCAAGGAGAAAAAGGACACAATGCCATTTGCAGCACCGTAGATGAGTCTCGAGGTAATCACGTGACTTGGAGTAAGTCAGAAAGTGAAAGACACATATCATATCATATCACTTATAGGTGTTACCTATAAATTGATACCAGGGCAGATATTTCCACGGAGAAGGGCAATCACAGATTCATTAAACAAACTTATGGTTCACCAAAGGAAAGGTGTGAGGATTGAATTCATTACGATATTGGGGTTAACAGACAGATACAAACACAGTAGACGTATATAATCACCAATGACCTACGGAGTACCAAGAGAAGACTACTCAACATTCTGTCATAACGTACATGGGAAAAGGATCCCAGGAAGAACAGACATATGTATATGTGTAAAAGAACCACCTCTTGCACACCTACAACAAGCTAAACGTTGTACTCAAACTTGCTGTAATAAAAAATAAAAAATTAAATTAAAAACACGAACAAGAAGTAGTGAGAAAAACTTGAGGGGCTTTCTCCTGGCACATTCCGTTCTACATTCCAATCTCGAACAGGACTTCCATTGAGGCTCTGCTGCCCTAGTAACCAGATTTGGTAAGGGAGAACTGCTGCCACCTTGTGGCCGTTTCACACAACTGCAGGTTTAATGCCAGCGCTAATGGTCAGTGGATATTCCAAATCATTACAGGCCTGTAAATGACACCTGCCCTGAAAACAAATCCTGGGGTCATATATCGACCAAAAAATTCAAAAGACGTCCATATTTCAAAACGACAGTTTCAAGAGGCATATTTCACGCACATTAGTGTTCTGCTTCTTTTGCTTGCTTTCTTTCTTTGTTAAAAAAAACCGGAATGGAAAAAGGCAACCCTCAGAATGGGCGAAAACGTTCACAAACGAATCAATGGACAAAGGTTTAATCTCCAATATATATAAACAGCTCATGCAGCTTAATATTAATAAAACAAACAACCCAATACAAAAATGGGCAGAAGATCTAAAGAGACGTTTTTTCAAAGAAGACACAGAGATGGCCAAGACGCACATGAAAAGCTGCTCAACATCACTAATTATTAGAGAAATGCAAATCAAAACTACAATGAGGTAAGACCTCACACCTGTTAGAATCGGCATCATCAGATAATCTACAAACAACAAATTCTCGGGAGGGTGTGGACAAAAGGAACCCTCTTCCGCTATTGGTGGGAATGTAAATTGATACAGTCACTATGGAGAACAGTATGGAGGTTCCTTTAAAAAACTAAAAAGAGAATTACCATAGGATCCAGCAATCCCACTTCTGGGCATATACCCAGAGAAAACCATAAATCACAGAGACACATTCACCACAATGTTCATTGCAGCACTATTTACAATAGCCAGGTTATGGAAGCAACATAAATGCCCACAGACAGATGAATGGATAAAGATGTGGTACATATATAAAATGGAATATTACTCAGCCATAAAAAGGAATGAAACTGGGTCATTTGTAGAGAAGTTGATGGATCTAGAGACTGTCATACAGAGTGAAGTAAGCCAGAAAGAGAAAAACAAATATTGTATATTAATGCCTATATGTGGAACCTAGAAAAATGGTAGAGATGAACTGGTTTGCAGGGCAGAAATAGAGACACAGAGGTAGAGAACAAACGTATGGACACAAAGTGGGGGAAGCCATGGGGTGGTGGTGGTGGGATGACTTGGGAGATTAGGATTGACCTGTATACATGTCTATGCATAAAATAGATAACTAATAATAACCTACTGTATAAAAAATAACTAAAATTAAATTTCAAAATTTTAAAAAATAAAATGTAAAAATAAAACAGAAAAAAAGTTCTTCCATTCACACTGATGTATTTATACGAATGAATTATTTCCATGCTTATATCCATAAATACATAAATGAGGAATAAAATCTAACTTGAACCAAAAAAGAAAAAAAAAAACTGAACCTAACAGTTATACAGAGGAAAACACTACCAAGGCACTTGCTCCAGTGGTAAACAATTCTGAAATTGGTCAGAGGTGGGGAATCATCTCCCATACAGCCAGCAGCCCCGCCCGCCCACGCAAGGAGCATCCTCATTGCAAAGCTGGGAGACCGTGCCGAGGCCTCTGTGAGTAAACGTGAGCTGAGCCCCAGGCCAGATGCTGCTGAACTGTTCCCACCCTTCCCAGGTGAAACACCTGAATATGTACAAGGGCTTGAAAGCCTAGAGGAAGGGCCGTGGAGCCACACCAGCGACAGCACGCAGGCCAACTTGGTGCCTGCAGGTCAGCCAGGATGGTACTGGCCACGGGCGCTCTTCTGGAAGCTTTCTATTGCCCTGCCTGAGATAACCCTCCTGTCCCGGCCCCCACTCCTTTTTTTCCTTCCTCACCTCAGCCCGGAGAGATATTCCAGTGGAAGTTATGGGTGACACATCCTCTTCTTTACAGGTGGCAGCCTGGCAACTCCTGCCGAAAGTCCAGCAGAGCCCCACTCACACCGGGCCACCCACAAAGCCGTGGACCCTCACACCCTCCCACCAGCACAGCCCCGAGACTGCTGACGGGGCAGAGAATATGGAGTAAGGCACAGCTGCAGGGGCTATTGCTGCCTGGAGTGCTGTTTATATTGACCTCAACCCAGGCACACCTGGGGAGGGCTTGCCGGCAGGGTCAGGCTGCCCAGGTCAGCTAATCCTCAGCCCTCAGGGAATCACATTGCAGAAAATGGACCTCGCTAAGACAGAATATTTGCCAAGGAGAAAAAGGACACAATGCCATTTGCAGCACCGTAGATGAGTCTCGAGGTAATCACGTGACTTGGAGTAAGTCAGAAAGTGAAAGACACATATCATATCATATCACTTATAGGTGTTACCTATAAATTGATACCAGGGCAGATATTTCCACGGAGAAGGGCAATCACAGATTCATTAAACAAACTTATGGTTCACCAAAGGAAAGGTGTGAGGATTGAATTCATTACGATATTGGGGTTAACAGACAGATACAAACACAGTAGACGTATATAATCACCAATGACCTACGGAGTACCAAGAGAAGACTACTCAACATTCTGTCATAACGTACATGGGAAAAGGATCCCAGGAAGAACAGACATATGTATATGTGTAAAAGAACCACCTCTTGCACACCTACAACAAGCTAAACGTTGTACTCAAACTTGCTGTAATAAAAAATAAAAAATTAAATTAAAAACACGAACAAGAAGTAGTGAGACAAACTTGAGGGGCTTTCTCCTGGCACATTCCGTTCTACATTCCAATCTCGAACAGGACTTCCATTGAGGCTCTGCTGCCCTAGTAACCAGATTTGGTAAGGGAGAACTGCTGCCACCTTGTGGCCGTTTCACACAACTGCAGGTTTAATGCCAGCGCTAATGGTCAGTGGATATTCCAAATCATTACAGGCCTGTAAATGACACCTGCCCTGAAAACAAATCCTGGGGTCATATATCGACCAAAAAATTCAAAAGACGTCCATATTTCAAAACGACAGTTTCAAGAGGCATATTTCACGCACATTAGTGTTCTGCTTCTTTTGCTTGCTTTCTTTCTTTGTTAAAAAAAACGGGAATGGAAAAAGGCAACCCTCAGAATGGGCGAAAACGTTCACAAACGAATCAATGGACAAAGGTTTAATCTCCAATATATATAAACAGCTCATGCAGCTTAATATTAATAAAACAAACAACCCAATACAAAAATGGGCAGAAGATCTAAAGAGACGTTTCTTCAAAGAAGACACAGAGATGGCCAAGACGCACATGAAAAGCTGCTCAACATCACTAATTATTAGAGAAATGCAAATCAAAACTACAATGAGGTAAGACCTCACACCTGTTAGAATCGGCATCATCAGATAATCTACAAACAACAAATTCTGGGGAGGGTGTGGACAAAAGGAACCCTCTTCCGCTATTGGTGGGAATGTAAATTGATACAGTCACTATGGAGAACAGTATGGAGGTTCCTTTAAAAAACTAAAAAGAGAATTACCATAGGATCCAGCAATCCCACTTCTGGGCATATACCCAGAGAAAACCATAAATCACAGAGACACATTCACCACAATGTTCATTGCAGCACTATTTACAATAGCCAGGTTATGGAAGCAACATAAATGCCCACAGACAGACGAATGGATAAAGATGTGGTACATATATAAAATGGAATATTACTCAGCCATAAAAAGGAATGAAACTGGGTCATTTGTAGAGAAGTTGATGGATCTAGAGACTGTCATACAGAGTGAAGTAAGCCAGAAAGAGAAAAACAAATATTGTATATTAATGCCTATATGTGGAACCTAGAAAAATGGTAGAGATGAACTGGTTTGCAGGGCAGAAATAGAGACACAGAGGTAGAGAACAAACGTATGGACACAAAGTGGGGGAAGCCATGGGGTGGTGGTGGTGGGATGACTTGGGAGATTAGGATTGACCTGTATACATGTCTATGCATAAAATAGATAACTAATAATAACCTACTGTATAAAAAATAACTAAAATTAAATTTCAAAATTTTAAAAAATAAAATGTAAAAATAAAACAGAAAAAATGTTCTTCCATTCACACTGATGTATTTATACGAATGAATTATTTCCATGCTTATATCTATAAATACATAAATGAGGAATAAAATCTAACTTGAACCAAAAAAGAAAAAAAAAAAACTGAACCTAACAGTTATACAGAGGAAAACACTACCAAGGCACTTGCTCCAGTGGTAAACAATTCTGAAATTGGTCAGAGGTGGGGAATCATCTCCCATACAGCCAGCAGCCCCGCCCGCCCTCGCCAGGAGCATCCTCATTGCAAAGCTGGGAGACCGTGCCGAGGCCTCTGTGAGTAAACGTGAGCTGAGCCCCAGGCCAGATGCTGCTGAACTGTTCCCACCCTTCCCAGGTGAAACACCTGAATATGTACAAGGGCTTGAAAGCCTAGAGGAAGGGCCGTGGAGCCACACCAGAGACAGCACGCAGGCCAACTTGGTGCCTGCAGGTCAGCCAGGATGGTACTGGCCACGGGCGCTCTTCTGGAAGCTTTCTATTGCCCTGCCTGAGATACCCCTCCTGTCCCGGCCCCCACTCCTTTTTTTCCTTCCTCACCTCAGCCCGGAGAGATATTCCAGTGGAAGTTATGGGTGACACATCCTCTTCTTTACAGGTGGCAGCCTGGCAACTCCTGCCGAAAGTCCAGCAGAGCCCCACTCACACCGGGCCACCCACAAAGCCGTGGACCCTCACACCCTCCCACCAGCACAGCCCCGAGACTGCTGACGGGGCAGAGAATATGGAGTAAGGCACAGCTGCAGGGGCTATTGCTGCCTGGAGTGCTGTTTATATTGACCTCAACCCAGGCACACCTGGGGAGGGCTTGCCGGCAGGGTCAGGCTGCCCAGGTCAGCTAATCCTCAGCCCTCAGGGAATCACATTGCAGAAAATGGACCTCGCTAAGACAGAATATTTGCCAAGGAGAAAAAGGACACAATGCCATTTGCAGCACCGTAGATGAGTCTCGAGGTAATCACGTGACTTGGAGTAAGTCAGAAAGTGAAAGACACATATCATATCATATCACTTATAGGTGTTACCTATAAATTGATACCAGGGCAGATATTTCCACGGAGAAGGGCAATCACAGATTCATTAAACAAACTTATGGTTCACCAAAGGAAAGGTGTGAGGATTGAATTCATTACGATATTGGGGTTAACAGACAGATACAAACACAGTAGACGTATATAATCACCAATGACCTACGGAGTACCAAGAGAAGACTACTCAACATTCTGTCATAACGTACATGGGAAAAGGATCCCAGGAAGAACAGACATATGTATATGTGTAAAAGAACCACCTCTTGCACACCTACAACAAGCTAAACGTTGTACTCAAACTTGCTGTAATAAAAAATAAAAAATTAAATTAAAAACACGAACAAGAAGTAGTGAGAAAAACTTGAGGGGCTTTCTCCTGGCACATTCCGTTCTACATTCCAATCTCGAACAGGACTTCCATTGAGGCTCTGCTGCCCTAGTAACCAGATTTGGTAAGGGAGAACTGCTGCCACCTTGTGGCCGTTTCACACAACTGCAGGTTTAATGCCAGCGCTAATGGTCAGTGGATATTCCAAATCATTACAGGCCTGTAAATGACACCTGCCCTGAAAACAAATCCTGGGGTCATATATCGACCAAAAAATTCAAAAGACGTCCATATTTCAAAACGACAGTTTCAAGAGGCATATTTCACGCACATTAGTGTTCTGCTTCTTTTGCTTGCTTTCTTTCTTTGTTAAAAAAAACGGGAATGGAAAAAGGCAACCCTCAGAATGGGCGAAAACGTTCACAAACGAATCAATGGACAAAGGTTTAATCTCCAATATATATAAACAGCTCATGCAGCTTAATATTAATAAAACAAACAACCCAATACAAAAATGGGCAGAAGATCTAAAGAGACGTTTCTTCAAAGAAGACACAGAGATGGCCAAGACGCACATGAAAAGCTGCTCAACATCACTAATTATTAGAGAAATGCAAATCAAAACTACAATGAGGTAAGACCTCACACCTGTTAGAATCGGCATCATCAGATAATCTACAAACAACAAATTCTGGGGAGGGTGTGGACAAAAGGAACCCTCTTCCGCTATTGGTGGGAATGTAAATTGATACAGTCACTATGGAGAACAGTATGGAGGTTCCTTTAAAAAACTAAAAAGAGAATTACCATAGGATCCAGCAATCCCACTTCTGGGCATATACCCAGAGAAAACCATAAATCACAGAGACACATTCACCACAATGTTCATTGCAGCACTATTTACAATAGCCAGGTTATGGAAGCAACATAAATGCCCACAGACAGACGAATGGATAAAGATGTGGTACATATATAAAATGGAATATTACTCAGCCATAAAAAGGAATGAAACTGGGTCATTTTTAGAGAAGTTGATGGATCTAGAGACTGTCATACAGAGTGAAGTAAGCCAGAAAGAGAAAAACAAATATTGTATATTAATGCCTATATGTGGAACCTAGAAAAATGGTAGAGATGAACTGGTTTGCAGGGCAGAAATAGAGACACAGAGGTAGAGAACAAACGTATGGACACAAAGTGGGGGAAGCCATGGGGTGGTGGTGGTGGGATGACTTGGGAGATTAGGATTGACCTGTATACATGTCTATGCATAAAATAGATAACTAATAATAACCTACTGTATAAAAAATAACTAAAATTAAATTTCAAAATTTTAAAAAATAAAATGTAAAAATAAAACAGAAAAAATGTTCTTCCATTCACACTGATGTATTTATACGAATGAATTATTTCCATGCTTATATCTATAAATACATAAATGAGGAATAAAATCTAACTTGAACCAAAAAAGAAAAAAAAAAAACTGAACCTAACAGTTATACAGAGGAAAACACTACCAAGGCACTTGCTCCAGTGGTAAACAATTCTGAAATTGGTCAGAGGTGGGGAATCATCTCCCATACAGCCAGCAGCCCCGCCCGCCCTCGCCAGGAGCATCCTCATTGCAAAGCTGGGAGACCGTGCCGAGGCCTCTGTGAGTAAACGTGAGCTGAGCCCCAGGCCAGATGCTGCTGAACTGTTCCCACCCTTCCCAGGTGAAACACCTGAATATGTACAAGGGCTTGAAAGCCTAGAGGAAGGGCCGTGGAGCCACACCAGAGACAGCACGCAGGCCAACTTGGTGCCTGCAGGTCAGCCAGGATGGTACTGGCCACGGGCGCTCTTCTGGAAGCTTTCTATTGCCCTGCCTGAGATACCCCTCCTGTCCCGGCCCCCACTCCTTTTTTTCCTTCCTCACCTCAGCCCGGAGAGATATTCCAGTGGAAGTTATGGGTGACACATCCTCTTCTTTACAGGTGGCAGCCTGGCAACTCCTGCCGAAAGTCCAGCAGAGCCCCACTCACACCGGGCCACCCACAAAGCCGTGGACCCTCACACCCTCCCACCAGCACAGCCCCGAGACTGCTGACGGGGCAGAGAATATGGAGTAAGGCACAGCTGCAGGGGCTATTGCTGCCTGGAGTGCTGTTTATATTGACCTCAACCCAGGCACACCTGGGGAGGGCTTGCCGGCAGGGTCAGGCTGCCCAGGTCAGCTAATCCTCAGCCCTCAGGGAATCACATTGCAGAAAATGGACCTCGCTAAGACAGAATATTTGCCAAGGAGAAAAAGGACACAATGCCATTTGCAGCACCGTAGATGAGTCTCGAGGTAATCACGTGACTTGGAGTAAGTCAGAAAGTGAAAGACACATATCATATCATATCACTTATAGGTGTTACCTATAAATTGATACCAGGGCAGATATTTCCACGGAGAAGGGCAATCACAGATTCATTAAACAAACTTATGGTTCACCAAAGGAAAGGTGTGAGGATTGAATTCATTACGATATTGGGGTTAACAGACAGATACAAACACAGTAGACGTATATAATCACCAATGACCTACGGAGTACCAAGAGAAGACTACTCAACATTCTGTCATAACGTACATGGGAAAAGGATCCCAGGAAGAACAGACATATGTATATGTGTAAAAGAACCACCTCTTGCACACCTACAACAAGCTAAACGTTGTACTCAAACTTGCTGTAATAAAAAATAAAAAATTAAATTAAAAACACGAACAAGAAGTAGTGAGAAAAACTTGAGGGGCTTTCTCCTGGCACATTCCGTTCTACATTCCAATCTCGAACAGGACTTCCATTGAGGCTCTGCTGCCCTAGTAACCAGATTTGGTAAGGGAGAACTGCTGCCACCTTGTGGCCGTTTCACACAACTGCAGGTTTAATGCCAGCGCTAATGGTCAGTGGATATTCCAAATCATTACAGGCCTGTAAATGACACCTGCCCTGAAAACAAATCCTGGGGTCATATATCGACCAAAAAATTCAAAAGACGTCCATATTTCAAAACGACAGTTTCAAGAGGCATATTTCACGCACATTAGTGTTCTGCTTCTTTTGCTTGCTTTCTTTCTTTGTTAAAAAAAACGGGAATGGAAAAAGGCAACCCTCAGAATGGGCGAAAACGTTCACAAACGAATCAATGGACAAAGGTTTAATCTCCAATATATATAAACAGCTCATGCAGCTTAATATTAATAAAACAAACAACCCAATACAAAAATGGGCAGAAGATCTAAAGAGACGTTTTTTCAAAGAAGACACAGAGATGGCCAAGACGCACATGAAAAGCTGCTCAACATCACTAATTATTAGAGAAATGCAAATCAAAACTACAATGAGGTAAGACCTCACACCTGTTAGAATCGGCATCATCAGATAATCTACAAACAACAAATTCTCGGGAGGGTGTGGACAAAAGGAACCCTCTTCCGCTATTGGTGGGAATGTAAATTGATACAGTCACTATGGAGAACAGTATGGAGGTTCCTTTAAAAAACTAAAAAGAGAATTACCATAGGATCCAGCAATCCCACTTCTGGGCATATACCCAGAGAAAACCATAAATCACAGAGACACATTCACCACAATGTTCATTGCAGCACTATTTACAATAGCCAGGTTATGGAAGCAACATAAATGCCCACAGACAGACGAATGGATAAAGATGTGGTACATATATAAAATGGAATATTACTCAGCCATAAAAAGGAATGAAACTGGGTCATTTGTAGAGAAGTTGATGGATCTAGAGACTGTCATACAGAGTGAAGTAAGCCAGAAAGAGAAAAACAAATATTGTATATTAATGCCTATATGTGGAACCTAGAAAAATGGTAGAGATGAACTGGTTTGCAGGGCAGAAATAGAGACACAGAGGTAGAGAACAAACGTATGGACACAAAGTGGGGGAAGCCATGGGGTGGTGGTGGTGGGATGACTTGGGAGATTAGGATTGACCTGTATACATGTCTATGCATAAAATAGATAACTAATAATAACCTACTGTATAAAAAATAACTAAAATTAAATTTCAAAATTTTAAAAAATAAAATGTAAAAATAAAACAGAAAAAAAGTTCTTCCATTCACACTGATGTATTTATACGAATGAATTATTTCCATGCTTATATCCATAAATACATAAATGAGGAATAAAATCTAACTTGAACCAAAAAAGAAAAAAAAAAAAACTGAACCTAACAGTTATACAGAGGAAAACACTACCAAGGCACTTGCTCCAGTGGTAAACAATTCTGAAATTGGTCAGAGGTGGGGAATCATCTCCCATACAGCCAGCAGCCCCGCCCGCCCACGCAAGGAGCATCCTCATTGCAAAGCTGGGAGACCGTGCCGAGGCCTCTGTGAGTAAACGTGAGCTGAGCCCCAGGCCAGATGCTGCTGAACTGTTCCCACCCTTCCCAGGTGAAACACCTGAATATGTACAAGGGCTTGAAAGCCTAGAGGAAGGGCCGTGGAGCCACACCAGCGACAGCACGCAGGCCAACTTGGTGCCTGCAGGTCAGCCAGGATGGTACTGGCCACGGGCGCTCTTCTGGAAGCTTTCTATTGCCCTGCCTGAGATACCCCTCCTGTCCCGGCCCCCACTCCTTTTTTTCCTTCCTCACCTCAGCCCGGAGAGATATTCCAGTGGAAGTTATGGGTGACACATCCTCTTCTTTACAGGTGGCAGCCTGGCAACTCCTGCCGAAAGTCCAGCAGAGCCCCACTCACACCGGGCCACCCACAAAGCCGTGGACCCTCACACCCTCCCACCAGCACAGCCCCGAGACTGCTGACGGGGCAGAGAATATGGAGTCAGGCACAGCTGCAGGGGCTATTGCTGCCTGGAGTGCTGTTTATATTGACCTCAACCCAGGCACACCTGGGGAGGGCTTGCCGGCAGGGTCAGGCTGCCCAGGTCAGCTAATCCTCAGCCCTCAGGGAATCACATTGCAGAAAATGGACCTCGCTAAGACAGAATATTTGCCAAGGAGAAAAAGGACACAATGCCATTTGCAGCACCGTAGATGAGTCTCGAGGTAATCACGTGACTTGGAGTAAGTCAGAAAGTGAAAGACACATATCATATCATATCACTTATAGGTGTTACCTATAAATTGATACCAGGGCAGATATTTCCACGGAGAAGGGCAATCACAGATTCATTAAACAAACTTATGGTTCACCAAAGGAAAGGTGTGAGGATTGAATTCATTACGATATTGGGGTTAACAGACAGATACAAACACAGTAGACGTATATAATCACCAATGACCTACGGAGTACCAAGAGAAGACTACTCAACATTCTGTCATAACGTACATGGGAAAAGGATCCCAGGAAGAACAGACATATGTATATGTGTAAAAGAACCACCTCTTGCACACCTACAACAAGCTAAACGTTGTACTCAAACTTGCTGTAATAAAAAATAAAAAATTAAATTAAAAACACGAACAAGAAGTAGTGAGACAAACTTGAGGGGCTTTCTCCTGGCACATTCCGTTCTACATTCCAATCTCGAACACGACTTCCATTGAGGCTCTGCTGCCCTAGTAACCAGATTTGGTAAGGGAGAACTGCTGCCACCTTGTGGCCGTTTCACACAACTGCAGGTTTAATGCCAGCGCTAATGGTCAGTGGATATTCCAAATCATTACAGGCCTGTAAATGACACCTGCCCTGAAAACAAATCCTGGGGTCATATATCGACCAAAAAATTCAAAAGACGTCCATATTTCAAAACGACAGTTTCAAGAGGCATATTTCACGCACATTAGTGTTCTGCTTCTTTTGCTTGCTTTCTTTCTTTGTTAAAAAAAACGGGAATGGAAAAAGGCAACCCTCAGAATGGGCGAAAACGTTCACAAACGAATCAATGGACAAAGGTTTCATCTCCAATATATATAAACAGCTCATGCAGCTTAATATTAATAAAACAAACAACCCAATACAAAAATGGGCAGAAGATCTAAAGAGACGTTTCTTCAAAGAAGACACAGAGATGGCCAAGACGCACATGAAAAGCTGCTCAACATCACTAATTATTAGATAAATGCAAATCAAAACTACAATGAGGTAAGACCTCACACCTGTTAGAATCGGCATCATCAGATAATCTACAAACAACAAATTCTGGGGAGGGTGTGGACAAAAGGAACCCTCTTCCGCTATTGGTGGGAATGTAAATTGATACAGTCACTATGGAGAACAGTATGGAGGTTCCTTTAAAAAACTAAAAAGAGAATTACCATAGGATCCAGCAATCCCACTTCTGGGCATATACCCAGAGAAAACCATAAATCACAGAGACACATTCACCACAATGTTCATTGCAGCACTATTTACAATAGCCAGGTTATGGAAGCAACATAAATGCCCACAGACAGACGAATGGATAAAGATGTGGTACATATATAAAATGGAATATTACTCAGCCATAAAAAGGAATGAAACTGGGTCATTTGTAGAGAAGTTGATGGATCTAGAGACTGTCATACAGAGTGAAGTAAGCCAGAAAGAGAAAAACAAATATTGTATATTAATGCCTATATGTGGAACCTAGAAAAATGGTAGAGATGAACTGGTTTGCAGGGCATAAATAGAGACACAGAGGTAGAGAACAAACGTATGGACACAAAGTGGGGGAAGCCATGGGGTGGTGGTGGTGGGATGACTTGGGAGATTAGGATTGACCTGTATACATGTCTATGCATAAAATAGATAACTAATAATAACCTACTGTATAAAAAATAACTAAAATTAAATTTCAAAATTTTAAAAAATAAAATGTAAAAATAAAACAGAAAAAATGTTCTTCCATTCACACTGATGTATTTATACGAATGAATTATTTCCATGCTTATATCTATAAATACATAAATGAGGAATAAAATCTAACTTGAACCAAAAAAGAAAAAAAAAAAACTGAACCTAACAGTTATACAGAGGAAAACACTACCAAGGCACTTGCTCCAGTGGTAAACAATTCTGAAATTGGTCAGAGGTGGGGAATCATCTCCCATACAGCCAGCAGCCCCGCCCGCCCTCGCCAGGAGCATCCTCATTGCAAAGCTGGGAGACCGTGCCGAGGCCTCTGTGAGTAAACGTGAGCTGAGCCCCAGGCCAGATGCTGCTGAACTGTTCCCACCCTTCCCAGGTGAAACACCTGAATATGTACAAGGGCTTGAAAGCCTAGAGGAAGGGCCGTGGAGCCACACCAGAGACAGCACGCAGGCCAACTTGGTGCCTGCAGGTCAGCCAGGATGGTACTGGCCACGGGCGCTCTTCTGGAAGCTTTCTATTGCCCTGCCTGAGATACCCCTCCTGTCCCGGCCCCCACTCCTTTTTTTCCTTCCTCACCTCAGCCCGGAGAGATATTCCAGTGGAAGTTATGGGTGACACATCCTCTTCTTTACAGGTGGCAGCCTGGCAACTCCTGCCGAAAGTCCAGCAGAGCCCCACTCACACCGGGCCACCCACAAAGCCGTGGACCCTCACACCCTCCCACCAGCACAGCCCCGAGACTGCTGACGGGGCAGAGAATATGGAGTAAGGCACAGCTGCAGGGGCTATTGCTGCCTGGAGTGCTGTTTATATTGACCTCAACCCAGGCACACCTGGGGAGGGCTTGCCGGCAGGGTCAGGCTGCCCAGGTCAGCTAATCCTCAGCCCTCAGGGAATCACATTGCAGAAAATGGACCTCGCTAAGACAGAATATTTGCCAAGGAGAAAAAGGACACAATGCCATTTGCAGCACCGTAGATGAGTCTCGAGGTAATCACGTGACTTGGAGTAAGTCAGAAAGTGAAAGACACATATCATATCATATCACTTATAGGTGTTACCTATAAATTGATACCAGGGCAGATATTTCCACGGAGAAGGGCAATCACAGATTCATTAAACAAACTTATGGTTCACCAAAGGAAAGGTGTGAGGATTGAATTCATTACGATATTGGGGTTAACAGACAGATACAAACACAGTAGACGTATATAATCACCAATGACCTACGGAGTACCAAGAGAAGACTACTCAACATTCTGTCATAACGTACATGGGAAAAGGATCCCAGGAAGAACAGACATATGTATATGTGTAAAAGAACCACCTCTTGCACACCTACAACAAGCTAAACGTTGTACTCAAACTTGCTGTAATAAAAAATAAAAAATTAAATTAAAAACACGAACAAGAAGTAGTGAGACAAACTTGAGGGGCTTTCTCCTGGCACATTCCGTTCTACATTCCAATCTCGAACACGACTTCCATTGAGGCTCTGCTGCCCTAGTAACCAGATTTGGTAAGGGAGAACTGCTGCCACCTTGTGGCCGTTTCACACAACTGCAGGTTTAATGCCAGCGCTAATGGTCAGTGGATATTCCAAATCATTACAGGCCTGTAAATGACACCTGCCCTGAAAACAAATCCTGGGGTCATATATCGACCAAAAAATTCAAAAGACGTCCATATTTCAAAACGACAGTTTCAAGAGGCATATTTCACGCACATTAGTGTTATGCTTCTTTTGCTTGCTTTCTTTCTTTGTTAAAAAAAACGGGAATGGAAAAAGGCAACCCTCAGAATGGGCGAAAACGTTCACAAACGAATCAATGGACAAAGGTTTCATCTCCAATATATATAAACAGCTCATGCAGCTTAATATTAATAAAACAAACAACCCAATACAAAAATGGGCAGAAGATCTAAAGAGACGTTTCTTCAAAGAAGACACAGAGATGGCCAAGACGCACATGAAAAGCTGCTCAACATCACTAATTATTAGAGAAATGCAAATCAAAACTACAATGAGGTAAGACCTCACACCTGTTAGAATCGGCATCATCAGATAATCTACAAACAACAAATTCTGGGGAGGGTGTGGACAAAAGGAACCCTCTTCCGCTATTGGTGGGAATGTAAATTGATACAGTCACTATGGAGAACAGTATGGAGGTTCCTTTAAAAAACTCAAAAGAGAATTACCATAGGATCCAGCAATCCCACTTCTGGGCATATACCCAGAGAAAACCATAAATCACAGAGACACATTCACCACAATGTTCATTGCAGCACTATTTACAATAGCCAGGTTATGGAAGCAACATAAATGCCCACAGACAGACGAATGGATAAAGATGTGGTACATATATAAAATGGAATATTACTCAGCCATAAAAAGGAATGAAACTGGGTCATTTGTAGAGAAGTTGATGGATCTAGAGACTGTCATACAGAGTGAAGTAAGCCAGAAAGAGAAAAACAAATATTGTATATTAATGCCTATATGTGGAACCTAGAAAAATGGTAGAGATGAACTGGTTTGCAGGGCATAAATAGAGACACAGAGGTAGAGAACAAACGTATGGACACAAAGTGGGGGAAGCCATGGGGTGGTGGTGGTGGGATGACTTGGGAGATTAGGATTGACCTGTATACATGTCTATGCATAAAATAGATAACTAATAATAACCTACTGTATAAAAAATAACTAAAATTAAATTTCAAAATTTTAAAAAATAAAATGTAAAAATAAAACAGAAAAAATGTTCTTCCATTCACTCTGATGTATTTATACGAATGAATTATTTCCATGCTTATATCTATAAATACATAAATGAGGAATAAAATCTAACTTGAACCAAAAAAGAAAAAAAAAAAACTGAACCTAACAGTTATACAGAGGAAAACACTACCAAGGCACTTGCTCCAGTGGTAAACAATTCTGAAATTGGTCAGAGGTGGGGAATCATCTCCCATACAGCCAGCAGCCCCGCCCGCCCTCGCCAGGAGCATCCTCATTGCAAAGCTGGGAGACCGTGCCGAGGCCTCTGTGAGTAAACGTGAGCTGAGCCCCAGGCCAGATGCTGCTGAACTGTTCCCACCCTTCCCAGGTGAAACACCTGAATATGTACAAGGGCTTGAAAGCCTAGAGGAAGGGCCGTGGAGCCACACCAGAGACAGCACGCAGGCCAACTTGGTGCCTGCAGGTCAGCCAGGATGGTACTGGCCACGGGCGCTCTTCTGGAAGCTTTCTATTGCCCTGCCTGAGATACCCCTCCTGTCCCGGCCCCCACTCCTTTTTTTCCTTCCTCACCTCAGCCCGGAGAGATATTCCAGTGGAAGTTATGGGTGACACATCCTCTTCTTTACAGGTGGCAGCCTGGCAACTCCTGCCGAAAGTCCAGCAGAGCCCCACTCACACCGGGCCACCCACAAAGCCGTGGACCCTCACACCCTCCCACCAGCACAGCCCCGAGACTGCTGACGGGGCAGAGAATATGGAGTCAGGCACAGCTGCAGGGGCTATTGCTGCCTGGAGTGCTGTTTATATTGACCTCAACCCAGGCACACCTGGGGAGGGCTTGCCGGCAGGGTCAGGCTGCCCAGGTCAGCTAATCCTCAGCCCTCAGGGAATCACATTGCAGAAAATGGACCTCGCTAAGACAGAATATTTGCCAAGGAGAAAAAGGACACAATGCCATTTGCAGCACCGTAGATGAGTCTCGAGGTAATCACGTGACTTGGAGTAAGTCAGAAAGTGAAAGACACATATCATATCATATCACTTATAGGTGTTACCTATAAATTGATACCAGGGCAGATATTTCCACGGAGAAGGGCAATCACAGATTCATTAAACAAACTTATGGTTCACCAAAGGAAAGGTGTGAGGATTGAATTCATTACGATATTGGGGTTAACAGACAGATACAAACACAGTAGACGTATATAATCACCAATGACCTACGGAGTACCAAGAGAAGACTACTCAACATTCTGTCATAACGTACATGGGAAAAGGATCCCAGGAAGAACAGACATATGTATATGTGTAAAAGAACCACCTCTTGCACACCTACAACAAGCTAAACGTTGTACTCAAACTTGCTGTAATAAAAAATAAAAAATTAAATTAAAAACACGAACAAGAAGTAGTGAGACAAACTTGAGGGGCTTTCTCCTGGCACATTCCGTTCTACATTCCAATCTCGAACAGGACTTCCATTGAGGCTCTGCTGCCCTAGTAACCAGATTTGGTAAGGGAGAACTGCTGCCACCTTGTGGCCGTTTCACACAACTGCAGGTTTAATGCCAGCGCTAATGGTCAGTGGATATTCCAAATCATTACAGGCCTGTAAATGACACCTGCCCTGAAAACAAATCCTGGGGTCATATATCGACCAAAAAATTCAAAAGACGTCCATATTTCAAAACGACAGTTTCAAGAGGCATATTTCACGCACATTAGTGTTCTGCTTCTTTTGCTTGCTTTCTTTCTTTGTTAAAAAAAACGGGAATGGAAAAAGGCAACCCTCAGAATGGGCGAAAACGTTCACAAACGAATCAATGGACAAAGGTTTAATCTCCAATATATATAAACAGCTCATGCAGCTTAATATTAATAAAACAAACAACCCAATACAAAAATGGGCAGAAGATCTAAAGAGACGTTTCTTCAAAGAAGACACAGAGATGGCCAAGACGCACATGAAAAGCTGCTCAACATCACTAATTATTAGAGAAATGCAAATCAAAACTACAATGAGGTAAGACCTCACACCTGTTAGAATCGGCATCATCAGATAATCTACAAACAACAAATTCTCGGGAGGGTGTGGACAAAAGGAACCCTCTTCCGCTATTGGTGGGAATGTAAATTGATACAGTCACTATGGAGAACAGTATGGAGGTTCCTTTAAAAAACTAAAAAGAGAATTACCATAGGATCCAGCAATCCCACTTCTGGGCATATACCCAGAGAAAACCATAAATCACAGAGACACATTCACCACAATGTTCATTGCAGCACTATTTACAATAGCCAGGTTATGGAAGCAACATAAATGCCCACAGACAGACGAATGGATAAAGATGTGGTACATATATAAAATGGAATATTACTCAGCCATAAAAAGGAATGAAACTGGGTCATTTTTAGAGAAGTTGATGGATCTAGAGACTGTCATACAGAGTGAAGTAAGCCAGAAAGAGAAAAACAAATATTGTATATTAATGCCTATATGTGGAACCTAGAAAAATGGTAGAGATGAACTGGTTTGCAGGGCAGAAATAGAGACACAGAGGTAGAGAACAAACGTATGGACACAAAGTGGGGGAAGCCATGGGGTGGTGGTGGTGGGATGACTTGGGAGATTAGGATTGACCTGTATACATGTCTATGCATAAAATAGATAACTAATAATAACCTACTGTATAAAAAATAACTAAAATTAAATTTCAAAATTTTAAAAAATAAAATGTAAAAATAAAACAGAAAAAATGTTCTTCCATTCACACTGATGTATTTATACGAATGAATTATTTCCATGCTTATATCTATAAATACATAAATGAGGAATAAAATCTAACTTGAACCAAAAAAGAAAAAAAAAACTGAACCTAACAGTTATACAGAGGAAAACACTACCAAGGCACTTGCTCCAGTGGTAAACAATTCTGAAATTGGTCAGAGGTGGGGAATCATCTCCCATACAGCCAGCAGCCCCGCCCGCCCTCGCCAGGAGCATCCTCATTGCAAAGCTGGGAGACCGTGCCGAGGCCTCTGTGAGTAAACGTGAGCTGAGCCCCAGGCCAGATGCTGCTGAACTGTTCCCACCCTTCCCAGGTGAAACACCTGAATATGTACAAGGGCTTGAAAGCCTAGAGGAAGGGCCGTGGAGCCACACCAGAGACAGCACGCAGGCCAACTTGGTGCCTGCAGGTCAGCCAGGATGGTACTGGCCACGGGCGCTCTTCTGGAAGCTTTCTATTGCCCTGCCTGAGATACCCCTCCTGTCCCGGCCCCCACTCCTTTTTTTCCTTCCTCACCTCAGCCCGTTGAGATATTCCAGTGGAAGTTATGGGTGACACATCCTCTTCTTTACAGGTGGCAGCCTGGCAACTCCTGCCGAAAGTCCAGCAGAGCCCCACTCACACCGGGCCACCCACAAAGCCGTGGACCCTCACACCCTCCCACCAGCACAGCCCCGAGACTGCTGACGGGGCAGAGAATATGGAGTAAGGCACAGCTGCAGGGGCTATTGCTGCCTGGAGTGCTGTTTATATTGACCTCAACCCAGGCACACCTGGGGAGGGCTTGCCGGCAGGGTCAGGCTGCCCAGGTCAGCTAATCCTCAGCCCTCAGGGAATCACATTGCAGAAAATGGACCTCGCTAAGACAGAATATTTGCCAAGGAGAAAAAGGACACAATGCCATTTGCAGCACCGTAGATGAGTCTCGAGGTAATCACGTGACTTGGAGTAAGTCAGAAAGTGAAAGACACATATCATATCATATCACTTATAGGTGTTACCTATAAATTGATACCAGGGCAGATATTTCCACGGAGAAGGGCAATCACAGATTCATTAAACAAACTTATGGTTCACCAAAGGAAAGGTGTGAGGATTGAATTCATTACGATATTGGGGTTAACAGACAGATACAAACACAGTAGACGTATATAATCACCAATGACCTACGGAGTACCAAGAGAAGACTACTCAACATTCTGTCATAACGTACATGGGAAAAGGATCCCAGGAAGAACAGACATATGTATATGTGTAAAAGAACCACCTCTTGCACACCTACAACAAGCTAAACGTTGTACTCAAACTTGCTGTAATAAAAAATAAAAAATTAAATTAAAAACACGAACAAGAAGTAGTGAGACAAACTTGAGGGGCTTTCTCCTGGCACATTCCGTTCTACATTCCAATCTCGAACACGACTTCCATTGAGGCTCTGCTGCCCTAGTAACCAGATTTGGTAAGGGAGAACTGCTGCCACCTTGTGGCCGTTTCACACAACTGCAGGTTTAATGCCAGCGCTAATGGTCAGTGGATATTCCAAATCATTACAGGCCTGTAAATGACACCTGCCCTGAAAACAAATCCTGGGGTCATATATCGACCAAAAAATTCAAAAGACGTCCATATTTCAAAACGACAGTTTCAAGAGGCATATTTCACGCACATTAGTGTTCTGCTTCTTTTGCTTTCTTTCTTTCTTTGTTAAAAAAAACGGGAATGGAAAAAGGCAACCCTCAGAATGGGCGAAAACGTTCACAAACGAATCAATGGACAAAGGTTTAATCTCCAATATATATAAACAGCTCATGCAGCTTAATATTAATAAAACAAACAACCCAATACAAAAATGGGCAGAAGATCTAAAGAGACGTTTCTTCAAAGAAGACACAGAGATGGCCAAGACGCACATGAAAAGCTGCTCAACATCACTAATTATTAGAGAAATGCAAATCAAAACTACAATGAGGTAAGACCTCACACCTGTTAGAATCGGCATCATCAGATAATCTACAATCAACAAATTCTGGGGAGGGTGTGGACAAAAGGAACCCTCTTCCGCTATTGGTGGGAATGTAAATTGATACAGTCACTATGGAGAACAGTATGGAGGTTCCTTTAAAAAACTAAAAAGAGAATTACCATAGGATCCAGCAATCCCACTTCTGGGCATATACCCAGAGAAAACCATAAATCACAGAGACACATTCACCACAATGTTCATTGCAGCACTATTTACAATAGCCAGGTTATGGAAGCAACATAAATGCCCACAGACAGACGAATGGATAAAGATGTGGTACATATATAAAATGGAATATTATTCAGCCATAAAAAGGAATGAAACTGGGTCATTTGTAGAGAAGTTGATGGATCTAGAGACTGTCATACAGAGTGAAGTAAGCCAGAAAGAGAAAAACAAATATTGTATATTAATGCCTATATGTGGAACCTAGAAAAATGGTAGAGATGAACTGGTTTGCAGGGCAGAAATAGAGACACAGAGGTAGAGAACAAACGTATGGACACAAAGTGGGGGAAGCCATGGGGTGGTGGTGGTGGGATGACTTGGGAGATTAGGATTGACCTGTATACATGTCTATGCATAAAATAGATAACTAATAATAACCTACTGTATAAAAAATAACTAAAATTAAATTTCAAAATTTTAAAAAATAAAATGTAAAAATAAAACAGAAAAAAAGTTCTTCCATTCACACTGATGTATTTATACGAATGAATTATTTCCATGCTTATATCCATAAATACATAAATGAGGAATAAAATCTAACTTGAACCAAAAAAGAAAAAAAAAACTGAACCTAACAGTTATACAGAGGAAAACACTACCAAGGCACTTGCTCCAGTGGTAAACAATTCTGAAATTGGTCAGAGGTGGGGAATCATCTCCCATACAGCCAGCAGCCCCGCCCGCCCACGCAAGGAGCATCCTCATTGCAAAGCTGGGAGACCGTGCCGAGGCCTCTGTGAGTAAACGTGAGCTGAGCCCCAGGCCAGATGCTGCTGAACTGTTCCCACCCTTCCCAGGTGAAACACCTGAATATGTACAAGGGCTTGAAAGCCTAGAGGAAGGGCCGTGGAGCCACACCAGCGACAGCACGCAGGCCAACTTGGTGCCTGCAGGTCAGCCAGGATGGTACTGGCCACGGGCGCTCTTCTGGAAGCTTTCTATTGCCCTGCCTGAGATACCCCTCCTGTCCCGGCCCCCACTCCTTTTTTTCCTTCCTCACCTCAGCCCGGAGAGATATTCCAGTGGAAGTTATCGGTGACACATCCTCTTCTTTACAGGTGGCAGCCTGGCAACTCCTGCCGAAAGTCCAGCGGAGCCCCACTCACACCGGGCCACCCACAAAGCCGTGGACCCTCACACCCTCCCACCAGCACAGCCCCGAGACTGCTGACGGGGCAGAGAATATGGAGTAAGGCACAGCTGCAGGGGCTATTGCTGCCTGGAGTGCTGTTTATATTGACCTCAACCCAGGCACACCTGGGGAGGGCTTGCCGGCAGGGTCAGGCTGCCCAGGTCAGCTAATCCTCAGCCCTCAGGGAATCACATTGCAGAAAATGGACCTCGCTAAGACAGAATATTTGCCAAGGAGAAAAAGGACACAATGCCATTTGCAGCACCGTAGATGAGTCTCGAGGTAATCACGTGACTTGGAGTAAGTCAGAAAGTGAAAGACACATATCATATCATATCACTTATAGGTGTTACCTATAAATTGATACCAGGGCAGATATTTCCACGGAGAAGGGCAATCACAGATTCATTAAACAAACTTATGGTTCACCAAAGGAAAGGTGTGAGGATTGAATTCATTACGATATTGGGGTTAACAGACAGATACAAACACAGTAGACGTATATAATCACCAATGACCTACGGAGTACCAAGAGAAGACTACTCAACATTCTGTCATAACGTACATGGGAAAAGGATCCCAGGAAGAACAGACATATGTATATGTGTAAAAGAACCACCTCTTGCACACCTACAACAAGCTAAACGTTGTACTCAAACTTGCTGTAATAAAAAATAAAAAATTAAATTAAAAACACGAACAAGAAGTAGTGAGACAAACTTGAGGGGCTTTCTCCTGGCACATTCCGTTCTACATTCCAATCTCGAACAGGACTTCCATTGAGGCTCTGCTGCCCTAGTAACCAGATTTGGTAAGGGAGAACTGCTGCCACCTTGTGGCCGTTTCACACAACTGCAGGTTTAATGCCAGCGCTAATGGTCAGTGGATATTCCAAATCATTACAGGCCTGTAAATGACACCTGCCCTGAAAACAAATCCTGGGGTCATATATCGACCAAAAAATTCAAAAGACGTCCATATTTCAAAACGACAGTTTCAAGAGGCATATTTCACGCACATTAGTGTTCTGCTTCTTTTGCTTGCTTTCTTTCTTTGTTAAAAAAAACGGGAATGGAAAAAGGCAACCCTCAGAATGGGCGAAAACGTTCACAAACGAATCAATGGACAAAGGTTTAATCTCCAATATATATAAACAGCTCATGCAGCTTAATATTAATAAAACAAACAACCCAATACAAAAATGGGCAGAAGATCTAAAGAGACGTTTCTTCAAAGAAGACACAGAGATGGCCAAGACGCACATGAAAAGCTGCTCAACATCACTAATTATTAGAGAAATGCAAATCAAAACTACAATGAGGTAAGACCTCACACCTGTTAGAATCGGCATCATCAGATAATCTACAAACAACAAATTCTGGGGAGGGTGTGGACAAAAGGAACCCTCTTCCGCTATTGGTGGGAATGTAAATTGATACAGTCACTATGGAGAACAGTATGGAGGTTCCTTTAAAAAACTAAAAAGAGAATTACCATAGGATCCAGCAATCCCACTTCTGGGCATATACCCAGAGAAAACCATAAATCACAGAGACACATTCACCACAATGTTCATTGCAGCACTATTTACAATAGCCAGGTTATGGAAGCAACATAAATGCCCACAGACAGACGAATGGATAAAGATGTGGTACATATATAAAATGGAATATTACTCAGCCATAAAAAGGAATGAAACTGGGTCATTTGTAGAGAAGTTGATGGATCTAGAGACTGTCATACAGAGTGAAGTAAGCCAGAAAGAGAAAAACAAATATTGTATATTAATGCCTATATGTGGAACCTAGAAAAATGGTAGAGATGAACTGGTTTGCAGGGCAGAAATAGAGACACAGAGGTAGAGAACAAACGTATGGACACAAAGTGGGGGAAGCCATGGGGTGGTGGTGGTGGGATGACTTGGGAGATTAGGATTGACCTGTATACATGTCTATGCATAAAATAGATAACTAATAATAACCTACTGTATAAAAAATAACTAAAATTAAATTTCAAAATTTTAAAAAATAAAATGTAAAAATAAAACAGAAAAAAAGTTCTTCCATTCACACTGATGTATTTATACGAATGAATTATTTCCATGCTTATATCTATAAATACATAAATGAGGAATAAAATCTAACTTGAACCAAAAAAGAAAAAAAAAACTGAACCTAACAGTTATACAGAGGAAAACACTACCAAGGCACTTGCTCCAGTGGTAAACAATTCTGAAATTGGTCAGAGGTGGGGAATCATCTCCCATACAGCCAGCAGCCCCGCCCGCCCACGCAAAGAGCATCCTCATTGCAAAGCTGGGAGACCGTGCCGAGGCCTCTGTGAGTAAACGTGAGCTGAGCCCCAGGCCAGATGCTGCTGAACTGTTCCCACCCTTCCCAGGTGAAACACCTGAATATGTACAAGGGCTTGAAAGCCTAGAGGAAGGGCCGTGGAGCCACACCAGCGACAGCACGCAGGCCAACTTGGTGCCTGCAGGTCAGCCAGGATGGTACTGGCCACGGGCGCTCTTCTGGAAGCTTTCTATTGCCCTGCCTGAGATACCCCTCCTGTCCCGGCCCCCACTCCTTTTTTTCCTTCCTCACCTCAGCCCGGAGAGATATTCCAGTGGAAGTTATGGGTGACACATCCTCTTCTTTACAGGTGGCAGCCTGGCAACTCCTGCCGAAAGTCCAGCAGAGCCCCACTCACACCGGGCCACCCACAAAGCCGTGGACCCTCACACCCTCCCACCAGCACAGCCCCGAGACTGCTGACGGGGCAGAGAATATGGAGTAAGGCACAGCTGCAGGGGCTATTGCTGCCTGGAGTGCTGTTTATATTGACCTCAACCCAGGCACACCTGGGGAGGGCTTGCCGGCAGGGTCAGGCTGCCCAGGTCAGCTAATCCTCAGCCTTCAGGGAATCACATTGCAGAATATGGACCTCGCTAAGACAGAATATTCGCCAAGGAAAAGAAGGACACAATGCCATTTGCAGCACCGTAGATGAGTCTCGAGGTAATCACGTGACTTGGAGTAAGTCAGAAAGTAAAAGACACATATCATATCATATCACTTATAGGTGTTACCTATAAATTGATACCAGGGCAGATATTTCCACGGAGAAGGGCAATCACAGATTCATTAAACAAACTTATGGTTCACCAAAGGAAAGGTGTGAGGATTGAATTCATTACGATATTGGGGTTAACAGACAGATACAAACACAGTAGACGTATATAATCACCAATGACATACGGAGTACCAAGAGAAGACTACTCAACATTCTGTCATAACGTACATGGGAAAAGGATCCCAGGAAGAACAGACATATGTATATGTGTAAAAGAACCACCTCTTGCACACCTACAACAAGCTAAACGTTGTACTCAAACTTGCTGGAATAAAAAAATAAAAAATTAAATTAAAAACACGAACAAGAAGTAGTGAGACAAACTTGAGGGGCTTTCTCCTGGCACATTCCGTTCTACATTCCAATCTAGAACTGACTTCCATTGAGGCTCTGCTGCCCTAGTAACCAGATTTGGTAAGGGAGAACTGCTGCCACCTTGTGGCCGTTTCACACAACTGCAGGTTTAATGCCAGCGCTAATGGTCAGTGGATATTCCAAATCATTACAGGCCTGTAAATGACACCTGCCCTGAAAACAAATCCTGGGGTCATATATCGACCAAAAAATTCAAAAGACGTCCATATTTCAAAACGACAGTTTCAAGAGGCATATTTCACGCACATTAGTGTTCTGCTTCTTTTGCTTGCTTTCTTTCTTTGTTAAAAAAAACGGGAATGGAAAAAGGCAACCCTCAGAATGGGCGAAAACGTTCACAAACGAATCAATGGACAAAGGTTTAATCTCCAATATATATAAACAGCTCATGCAGCTTAATATTAATAAAACAAACAACCCAATACAAAAATGGGCAGAAGATCTAAAGAGACGTTTCTTCAAAGAAGACACAGAGATGGCCAAGACGCACATGAAAAGCTGCTCAACATCACTAATTATTAGAGAAATGCAAATCAAAACTACAATGAGGTAAGACCTCACACCTGTTAGAATCGGCATCATCAGATAATCTACAAACAACAAATTCTGGGGAGGGTGTGGACAAAAGGAACCCTCTTCCGCTATTGGTGGGAATGTAAATTGATACAGTCACTATGGAGAACAGTATGGAGGTTCCTTTAAAAAACTAAAAAGAGAATTACCATAGGATCCAGCAATCCCACTTCTGGGCATATACCCAGAGAAAACCATAAATCACAGAGACACATTCACCACAATGTTCATTGCAGCACTATTTACAATAGCCAGGTTATGGAAGCAACATAAATGCCCACAGACAGACGAATGGATAAAGATGTGGTACATATATAAAATGGAATATTACTCAGCCATAAAAAGGAATGAAACTGGGTCATTTGTAGAGAAGTTGATGGATCTAGAGACTGTCATACAGAGTGAAGTAAGCCAGAAAGAGAAAAACAAATATTGTATATTAATGTCTATATGTGGAACCTAGAAAAATGGTAGAGATGAACTGGTTTGCAGGGCAGAAATAGAGACACAGAGGTAGAGAACAAACGTATGGACACAAAGTGGGGGAAGCCATGGGGTGGTGGTGGTGGGATGACTTGGGAGATTAGGATTGACCTGTATACATGTCTATGCATAAAATAGATAACTAATAATAACCTACTGTATAAAAAATAACTAAAATTAAATTTCAAAATTTTAAAAAATAAAATGTAAAAATAAAACAGAAAAAAAGTTCTTCCATTCACACTGATGTATTTATACGAATGAATTATTTCCATGCTTATATCCATAAATACATAAATGAGGAATAAAATCTAACTTGAACCAAAAAAGAAAAAAAAAAACTGAACCTAACAGTTATACAGAGGAAAACACTACCAAGGCACTTGCTCCAGTGGTAAACAATTCTGAAATTGGTCAGAGGTGGGGAATCATCTCCCATACAGCCAGCAGCCCCGCCCGCCCACGCAAGGAGCATCCTCATTGCAAAGCTGGGAGACCATGCCGAGGCCTCTGTGAGTAAACGTGAGCTGAGCCCCAGGCCAGATGCTGCTGAACTGTTCCCACCCTTCCCAGGTGAAACACCTGAATATGTACAAGGGCTTGAAAGCCTAGAGGAAGGGCCGTGGAGCCACACCAGCGACAGCACGCAGGCCAACTTGGTGCCTGCAGGTCAGCCAGGATGGTACTGGCCACGGGCGCTCTTCTGGAAGCTTTCTATTGCCCTGCCTGAGATACCCCTCCTGTCCCGGCCCCCACTCCTTTTTTTCCTTCCTCACCTCAGCCCGGAGAGATATTCCAGTGGAAGTTATGGGTGACACATCCTCTTCTTTACAGGTGGCAGCCTGGCAACTCCTGCCGAAAGTCCAGCAGAGCCCCACTCACACCGGGCCACCCACAAAGCCGTGGACCCTCACACCCTCCCACCAGCACAGCCCCGAGACTGCTGACGGGGCAGAGAATATGGAGTCAGGCACAGCTGCAGGGGCTATTGCTGCCTGGAGTGCTGTTTATATTGACCTCAACCCAGGCACACCTGGGGAGGGCTTGCCGGCAGGGTCAGGCTGCCCAGGTCAGCTAATCCTCAGCCCTCAGGGAATCACATTGCAGAAAATGGACCTCGCTAAGACAGAATATTTGCCAAGGAGAAAAAGGACACAATGCCATTTGCAGCACCGTAGATGAGTCTCGAGGTAATCACGTGACTTGGAGTAAGTCAGAAAGTGAAAGACACATATCATATCATATCACTTATAGGTGTTACCTATAAATTGATACCAGGGCAGATATTTCCACGGAGAAGGGCAATCACAGATTCATTAAACAAACTTATGGTTCACCAAAGGAAAGGTGTGAGGATTGAATTCATTACGATATTGGGGTTAACAGACAGATACAAACACAGTAGACGTATATAATCACCAATGACCTACGGAGTACCAAGAGAAGACTACTCAACATTCTGTCATAACGTACATGGGAAAAGGATCCCAGGAAGAACAGACATATGTATATGTGTAAAAGAACCACCTCTTGCACACCTACAACAAGCTAAACGTTGTACTCAAACTTGCTGTAATAAAAAATAAAAAATTAAATTAAAAACACGAACAAGAAGTAGTGAGACAAACTTGAGGGGCTTTCTCCTGGCACATTCCTTTCTACATTCCAATCTCGAACACGACTTCCATTGAGGCTCTGCTGCCCTAGTAACCAGATTTGGTAAGGGAGAACTGCTGCCACCTTGTGGCCGTTTCACACAACTGCAGGTTTAATGCCAGCGCTAATGGTCAGTGGATATTCCAAATCATTACAGGCCTGTAAATGACACCTGCCCTGAAAACAAATCCTGGGGTCATATATCGACCAAAAAATTCAAAAGACGTCCATATTTCAAAACGACAGTTTCAAGAGGCATATTTCACGCACATTAGTGTTCTGCTTCTTTTGCTTGCTTTCTTTCTTTGTTAAAAAAAACGGGAATGGAAAAAGGCAACCCTCAGAATGGGCGAAAACGTTCACAAACGAATCAATGGACAAAGGTTTAATCTCCAATATATATAAACAGCTCATGCAGCTTAATATTAATAAAACAAACAACCCAATACAAAAATGGGCAGAAGATCTAAAGAGACGTTTCTTCAAAGAAGACACAGAGATGGCCAAGACGCACATGAAAAGCTGCTCAACATCACTAATTATTAGAGAAATGCAAATCAAAACTACAATGAGGTAAGACCTCACACCTGTTAGAATCGGCATCATCAGATAATCTACAAACAACAAATTCTGGGGAGGGTGTGGACAAAAGGAACCCTCTTCCGCTATTGGTGGGAATGTAAATTGATACAGTCACTATGGAGAACAGTATGGAGGTTCCTTTAAAAAACTAAAAAGAGAATTACCATAGGATACAGCAATCCCACTTCTGGGCATATACCCTGAGAAAACCATAAATCACAGAGACACATTCACCACAATGTTCATTGCAGCACTATTTACAATAGCCAGGTAATGGAAGCAACCTAAATGCCCACAGACAGACGAATGGATAAAGATGTGGTACATATACAAAATGGAATATTACTCAGCCATAAAAAGGAATGAAACTGGGTCATTTGTAGAGAAGTTGATGGATCTAGAGACTGTCATACAGAGTGAAGTAAGCCAGAAAGAGAAAAACAAATATTGTATATTAATGCCTATATGTGGAACCTAGAAAAATGGTAGAGATGAACTGGTTTGCAGGGCAGAAATAGAGACACAGAGGTAGAGAACAAACGTATGGACACAAAGTGGGGGAAGCCATGGGGTGGTGGTGGTTGGATGAGTTGGGAGATTAGGATTGACCTGTATACATGTCTATGCATAAAATAGATAACTAATAATAACCTACTGTATAAAAAAATAACTAAAATTAAATTTCAAATTTTTTAAAAATAAAATGTAAAAATAAAACAGAAAAAAAGTTCTTCCATTCACACTGATGTATTTATACGAATGAATTATTTCCATGCTTATATCTATATATACATAAATGAGGAATAAAATCTAACTTGAACCAAAAAAGAAAAAAAAATGAACCTAACAGTTATACAGAGGAAAACACTACCAAGGCACTTGCTCCAGTGGTAAACAATTCTGAAATTGGTCAGAGGTGGGGAATCATCTCCCATACAGCCAGCAGCCCCGCCCGCCCACGCAAGGAGCATCCTCATTGCAAAGCTGGGAGACCGTGCCGAGGCCTCTGTGAGTAAACGTGAGCTGAGCCCCAGGCCAGATGCTGCTGAACTGTTCCCACCCTTCCCAGGTGAAACACCTGAATATGTACAAGGGCTTGAAAGCCTAGAGGAAGGGCCGTGGAGCCACACCAGCGACAGCACGAAGGCCAACTTGGTGCCTGCAGGTCAGCCAGGATGGTACTGGCCACGGGCGCTCTTCTGGAAGCTTTCTATTGCCCTGCCTGAGATACCCCTCCTGTCCCGGCCCCCACTCCTTTTTTTCCTTCCTCACCTCAGCCCGGAGAGATATTCCAGTGGAAGTTATGGGTGACACATCCTCTTCTTTACAGGTGGCAGCCTGGCAACTCCTGCCGAAAGTCCAGCAGAGCCCCACTCACACCGCGCCACCCACAAAGCCGTGGACCCTCACACCCTCCCACCAGCACAGCCCCGAGACTGCTGACGGGGCAGAGAATATGGAGTCAGGCACAGCTGCAGGGGCTATTGCTGCCTGGAGTGCTGTTTATATTGACCTCAACCCAGGCACACCTGGGGAGGGCTTGCCGGCAGGGTCAGGCTGCCCAGGTCAGCTAATCCTCAGCCCTCAGGGAATCACATTGCAGAAAATGGACCTCGCTAAGACAGAATATTCGCCAAGGAGAAAAAGGACACAATGCCATTTGCAGCACCGTAGATGAGTCTCGAGGTAATCACGTGACTTGGAGTAAGTCAGAAAGTGAAAGACACATATCATATCATATCACTTATAGGTGTTACCTATAAATTGATACCAGGGCAGATATTTCCACGGAGAAGGGCAATCACAGATTCATTAAACAAACTTATGGTTCACCAAAGGAAAGGTGTGAGGATTGAATTCATTACGATATTGGGGTTAACAGACATATACAAACACAGTAGACGTATATAATCACCAAAGACCTACGGAGTACCAAGAGAAGACTACTCAACATTCTGTCATAACGTACATGGGAAAAGGATCCCAGGAAGAACAGACATATGTATATGTGTAAAAGAACCACCTCTTGCACACCTACAACAAGCTAAACGTTGTACTCAAACTTGCTGTAATAAAAAATAAAAAATTAAATTAAAAACACGAACAAGAAGTAGTGAGACAAACTTGAGGGGCTTTCTCCTGGCACATTCCGTTCTACATTCCAATCTAGAACGCGACTTCCATTGAGGCTCTGCTGCCCTAGTAACCAGATTTGGTAAGGGAGAACGGCTGCAACCTTGTGGCCGTTTCACACAACAGCAGCTTTAATCCCAGCGCTAATGGTCAGTGGATATTCCAAATCATTACAGGCCTGTAAATGACACCTGCCCTGAAAACAAATCCTGGGGTCATATATCGACCAAAAAATTCAAAAGACGTCCATATTTCAAAACGACAGTTTCAAGAGGCATATTTCACGCACATTAGTGTTCTGATTCTTTTGCTTGCTTTCTTTCTTTGTTAAAAATACGGGAATGGAAAAAGTTAAGCCTCAGAAGGGGCGAAACGTTCACAAACGAATCAATGGACAAAGGTTTAATCTCCAATATATATATACAGCTCATGCAGCTTAATATTAATACAAGAAACAACCCAATACAAAAACGGGCAGAAGATCTAAATAGACGTTTCTTCAAAGAAGACACAGAGATGGCCAAGACGCACATGAAAAGCTGCTCAACATCACTAATTATTAGAGAAATGCAAATCAAAACTACAATGAGGTAAGACCTCACACCTGTTAGAATCGGCATCATCAGATAATCTACAAACAACAAATTCTGGGGAGGGTATGGACAAAAGGAACCCTCTTCCGCTATTGGTGGGAATGTAAATTGATACAGTCACTATGGAGAACAGTATGGAGGTTCCTTTAAAAAACTAAAAAGAGAATTACCATAGGATCCAGCAATCCCACTTCTGGGCATATACCCAGAGAAAACCATAAATCACAGAGACACATTCACCACAATGTTCATTGCAGCACTATTTACAATAGCCAGGTAATGGAAGCAACCTAAATGCCCACAGACAGACGAATGGATAAAGATGTGGTACATATATAAAATGGAATATTACTCAGCCATAAAAAGGAATGAAACTGAGTCATTTGTAGAGAAGTTGATGGATCTAGAGACTGTCATACAGAGTGAAGTAAGCCAGAAAGAGAAAAACAAATATTGTATATTAATGCCTATATTTGGAACCTAGAAAAATGCTACAGATGAACTGGTTTGCAGGGCAGAAATAGAGACACAGAGGTAGAGAAAAAACGTATGGACACAAAGTGGGGGAAGCCATGGGGTGGTGGTGGTGGGATGAGTTGGGAGATTGGGATTGACCTGTATACAAGTCTATGCATAAAATAGATAACTAATAATAACCTAGTGTATAAAAAAATAAATAAAATTAAATTTCAAAATTTTAAAAAATAAAATGTAAAAGTAAAACAGAAAAAAAGTTCTTCCATTCACACTGATGTATTTATACGAATGAATTATTTCCATGCTTATATCTATAAATACATAAAAGAGGAATAAAATCTAACTTGAACCAAAAAAGAAAAAAAAAAAACTGAACCTAACAGTTATACAGAGGAAAACACTACCAAGGCACTTGCTCCAGTGGTAAACAATTCTGAAATTGGTCAGAGGTGGGGAATCATCTCCCATACAGCCAGCATCCCCACCCGCCCAGGCAAAGAGCGTCCTTATTGCAAAGCTGGGGGACCGTGCCGAGTCCTCTGTGAGTAAACGTGAGCTGAGCCCCAGGCCAGCTGCTGCTGAACTGTTCCCACCCTTCCCAGGTGAAACACCTGAATATGTACAAGGGCTTTAAAGCCTAGAGGAAGGGCCATGGAGCCACACCAGCGAAAGCACGCAGGCCAACTTGGTGCCTGCAGGTCAGCCAGGATGGTACTGGCCACGGGCGCTCCTCTGGAAGCTTTCTATTGCCCTGCCTGAGATACCCCTCCTGTCCCGGCCCCCACTCCTTTTTTTCCTTCCTCACCTCAGCCCGGAGAGATATTCCAGTGGAAGTTATGGGTGACACATCCTCTTCTTTACAGGTGGCAGCCTGGCAACTCCTGCCGAAAGTCCAGCAGAGCCCCACTCACACCGGGCCACCCACAAAGCCGTGGACCCTCACACCCTCCCACCAGCACAGCCCCGAGACTGCTGACGGGGCAGAGAATATGGAGTCAGGCACAGCTGCAGGGGCTATTGCTGCCTGGAGTGCTGTTTATATTGACCTCAACCCAGGCACACCTGGGGAGGGCTTGCCGGCAGGGTCAGGCTGCCCAGGTCAGCTAATCCTCAGCCCTCAGGGAATCACATTGCAGAAAATGGACCTCGCTAAGACAGAATATTCGCCAAGGAGAAAAAGGACACAATGCCATTTGCAGCACCGTAGATGAGTCTCGAGGTAATCACGTGACTTGGAGTAAGTCAGAAAGTGAAAGACACATATCATATCATATCACTTATAGGTGTTACCTATAAATTGATACCAGGGCAGATATTTCCACGGAGAAGGGCAATCACAGATTCATTAAACAAACTTATGGTTCACCAAAGGAAAGGTGTGAGGATTGAATTCATTACGATATTGGGGTTAACAGACATATACAAACACAGTAGACGTATATAATCACCAAAGACCTACGGAGTACCAAGAGAAGACTACTCAACATTCTGTCATAACGTACATGGGAAAAGGATCCCAGGAAGAACAGACATATGTATATGTGTAAAAGAACCACCTCTTGCACACCTACAACAAGCTAAACGTTGTACTCAAACTTGCTGTAATAAAAAATAAAAAATTAAATTAAAAACACGAACAAGAAGTAGTGAGACAAACTTGAGGGGCTTTCTCCTGGCACATTCCGTTCTACATTCCAATCTAGAACGCGACTTCCATTGAGGCTCTGCTGCCCTAGTAACCAGATTTGGTAAGGGAGAACGGCTGCAACCTTGTGGCCGTTTCACACAACAGCAGCTTTAATCCCAGCGCTAATGGTCAGTGGATATTCCAAATCATTACAGGCCTGTAAATGACACCTGCCCTGAAAACAAATCCTGGGGTCATATATCGACCAAAAAATTCAAAAGACGTCCATATTTCAAAACAACAGTTTCAAGAGGCATATTTCACGCACATTAGTGTTCTGATTCTTTTGCTTGCTTTCTTTCTTTGTTAAAAAAACGGGAATGGAAAAAGTTAACCCTCAGAAGGGGCGAAACGTTCACAAACGAATCAATGGACAAAGGTTTAATCTCCAATATATATATACAGCTCATGCAGCTTAATATTAATACAAGAAACAACCCAATACAAAAACGGGCAGAAGATCTAAATAGACGTTTCTTCACAGAAGACACAGATATGGCCAAGACGCACATGAAAAGCTGCTCAACATCACTAATTATTAGAGAAATGCAAATCAAAACTACAATGAGGTAAGACCTCACACCTGTTAGAATCGGCATCATCAGATAATCTACAAACAACAAATTCTGGGGAGGGTATGGACAAAAGGAACCCTCTTCCGCTATTGGTGGGAATGTAAATTGATACAGTCACTATGGAGAACAGTATGGAGGTTCCTTTAAAAAACTAAAAAGAGAATTACCATAGGATCCAGCAATCCCACTTCTGGGCATATACCCAGAGAAAACCATAAATCACAGAGACACATTCACCACAATGTTCATTGCAGCACTATTTACAATAGCCAGGTAATGGAAGCAACCTAAATGCCCACAGACAGACGAATGGATAAAGATGTGGTACATATATAAAATGGAATATTACTCAGCCATAAAAAGGAATGAAACTGAGTCATTTGTAGAGAAGTTGATGGATCTAGAGACTGTCATACAGAGTGAAGTAAGCCAGAAAGAGAAAAACAAATATTGTATATTAATGCCTATATGTGGAACCTAGAAAAATGCTACAGATGAACTGGTTTGCAGGGCAGAAATAGAGACACAGAGGTAGAGAACAAACGTATGGACACAAAGTGGGGGAAGCCATGGGGTGGTGGTGGTGGGATGAGTTGGGAGATTGGGATTGACCTGTATACATATCTATGCATAAAATAGATAACTAATAATAACCTAGTGTATAAAAAAATAAAAAAAATTAAATTTCAAAATTTTTAAAAATAAAATGTAAAAATAAAACAGAAAAAAAGTTCTTCCATTCACACTGATGTATTTATAAGAATGAATTATTTCCATGCTTATATCTATAAATACATAAAAGAGGAATAAAATCTAACTTGAACCAAAAAAGAAAAAAAAAACTGAACCTAACAGTTATACAGAGGAAAACACTACCAAGGCACTTGCTCCAGTGGTAAACAATTCTGAAATTGGTCAGAGGTGGGGAATCATCTCCCATACAGCCAGCATCCCCACCCGCCCAGGCAAAGAGCGTCCTTATTGCAAAGCTGGGGGACCGTGCCGAGTCCTCTGTGAGTAAACGTGAGCTGAGCCCCAGGCCAGCTGCTGCTGAACTGTTCCCACCCTTCCCAGGTGAAACACCTGAATATGTACAAGGGCTTTAAAGCCTAGAGGAAGGGCCATGGAGCCACACCAGCGAAAGCACGCAGGCCAACTTGGTGCCTGCAGGTCAGCCAGGATGGTACTGGCCACGGGCGCTCCTCTGGAAGCTTTCTATTGCCCTGCCTGAGATACCCCTCCTGTCCCGGCCCCCACTCCTTTTTTTCCTTCCTCACCTCAGCCCGGAGAGATATTCCAGTGGAAGTTATGGGTGACACATCCTCTTCTTTACAGGTGGCAGCCTGGCAACTCCTGCCGAAAGTCCAGCAGAGCCCCACTCACACCGGGCCACCCACAAAGCCGTGGACCCTCACACCCTCCCACCAGCACAGCCCCGAGACTGCTGACGGGGCAGAGAATATGGAGTCAGGCACAGCTGCAGGGGCTATTGCTGCCTGGAGTGCTGTTTATATTGACCTCAACCCAGGCAACCCTGGGGAGGGCTTGCCGGCAGGGTCAGGCTGCCCAGGTCAGCTAATCCTCAGCCCTCAGGGAATCACATTGCAGAATATGGACCTCGCTAAGACAGAATATTCGCCAAGGAAAAAAAGGACACAATGCCATTTGCAGCACCTTAGATGAGTCTCGAGGTAATCACGTGACTTGGAGTAAGTCAGAAAGTGAAAGACACATATCATATCATATCACTTATAGGTGTTACCTATAAATTGATACCAGGGTAGATATTTCCACGGAGAAGGGCAATCACAGATTCATTAAACAAACTTATGGTTCACCAAAGGAAAGGTGTGAGGATTGAATTCATTACGATATTGGGGTTAACAGACAGATACAAACACAGTAGACGTATATAATCACCAAAGACCTACGGAGTACCAAGAGAAGACTACTCAACATTCTGTCATAACGTACATGGGAAAAGGATCCCAGGAAGAACAGACATATGTATATGTGTAAAAGAACCACCTCTTGCACACCTACAACAAGCTAAACGTTGTACTCAAACTTGCTGTAATAAAAAATAAAAAATTAAATTAAAAACACGAACAAGAAGTAGTGAGACAAACTTGAGGGTCTTTCTCCTGGCACATTCCGTTCTACATTCTAATCTAGAACACGACTTCCATTGAGGCTCTGCTGCCCTAGTAACCAGATTTGGTAAGGGAGAACTGCTGCCACCTTGTGGCCGTTTCACACAACTGCAGGTTTAATGCCAGCGCTAATGGTCAGTGGATATTCCAAATCATTACAGGCCTGTAAATGACACCTGCCCTGAAAACAAATCCTGTGGTCATATATCGACCAAAAAATTCAAAAGACGTCCATATTTTAAAACGACAGTTTCAAGAGGCATATTTCACTCACATTAGTGTTCTGCTTCTTTTGCTTTCTTTCTTTCTTTGTTAAAAAAATCGGGAATGGAGAAAGGCAACCCTCAGAATGGGCGAAAACGTTCACAAACGAATCAATGGACAAAGGTTTAATCTCCAATATATATAAACAGCTCATGCAGCTTAATATTAATAAAACAAACAACCCAATACAAAAATGGGCAGAAGATCTAAAGAGACGTTTCTTCAAAGAAGACACAGAGATGGCCAAGACGCACATGAAAAGCTGCTCAACATCATTAATTATTAGAGAAATGAAAATCAAAACTACAATGAGGGCTTCCCTGTTGGCGCAGTGGTTGAGAGTCCGCCTGCCGATGCAGGGGATGCGGGTTCGTGCCCCGGTCTGGGAAGATCCCACATGCCGCGGAGCGGCTAGGCCCGTGAGCCATGGCCGCTGAGCCTGCGCGTCCGGAGCCTGTGCTCCGCAATGGGAGAGGCCACAACAGTGAGAGGCCCGCATACCGCAAAAAACAAAACAAAAAAAAAAAAACAAAAAAAAACAAAAAAAAAAAAACTACAATGAGGTAAGACCTCACACCTGTTAGAATCGGCATCATCAGATAATCTACAATCAACAAATTCTGGGGACGGTGTGGACAAAAGGAACCCTCTTCCGCTATTGGTGGGAATGTAAATTGATACAGTCACTATGGAGAACAGTATGGAGGTTCCTTTAAAAAACTAAAAAGAGAATTACCATAGGATCCAGCAATCCCACTTCTGGGCATATACCCAGAGAAAACCATAAATCACAAAGACACATTCACCACAATGTTCATTGCAGCACTAATTACAATAGCCAGGTAATGGAAGCAACCTAAATGCCCACAGACAGACGAATGGATAAAGATGTGGTAGATATACAAAATGGAATATTACTCAGCCTTAAAAAGGAATGAAACTGGGTCATTTGTAGAGAAGTTGATGGATCTAGAGACTGTCATACAGAGTGAAGTAAGCCAGAAAGAGAAAAACAAATATTGTATATTAATGCCTATATGTGGAACCAAGAAAAATGGTAGAGATGAACTGGTTTGCAGGGCATAAATAAAGATACAGAGGTAGAGAACAAACGTATGGACACAAAGTGGGGGAAGCCATGGGGTGGTGGTGGTGGGATGAGTTGGGAGATTAGGATTGACCTGTATACATGTCTATGCATAAAATAGATAACTAATAATAACCTACTGTATAAAAAAATAACTAAAATTAAATTTCAAAATTTTAAAAAATAAAATGTAAAAATAAAACAGAAAAAAAGTTCTTCCATTCACACTGATGTATTTATACGAATGAATTATTTCCATGCTTATATCTATAAATACATAAATGAGGAATAAAATCTAACTTGAACCAAAAAAGAAAAAATAAAAAACTGAACCTAACAGTTATACAGAGGAAAACACTACCAAGGCACTTGCTCCACTGGTAAACAATTCTGAAATTGGTCAGAGGTGGGGAATCATCTCCCATACAGCCAGCAGCCCCGCCCGCCCACGCAAGGAGCATCCTCATTGCAAAGCTGGGAGACCGTGCCAAGGCCTCTGTGAGTAAACGTGAGCTGAGCCCCAGGCCAGATGCTGCTGAACTGTTCCCACGCTTCCCAGGTGAAATACCTGAATATGTACAAGGGCTTGAAAGCCTAGAGGAAGGGCCGTGGAGCCACACCAGCGACAGCACGCAGGCCAACTTGGTGCCTGCAGGTCAGCCAGGATGGTACTGGCCACGGGCGCTCTTCTGGAAGCTTTCTATTGCCCTGCCTGAGATACCCCTCCTGTCCCGGCCCCCACTCCTTTTTTTCCTTCCTCACCTCAGCCCGGAGAGATATTCCAGTGGAAGTTATGGGTGACACATCCTCTTCTTTACAGGTGGCAGCCTGGCAACTCCTGCCGAAAGTCCAGCAGAGCCCCACTCACACCGGGCCACGAACAAAGCCGTGGACCCTCACACCCTCCCACCAGCACAGCCCCGAGACTGCTGACGGGGCAGAGAATATGGAGTCAGGCACAGCTGCAGGGGCTATTGCTGCCTGGAGTGCTGTTTATATTGACCTCAACACAGGCACACCTGGGGAGGGCTTGCCGGCAGGGTCAGGCTGCCCAGGTCAGCTAATCCTCAGCCCTCAGGGAATCACATTGCAGAATATGGACCTCGCTAAGACAGAATATTCGCCAAGGAAAAAATGGACACAATGCCATTTGCAGCACCGTAGATGAGTCTCGAGGTAATCACGTGACTTGGAGTAAGTCAGAAAGTGAAAGACACATATCATATCATATCACTTATAGGTGTTACCTATAAATTGATACCAGGGCAGATATTTCCACGGAGAAGGGCAATCACAGATTCATTAAACAAACTTATGGTTCACCAAAGGAAAGGTGTGAGGATTGAATTCATTACGATATTCGTGTTAACTGACAGATACAAACACAGTAGACGTATATAATCACCAAAGACCTACGGAGTACCAAGAGAAGACTACTCAACATTCTGTCATAACGTACATGGGAAAAGGATCCCAGGAAGAACAGACATATGTATATGTGTAAAAGAACCACCTCTTGCACACCTACAACAAGCTAAACGTTGTACTCAAACTTGCTGTAATAAAAAATAAAAAATTAAATTAAAAACACGAACAAGAAGTAGTGAGACAAACTTGAGGGGCTTTCTCCTGGCACATTCCGTTGTACACTCCAATCTAGAACACGACTTCCATTGAGGCTCTGCTGCCCTAGTAACCAGATTTGGTAAGGGAGAACTGCTGCCACCTTGTGGCCGTTTCACACAACTGCAGGTTTAATGCCAGCGCTAATGGTCAGTGGATATTCCAAATCATTACAGGCCTGTAAATGACACCTGCCCTGAAAACAAATCCTGGGGTCCTATATCGACCAAAAAATTCAAAAGACGTCCATATTTCAAAACGACAGTTTCAAGAGGCATATTTCACGCACATTAGTGTTCTGCTTCTTTTGCTTTCTTTCTTTCTTTGTTAAAAAAAAACGGGAATGGAGAAAGGCAACCCTCAGAATGGGCGAAAACGTTCACAAACGAATCAATGGACAAAGGTTTAATCTCCAATATATATAAACAGCTCATGCAGCTTAATATTAATAAAACAAACAACCCAATACAAAAATGGGCAGAAGATCTAAAGAGACGTTTCTTCAAAGAAGACACAGAGATGGCCAAGACGCACATGAAAAGCTGCTCAACATCACTAATTATTAGAGAAATGCAAATCAAAACTACAATGAGGTAAGACCTCACACCTGTTAGAATCGGCATCATCAGATAATCTACAATCAACAAATTCTGGGGACGGTGTGGACAAAAGGAACCCTCTTCCGCTATTGGTGGGAATGTAAATTGATACAGTCACTATGGAGAACAGTATGGAGGTTCCTTTAAAAAACTAAAAAGAGGGCCTCCCTGGTGGCGCAGTGGTTGAGAGTCCGCCTGCCGATGGAGGGGATACGGGTTCGTGCCCCGGTCCGGGAGGATCCCATATGCCGCGGAGCGGCTGGGCCCGTGAGCCATGGCCGCTGAGCCTGCGCGTCCGGAGCCTGTGCTCCGCAGCGGGAGAGGCCACAACAGTGAGAGGCCCGCATACCGCAAAAAAAAAAAAAAAAAAAAAAAAAAACTAAAAAGAGAATTACCATAGGAATCAGCAATCCCACTTCTGGGCATATACCCTGAGAAAACCATAAATCACAAAGACACATTCAACACAATGTTCATTGCAGCACTATTTACAATAGCCAGGTAATGGAAGCAACCTAAATGCCCACAGACAGACGAATGGATAAAGATGTGGTACATATATAAAATGGAATATTACTCAGCCATAAAAAGGAATGAAACTGGGTCATTTGTAGAGAAGTTGATGGATCTAGAGACTGTCATACAGAGTGAAGTAAGCCAGAAAGAGAAAAACAAATATTGTATATTGATGCCTATATGTGGAACCTAGAAAAATGGTAGAGATGAACTGGTTTGCAGGGCAGAAATAGAGACACAGAGGTATAGAACAAACGTATGGACACAAAGTGGGGGAAGCCATGGGGTGGTGGTGGTGGGATGAGTTGGGAGATTAGGATTGACCTGTATACATATCTATGCATAAAATAGATAACTAATAATAACCTACTGTATAAAAAATAACTAAAATTAAATTTCAAAATTTTAAAAAATAAAATGTAAAAATAAAACAGAAAAAAAGTTCTTCCATTCACACTGATGTATTTATACGAATGAATTATTTCCATGCTTATATCTATAAATACATAAATGAGGAATAAAATCCAACTTGAACCAAAAAAGAAAAAAAAAAAAAAAACTGAACCTAACACTTATACAGAGGAAAACACTACCAAGGCACTTGCTCCAGTGGTAAACAATTCTGAAATTGGTCAGAGGTGGGGAATCATCTCCCATACAGCCAGCAGCCCCGCCCGCCCACGCAAGGAGCATCCTCATTGCAAAGCTGGGAGACCGTGCCGAGGCCTCTGTGAGTAAACGTGAGCTGAGCCCCAGGCCAGATGCTGCTGAACTGTTCCCACCCTTCCCAGGTGAAACACCTGAATATGTACAAGGGCTTGAAAGCCTAGAGGAAGGGCCGTGGAGCCACACCAGCGACAGCACGCAGGCCAACTTGGTGCCTGCAGGTCAGCCAGGATGGTACTGGCCACGGGCGCTCTTCTGGAAGCTTTCTATTGCCCTGCCTGAGATACCCCTCCTGTCCCGGCCCCCACTCCTTTTTTTCCTTCCTCACCTCAGCCCGGAGAGATATTCCAGTGGAAGTTATCGGTGACACATCCTCTTCTTTACAGGTGGCAGCCTGGCAACTCCTGCCGAAAGTCCAGCGGAGCCCCACTCACACCGGGCCACCCACAAAGCCGTGGACCCTCACACCCTCCCACCAGCACAGCCCCGAGACTGCTGACGGGGCAGAGAATATGGAGTAAGGCACAGCTGCAGGGGCTATTGCTGCCTGGAGTGCTGTTTATATTGACCTCAACCCAGGCACACCTGGGGAGGGCTTGCCGGCAGGGTCAGGCTGCCCAGGTCAGCTAATCCTCAGCCCTCAGGGAATCACATTGCAGAAAATGGACCTCGCTAAGACAGAATATTTGCCAAGGAGAAAAAGGACACAATGCCATTTGCAGCACCGTAGATGAGTCTCGAGGTAATCACGTGACTTGGAGTAAGTCAGAAAGTGAAAGACACATATCATATCATATCACTTATAGGTGTTACCTATAAATTGATACCAGGGCAGATATTTCCACGGAGAAGGGCAATCACAGATTCATTAAACAAACTTATGGTTCACCAAAGGAAAGGTGTGAGGATTGAATTCATTACGATATTGGGGTTAACAGACAGATACAAACACAGTAGACGTATATAATCACCAATGACCTACGGAGTACCAAGAGAAGACTACTCAACATTCTGTCATAACGTACATGGGAAAAGGATCCCAGGAAGAACAGACATATGTATATGTGTAAAAGAACCACCTCTTGCACACCTACAACAAGCTAAACGTTGTACTCAAACTTGCTGTAATAAAAAATAAAAAATTAAATTAAAAACACGAACAAGAAGTAGTGAGACAAACTTGAGGGGCTTTCTCCTGGCACATTCCGTTCTACATTCCAATCTCGAACAGGACTTCCATTGAGGCTCTGCTGCCCTAGTAACCAGATTTGGTAAGGGAGAACTGCTGCCACCTTGTGGCCGTTTCACACAACTGCAGGTTTAATGCCAGCGCTAATGGTCAGTGGATATTCCAAATCATTACAGGCCTGTAAATGACACCTGCCCTGAAAACAAATCCTGGGGTCATATATCGACCAAAAAATTCAAAAGACGTCCATATTTCAAAACGACAGTTTCAAGAGGCATATTTCACGCACATTAGTGTTCTGCTTCTTTTGCTTGCTTTCTTTCTTTGTTAAAAAAAACGGGAATGGAAAAAGGCAACCCTCAGAATGGGCGAAAACGTTCACAAACGAATCAATGGACAAAGGTTTAATCTCCAATATATATAAACAGCTCATGCAGCTTAATATTAATAAAACAAACAACCCAATACAAAAATGGGCAGAAGATCTAAAGAGACGTTTCTTCAAAGAAGACACAGAGATGGCCAAGACGCACATGAAAAGCTGCTCAACATCACTAATTATTAGAGAAATGCAAATCAAAACTACAATGAGGTAAGACCTCACACCTGTTAGAATCGGCATCATCAGATAATCTACAAACAACAAATTCTGGGGAGGGTGTGGACAAAAGGAACCCTCTTCCGCTATTGGTGGGAATGTAAATTGATACAGTCACTATGGAGAACAGTATGGAGGTTCCTTTAAAAAACTAAAAAGAGAATTACCATAGGATCCAGCAATCCCACTTCTGGGCATATACCCAGAGAAAACCATAAATCACAGAGACACATTCACCACAATGTTCATTGCAGCACTATTTACAATAGCCAGGTTATGGAAGCAACATAAATGCCCACAGACAGACGAATGGATAAAGATGTGGTACATATATAAAATGGAATATTACTCAGCCATAAAAAGGAATGAAACTGGGTCATTTGTAGAGAAGTTGATGGATCTAGAGACTGTCATACAGAGTGAAGTAAGCCAGAAAGAGAAAAACAAATATTGTATATTAATGCCTATATGTGGAACCTAGAAAAATGGTAGAGATGAACTGGTTTGCAGGGCAGAAATAGAGACACAGAGGTAGAGAACAAACGTATGGACACAAAGTGGGGGAAGCCATGGGGTGGTGGTGGTGGGATGACTTGGGAGATTAGGATTGACCTGTATACATGTCTATGCATAAAATAGATAACTAATAATAACCTACTGTATAAAAAATAACTAAAATTAAATTTCAAAATTTTAAAAAATAAAATGTAAAAATAAAACAGAAAAAAAGTTCTTCCATTCACACTGATGTATTTATACGAATGAATTATTTCCATGCTTATATCTATAAATACATAAATGAGGAATAAAATCTAACTTGAACCAAAAAAGAAAAAAAAAACTGAACCTAACAGTTATACAGAGGAAAACACTACCAAGGCACTTGCTCCAGTGGTAAACAATTCTGAAATTGGTCAGAGGTGGGGAATCATCTCCCATACAGCCAGCAGCCCCGCCCGCCCACGCAAAGAGCATCCTCATTGCAAAGCTGGGAGACCGTGCCGAGGCCTCTGTGAGTAAACGTGAGCTGAGCCCCAGGCCAGATGCTGCTGAACTGTTCCCACCCTTCCCAGGTGAAACACCTGAATATGTACAAGGGCTTGAAAGCCTAGAGGAAGGGCCGTGGAGCCACACCAGCGACAGCACGCAGGCCAACTTGGTGCCTGCAGGTCAGCCAGGATGGTACTGGCCACGGGCGCTCTTCTGGAAGCTTTCTATTGCCCTGCCTGAGATACCCCTCCTGTCCCGGCCCCCACTCCTTTTTTTCCTTCCTCACCTCAGCCCGGAGAGATATTCCAGTGGAAGTTATGGGTGACACATCCTCTTCTTTACAGGTGGCAGCCTGGCAACTCCTGCCGAAAGTCCAGCAGAGCCCCACTCACACCGGGCCACCCACAAAGCCGTGGACCCTCACACCCTCCCACCAGCACAGCCCCGAGACTGCTGACGGGGCAGAGAATATGGAGTAAGGCACAGCTGCAGGGGCTATTGCTGCCTGGAGTGCTGTTTATATTGACCTCAACCCAGGCACACCTGGGGAGGGCTTGCCGGCAGGGTCAGGCTGCCCAGGTCAGCTAATCCTCAGCCTTCAGGGAATCACATTGCAGAATATGGACCTCGCTAAGACAGAATATTCGCCAAGGAAAAGAAGGACACAATGCCATTTGCAGCACCGTAGATGAGTCTCGAGGTAATCACGTGACTTGGAGTAAGTCAGAAAGTAAAAGACACATATCATATCATATCACTTATAGGTGTTACCTATAAATTGATACCAGGGCAGATATTTCCACGGAGAAGGGCAATCACAGATTCATTAAACAAACTTATGGTTCACCAAAGGAAAGGTGTGAGGATTGAATTCATTACGATATTGGGGTTAACAGACAGATACAAACACAGTAGACGTATATAATCACCAATGACATACGGAGTACCAAGAGAAGACTACTCAACATTCTGTCATAACGTACATGGGAAAAGGATCCCAGGAAGAACAGACATATGTATATGTGTAAAAGAACCACCTCTTGCACACCTACAACAAGCTAAACGTTGTACTCAAACTTGCTGGAATAAAAAAATAAAAAATTAAATTAAAAACACGAACAAGAAGTAGTGAGACAAACTTGAGGGGCTTTCTCCTGGCACATTCCGTTCTACATTCCAATCTAGAACTGACTTCCATTGAGGCTCTGCTGCCCTAGTAACCAGATTTGGTAAGGGAGAACTGCTGCCACCTTGTGGCCGTTTCACACAACTGCAGGTTTAATGCCAGCGCTAATGGTCAGTGGATATTCCAAATCATTACAGGCCTGTAAATGACACCTGCCCTGAAAACAAATCCTGGGGTCATATATCGACCAAAAAATTCAAAAGACGTCCATATTTCAAAACGACAGTTTCAAGAGGCATATTTCACGCACATTAGTGTTCTGCTTCTTTTGCTTGCTTTCTTTCTTTGTTAAAAAAAACGGGAATGGAAAAAGGCAACCCTCAGAATGGGCGAAAACGTTCACAAACGAATCAATGGACAAAGGTTTAATCTCCAATATATATAAACAGCTCATGCAGCTTAATATTAATAAAACAAACAACCCAATACAAAAATGGGCAGAAGATCTAAAGAGACGTTTCTTCAAAGAAGACACAGAGATGGCCAAGACGCACATGAAAAGCTGCTCAACATCACTAATTATTAGAGAAATGCAAATCAAAACTACAATGAGGTAAGACCTCACACCTGTTAGAATCGGCATCATCAGATAATCTACAAACAACAAATTCTGGGGAGGGTGTGGACAAAAGGAACCCTCTTCCGCTATTGGTGGGAATGTAAATTGATACAGTCACTATGGAGAACAGTATGGAGGTTCCTTTAAAAAACTAAAAAGAGAATTACCATAGGATCCAGCAATCCCACTTCTGGGCATATACCCAGAGAAAACCATAAATCACAGAGACACATTCACCACAATGTTCATTGCAGCACTATTTACAATAGCCAGGTTATGGAAGCAACATAAATGCCCACAGACAGACGAATGGATAAAGATGTGGTACATATATAAAATGGAATATTACTCAGCCATAAAAAGGAATGAAACTGGGTCATTTGTAGAGAAGTTGATGGATCTAGAGACTGTCATACAGAGTGAAGTAAGCCAGAAAGAGAAAAACAAATATTGTATATTAATGTCTATATGTGGAACCTAGAAAAATGGTAGAGATGAACTGGTTTGCAGGGCAGAAATAGAGACACAGAGGTAGAGAACAAACGTATGGACACAAAGTGGGGGAAGCCATGGGGTGGTGGTGGTGGGATGACTTGGGAGATTAGGATTGACCTGTATACATGTCTATGCATAAAATAGATAACTAATAATAACCTACTGTATAAAAAATAACTAAAATTAAATTTCAAAATTTTAAAAAATAAAATGTAAAAATAAAACAGAAAAAAAGTTCTTCCATTCACACTGATGTATTTATACGAATGAATTATTTCCATGCTTATATCCATAAATACATAAATGAGGAATAAAATCTAACTTGAACCAAAAAAGAAAAAAAAAAACTGAACCTAACAGTTATACAGAGGAAAACACTACCAAGGCACTTGCTCCAGTGGTAAACAATTCTGAAATTGGTCAGAGGTGGGGAATCATCTCCCATACAGCCAGCAGCCCCGCCCGCCCACGCAAGGAGCATCCTCATTGCAAAGCTGGGAGACCATGCCGAGGCCTCTGTGAGTAAACGTGAGCTGAGCCCCAGGCCAGATGCTGCTGAACTGTTCCCACCCTTCCCAGGTGAAACACCTGAATATGTACAAGGGCTTGAAAGCCTAGAGGAAGGGCCGTGGAGCCACACCAGCGACAGCACGCAGGCCAACTTGGTGCCTGCAGGTCAGCCAGGATGGTACTGGCCACGGGCGCTCTTCTGGAAGCTTTCTATTGCCCTGCCTGAGATACCCCTCCTGTCCCGGCCCCCACTCCTTTTTTTCCTTCCTCACCTCAGCCCGGAGAGATATTCCAGTGGAAGTTATGGGTGACACATCCTCTTCTTTACAGGTGGCAGCCTGGCAACTCCTGCCGAAAGTCCAGCAGAGCCCCACTCACACCGGGCCACCCACAAAGCCGTGGACCCTCACACCCTCCCACCAGCACAGCCCCGAGACTGCTGACGGGGCAGAGAATATGGAGTCAGGCACAGCTGCAGGGGCTATTGCTGCCTGGAGTGCTGTTTATATTGACCTCAACCCAGGCACACCTGGGGAGGGCTTGCCGGCAGGGTCAGGCTGCCCAGGTCAGCTAATCCTCAGCCCTCAGGGAATCACATTGCAGAAAATGGACCTCGCTAAGACAGAATATTTGCCAAGGAGAAAAAGGACACAATGCCATTTGCAGCACCGTAGATGAGTCTCGAGGTAATCACGTGACTTGGAGTAAGTCAGAAAGTGAAAGACACATATCATATCATATCACTTATAGGTGTTACCTATAAATTGATACCAGGGCAGATATTTCCACGGAGAAGGGCAATCACAGATTCATTAAACAAACTTATGGTTCACCAAAGGAAAGGTGTGAGGATTGAATTCATTACGATATTGGGGTTAACAGACAGATACAAACACAGTAGACGTATATAATCACCAATGACCTACGGAGTACCAAGAGAAGACTACTCAACATTCTGTCATAACGTACATGGGAAAAGGATCCCAGGAAGAACAGACATATGTATATGTGTAAAAGAACCACCTCTTGCACACCTACAACAAGCTAAACGTTGTACTCAAACTTGCTGTAATAAAAAATAAAAAATTAAATTAAAAACACGAACAAGAAGTAGTGAGACAAACTTGAGGGGCTTTCTCCTGGCACATTCCTTTCTACATTCCAATCTCGAACACGACTTCCATTGAGGCTCTGCTGCCCTAGTAACCAGATTTGGTAAGGGAGAACTGCTGCCACCTTGTGGCCGTTTCACACAACTGCAGGTTTAATGCCAGCGCTAATGGTCAGTGGATATTCCAAATCATTACAGGCCTGTAAATGACACCTGCCCTGAAAACAAATCCTGGGGTCATATATCGACCAAAAAATTCAAAAGACGTCCATATTTCAAAACGACAGTTTCAAGAGGCATATTTCACGCACATTAGTGTTCTGCTTCTTTTGCTTGCTTTCTTTCTTTGTTAAAAAAAACGGGAATGGAAAAAGGCAACCCTCAGAATGGGCGAAAACGTTCACAAACGAATCAATGGACAAAGGTTTAATCTCCAATATATATAAACAGCTCATGCAGCTTAATATTAATAAAACAAACAACCCAATACAAAAATGGGCAGAAGATCTAAAGAGACGTTTCTTCAAAGAAGACACAGAGATGGCCAAGACGCACATGAAAAGCTGCTCAACATCACTAATTATTAGAGAAATGCAAATCAAAACTACAATGAGGTAAGACCTCACACCTGTTAGAATCGGCATCATCAGATAATCTACAAACAACAAATTCTGGGGAGGGTGTGGACAAAAGGAACCCTCTTCCGCTATTGGTGGGAATGTAAATTGATACAGTCACTATGGAGAACAGTATGGAGGTTCCTTTAAAAAACTAAAAAGAGAATTACCATAGGATACAGCAATCCCACTTCTGGGCATATACCCTGAGAAAACCATAAATCACAGAGACACATTCACCACAATGTTCATTGCAGCACTATTTACAATAGCCAGGTAATGGAAGCAACCTAAATGCCCACAGACAGACGAATGGATAAAGATGTGGTACATATACAAAATGGAATATTACTCAGCCATAAAAAGGAATGAAACTGGGTCATTTGTAGAGAAGTTGATGGATCTAGAGACTGTCATACAGAGTGAAGTAAGCCAGAAAGAGAAAAACAAATATTGTATATTAATGCCTATATGTGGAACCTAGAAAAATGGTAGAGATGAACTGGTTTGCAGGGCAGAAATAGAGACACAGAGGTAGAGAACAAACGTATGGACACAAAGTGGGGGAAGCCATGGGGTGGTGGTGGTTGGATGAGTTGGGAGATTAGGATTGACCTGTATACATGTCTATGCATAAAATAGATAACTAATAATAACCTACTGTATAAAAAAATAACTAAAATTAAATTTCAAATTTTTTAAAAATAAAATGTAAAAATAAAACAGAAAAAAAGTTCTTCCATTCACACTGATGTATTTATACGAATGAATTATTTCCATGCTTATATCTATATATACATAAATGAGGAATAAAATCTAACTTGAACCAAAAAAGAAAAAAAAATGAACCTAACAGTTATACAGAGGAAAACACTACCAAGGCACTTGCTCCAGTGGTAAACAATTCTGAAATTGGTCAGAGGTGGGGAATCATCTCCCATACAGCCAGCAGCCCCGCCCGCCCACGCAAGGAGCATCCTCATTGCAAAGCTGGGAGACCGTGCCGAGGCCTCTGTGAGTAAACGTGAGCTGAGCCCCAGGCCAGATGCTGCTGAACTGTTCCCACCCTTCCCAGGTGAAACACCTGAATATGTACAAGGGCTTGAAAGCCTAGAGGAAGGGCCGTGGAGCCACACCAGCGACAGCACGAAGGCCAACTTGGTGCCTGCAGGTCAGCCAGGATGGTACTGGCCACGGGCGCTCTTCTGGAAGCTTTCTATTGCCCTGCCTGAGATACCCCTCCTGTCCCGGCCCCCACTCCTTTTTTTCCTTCCTCACCTCAGCCCGGAGAGATATTCCAGTGGAAGTTATGGGTGACACATCCTCTTCTTTACAGGTGGCAGCCTGGCAACTCCTGCCGAAAGTCCAGCAGAGCCCCACTCACACCGCGCCACCCACAAAGCCGTGGACCCTCACACCCTCCCACCAGCACAGCCCCGAGACTGCTGACGGGGCAGAGAATATGGAGTCAGGCACAGCTGCAGGGGCTATTGCTGCCTGGAGTGCTGTTTATATTGACCTCAACCCAGGCACACCTGGGGAGGGCTTGCCGGCAGGGTCAGGCTGCCCAGGTCAGCTAATCCTCAGCCCTCAGGGAATCACATTGCAGAAAATGGACCTCGCTAAGACAGAATATTCGCCAAGGAGAAAAAGGACACAATGCCATTTGCAGCACCGTAGATGAGTCTCGAGGTAATCACGTGACTTGGAGTAAGTCAGAAAGTGAAAGACACATATCATATCATATCACTTATAGGTGTTACCTATAAATTGATACCAGGGCAGATATTTCCACGGAGAAGGGCAATCACAGATTCATTAAACAAACTTATGGTTCACCAAAGGAAAGGTGTGAGGATTGAATTCATTACGATATTGGGGTTAACAGACATATACAAACACAGTAGACGTATATAATCACCAAAGACCTACGGAGTACCAAGAGAAGACTACTCAACATTCTGTCATAACGTACATGGGAAAAGGATCCCAGGAAGAACAGACATATGTATATGTGTAAAAGAACCACCTCTTGCACACCTACAACAAGCTAAACGTTGTACTCAAACTTGCTGTAATAAAAAATAAAAAATTAAATTAAAAACACGAACAAGAAGTAGTGAGACAAACTTGAGGGGCTTTCTCCTGGCACATTCCGTTCTACATTCCAATCTAGAACGCGACTTCCATTGAGGCTCTGCTGCCCTAGTAACCAGATTTGGTAAGGGAGAACGGCTGCAACCTTGTGGCCGTTTCACACAACAGCAGCTTTAATCCCAGCGCTAATGGTCAGTGGATATTCCAAATCATTACAGGCCTGTAAATGACACCTGCCCTGAAAACAAATCCTGGGGTCATATATCGACCAAAAAATTCAAAAGACGTCCATATTTCAAAACGACAGTTTCAAGAGGCATATTTCACGCACATTAGTGTTCTGATTCTTTTGCTTGCTTTCTTTCTTTGTTAAAAATACGGGAATGGAAAAAGTTAAGCCTCAGAAGGGGCGAAACGTTCACAAACGAATCAATGGACAAAGGTTTAATCTCCAATATATATATACAGCTCATGCAGCTTAATATTAATACAAGAAACAACCCAATACAAAAACGGGCAGAAGATCTAAATAGACGTTTCTTCAAAGAAGACACAGAGATGGCCAAGACGCACATGAAAAGCTGCTCAACATCACTAATTATTAGAGAAATGCAAATCAAAACTACAATGAGGTAAGACCTCACACCTGTTAGAATCGGCATCATCAGATAATCTACAAACAACAAATTCTGGGGAGGGTATGGACAAAAGGAACCCTCTTCCGCTATTGGTGGGAATGTAAATTGATACAGTCACTATGGAGAACAGTATGGAGGTTCCTTTAAAAAACTAAAAAGAGAATTACCATAGGATCCAGCAATCCCACTTCTGGGCATATACCCAGAGAAAACCATAAATCACAGAGACACATTCACCACAATGTTCATTGCAGCACTATTTACAATAGCCAGGTAATGGAAGCAACCTAAATGCCCACAGACAGACGAATGGATAAAGATGTGGTACATATATAAAATGGAATATTACTCAGCCATAAAAAGGAATGAAACTGAGTCATTTGTAGAGAAGTTGATGGATCTAGAGACTGTCATACAGAGTGAAGTAAGCCAGAAAGAGAAAAACAAATATTGTATATTAATGCCTATATTTGGAACCTAGAAAAATGCTACAGATGAACTGGTTTGCAGGGCAGAAATAGAGACACAGAGGTAGAGAAAAAACGTATGGACACAAAGTGGGGGAAGCCATGGGGTGGTGGTGGTGGGATGAGTTGGGAGATTGGGATTGACCTGTATACAAGTCTATGCATAAAATAGATAACTAATAATAACCTAGTGTATAAAAAAATAAATAAAATTAAATTTCAAAATTTTAAAAAATAAAATGTAAAAGTAAAACAGAAAAAAAGTTCTTCCATTCACACTGATGTATTTATACGAATGAATTATTTCCATGCTTATATCTATAAATACATAAAAGAGGAATAAAATCTAACTTGAACCAAAAAAGAAAAAAAAAAAACTGAACCTAACAGTTATACAGAGGAAAACACTACCAAGGCACTTGCTCCAGTGGTAAACAATTCTGAAATTGGTCAGAGGTGGGGAATCATCTCCCATACAGCCAGCATCCCCACCCGCCCAGGCAAAGAGCGTCCTTATTGCAAAGCTGGGGGACCGTGCCGAGTCCTCTGTGAGTAAACGTGAGCTGAGCCCCAGGCCAGCTGCTGCTGAACTGTTCCCACCCTTCCCAGGTGAAACACCTGAATATGTACAAGGGCTTTAAAGCCTAGAGGAAGGGCCATGGAGCCACACCAGCGAAAGCACGCAGGCCAACTTGGTGCCTGCAGGTCAGCCAGGATGGTACTGGCCACGGGCGCTCCTCTGGAAGCTTTCTATTGCCCTGCCTGAGATACCCCTCCTGTCCCGGCCCCCACTCCTTTTTTTCCTTCCTCACCTCAGCCCGGAGAGATATTCCAGTGGAAGTTATGGGTGACACATCCTCTTCTTTACAGGTGGCAGCCTGGCAACTCCTGCCGAAAGTCCAGCAGAGCCCCACTCACACCGGGCCACCCACAAAGCCGTGGACCCTCACACCCTCCCACCAGCACAGCCCCGAGACTGCTGACGGGGCAGAGAATATGGAGTCAGGCACAGCTGCAGGGGCTATTGCTGCCTGGAGTGCTGTTTATATTGACCTCAACCCAGGCACACCTGGGGAGGGCTTGCCGGCAGGGTCAGGCTGCCCAGGTCAGCTAATCCTCAGCCCTCAGGGAATCACATTGCAGAAAATGGACCTCGCTAAGACAGAATATTCGCCAAGGAGAAAAAGGACACAATGCCATTTGCAGCACCGTAGATGAGTCTCGAGGTAATCACGTGACTTGGAGTAAGTCAGAAAGTGAAAGACACATATCATATCATATCACTTATAGGTGTTACCTATAAATTGATACCAGGGCAGATATTTCCACGGAGAAGGGCAATCACAGATTCATTAAACAAACTTATGGTTCACCAAAGGAAAGGTGTGAGGATTGAATTCATTACGATATTGGGGTTAACAGACATATACAAACACAGTAGACGTATATAATCACCAAAGACCTACGGAGTACCAAGAGAAGACTACTCAACATTCTGTCATAACGTACATGGGAAAAGGATCCCAGGAAGAACAGACATATGTATATGTGTAAAAGAACCACCTCTTGCACACCTACAACAAGCTAAACGTTGTACTCAAACTTGCTGTAATAAAAAATAAAAAATTAAATTAAAAACACGAACAAGAAGTAGTGAGACAAACTTGAGGGGCTTTCTCCTGGCACATTCCGTTCTACATTCCAATCTAGAACGCGACTTCCATTGAGGCTCTGCTGCCCTAGTAACCAGATTTGGTAAGGGAGAACGGCTGCAACCTTGTGGCCGTTTCACACAACAGCAGCTTTAATCCCAGCGCTAATGGTCAGTGGATATTCCAAATCATTACAGGCCTGTAAATGACACCTGCCCTGAAAACAAATCCTGGGGTCATATATCGACCAAAAAATTCAAAAGACGTCCATATTTCAAAACAACAGTTTCAAGAGGCATATTTCACGCACATTAGTGTTCTGATTCTTTTGCTTGCTTTCTTTCTTTGTTAAAAAAACGGGAATGGAAAAAGTTAACCCTCAGAAGGGGCGAAACGTTCACAAACGAATCAATGGACAAAGGTTTAATCTCCAATATATATATACAGCTCATGCAGCTTAATATTAATACAAGAAACAACCCAATACAAAAACGGGCAGAAGATCTAAATAGACGTTTCTTCACAGAAGACACAGATATGGCCAAGACGCACATGAAAAGCTGCTCAACATCACTAATTATTAGAGAAATGCAAATCAAAACTACAATGAGGTAAGACCTCACACCTGTTAGAATCGGCATCATCAGATAATCTACAAACAACAAATTCTGGGGAGGGTATGGACAAAAGGAACCCTCTTCCGCTATTGGTGGGAATGTAAATTGATACAGTCACTATGGAGAACAGTATGGAGGTTCCTTTAAAAAACTAATAAGAGAATTACCATAGGATCCAGCAATCCCACTTCTGGGCATATACCCAGAGAAAACCATAAATCACAGAGACACATTCACCACAATGTTCATTGCAGCACTATTTACAATAGCCAGGTAATGGAAGCAACCTAAATGCCCACAGACAGACGAATGGATAAAGATGTGGTACATATATAAAATGGAATATTACTCAGCCATAAAAAGGAATGAAACTGAGTCATTTGTAGAGAAGTTGATGGATCTAGAGACTGTCATACAGAGTGAAGTAAGCCAGAAAGAGAAAAACAAATATTGTATATTAATGCCTATATGTGGAACCTAGAAAAATGCTACAGATGAACTGGTTTGCAGGGCAGAAATAGAGACACAGAGGTAGAGAACAAACGTATGGACACAAAGTGGGGGAAGCCATGGGGTGGTGGTGGTGGGATGAGTTGGGAGATTGGGATTGACCTGTATACATATCTATGCATAAAATAGATAACTAATAATAACCTAGTGTATAAAAAAATAAAAAAAATTAAATTTCAAAATTTTTAAAAATAAAATGTAAAAATAAAACAGAAAAAAAGTTCTTCCATTCACACTGATGTATTTATAAGAATGAATTATTTCCATGCTTATATCTATAAATACATAAAAGAGGAATAAAATCTAACTTGAACCAAAAAAGAAAAAAAAAACTGAACCTAACAGTTATACAGAGGAAAACACTACCAAGGCACTTGCTCCAGTGGTAAACAATTCTGAAATTGGTCAGAGGTGGGGAATCATCTCCCATACAGCCAGCATCCCCACCCGCCCAGGCAAAGAGCGTCCTTATTGCAAAGCTGGGGGACCGTGCCGAGTCCTCTGTGAGTAAACGTGAGCTGAGCCCCAGGCCAGCTGCTGCTGAACTGTTCCCACCCTTCCCAGGTGAAACACCTGAATATGTACAAGGGCTTTAAAGCCTAGAGGAAGGGCCATGGAGCCACACCAGCGAAAGCACGCAGGCCAACTTGGTGCCTGCAGGTCAGCCAGGATGGTACTGGCCACGGGCGCTCCTCTGGAAGCTTTCTATTGCCCTGCCTGAGATACCCCTCCTGTCCCGGCCCCCACTCCTTTTTTTCCTTCCTCACCTCAGCCCGGAGAGATATTCCAGTGGAAGTTATGGGTGACACATCCTCTTCTTTACAGGTGGCAGCCTGGCAACTCCTGCCGAAAGTCCAGCAGAGCCCCACTCACACCGGGCCACCCACAAAGCCGTGGACCCTCACACCCTCCCACCAGCACAGCCCCGAGACTGCTGACGGGGCAGAGAATATGGAGTCAGGCACAGCTGCAGGGGCTATTGCTGCCTGGAGTGCTGTTTATATTGACCTCAACCCAGGCAACCCTGGGGAGGGCTTGCCGGCAGGGTCAGGCTGCCCAGGTCAGCTAATCCTCAGCCCTCAGGGAATCACATTGCAGAATATGGACCTCGCTAAGACAGAATATTCGCCAAGGAAAAAAAGGACACAATGCCATTTGCAGCACCTTAGATGAGTCTCGAGGTAATCACGTGACTTGGAGTAAGTCAGAAAGTGAAAGACACATATCATATCATATCACTTATAGGTGTTACCTATAAATTGATACCAGGGTAGATATTTCCACGGAGAAGGGCAATCACAGATTCATTAAACAAACTTATGGTTCACCAAAGGAAAGGTGTGAGGATTGAATTCATTACGATATTGGGGTTAACAGACAGATACAAACACAGTAGACGTATATAATCACCAAAGACCTACGGAGTACCAAGAGAAGACTACTCAACATTCTGTCATAACGTACATGGGAAAAGGATCCCAGGAAGAACAGACATATGTATATGTGTAAAAGAACCACCTCTTGCACACCTACAACAAGCTAAACGTTGTACTCAAACTTGCTGTAATAAAAAATAAAAAATTAAATTAAAAACACGAACAAGAAGTAGTGAGACAAACTTGAGGGTCTTTCTCCTGGCACATTCCGTTCTACATTCTAATCTAGAACACGACTTCCATTGAGGCTCTGCTGCCCTAGTAACCAGATTTGGTAAGGGAGAACTGCTGCCACCTTGTGGCCGTTTCACACAACTGCAGGTTTAATGCCAGCGCTAATGGTCAGTGGATATTCCAAATCATTACAGGCCTGTAAATGACACCTGCCCTGAAAACAAATCCTGTGGTCATATATCGACCAAAAAATTCAAAAGACGTCCATATTTTAAAACGACAGTTTCAAGAGGCATATTTCACTCACATTAGTGTTCTGCTTCTTTTGCTTTCTTTCTTTCTTTGTTAAAAAAATCGGGAATGGAGAAAGGCAACCCTCAGAATGGGCGAAAACGTTCACAAACGAATCAATGGACAAAGGTTTAATCTCCAATATATATAAACAGCTCATGCAGCTTAATATTAATAAAACAAACAACCCAATACAAAAATGGGCAGAAGATCTAAAGAGACGTTTCTTCAAAGAAGACACAGAGATGGCCAAGACGCACATGAAAAGCTGCTCAACATCATTAATTATTAGAGAAATGAAAATCAAAACTACAATGAGGGCTTCCCTGTTGGCGCAGTGGTTGAGAGTCCGCCTGCCGATGCAGGGGATGCGGGTTCGTGCCCCGGTCTGGGAAGATCCCACATGCCGCGGAGCGGCTAGGCCCGTGAGCCATGGCCGCTGAGCCTGCGCGTCCGGAGCCTGTGCTCCGCAATGGGAGAGGCCACAACAGTGAGAGGCCCGCATACCGCAAAAAACAAAACAAAAAAAAAAAAACAAAAAAAAACAAAAAAAAAAAAACTACAATGAGGTAAGACCTCACACCTGTTAGAATCGGCATCATCAGATAATCTACAATCAACAAATTCTGGGGACGGTGTGGACAAAAGGAACCCTCTTCCGCTATTGGTGGGAATGTAAATTGATACAGTCACTATGGAGAACAGTATGGAGGTTCCTTTAAAAAACTAAAAAGAGAATTACCATAGGATCCAGCAATCCCACTTCTGGGCATATACCCAGAGAAAACCATAAATCACAAAGACACATTCACCACAATGTTCATTGCAGCACTAATTACAATAGCCAGGTAATGGAAGCAACCTAAATGCCCACAGACAGACGAATGGATAAAGATGTGGTAGATATACAAAATGGAATATTACTCAGCCTTAAAAAGGAATGAAACTGGGTCATTTGTAGAGAAGTTGATGGATCTAGAGACTGTCATACAGAGTGAAGTAAGCCAGAAAGAGAAAAACAAATATTGTATATTAATGCCTATATGTGGAACCAAGAAAAATGGTAGAGATGAACTGGTTTGCAGGGCATAAATAAAGATACAGAGGTAGAGAACAAACGTATGGACACAAAGTGGGGGAAGCCATGGGGTGGTGGTGGTGGGATGAGTTGGGAGATTAGGATTGACCTGTATACATGTCTATGCATAAAATAGATAACTAATAATAACCTACTGTATAAAAAAATAACTAAAATTAAATTTCAAAATTTTAAAAAATAAAATGTAAAAATAAAACAGAAAAAAAGTTCTTCCATTCACACTGATGTATTTATACGAATGAATTATTTCCATGCTTATATCTATAAATACATAAATGAGGAATAAAATCTAACTTGAACCAAAAAAGAAAAAATAAAAAACTGAACCTAACAGTTATACAGAGGAAAACACTACCAAGGCACTTGCTCCACTGGTAAACAATTCTGAAATTGGTCAGAGGTGGGGAATCATCTCCCATACAGCCAGCAGCCCCGCCCGCCCACGCAAGGAGCATCCTCATTGCAAAGCTGGGAGACCGTGCCAAGGCCTCTGTGAGTAAACGTGAGCTGAGCCCCAGGCCAGATGCTGCTGAACTGTTCCCACGCTTCCCAGGTGAAATACCTGAATATGTACAAGGGCTTGAAAGCCTAGAGGAAGGGCCGTGGAGCCACACCAGCGACAGCACGCAGGCCAACTTGGTGCCTGCAGGTCAGCCAGGATGGTACTGGCCACGGGCGCTCTTCTGGAAGCTTTCTATTGCCCTGCCTGAGATACCCCTCCTGTCCCGGCCCCCACTCCTTTTTTTCCTTCCTCACCTCAGCCCGGAGAGATATTCCAGTGGAAGTTATGGGTGACACATCCTCTTCTTTACAGGTGGCAGCCTGGCAACTCCTGCCGAAAGTCCAGCAGAGCCCCACTCACACCGGGCCACGAACAAAGCCGTGGACCCTCACACCCTCCCACCAGCACAGCCCCGAGACTGCTGACGGGGCAGAGAATATGGAGTCAGGCACAGCTGCAGGGGCTATTGCTGCCTGGAGTGCTGTTTATATTGACCTCAACACAGGCACACCTGGGGAGGGCTTGCCGGCAGGGTCAGGCTGCCCAGGTCAGCTAATCCTCAGCCCTCAGGGAATCACATTGCAGAATATGGACCTCGCTAAGACAGAATATTCGCCAAGGAAAAAATGGACACAATGCCATTTGCAGCACCGTAGATGAGTCTCGAGGTAATCACGTGACTTGGAGTAAGTCAGAAAGTGAAAGACACATATCATATCATATCACTTATAGGTGTTACCTATAAATTGATACCAGGGCAGATATTTCCACGGAGAAGGGCAATCACAGATTCATTAAACAAACTTATGGTTCACCAAAGGAAAGGTGTGAGGATTGAATTCATTACGATATTCGTGTTAACTGACAGATACAAACACAGTAGACGTATATAATCACCAAAGACCTACGGAGTACCAAGAGAAGACTACTCAACATTCTGTCATAACGTACATGGGAAAAGGATCCCAGGAAGAACAGACATATGTATATGTGTAAAAGAACCACCTCTTGCACACCTACAACAAGCTAAACGTTGTACTCAAACTTGCTGTAATAAAAAATAAAAAATTAAATTAAAAACACGAACAAGAAGTAGTGAGACAAACTTGAGGGGCTTTCTCCTGGCACATTCCGTTGTACACTCCAATCTAGAACACGACTTCCATTGAGGCTCTGCTGCCCTAGTAACCAGATTTGGTAAGGGAGAACTGCTGCCACCTTGTGGCCGTTTCACACAACTGCAGGTTTAATGCCAGCGCTAATGGTCAGTGGATATTCCAAATCATTACAGGCCTGTAAATGACACCTGCCCTGAAAACAAATCCTGGGGTCCTATATCGACCAAAAAATTCAAAAGACGTCCATATTTCAAAACGACAGTTTCAAGAGGCATATTTCACGCACATTAGTGTTCTGCTTCTTTTGCTTTCTTTCTTTCTTTGTTAAAAAAAAACGGGAATGGAGAAAGGCAACCCTCAGAATGGGCGAAAACGTTCACAAACGAATCAATGGACAAAGGTTTAATCTCCAATATATATAAACAGCTCATGCAGCTTAATATTAATAAAACAAACAACCCAATACAAAAATGGGCAGAAGATCTAAAGAGACGTTTCTTCAAAGAAGACACAGAGATGGCCAAGACGCACATGAAAAGCTGCTCAACATCACTAATTATTAGAGAAATGCAAATCAAAACTACAATGAGGTAAGACCTCACACCTGTTAGAATCGGCATCATCAGATAATCTACAATCAACAAATTCTGGGGACGGTGTGGACAAAAGGAACCCTCTTCCGCTATTGGTGGGAATGTAAATTGATACAGTCACTATGGAGAACAGTATGGAGGTTCCTTTAAAAAACTAAAAAGAGGGCCTCCCTGGTGGCGCAGTGGTTGAGAGTCCGCCTGCCGATGGAGGGGATACGGGTTCGTGCCCCGGTCCGGGAGGATCCCATATGCCGCGGAGCGGCTGGGCCCGTGAGCCATGGCCGCTGAGCCTGCGCGTCCGGAGCCTGTGCTCCGCAGCGGGAGAGGCCACAACAGTGAGAGGCCCGCATACCGCAAAAAAAAAAAAAAAAAAAAAAAAAAACTAAAAAGAGAATTACCATAGGAATCAGCAATCCCACTTCTGGGCATATACCCTGAGAAAACCATAAATCACAAAGACACATTCAACACAATGTTCATTGCAGCACTATTTACAATAGCCAGGTAATGGAAGCAACCTAAATGCCCACAGACAGACGAATGGATAAAGATGTGGTACATATATAAAATGGAATATTACTCAGCCATAAAAAGGAATGAAACTGGGTCATTTGTAGAGAAGTTGATGGATCTAGAGACTGTCATACAGAGTGAAGTAAGCCAGAAAGAGAAAAACAAATATTGTATATTGATGCCTATATGTGGAACCTAGAAAAATGGTAGAGATGAACTGGTTTGCAGGGCAGAAATAGAGACACAGAGGTATAGAACAAACGTATGGACACAAAGTGGGGGAAGCCATGGGGTGGTGGTGGTGGGATGAGTTGGGAGATTAGGATTGACCTGTATACATATCTATGCATAAAATAGATAACTAATAATAACCTACTGTATAAAAAATAACTAAAATTAAATTTCAAAATTTTAAAAAATAAAATGTAAAAATAAAACAGAAAAAAAGTTCTTCCATTCACACTGATGTATTTATACGAATGAATTATTTCCATGCTTATATCTATAAATACATAAATGAGGAATAAAATCCAACTTGAACCAAAAAAGAAAAAAAAAAAAAAACTGAACCTAACACTTATACAGAGGAAAACACTACCAAGGCACTTGCTCCAGTGGTAAACAATTCTGAAATTGGTCAGAGGTGGGGAATCATCTCCCATACAGCCAGCAGCCCCGCCCGCCCACGCAAGGAGCATCCTCATAGCAAAGCTGGGAGACCGTGCCGAGGCCTCTGTGAGTAAACGTGAGCTGAGCCCCAGGCCAGCTGCTGCTGAACTGTTCCCACCCTTCCCAGGTGAAACACCTGAATATGTACAAGGGCTTGAAAGCCTAGAGGAAGGGCCGTGGAGCCACACCAGCGACAGCACGCAGGCCAACTTGGTGACTGCAGGTCAGCCAGGATGGTACTGGCCACGGGCGCTCTTCTGGAAGCTTTCTATTGCCCTGCCTGAGATACCCCTCCTGTCCCGGCCCCCACTCCTTTTTTTCCTTCCTCACCTCAGCCCGGAGAGACATTCCAGTGGAAGTTATGGGTGACACATCCACTTCTTTACAGGTGGCAGCCGGCAACGCCTGCCGAAAGTCCAGCAGAGCCCCACTCACACCGGGCCACCCACAAAGCCGTGGACCCTCACACCCTCCCACCAGCACAGCCCCGAGACTGCTGACGGGGCAGAGAATATGGAGTCAGGCACAGCTGCAGGGGCTATTGCTGCCTGGAGTGCTGTTTATATTGACCTCAACACAGGCAACCCTGGGGAGGGCTTGCCGGCAGGGTCAGGCTGCCCAGGTCAGCTAATCCTCAGCCCTCAGGGAATCACATTGCAGAATATGGACCTCGCTAAGACAGAATATTCGCCAAGGAGAAAAAGGACACAATGCCATTTGCAGCACCGTAGATGAGTCTCGAGGTAATCACGTGACTTGGAGTAAGTCAGAAAGTGAAAGACACATATCATATCATATCACTTATAGGTGTTACCTATAAATTGATACCAGGGCAGATATTTCCACGGAGAAGGGCAATCACAGACTCATTAAACAAACTTATGGTTCACCAAAGGAAAGGTGTGAGGATTGAATTCATTACGATATTGGGGTTAACAGACATATACAAACACAGTAGACGTATATAATCACCAAAGACCTACGGAGTACCAAGAGAAGACTACTCAACATTCTGTCATAACGTACATGGGAAAAGGATCCCAGGAAGAACAGACATATGTATATGTGTAAAAGAACCACCTCTTGCACACCTACAACAAGCTAAACGTTGTACTCAAACTTGCTGGAATAAAAAATAAAAAATTAAATTAAAAACACGAACAAGAAGTAGTGAGACAAACTTGAGGGGCTTTCTCCTGGCACATTCCGTTCTACATTCCAATCTAGAACGCGACTTCCATTGAGGCTCTGCTGCCCTAGTAACCAGATTTGGTAAGGGAGAACGGCTGCAACCTTGTGGCCGTTTCACACAACAGCAGCTTTAATCCCAGCGCTAATGGTCAGTGGATATTCCAAATCATTACAGGCCTGTAAATGACACCTGCCCTGAAAACAAATCCTGGGGTCATATATCGACCAAAAAATTCAAAAGACGTCCATATTTCAAAACGACAGTTTCAGGAGGCATATTTCACGCACATTAGTGTTCTGCTTCTTTTGCTTTCTTTCTTTCTTTGTTAAAAAAAACGGGAATGGAAAAAGGCAACCCTCAGAATGGGCGAAAACGTTCACAAACGAATCAATGGACAAAGGTTTAATCTCCAATATATATAAACAGCTCATGCAGCTTAATATTAATAAAACAAACAACCAAATACAAAAATGGGCAGAAGATCTAAAGAGACGTTTCTTCAAAGAAGACAGAGAGATGGCCAAGACGCACAAGAAAAGCTGCTCAACATCACTAATTATTAGAGAAATGCAAATCAAAACTACAATGAGGTAAGACCTCACACCTGTTAGAATCGGCATCATCAGATAATCTACAAACAAAAAATTCTGGGGAGGGTGTGGACAAAAGGAACCCTCTTCCGCTATTGGTGGGAATGTAAATTGATACAGTCACTATGGAGAACAGTATGGAGGTTCCTTTAAAAAACTAAAAAGAGAATTACCATAGGATCCAGCAATCCCACTTCTGGGCATATACCCTGAGAAAACCATAAATCACAGAGACACATTCACCACAATGTTCATTGCAGCACTATTTACAATAGCCAGTTTATGGAAGCAACATAAATGCCCACAGACAGACGAATGGATAAAGATGTGGTACATATATAAAATGGAATATTACTCAGCCATAAAAAGGAATGAAACTGGGTCATTTGTAGAGAAGTTGATGGATCTAGAGACTGTCATACAGAGTGAAGTAAGCCAGAAAGAGAAAAAAAAATATTGTATATTAATGCCTATATGTGGAACCTAGAAAAATGGTAGAGATGAACTGGTTTGCAGGGCAGAAATAGAGACACAGAGGTAGAGAACAAACGTATGGACACAAAGTGGGGGAAGCCATGGGGTGGTGGTGGTGGGATGAGTTGGGAGATTAGGATTGACCTGTATACATGTCTATGCATAAAATAGATAACTAATAATAACCTACTGTATAAAAAAATAACTAAAATTAAATTTCAAAATTTTTAAAAATAAAATGTAAAAATAAAACAGAAAAAAGTTCTTCCATTCACACTGATGTATTTATAAGAATGAATTATTTCCATGCTTATATCTATAAATACATAAAAGAGGAATAAAACCTAACTTGAACCAAAAAAGAAAAAAAAAAACTGAACCTAACAGTTATACAGAGGAAAACACTACCAAGGCACTTGCTCCAGTGGTAAACAATTCTGAAATTGGTCAGAGGTGGGGAATCATCTCCCATACAGCCAGCAGCCCCGCCCGCCCACGCAAGGAGCATCCTCATTGCAAAGCTGGGAGACCGTGCCGAGGCCTCTGTGAGTAAACGTGAGCTAAGCCCCAGGCCAGCTGCTGCTGAACTGTTCCCACCCTTCCCAGGTGAAACACCTGAATATGTACAAGGGCTTGAAAGCCTAGAAGAAGGGCCGTGGAGCCACACCAGCGACAGCACGCAGGCCAACTTTGTGCCTGCAGGTCAGCCAGGATGGTACTGGCCACGGGCGCTCTTCTGGAAGCTTTCTATTGCCCTGCCTGATATACCCCTCCTGTCCCGGCCCCCACTCCTTTTTTTCCTTCCTCACCTCAGCCCGGAGAGATATTCCAGTGGAAGTTATGGGTGACACATGCTCTTCTTTACAGGTGGCAGCCTGGCAACTCCTGCCGAAAGTCCAGCAGAGCCCCACTCACACCGGGCCACCCACAAAGCCGTGGACCCTCACACCCTCCCACCAGCACAGCCCCGAGACTGCTGACGGGGCAGAGAATATGGAGTCAGGCACAGCTGCAGGGGCTATTGCTGCCTGGAGTGCTGTTTATATTGACCTCAACCCAGGCACACCTGGGGAGGGCTTGCCGGCAGGGTCAGGCTGCCCAGGTCAGCTAATCCTCAGCCCTCAGGGAATCACATTGCAGAATATGGACCTCGCTAAGACAGAATATTCGCCAAGGAAAAAAAGGACACAATGCCATTTGCAGCACCGTAGATGAGTCTCGAGGTAATCACGTGACTTGGAGTAAGTCAGAATGTGAAAGACACATATCATATCATATCACTTATAGGTGTTACCTATAAATTGATACCAGGGCAGATATTTCCATGGAGAAGGGCAATCACAGATTCATTAAACAAACTTATGGTTCACCAAAGGAAAGGTGTGAGGATTGAATTCGTTACGATATTGGGGTTAACAGACATATACAAACACAGTAGACGTATATAATCACCAAAGACCTACGGAGTACCAAGAGAAGACTACTCAACATTCTGTCATAACGGACATGGGAAAAGGATCCCAGGAAGAACAGACATATGTATATGTGTAAAAGAACCACCTCTTGCACACCTACAACAAGCTAAACGTTGTACTCAAACTTGCTGTAATAAAAATAAAAAATTAAATTAAAAACACGAACAAGAAGTAGTGAGACAAACTTGAGGGGCTTTCTCCTGGCACATTCCGTTCTACATTCCAATCTAGAACTGACTTCCATTGAGGCTCTGCTGCCCTAGTAACCAGATTTGGTAAGGGAGAACTGCTGCCACCTTGTGGCCGTTTCACACAACTGCAGGTTTAATGCCAGCGTTAATGGTCAGTGGATATTCCAAATCATTACAGGCCTGTAAATGACACCTGCCCTGAAAACAAATCCTGGGGTCATATATCAACCAAAAAATTCAAAAGACGTCCATATTTCAAAACGACAGTTTCAAGAGGCATATTTCACGCACATTAGTGTTCTGCTTCTTTTGCTTTCTTTCTTTCTTTGTTAAAAAAACGGGAATGGAGAAAGGCCACCCTCAGAATGGGCGAAAACGTTCACAAACGAATCAATGGACAAAGGTTTAATCTCCAATATATATAAAGAGCTCATGCAGCTTAATATTAATAAAACAAACAACCCAATACAAAAATGGGCAGAAGATCTAAAGAGACGTTTCTTCAAAGAAGACACAGAGATGGCCAAGACGCACATGAAAAGCTGCTCAACATCACTAATTATTAGAGAAATGCAAATCAAAACTACAATGAGGTAAGACCTCACACCTGTTAGAATCGGCATCATCAGATAATCTACAATCAACAAATTCTGGGGACGGTGTGGACAAAAGGAACCCTCTTCCGCTATTGGTGGGAATGTAAATTGATACAGTCACTATGGAGAACAGTATGGAGGTTCCTTTAAAAAACTAAAAAGAGGGCCTCCCTGGTGGCGCAGTGGTTGAGAGTCCGCCTGCCAATGCAGGGGATACGGGTTCGTGCCCCGGTCCGGGAGGATCCCATATGCCGCGGAGCGGCTGGGCCCGTGAGCCATGGCCGCTGAGCCTGCGCGTCCGGAGCCTGTGCTCCGCAGCGGGAGAGGCCACAACAGTGAGAGGCCCGCATACCGCAAAAAAAAAAAAAAAAAAACCTAAAAAGAGAATTACCATAGGAATCAGCAATCCCACTTCTGGGCATATACCCTGAGAAAACTATAAATCACAAAGACACATTCAACACAATGTTCATTGCAGCACTATTTACAATAGCCAGGTAATGGAAGCAACCTAAATGCCCACAGACAGACGAATGGATAAAGATGTGGTACATATATAAAATGGAATATTACTCAGCCATAAAAAGGAATGAAACTGGGTCATTTGTAGAGAAGTTGATGGATCTAGAGACTGTCATACAGAGTGAAGTAAGCCAGAAAGAGAAAAACAAATATTGTATATTAATGCCTATATGTGGAACCTAGAATAATGCTACAGATGAACTGGTTTGCAGGGCAGAAATAGAGACACAGAGGTAGAGAACAAACGTATGGACAGAAAGTGGGGGAAGCCATGGGGTGGTGGTGGTGGGATGAGTTGGGAGATTAGGATTGACCTGTATACATGTCTATGCATAAAATAGATAACTAATAATAACCTACTGTATAAAAAAATAACTAAAATTAAATTTCAAAATTTTTAAAAATAAAATGTAAAAATAAAACAGAAAAAAGTTCTTCCATTCACACTGATGTATTTATACGAATGAATTATTTCCATGCTTATATCTATAAATACATAAATGAGGAATAAAATCTAACTTGAACCAAAAAAGAAAAAAAAAAAACTGAACCTAACAGTTATACAGAGGAAAACACTACCAAGGCACTTGCTCCAGTGGTAAACAATTCTGAAATTGGTCAGAGGTGGGGAATCATCTCCCATACAGCCAGTAGCCACGCCCGCCCACGCAAGGAGCATCCTCATTGCAAAGCTGGGAGACCGTGCCGAGGCCTCTGTGAGTAAACGTGAGCTGAGCCCCAGGCCAGCTGCTGCTGTACTGTTCCCACCCTTCCCAGGTGAAACACCTGAATATGTACAAGGGCTTGAAAGCCTAGAGGAAGGGCCGTGGAGCCACACCAGCGACAGCACGCAGGCCAACTTGGTGCCTGCAGGTCAGCCAGGATGGTACTGGCCACGGGCGCTCTTCTGGAAGCTTTCTATTGCCCTGCCTGAGATACCCCTCCTGTCACGGCCCCCACTCCTTTTTTTCCTTCCTCACCTCAGCCCGGAGAGATATTCCAGTGGAAGTTATGGGTGACACATCCTCTTCTTTACAGGTGGCAGCCTGGCAACTCCTTCCGAAAGTCCAGCAGAGCCCCACTCACACCGGGCCACCCACAAAGCCGTGGACCCTCACACCCTCCCACCAGCACAGCCCCGAGACTGCTGACGGGGCAGAGAATATGGAGTCAGGCACAGCTGCAGGGGCTCTTGCTGCCTGGAGTGCTGTTTATATTGACCACAACCCAGGCACACCTGGGGAGGGCTTGCCGGCAGGGTCAGGCTGCCCAGGTCAGCTAATCCTCAGCCCTCAGGGAATCACATTGCAGAATATGGACCTCGCTAAGACAGAATTTTCGCCAAGGAAAAAAAGGACACAATGCCATTTGCAGCACCGTAGATGAGTCTCGAGGTAATCACGTGACTTGGAGTAAGTCAGAAAGTGAAAGACACGTATCATATCATATCACTTATAGGTGTTACCTATAAATTGATACCAGGGCAGATATTTCCACGGAGAAGGGCAATCACAGACTCATTAAACAAACTTATGGTTCACCAAAGGAAAAGTGTGAGGATTGAATTCATTACGATATTGGGGTTAACAGACATATACAAACACAGTAGACGTATAAAATCACCAAAGACCTACGGAGTACCAAGAGAAGACTACTCAACATTCTGTCACATCGTACATGGGAAAAGGATCCCAGGAAGAACAGACATATGTATATGTGTAAAAGAACCACCTCTTGCACACCTACAACAAGCTAAACGTTGTACTCAAACTTGCTGTAATAAAAAATAAAAAATTAAATTAAAAACACGAACAAGAAGTAGTGAGACAAACTTGAGGGGCTTTCTCCTGGCACATTCCGTTCTACATTCCAATCTAGAACACGACTTCCATTGAGGCTCTGCTGCCCTAGTAACCAGATTTGGTAAGGGAGAACTGCTGCCACCTTGTGGCCGTTTCACACAACTGCAGGTTTAATGCCAGCGCTAATGGTCAGTGGATATTCCAAATCATTACAGGCCTGTAAATGACACCTGCCCTGAAAACAAATCCTGGGGTCATATATCGACCAAAAAATTCAAAAGACGTCCATATTTCAAAACGACAGTTTCAAGAGGCATATTTCACGCACATTAGTGTTCTGCTTCTTTTGCTTTCTTTCTTTCTTTGTTAAAAAAACGGGAATGGAGAAAGGCAACCCTCAGAATGGGCGAAAACGTTCACAAACGAATCAATGGACAAAGGTTTAATCTCCAATACATATAAACAGCTCATGCAGCTTAATATTAATAAAACAAACAACCCAATACAAAAATGGGCAGAAGATCTAAAGAGACGTTTCTTCAAAGAAGACACAGAGATGGCCAAGACGCACATGAAAAGCTGCTCAACATCACTAATTATTAGAGAAATGCAAATCAAAACTACAATGAGGTAAGACCTCACACCTGTTAGAATCGGCATCATTAGATAATCTACAATCAACAAATTCTGGGGGGGGTGTGGACAAAAGGAACCCTCTTCCGCTATTGGTGGGAATGTAAATTGATACAGTCACTATGGAGAACAGTATGGAGGTTCCTTTAAAAAACTAAAAAGAGAATTACCATAGGATCCAGCAATCCCACTTCTGGGCATATACCCTGAGAAAACCATAAATCACAGAGACACATTCACCACAATGTTCATTGCAGCACTATTTACAATAGCCAGTTTATGGAAGCAACATACATGCCCACAGACAGACGAATGGATAAAGATGTGGTACATATATAAAATGGAATATTACTCAGCCATAAAAACGAATGAAACTGGGTCATTTGTAGAGAAGTTGATGGATCTAGAGACTGTCATACAGAGTGAAGTAAGCCAGAAAGAGAAAAACAAATATTGTATATTAATGCCTATATGTGGAACCTAGAAAAATGGTAGAGATGAACTGGTTTGCAGGGCAGAAATAGAGACACAGAGGTAGAGAACAAACGTATGGACACAAAGTGGGGGAAGCCATGGGGTGGTGGTGGTGGGATGAGTTGGGAGATTAGGATTGACCTGTATACATGTCTATGCATAAAATAGATAACTAATAATAACCTACTGTATAAAAAAATAACTAAAATTAAATTTCAAAATTTTTAAAAATAAAATGTAAAAATAAAACAGAAAAAAGTTCTTCCATTCACACTGATGTATTTATAAGAATGAATTATTTCCATGCTTATATCTATAAATACATAAAAGAGGAATAAAATCTAACTTGAACCAAAAAAGAAAAAAAAAACTGAACCTAACAGTTATACAGAGGAAAACACTACCAAGGCACTTGCTCCAGTGGTAAACAATTCTGAAATTGGTCAGAGGTGGGGAATCATCTCCCATACAGCCAGCAGCCCCGCCCGCCCACGCAAGGAGCATCCCCATTGCAAAGCTGGGAGACCGTGCCGAGGCCTCTGTGAGTAAACGTGAGCTAAGCCCCAGGCCAGCTGCTGCTGAACTGTTCCCACCCTTCCCAGGTGAAACACCTGAATATGTACAAGGGCTTGAAAGCCTAGAGGAAGGGCCGTGGAGCCACACAAGCGACAGCACGCAGGCCAACTTGGTGCCTGCAGGTCAGCCAGGATGGTACTGGCTACGGGCGCTCTTCTGGAAGCTTTCTATTGCCCTGCCTGAGATACCCCTCCTGTCCCGGCCCCCACTCCTTTTTTTCCTTCCTCACCTCAGCCCGGAGAGATATTCCAGTGGAAGTTATGGGTGACACATCCTCTTCTTTACAGGTGGCAGCCTGGCAACTCCTGCCGAAAGTCCAGCAGAGCCCCACTCACACCGGGCCACCCACAAAGCCGTGGACCCTCACACCCTCCCACCAGCACAGCCCCGAGACTGCTGACGGGGCAGAGAATATGGAGTCAGGCACAGCTGCAGGGGCTATTGCTGCCTGGAGTGCTGTTTATATTGACCTCAACCCAGGCACACCTGGGGAGGGCTTGCCGGCAGGGTCAGGCTGCCCAGGTCAGCTAATACTCAGCCCTCAGGGAATCACATTGCAGAATATGGACCTCGCTAAGACAGAATATTCGCCAAGGAAAAAAAGGACACAATGCCATTTGCAGCACCGTAGATGAGTCTCGAGGTAATCACGTGACTTGGAGTAAGTCAGAATGTGAAAGACACATATCATATCATATCACTTATAGGTGTTACCTATAAATTGATACCAGGGCAGATATTTCCATGGAGAAGGGCAATCACAGATTCATTAAACAAACTTATGGTTCACCAAAGGAAAGGTGTGAGGATTGAATTCGTTACGATATTGGGGTTAACAGACACATACAAACACAGTAGACGTATATAATCACCAAAGACCTACGGAGTACCAAGAGAAGACTACTCAACATTCTGTCATAACGGACATGGGAAAAGGATCCCAGGAAGAACAGACATATGTATATGTGTAAAAGAACCACCTCTTGCACACCTACAACAAGCTAAACGTTGTACTCAAACTTGCTGTAATAAAAATAAAAAATTAAATTAAAAACACGAACAAGAAGTAGTGAGACAAACTTGAGGGGCTTTCTCCTGGCACATTCCGTTCTACATTCCAATCTAGAACACGACTTCCATTGAGGCTCTGCTGCCCTAGTAACCAGATTTGGTAAGGGAGAACTGCTGCCACCTTGTGGCCGTTTCACACAACTGCAGGTTTAATGCCAGCGCTAATGGTCAGTGGATATTCCAAATCATTACAGGCCTGTAAATGACACCTGCCCTGAAAACAAATCCTGGGGTCATATATCAACCAAAAAATTCAAAAGACGTCCATATTTCAAAACGACAGTTTCAAGAGGCATATTTCACGCACATTAGAGTTCTGCTTCTTTTGCTTTCTTTCTTTCTTTGTTAAAAAAACGGGAATGGAGAAAGGCAACCCTCAGAATGGGCGAAAACGTTCACAAACGAATCAATGGACAAAGGTTTAATCTCCAATATATATAAACAGCTCATGCAGCTTAATATTAATAAAACAAACAACCCAATACAAAAATGGGCAGAAGATCTAAAGAGACGTTTCTTCAAAGAAGACACAGAGATGGCCAAGACGCACATGAAAAGCTGCTCAACATCACTAATTATTAGAGAAATGCAAATCAAAACTACAATGAGGTAAGACCTCACACCTGTTAGAATCGGCATCATCAGATAATCTACAATCAACAAATTCTGGGGACGGTGTGGACAAAAGGAACCCTCTTCCGCTATTGGTGGGAATGTAAATTGATACAGTCACTATGGAGAACAGTATGGAGGTTCCTTTAAAAAACTAAAAAGAGGGCCTCCCTGGTGGCGCAGTGGTTGAGAGTCCGCCTGCCAATGCAGGGGATACGGGTTCGTGCCCCGGTCCGGGAGGATCCCATATGCCGCGGAGCGGCTGGGCCCGTGAGCCATGGCCGCTGAGCCTGCGCGTCCGGAGCCTGTGCTCCGCAGCGGGAGAGGCCACAACAGTGAGAGGCCCGCATACCGCAAAAAAAAAAAAAAAAAAAAACTAAAAAGAGAATTACCATAGGAATCAGCAATCCCACTTCTGGGCATATACCCTGAGAAAACCATAAATCACAAAGACACATTCAACACAATGTTCATTGCAGCACTATTTACAATAGCCAGGTAATGGAAGCAACCTAAATGCCCACAGACAGACGAATGGATAAAGATGTGGTACATATATAAAATGGAATATTACTCAGCCATAAAAAGGAATGAAACTGGGTCATTTGTAGAGAAGTTGATGGATCTAGAGACTGTCATACAGAGTGAAGTAAGCCAGAAAGAGAAAAACAAATATTGTATATTAATGCCTATATGTGGAACCTAGAAAAATGGTAGAGATGAACTGGTTTGCAGGGCAGAAATAGAGACACAGAGGTAGAGAACAAACGTATGGACAGAAAGTGGGGGAAGCCATGGGGTGGTGGTGGTGGGATGAGTTGGGAGATTAGGATTGACCTGTATACATGTCTATGCATAAAATAGATAACTAATAATAACCTACTGTATAAAAAAATAACTAAAATTAAATTTCAAAATTTTTAAAAATAAAATGTAAAAATAAAACAGAAAAAAGTTCTTCCATTCACACTGATGTATTTATACGAATGAATTATTTCCATGCTTATATCTATAAATACATAAATGAGGAATAAAATCTAACTTGAACCAAAAAAGAAAAAAAAAAAAACTGAACCTAACAGTTATACAGAGGAAAACACTACCAAGGCACTTGCTCCAGTGGTAAACAATTCTGAAATTGGTCAGAGGTGGGGATTCATCTCCCATACAGCCAGTAGCCACGACCGCCCACGCAAGGAGCATCCTCATTGCAAAGCTCGGAGACCGTGCCGAGGCCTCTCTGAGTAAACGTGAGCTGAGCCCCAGGCCAGCTGCTGCTGTACTGTTCCCACCCTTCCCAGGTGAAACACCTGAATATGTACAAGGGCTTGAAAGCCTAGAGGAAGGGCCGTGGAGCCACACCAGCGACAGCACGCAGGCCAACTTGGTGCCTGCAGGTCAGCCAGGATGGTACTGGCCACGGGCGCTCTTCTGGAAGCTTTCTATTGCCCTGCCTGAGATACCCCTCCTGTCCCGGCCCCCACTCCTTTTTTTCCTTCCTCACCTCAGCCCGGAGAGATATTCCAGTGGAAGTTATGGGTGACACATCCTCTTCTTTACAGGTGGCAGCCTGGCAACTCCTGCCGAAAGTCCAGCAGAGCCCCACTCACACCGGGCCACCCACAAAGCCGTGGACCCTCACACCCTCCCACCAGCACAGCCCCGAGACTGCTGACGGGGCAGAGAATATGGAGTCAGGCACAGCTGCAGGGACTATTGCTGCCTGGAGTGCTGTTTATATTGACCACAACCCAGGCACACCTGGGGAGGGCTTGCCGGCAGGGTCAGGCTGCCCAGGTCAGCTAATCCTCAGCCCTCAGGGAATCACATTGCAGAATATGGACCTCGCTAAGACAGAATTTTCGCCAAGGAAAAAAAGGACACAATGCCATTTGCAGCACCGTAGATGAGTCTCGAGGTAATCACGTGACTTGGAGTAAGTCAGAAAGTGAAAGACACATATCATATCATATCACTTATAGGTGTTACCTATAAATTGATACCAGGGCAGATATTTCCACGGAGAAGGGCAATCACAGACTCATTAAACAAACTTATGGTTCACCAAAGGAAAAGTGTGAGGATTGAATTCATTACAATATTGGGGTTAACAGACATATACAAACACAGTAGACGTATATAATCACCAAAGACCTACGGAGTACCAAGAGAAGACTACTCAACATTCTGTCATAACGTACATGGGAAAAGGATCCCAGGAAGAACAGACATATGTATATGTGTAAAAGAACCACCTCTTGCACACCTACAACAAGCTAAACGTTGTACTCAAACTTGCTGGAATAAAAAATAAAAAATTAAATTAAAAACACGAACAAGAAGTAGTGAGACAAACTTGAGGGGCTTTCTCCTGGCACATTCCGTTCTACATTCCAATCTAGAACGCGACTTCCATTGAGGCTCTGCTGCCCTAGTAACCAGATTTGGTAAGGGAGAACGGCTGCAACCTTGTGGCCGTTTCACACAACAGCAGCTTTAATTCCAGCGCTAATGGTCAGTGGATATTCCAAATCATTACAGGCCTGTAAATGACACCTGCCCTGAAAACAAATCCTGGGGTCATATATCGACCAAAAAATTCAAAAGACGTCCATATTTCAAAACGACAGTTTCAAGAGGCATATTTCACGCACATTAGTGTTCTGCTTCTTTTGCTTTCTTTCTTTCTTTGTTAAAAAAACGGGAATGGAAAAAGGCAACCCTCAGAATGGGCGAAAACTTTCACAAACGAATCAATGGACAAAGGTTTAATCTCCAATATATATAAACAGCTCATGCAGCTTAATATTAATAAAACAAACAACCAAATACAAAAATGGGCAGAAGATCTAAAGAGACGTTTCTTCAAAGAAGACACAGAGATGGCCAAGACGCACAAGAAAATCTGCTCAACATCACTAATTATTAGAGAAATGCAAATCAAAACTACAATGAGGTAAGACCTCACACCTTTTAGAATCGGCATCATCAGATAATCTACAAACAAAAAATTCTGGGGAGGGTGTGGACAAAAGGAACCCTCTTCCGCTATTGGTGGGAATGTAAATTGATACAGTCACTATGGAGAACACTATGGAGGTTCCTTTAAAAAACTAAAAAGAGAATTACCATAGGATCCAGCAATCCCACTTCTGGGCATATACCCTGAGAAAACCATAAATCACAGAGACACATTCACCACAATGTTCATTGCAGCACTATTTACAATAGCCAGGTTATGGAAGCAACATAAATGCCCACAGACAGACGAATGGATAAAGATGTGGTACATATATAAAATGGAATATTACTCAGCCATAAAAAGGAATGAAACTGGGTCATTTGTAGAGAAGTTGATGGATCTAGAGACTGTCATACACAGTGAAGTAAGCCAGAAAGAGAAAAACAAATATTGTATATTAATGCCTATATGTGGAACCTAGAAAAATGGTAGAGATGAACTGGTTTGCAGGGCAGAAATAGAGACACAGAGGTAGAGAACAAACGTATGGACACAAAGTGGGGGAAGCCATGGGGTGGTGGTGGTGGGATGAGTTGGGAGATTAGGATTGACCTGTATACATGTCTATGCATAAAATAGATAACTAATAATAACCTACTGTATAAAAAAATAACTAAAATTAAATTTCAAAATTTTTAAAAATAAAATGTAAAAATAAAACAGAAAAAAGTTCTTCCATTCACACTGATGTATTTATAAGAATGAATTATTTCCATGCTTATATCTATAAATACATAAATGAGGAATAAAATCTAACTTGAACCAAAAAAGAAAAAAAAAAACTGCACCTAACAGTTATACAGAGGAAAACACTACCAAGGCACTTGCTCCAGTGGTAAACAATTCTGAAATTGGTCAGAGGTGGGGAATCATCTCCCATACAGCCAGCAGCCCCGCCCGCCCACGCAAGGAGCATCCTCATTGCAAAGCTCGGAGACCGTGCCGAGGCCTCTGTGAGTAAACGTGAGCTAAGCCCCAGGCCAGCTGCTGCTGAACTGTTCCCACCCTTCCCAGGTGAAACACCTGAATATGTACAAGGGCTTGAAAGCCTAGAGGAAGGGCCGTGGAGCCACACCAGCGACAGCACGCAGGCCAACTTGGTGCCTGCAGGTCAGCCAGGATGGTACTGGCCACGGGCGCTCTTCTGGAAGCTTTCTATTGCCCTGCCTGAGATACCCCTCCTGTCCCGGCCCCCACTCCTTTTTTTCCTTCCTCACCTCAGCCCGGAGAGATATTCCAGTGGAAGTTATGGGTGACACATCCTCTTCTTTACAGGTGGCAGCCTGGCAACTCCTGCCGAAAGTCCAGCAGAGCCCCACTCACACCGGGCCACCCACAAAGCCGTGGACCCTCACACCCTCCCACCAGCACAGCCCCGAGACTGCTGACGGGGCAGAGAATATGGAGTAAGGCACAGCTGCAGGGGCTATTGCTGCCTGGAGTGCTGTTTATATTGACCTCAACCCAGGCACACCTGGGGAGGGCTTGCCGGCAGGGTCAGGCTGCCCAGGTCAGCTAATCCTCAGCCCTCGGGGAATCACATTGCAGAAAATGGACCTCGCTAAGACAGAATATTCGCCAAGGAGAAAAAGGACACAATGCCATTTGCAGCACCGTAGATGAGCCTCGAGGTAATCACGTGACTTGGAGTAAGTCAGAAAGTGAAAGACACATATCATATCATATCACTTATAGGTGTTACCTATAAATTGATACCAGGGCAGATATTTCCACGGAGAAGGGCAATCACAGATTCATTAAACAAACTTATGGTTCACCAAAGGAAAGGTGTGAGGATTGAATTCATTACGATATTGGGGTTAACAGACATATACAAACACAGTAGACGTATATAATCACCAAAGACCTACGGAGTACCAAGAGAAGACTACTCAACATTCTGTGATAACGTACATGGGAAAAGGATCCCAGGAAGAACAGACATATGTATATGTGTAAAAGAACCACCTCTTGCACACCTACAACAAGCTAAACGTTGTACTCAAACTTGCTGGAATAAAAAATAAAAAATTAAATTAAAAACACGAACAAGAAGTAGTGAGACAAACTTGAGGGGCTTTCTCCTGGCACATTCCGTTCTACATTCCAATCTAGAACGCGACTTCCATTGAGGCTCTGCTGCCCTAGTAACCAGATTTGGTAAGGGAGAACTGCTGCCACCTTGTGGCCGTTTCACACAACAGCAGCTTTAATCCCAGCGCTAATGGTCAGTGGATATTCCAAATCATTACAGGCCTGTAAATGACACCTGCCCTGAAAACAAATCCTGGGGTCATATATCGACCAAAAAATTCAAAAGACGTCCATATTTCAAAACGACAGTTTCAAGAGGCATATTTCACGCACATTAGTGTTCTGATTCTTTTGCTTGCTTTCTTTCTTTGTTAAAAAAACGGGAATGGAAAAAGGTAACCCTCAGAAGGGGCGAAACGTTCACAAACGAATCAATGGACAAAGGTTTAATCTCCAATATATATATATACAGCTCATGCAGCTTAATATTAATACAACAAACAACCCAATACAAAAACGGGAAGAAGATCTAAATAGACGTTTCTTCAAAGAAGACACAGAGATGGCCAAGACGCACATGAAAAGCTGCTCAACATCACTAATTATTAGAGAAATGCAAATCAAAACTACAATGAGGTAAGACCTCACACCTGTTAGAATCGGCATCATCAGATAATCTACAAACAACAAATTCTGGGGAGGGTATGGACAAAAGGAACCCTCTTCCGCTATTGGTGGGAATGTAAATTGATACAGTCACTATGGAGAACAGTATGGAGGTTCCTTTAAAAAACTAAAAAGAGAATTACCATAGGATCCAGCAATCCCACTTCTGGGCATATACCCAGAGAAAACCATAAATCACAGAGACACATTCACCACAATGTTCATTGCAGCACTATTTACAATAGCCAGGTAATGGAAGCAACCTAAATGCCCACAGACAGACGAATGGATAAAGATGTGGTACATATATAAAATGGAATATTACTCAGCCATAAAAAGGAATGAAACTGAGTCATTTGTAGAGAAGTTGATGGATCTAGAGACTGTCATACAGAGTGAAGTAAGTCAGAAAGAGAAAAACAAATATTGTATATTAATGCCTATATGTGGAACCTAGAAAAATGCTACAGATGAACTGGTTTGCAGGGTAGAAATAGAGACACAGAGGTAGAGAACAAACGTATGGACACAAAGAGGGGGAAGCCATGGGGTGGTGGTGGTGGGATGAGTTGGGAGATTGGGATTGACCTGTATACATGTCTATGCATAAAATAGATAACTAATAATAACCTAGTGTATAAAAAAATAAATAAAATTAAATTTCAAAATTTTTAAAAATAAAATGTAAAAACAAAACAGAAAAAAAGTTCTTCCATTCACACTGATGTATTTATAAGAATGAATTATTTCCATGCTTATATCTATAAATACATAAAAGAGGAATAAAATCTAACTTGAACCAAAACAGAAAAAAAAAAAACTGAACCTTACAGTTATACAGAGGAAAACACTACCAAGGCACTTGCTCCAGTGGTAAACAATTCTGAAATTGGTCAGAGGTGGGGAATCATCTCCCATACAGCCAGCATCCCCACCCGCCCAGGCAAAGAGCGTCCTTATTGCAAAGCTGTGGGACCGTGCCGAGTCCTCTGTGAGTAAACGTGAGCTGAGCCCCAGGCCAGCTGCTGCTGAACTGTTCCCACCCTTCGCAGGTGAAACACCTGAATATGTACAAGGGCTTGAAAGCCTAGAGGAAGGGCCATGGAGCCACACCAGCGAAAGCACGCAGGCCAACTTGGTGCCTGCAGGTCAGCCAGGATGGTCCTGGCCAGTGGCGCTCTTCTGGAAGCTTTCCATTGCCCTGCCTGAGATACCCCTCCTGTCCCGGCCCCCACTCCTTTTTTTCCTTACTCACCTCAGCCCTGAGAGATACTCCAGTGGAAGTTATGGGTGACACATCCTCTTCTTTACAGGTGGCAGCCTGGCAACTCCTGCAGAAAGTCCAGCAGAGCCCCACTCACACCGGGCCACCCACAAAGCTGTGGACCCACACACCCTCCCACCAGCACAGCCCCGAAACTGCTGACGGGGCAGAGAATATGGAGTCAGGCACAGCTGCAGGGGCTATTGCTGCCTGGAGTGCTGTTTATATTGACCTCAACACAGGCACACCTGGGGAGGGCTTTCCGGCAGGGTCAGGCTGCCAAGGTCAGCTAATCCTCAGCCCTCAGGGAATCACATTGCAGAAAATGGACCTCGCTAAGACAGAATATTAGCCAAGGAAAAAAAGCACACAATGCCATTTGCAGCACCGTAGATGAGTCTAGAGGTAATCACGTGACTTGGTGTAAGTCAGAAAGTGAAAGACACATATCATATCATATCACTTATAGGTGTTACCTATAAATTGATACCAGGGCAGATATTTCCACGGAGAAGGGCAATCAAAGTTTCATTAAACAAACTTATGGTTCACCCAAGGAAAGGTGTGAGGATTGAATTCATTATGATATTGGGGTTAACAGACATATACAAACACAGTAGACGTATATAATCACCAAAGACCTACGGAGTACCAATAGAAGACTACTCAACATTCTGTCATAACGAACATGGGAAAAGGATCCCAGGAAGAACAGACATACGTATATGTGTAAAAGAACCACCTCTTGCACACCTACAACAAGCTAAACGTTGTACTCAAACTTGCTGTAATAAAAAATAAAAAAAATAAATTAAAATCACGAACAAGAATTAGTGAGAAAAACTTGAGGGGCTTTCTCCTGGTACATTCCGTTCTACATTCCAATCTAGAACGCGACTTTCATTGAGGCTCTGCTGCCCTAGTAACCATATTTGGTAAGGGAGAACTGCTGCCACCTTGTGGCCGTTTCACACAACAGCAGCTTTAATCCCAGCGCTAATGGTCAGTGGATATTCCAAATCATTACAGGCCTGTAAATGACACCTGCCCTGAAAACAAATCCTGGGGTCATATATCGACCAAAAAATTCAACAGACGTCCATATTTCAAAACGACAGTTTCAAGAGGCATATTTCACGCACATCAGTGTTCTGCTTCTTTTGATTTATTTCTTACTTTGTTAAAAAAACGGGAATGGAAAAGGGCAACCCTCAGAATGGGGGAAAACTTTCACAAACGAATCAATGGACAAAGGTTTAATCTCCAATATATATAAACAGCTCATGCAGCTTAATATTAATACAACAAACATCCCAATACAAAAATGGGCTGAAGATCTAAATAGACGTTTCTTCAAAGAAGACACAGGGATGGCCAAGACGCACATGAAAAGCTGCTCAACATCACTAATTATTAGAGAAATGCAAATCAAAACTACAGTGAGGTAAGACCTCACACCTGTTAGAATCGGCATCATCAGATAATCTACAAACAACAAATTCTGGGGAGGGTGTGGACAAAAGGAACCCTATTCCGCTATTGGTGGGAATGTAAATTGATACAGTCACTATGGAGAACAGTATGGAGGTTCCTTTAAAAAACTAAAAAGAGAATTACCATAGGATCCAGCAATCCCACTTCTGGGCATATACCCAGAGAAAACCATAAATCACAGAGACACATTCACCACAATGTTCATTGCAGCACTATTTACAATAGCCAGGTAATGGAAGCAACCTAAATGCCCACAGACAGACGAATGGATAAAGATGTGGTACATAAATAAAATGGAATATTACTCAGCCATAAAAAGGAATGAAACTGGGTCATTTGTAGAGAAGTTGATGGATCTAGAGACTGTCATACAGAGTGAAGTAAGTCAGAAAGAGAAAAACAAATATTGTATATTAATGCCTATATGAGGAACCTAGAAAAATGCTACAGATGAACTGGTTTGCAGGGCAGAAATAGAGACACAGAGGTAGAGAACAAACGTATGGACACAAAGTGGGGGAAGCCATGGGGTGGTGGTGGTGGGATGAGTTGGGAGATTGGGATTGACCTGTATACATGTCTATGCATAAAATAGATAAGTAATAATAAACTACTGTATAAAAAAATAAAAATTAAATTTCAAAATTTTTAAAAATAAAATGTAAAAATAAAACAGAAAAAATGTTCTTCCATTCACACTGATGTATTTATAAGAATGAATTATTTCCATGCTTATATCCATAAATACATAAAAGAGGAATAAAATCTAACTTGAACCAAAAAAGAAAAAAAACCTGAACCTAACAGTTATACAGAGGAAAACACTACCAAGGCACTTGCTCCAGTGGTAAACAATTCTGAAATTGGTCAGAGGTGGGGAATCATCTCCCCAAGAGCCAGCAGCCCCGCCCACACACGCAAGGAGCGTCCTTATTTCAAAGCTGGGGGACCCTGCCGAGGCCTCTGTGAGTAAACGTGAGCTGGGCCCCAGGCCAGCTGCTGCTGAACTGTTCCCACCCTTCCCAGGTGAAACACCTGAATATGTACAAGGGCTTGAAAGCCTAGAGGAAGGGCCGTGGAGCCACACCAGCGACAGCACGCAGGCCACCTTGGTGCCTGCAGGTCAGCCAGGATGGTCCTGGCCACGGGCGCTCTTCTGGAAGCTTTCCATTGCCCTGCCTGAGATACCCCTCCTGTCCCGGCCCCCACTCCATTTTTTCCTTCCTCACCTCAGCCCGGAGAGATATTCCAGTGGAAGTTATGGGTGACACATCCTCTTCTTTACAGGTGGCAGCCTGGCAACTCCTGCAGAAAGTCCAGCAGAGCCCCACTCACACCGGGCCACCCACAAAGCCGTGGACCCTCACACCCTCCCACCAGCACAGCCCCGAGACTGCTGACGGGGCAGAGAATATGGAGTCAGGCACAGCTGCAGGGGCTATTGCTGCCTGGAGTGCTGTTTATATTGACCTCAACCCAGGCACACCTGGGGAGGGCTTGCCGGCAGGGTCAGGCTGCCCAGGTCAGCTAATCCTCAGCCCTCAGGGAATCACATTGCAGAAAATGGACCTCGCTAAGACAGAATATTCGCCAAGGAAAAGAAGCACCCAATGCCATTTGCAGCACCGTAGATGAGTCTCGAGGTAATCACGTGACTTGGAGTAAGTCAGAAAGTGAAAGACACATATCATATCATATCACTTATACGTGTTACTTATAAATTGATACCAGGGCAGATATTTCCACTGAGAAGGGCAATCAAAGATTCATTAAACAAACTTATGGTTCACCCAAGGAAAGGTGTGAGGATTGAATTCATTATGATATTGGGGTTAACAGACATATACAAACACAGTAGACCTATATAATCACCAAAGACCTACGGAGTACCAAGAGAAGACTACTCAACATTCTGTCATAACGAACATGGGAAAAGGATCCCAGGAAGAACAGACATATGTATATGTGTAAAAGAACCACCTCTTGCACACCTACAACAAGCTAAACGTTGTAGTCAAACTTGCTGTAATAAAAAATAAAAAATTAAATTAAAAACACGAACAAGAATTAGTGAGAAAAACTTGAGGGGCTTTCTCCTGGTACATTCCGTTCTACATTCCAATCTAGAACGTGACTTCCATTGAGGCTCTGCTGCCCTAGTAACCAGATTTGGTAAGGGAGAACGGCTGCCACCTTGTGGCCGTTTCACACAACAGCAGCTTTAATCCCAGCGCTAATGGTCAGTGGATATTCCAAATCATTACAGGCCTGTAAATGACACCTGCCGTGAAAACAAATCCTGGGGTCATATATCGACCAAAAAATTCAAAAGACGTCCATATTTCAAAACGACAGTTTCAAGGGGCATATTTCACGCACATTAGTGTTCTGATTCTTTTGATTTCTTTCTTTCTTTGTTAAAAAAACGGGAATGGAAAAAGGCAACCCTCAGAATGGGCGAAAACTTTCACAAATGAATCAATGGACAAAGCTTTAATCTCCAATATATATAAACAGCTCATGCAGCTTAATATTAATAAAACAAACAACCAAATACAAAAATGGGCAGAAGATCTAAATAGACGTTTCTTCAAAGAAGACACAGAGATGGCCAAGACGCACATGAAAAGCTGCTCAACATCACTAATTATTAGAGAAATGCAAATCAAAACTACAATGAGGTAAGACCTCACACCTGTTAGAATCGGCATCATCAGATAATCCACAAACAAGAAATTCTGGGGAGGGTGTGGACAAAAGGAACCCTCTTCCGCTATTGGTGGGAATGTAAATTGATACAGTCACTATGGAGAACAGTATGGAGGTTCCTTTAAAAAACTAAAAAGAGAATTACCATAGGATCCAGCAATCCCACTTCTGGGCATATACCCAGAGAAAACCATAAATCACAGAGACACATTCACCACAATGTTCATTGCAGCACTATTTACAATAGCCAGGTAATGGGAGCAACCTAAATGCCCACAGACAGACGAATGGATAAAGATGTGGTACATATATAAAATGGAATATTACTCAGACATAAAAAGGAATGAAACTGAGTCATTTGTAGAGAAGTTGATGGATCTAGAGACTGTCATACAGAGTGAAGTAAGTCAGAAAGAGAAAAACAAATATTGTATATTAATGCCTATCTGTGGAACCTAGAAAAATGCTACAGATGAACTGGTTTGCAGGGCAGAAATAGAGACACAGAGGTAGAGAACAAACGTATGGACACAAAGTGGGGGAAGCCATGGGGTGGTGGTGGTGGGATGTGTTGGGAGATTGGGATTGATCTGTATACATGTATATGCATAAAATAGATAACTAATAATAACCTAGTGTATAAAAAAACAAATAAAATTAAATTTCAAAATTTTTAAAAATAAAATGTAAAAATAATACATAAAAAAAGTTCTTCCATTCACACTGATGTATTTATAAGAATGAATTATTTCCATGCTTATATCCATAAATACATAAAAGAGAAATAAAATCTAACTTGAACCAAAAAAGAAAAAAAAACTGAACCTAACAGTTATACAGAGGAAAACACTACCAAGGCACTTGCTCCAGTGGTAAACAATTCTGAAATTGGTCAGAGGTGGGGAATCATCTCCCCTAGAGCCAGCAGCCCCGCCCACCCACGCAAGGAGCGTCCTTATTGCAAAGCTGGGGGACCGTGCCGAGGACTCTGTGAGTAAACGTGTGCTGAGCCCCAGGCCAGCTGCTGCTGAAATGTTCCCAACCTTCCCAGGTGAAACAGCTGAATATGTACAAGGGCTTGAAAGCCTAGAGGAAGGGCCGTGGAGCCACACCAGCGACAGCACGCAGGCCACCTTGGTGCCTGCAGGTCAGTCAGGATGGTCCTGGCCACGGGCGCTCTTCTGGAAGCTTTCCATTGCCCTGCCTGAGATACCCCTCCTGTCCCGGCCTCCACTCCTTTTTTTCCTTACTCACCTCAGCCCGGAGAGATACTCCAGTGGAAGTTATGGGTGACACATCCTCTTCTTTACAGGTGGCAGCCTGGCAACTGCTGCAGAAAGTCCAGCAGAGCCCCACTCACACCGGGCCACCCACAAAGCCGTGGACCCTCACACCCTCCCACCAGCACAGCCCCGAGACTGCTGACGGGGCAGAGAATATGGAGTCAGGCACAGCTGCAGGGGCTATTGCTGCCTGGAGTGCTGTTTATATTGACCTCAACCCAGGCACACCTGGGGAGGGCTTGCCGGCACGGTCAGGCTGCCCAGGTCAGCTAATCCTCAGCCCTCAGGGAATCACATTGCAGAAAATGGACCTCGCTAAGACAGAATATTCGCCAAGGAAAAGAAGCACACAATGCCATTTGCAGCACCGTAGATGAGTCTAGAGGTAATCACGTGACTTGGAGTAAGTCAGAAAGTGAAAGACACATATCATATCATATCACTTATAGGTGTTACCTATAAATTGATAGCAGGGCAGATATTTCCACGGAGAAGGGCAATCACAGATTCATTAAACAAACTTATGGTTCACCAAAGGAAAGGTGTGAGGATTGAATTCATTACGATATTGGGGTTAACAGACATATACAAACACAGTAGACATATATAATCACCAAAGACCTACGGAGTACCAAGAGAAGACTACTCAACATTCTGTCATAACGTACAAGGGAAAAGGATCCCAGGAAGAACAGACATATGTATATGTGTAAAAGAACCACCTCTTGCACACCTACAACAAGCTAAATGTTGTACTCAAACTTGCTGTAATAAAAAATAAAAAATTATATTAAAAACACGAACAAGAATTAGTGAGAAAAACTTGAGGGGCTTTCTCCTGGCACATTCCGTTCTACATTCCAATCTAGAATGCGACTTCCATTGAGGCTCTGCTGCCCTAGTAACCAGATTTGGTAAGGGAGAACTGCTGCCACCTTGTGGCCGTTTTACACAACAGCAGCTTTAATCCCAGCGCTAATGGTCAGTGGATATTCCAAATCATTACAGGCCTGTAAATGACACCTGTCCTGAAAACAAATCCTGGGGTCATATATCGACCAAAAAATTCAACAGACGTCCATATTTCAAAATGACAGTTTCAAGAGGCATATTTCACGCACATCAGTGTTCTGCTTCTTTTGATTTATTTCTTACTTTGTTAAAAAAACGGGAATGGAAAAGGGCAACCCTCAGAATGGGGGAAAACTTTCACAAACGAATCAATGGACAAAGGTTTAATCTCCAATATATATAAACAGCTCATGCAGCTTAATATTAATACAACAAACAACCCAATACAAAAATGGGCTGAAGATCTAAATAGACGTTTCTTCAAAGAAGACACAGGGATGGCCAAGACGCACATGAAAAGCTGCTCAACATCACTAATTATTAGAGAAATGCAAATCAAAACTACAGTGAGGTAAGACCTCACACCTGTTAGAATCGGCATCATCAGATAATCTACAAACAACAAATTCTGGGGAGGGTGTGGACAAAAGGAACCCTATTCCGCTATTGGTGGGAATGTAAATTGATACAGTCACTATGGAGAACAGTATGGAGGTTCCTTTAAAAAACTAAAAAGAGAATTACCATAGGATCCAGCAATCCCACTTCTGGGCATATACCCAGAGAAAACCATAAATCACAGAGACACATTCACCACAATGTTCATTGCAGCACTATTTACAATAGCCAGGTAATGGAAGCAACCTAAATGCCCACAGACAGACGAATGGATAAAGATGTGGTACATATATAAAATGGAATATTACTCAGCCATAAGAAGGAATGAAACTGAGTCATTGTAGAGAAGTTGATGGATCTAGAGACTGTCATACAGAGTGAAGTAAGTCAGAAAGAGAAAAACAAATATTGTATATTAATGCCTATATGTGGAACCTAGAAAAATGCTACAGATGAACTGGTTTGCAGGGCAGAAATAGAGACACAGAGGTAGAGAACAAACGTATGGACACAAAGTGGGGGAAGCCATGGGGTGGTGGTGGTGGGATGAGTTGGGAGATTGGGATTGACCTGTATACATGTCTATGCATAAAATAGATAACTAATAATAACCTAGTGTATAAAAAATAAATAAAATTAAATTTCAAAGTTTTTAAAAATAAAATGTAAAAATAAAACAGAAAAAAAGTTCTTCCATTCACACTGATGTATTTATAAGAATGAATTATTTCCATGCTTATATCTAAAAATACATAAAAGAGGAATAAAATCTAACTTGAACCAAAAAAGAAAAAAAAAAAACTGAACCTAACAGTTATACAGAGGAAAACACTACCAAGGCACTTGCTCCAGTGGTAAACAATTCTGAAATTGGTCAGAGGTGGGGAATCATCTCCCATAGAGCCAGCAGCCCCGCCCGCCCACGCAAGGAGCGTCCTTATTGCAAAGCTCGGGGACCGTGCCGAGGCCTCTGTGAGTAAACGTGAGCTGAGCCCCAGGCCAGCTGCTGCTGAACTGTTCCCACCCTTCCCAGGTGAAACACCTGAATATGTACAAGGGCTTGAAAGCCTAGAGGAAGGGCCGTGGAGCCACACCAGCGACAGCACGCAGGCCAACTTGGTGCCTGCATGTCAGCCAGGATGGTCCTGGCCACGGGCGCTCTTCTGGAAGCTTTCCATTGCCCTGCCTGAGATACCCCTCCTGTCCCGGCCCCCACTCCTTTTTTTCCTTCCTCACCTCAGCCCGGAGAGATACTCCAGTGGAAGTTATGGGTGACACATCCTCTTCTTTACAGGTGGCAGCCTGGCAACTCCTGCAGAAAGTCCAGCAGAGCCCCACTCACACCGGGCCACCCACAAAGCCGTGGACCCTCACACCCTCCCACCAGAACAGCCCCGAGACTGCTGACGGGGCAGAGAATATGGAGTCAGGCACAGCTGCAGGGGCTATTGCTGCCTGGAGTGCTGTTTATATTGACCTCAACCCAGGCACACCTGGGGAGGGCTTGCCGGCAGGGTCAGGCTGCCCAGGTCAGCTAATCCTCAGCCCTCAGGGAATCACATTGCAGAAAATGGACCTCGCTAAGACAGAGTATTCGCCAAGGAAAAAAAGCACACAATGCCATTTGCAGCACCGTAGATGAGTCTAGAGGTAATCACGTGACTTGGAGTAAGTCAGAAAGTGAAAGACACATATCATATCTTATCACTTATAGGTGTTACCTATAAATTGATACCAGGGCAGATATTTCCACGGAGAAGGGCAATCACAGATTCATTAAACAAACTTATGGTTCACCAAAGGAAAGGTGTGAGGATTGAATTCATTACGATATTGGGGTTAACAGACATATACAAACACAGTAGACGTATATAATCACCAAAGACCTACGGAGTACCAAGAGAAGACTACTCAACATTCTGTGATAACGTACATGGGAAAAGGATCCCAGGAAGAACAGACATATGTATATGTGTAAAAGAACCACCTCTTGCACACCTACAACAAGCTAAACGTTGTACTCAAACTTGCTGGAATAAAAAATAAAAAATTAAATTAAAAACACGAACAAGAAGTAGTGAGACAAACTTGAGGGGCTTTCTCCTGGCACATTCCGTTCTACATTCCAATCTAGAACGCGACTTCCATTGAGGCTCTGCTGCCCTAGTAACCAGATTTGGTAAGGGAGAACTGCTGCCACCTTGTGGCCGTTTCACACAACAGCAGCATTAATCCCAGCGCTAATGGTCAGTGGATATTCCAAATCATTACAGGCCTGTAAATGACACCTGCCCTGAAAACAAATCCTGGGGTCATATATCGACCAAAAAATTCAAAAGACGTCCATATTTCAAAACGACAGTTTCAAGAGGCATATTTCACGCACATTAGTGTTCTGCTTCTTTTGATTTCTTTCTTTCTTTGTTAAAGAAACGGGAATGGAAAAAGGCAACCCTCAGAATGGGCGAAAACGTTCACAAACGAATCAATGGACAAAGGTTTAATATCCAATATATATAAACAGCTCATGCAGCTTAATATTAATAAAACAAACAACCCAATACAAAAATGGGCAGAAGATCTAAATAGACGTTTCTTCAAAGAAGACACAGAGATGGCCAAGACGCACATGAAAAGCTGCTCAACATCACTAATTATTAGAGAAATGCAAATCAAAACTACAATGAGGTAAGACCTCACACCTGTTAGAATCGGCATCATCAGATAATCTACAAACAACAAATTCTGGGGAGGGTGTGGACAAAAGGAAGCCTCTTCCGCTATTGGTGGGAATGTAAATTGATACAGTCACTATGGAGAACAGTATGGAGGTTCCTTTAAAAAACTAAAAAGAGAATTACCATAGGATCCAGCAATCCCACTTCTGGGCATATACCCAGAGAAAACCATAAATCACAGAGACACATTCACCACAATGTTCATTGCAGCACTATTTACAATAGCCAGGTAATGGAAGCAACCTAAATGCCCACAGACAGACGAATGGATAAAGATGTGGTACATATATAAAATGGAATATTACTCAGCCATAAAAAGGAATGAAAATGGGTCATTTGTAGAGAAGTTGATGGAACTAGAGACTGTCATACAGAGTGAAGTAAGTCAGAAAGAGAAAAACAAATATTGTATATTAATGCCTATATGTGGAACCTAGAAATATGCTACAGATGAACTGGTTTGCAGGGCAGAAATAGAGACACAGAGGTAGAGAACAAACGTATGGACACAAAGTGGGGGAAGCCATGGTGTGGTGGTGGTGGGATGAGTTGGGATATTGGGATTGACCTGTATACATGTCTATGCATAAAATAGATAACTAATAATAACCTACTGTATAAAAAAAATAAATAAAATTAAATTTCAAAAATTTTAAAAATAAAATGTAAAAATAAAACAGAAAAAATGTTCTTCCATTCACACTGATGTATTTATAAGAATGAATTATTTCCATGCTTATATCCATAAATACATAAAAGAGGAATAATATCTAACTTGAACCAAAAAAGAAAAAAAAAATCTGAACCTAACAGTTATACAGAGGAAAACACTACCAAGGCACTTGCTCCAGTGGTAAACAATTCTGAAATTGGTCAGAGGTGGGGAATCATCTCCCATAGAGCCAGCAGCCCCGCCCGCCCACGCAAGGAGCGTCCTTATTGCAAAGCTCGGGGACCGTGCCGAGGCCTCTGTGAGTAAACGTGAGCTGAGCCCCAGGCCAGCTGCTGCTGAACTGTTCCCACCCTTTCCAGGTGAAACACCTGAATATGTACAAGGGCTTGAAAGCCTAGAGGATGGGCCGTGGAGCCACACCAGCGACAGCACGCAGGCCACCTTGGTGCCTGCAGGTCAGCCAGGATGGTCCTGGCCACGGGCGCTCTTCTGGAAGCTTTCCATTGCCCTGCCTGAGATACCCCTCCTGTCCCGGCCCCCACTCCTTTTTTACATTCCTCACCTCAGCCCGGAGAGATACTCCAGTGGAAGTTATGGGTGACACATCCTCTTCTTTACAGGTGGCAGCCTGGCAACTCCTGCAGAAAGTCCAGCAGAGCCCCACTCACACCGGGCCACCCACAAAGCCGTGGACCCTCACACCCTCCCACCAGCACAGCCCCGAGACTGCTGACGGGGCAGTGGATATGGAGTCAGGCACAGCTGCAGGGGCTATTGCTGCCTGGAGTGCTGTTTATATTGACCTCAACAAAGGCACACCTGGGGAGGGCTTGCCGGCAGGGTCAGGCTGCCCAGGTCAGCTAATCCTCAGCCCTCAGGGAATCACATTGCAGAAAATGGACCTCGCTAAGACAGAATATTTGCCAAGGAGAAAAAGGACACAATGCCATTTGCAGCACCGTAGATGAGTCTCGAGGTAATCACGTGACTTGGAGTAAGTCAGAAAGTGAAGACACATATCATATCATATCACTTATAGGTGTTACGTATAAATTGATACCAGGGCAGATACTTCCACGGAGAAGGGCAATCACAGATTCATTAAACAAACTTATGGTTCACCAAAGGAAAGGTGTGAGGATTGAATTCATTACGATATTGGGGTTAACAGACAGATACAAACACAGTAGACGTATATAGTCACCAAAGACCTACGGAGTACCAAGAGAAGACTACTCAACATTCTGTCATAACGTACATGGGAAAAGGATCCCAGGAAGAACAGACATATGTATATGTGTAAAAGAACCACCTCTTGCACACCTACAACATGCTAAACGTTGTACTCAAACTTGCTGTAATAAAAAATAAAAAATTAAATTAAAAACACGAACAAGAAGTAGTGAGACAAACTTGAGGGGCTTTCTCCTGGCACATTCCGTTCTACATTCCAATCTAGAACGCGACTTCCATTGAGGCTCTGCTGCCCTAGTAACCAGATTTGGTAAGGGAGAACTGCTGCCACCTTGTGGCCGTTTCACACAACTGCAGGTTTAATGCCAGCGCTAATGGTCAGTGGATATTCCAAATCATTACAGGCCTGTAAATGACACCTGCCCTGAAAACAAATCCTGGGGTCATATATCGACCAAAAAATTCAAAAGACGTCCATATTTCAAAACGACAGTTTCAAGAGGCATATTTCACGCACATTAGTGTTCTGCTTCTTTTGATTTCTTTCTTTCTTTGTTAAAAAGAACGGGAATGGAAAAAGGCAACCCTCAGAATGGGCGAAAACGTTCACAAACGAATCAATGGACAAAGGTTTAATCTCCAATATATATAAACAGCTCATGCAGCTTAATATTAATAAAACAAACAACCCAATACAAAAATGGGCAGAAGATCTAAAGAGACGTTTCTTCAAAGAAGACACAGAGATGGCCAAGACGCACATGAAAAGCTGCTCAACATCACTAATTATTAGAGAAATGCAAATCAAAACTACAATGAGGTAAGATCTCACACCTGTTAGAATCGGCATCATCAGATAATCTACAAACAACAAATTCTGGGGAGGGTGTGGACAAAAGGAACACTCTTCCGCTATTGGTGGGAATGTAAATTGATACAGTCACTATGGAGAACAGTATGGAGGTTCCTTTATAAAACTAAAAAGAGAATTACCATAGGATCCAGCAATCCCACTTCTGGGCATATACCCAGAGAAAACCATAAATCACAGAGACACATTCACCACAATGTTCATTGCAGCACTATTTACAATAGCCAGGTAATGGAAGCAACCTAAATGGCCACAGACAGACGAATGGATAAAGATGTGGTACATATATAAAATGGAATATTACACAGCCATAAAAAGGAATGAAACTGGGTCATTTGTAGAGAAGTTGATGGATCTAGAGACTGTCATACAGAGTGAAGTAAGCCAGAAAGAGAAAAACAAATATTGTATATTAATGCCTATATGTGGAACCTAGAAATATGGTAGAGATGAACTGGTTTGCAGGGCAGAAATAGAGACACAGAGGTAGAGAACAAACGTATGGACACAAAGTGGGGGAAGCCATGGGGTGGTGGTGGTGGGATGAGTTGGGAGATTAGGATTGACCTGTATACATGTCTATGCATAAAATAGATAACTAATAATAACCTACTGTATAAAAAAATCACTAAAATTAAATTTCTAAATTTTAAAAAATAAAATGTAAAAATAAAACAGAAAAAAAGTTCTTCCATTCACACTGATGTATTTATACGAATGAATTATTTCCATGCTTATATCTATAAATACATAAATGAGGAATAAAATCTAACTTGAACCAAAAAAGAAAAAAAAAAACTGAACCTAACAGTTATACAGAGGAAAACACTACCAAGGCACTTGCTCCAGTGGTAAACAATTCTGAAATTGGTCAGAGGTGGGGAATCATCTCCCATACAGCCAGCAGCCCCGCCCGCCCACGCAAGGAGCATCCTCATTGCAAAGCTGGGAGACCGTGCCGAGGCCTCTGTGAGTAAACGTGAGCTGAGCCCCAGGCCAGATGCTGCTGAACTGTTCCCACCCTTCCCAGGTGAAACACCTGAATATGTACAAGGGCTTGAAAGCCTAGAGGAAGGGCCGTGGAGCCACACCAGCGACAGCACGCAGGCCAACTTGGTGCCTGCAGGACAGCCAGGATGGTACTGGCCACGGGCGCTCTTCTGGAAGGTTTCTATTGCCCTGCCTGAGATACCCCTCCTCTCCCGGCCCCCACTCCTTTTTTTCCTTCCTCACCTCAGCCCGGAGAGATATTCCAGTGGAAGTTATGGGTGACACATCCTCTTCTTTACAGGTGGCAGCCTGGCAACTCCTGCCGAAAGTCCAGCAGAGCCCCACTCACACCGGGCCACCCACAAAGCCGTGGACCCTCACACCCTCCCACCAGCACAGCCCCGAGACTGCTGACGGGGCAGAGGATATGGAGTCAGGCACAGCTGCAGGGGCTATTGCTGCCTGGAGTGCTGTTTATATTGAACTCAACCCAGGCACACCTGGGGAGGGCTTGCCGGCAGGGTCAGGCTGCCCAGGTCAGCTAATCCTCAGCCCTCAGGGAATCACATTGCAGAAAATGGACCTCGCTAAGACAGAATATTTGCCAAAGAGAAAAAGGACACAATGCCATTTGCAGCACCGTAGATGAGTCTCGAGGTAATCACGTGACTTGGAGTAAGTCAGAAAGTGAAAGACACATATCATATCATATCACTTATAGGTGTTACCTATAAATTGATACCAGGGCAGATATTTCCACGGAGAAGGGCAATCACAGATTCATTAAACAAACTTATGGTTCACCAAAGGAAAGGTGTGAGGATTGAATTCATTACGATATTGGGGTTAACAGACAGATACAAACACTGTAGACGTATATAATCACCAAAGACCTACGGAGTACCAAGAGAAGACTACTCAACATTCTGTCATAACGTACATGGGAAAAGGATCCCAGGAAGAACAGACATATGTATATGTGTAAAAGAACCACCTCTTGCACACCTACAACAAGCTAAACGTTGTACTCAAACTTGCTGTAATAAAAAATAAAAAATTAAATTAAAAACACGAACAAGAAGTAGTGAGACAAACTTGAGGGGCTTTCTCCTGGCACATTCCGTTCTACATTCCAATCTAGAACACGACTTCCATTGAGGCTCTGCTGCCCTAGTAACCAGATTTGGTAAGGGAGAACTGCTGCCACCTTGTGGCCGTTTCACACAACTGCAGGTTTAATGCCAGCGCTAATGGTCAGTGGATATTCCAAATCATTACAGGCCTGTAAATGACACCTGCCCTGAAAACAAATCCTGGGGTCATATATCGACCAAAAAATTCAAAAGACGTCCATATTTCAAAACGACAGTTTCAAGAGGCATATTTCACGCACATTAGTGTTCTGCTTCTTTTGATTTCTTTCTTTCTTTGTTAAAAAAACGGGAATGGAAAAAGGCAACCCTCAGAATGGGCGAAAACGTTCACAAACGAATCCATGGACAAAGGTTTAATCTCCAATATATATAAACAGCTCATGCAGCTTAATATTAATAAAACAAACAACCCAATACAAAAATGGGCAGAAGATCTAAATAGACGTTTCTCCAAAGAAGACACAGAGATGGCCAAGACGCACATGAAAAGCTGCTCAACATCACTAATTATTAGAGAAATGCAAATCAAAACTACAATGAGGTAAGACCTCACACCTGTTAGAATCGGCATCATCAGATAATCTACAAACAACAAATTCTGGGGAGGGTGTGGACAAAAGGAAGCCTCTTCCGCTATTGGTGGGAATGTAAATTGATACAGTCACTATGGAGAACAGTATGGAGGTTCCTTTAAAAAACTAAAAAGAGAATTACCATAGGATCCAGCAATCCCACTTCTGGGCATATACCCAGAGAAAACCATAAATCACAGAGACACATTCACCACAATGTTCATTGCAGCACTATTTACAATAGCCAGGTAATGGAAGCAACCTAAATGGCCACAGACAGACGAATGGATAAAGATGTGGTAAATATATAAAATGGAATATTACTCAGCCATAAAAAGGAATGAAACTGGGTCATTTGTAGAGAAGTTGATGGAACTAGAGACTGTCATACAGAGTGAAGTAAGTCAGAAAGAGAAAAACAAATATTGTATATTAATGCCTATATGTGGAACCTAGAAATATGCTACAGATGAACTGGTTTGCAGGGCAGAAATAGAGACACAGAGGTAGAGAACAAACGTATGGACACAAAGTGGGGGAAGCCATGGGGTGGTGGTGGTGGGATGAGTTGGGATATTGGGATTGACCTGTATACATGTCTATGCATAAAATAGATAACTAATAATAACCTACTGTATAAAAAAAATAAATAAAATTAAATTTCAAAAATTTTAAAAATAAAATGTAAAAATAAAACAGAAAAAATGTTCTTCCATTCACATTGATGTATTTATAAGAATGAATTATTTCCATGCTTATATCCATAAATACATAAAAGAGGAATAATATCTAACTTGAACCAAAAAAGAAAAAAAAAACAGAACCTAACAGTTATACAGAGGAAAACACTACCAAGGCACTTGCTCCAGTGGTAAACAATTCTGAAATTGGTCAGAGGTGGGGAATCATCTCCCATAGAGCCAGCAGCCCCGCCCGCCCACGCAAGGAGCGTCCTTATTGCAAAGCTGGGGGACCGTGCCGAGGCCTCTGTGAGTAAACGTGAGCTGAGCCCCAGGCCAGCTGCTGCTGAACTGTTCCCACCCTTCCCAGGTGAAACACCTGAATATGTACAAGGGCTTGAAAGCCTAGAGGAAGGGCCGTGGAGACACACCAGCGACAGCACGCAGGCCACCTTGGTGCCTGCAGGTCAGCCAGGATGGTCCTGGCCACGGGCGCTCTTCTGGAAACTTTCCATTGCCCTGCCTGAGGTACCCCTCCTGTCCCGGACCCCACTCCTCTTTTTCCTTCCTCACCTCAGCCCGGAGAGATATTCCAGTGGAAGTTATGGGTGACACATCCTCTTCTTTACAGGTGGCAGCCTGGCAACTCCTGCAGAAAGTCCAGCAGAGCCCCACTCACACCGGGCCACCCACAAAGCCGTGGACCCTCACACCCTCCCACCAGCACAGCCCCGAGACTGCTGACGGGGCAGAGAATATGGAGTCAGGCACAGCTGCAGGGGCTATTGCTGCCTGGAGTGCTGTTTATATTGACCTCAACCCAGGCACACCTGGGGAGGGCTTGCCGGCAGGGTCAGGCTGCCCAGGTCAGCTAATCCTCAGCCCTCAGGGAATCACATTGTAGAAAATGGACCTCGCTAAGACAGAATATTCGCCAAGGAGAAAAAGGACACAATGCCATTTGCAGCACCGTAGATGAGTCTAGAGGTAATCACGTGACTTGGAGTAAGTCAGAAAGTGAAAGACACATATCATATCATATCACTTATAGGTGTTACCTATAAATTGATACCAGGGCAGATATTTCCACGGAGAAGGGCAATCACAGATTCATTAAACAAACTTATGGTTCACCAAAGGAAAGGTGTGAGGATTGAATTCATTACGATATTGGGGTTAACAGACATATACAAACACAGTAGACGTATATAATCACCAAAGACGTACGGAGTACCAAGAGAAGACTACTCAACATTCTGTCATAACGTACATGGGAAAAGGATCCCAGGAAGAACAGACATATGTATATGTGTAAAAGAACCACCTCTTGCACACCTACAACAAGCTAAACGTTGTTCTCAAACTTGCTGTAATAAAAAATAAAAAATTAAATTAGGGCCTCCCTGGTGGCGCAGTGGTTGAGAGTCCGCCTGCCGATGCAGGGGATGCGGGTTCGTGCCCCGGTCTGGGAGGATACCATATGCCGCGGAGCGGCTGGGCCCGTGAGCCATGGCCGCTGGGCCTGCGCGTCCGGAGCCTGTGCTCCACAGCGGGAGAGGCCACAACGATGATAGGCCCGCATACCGCAAAAAGAAAAAAAAAAATTAAATTAAAAACACGAACAAGAAGTAGTGAGACAAACTTGAGGGGCTTTCTCCTGGCACATTCCGTTCTACATTCCAATCTAGAACGCGACTTCCATTGAGGCTCTGCTGCCCTAGTAACCAGTTTTGGTAAGGGAGAACTGCTGCCACCTTGTGGCCGTTTCACACAACAGCAGCTTTAATCCCAGCGCTAATGGTCAGTGGATATTCCAAATCATTACAGGCCTGTAAATGACACCTGCCCTGAAAACAAATCCTGGGGTCATATATCGACCAAAAAATTCAAAAGACGTCCATATTTCAAAACGACAGTTTCAAGAGGCATATTTCACGCACATTAGTGTTCTGATTCTTTTGCTTTCTTTCTTTCTTTGTTAAAAAAACGGGAATGGAAAAAGGTAACCCTCAGAAGGGGCGAAAACGTTCACAAACGAATCAATGGACAAAGGTTTAATCTCCAATATATATATACAGCTCATGCAGCTTAATATTAATAAAACAAACAACCCAATACAAAAATGGGTAGAAGATCTAAAGAGACGTTTCTTCAAAGAAGACACAGAGATGGCCAAGACGCACATGAAAAGCTGCTCAACATCACTAATTATTAGAGAAATGCAAATCAAAACTACAATGAGGTAAGACCTCACACCTGTTAGAATCGGCATCATCAGATAATCTACAAACAACAAATTCTGGGGAGGGTGTGGACAAAAGGAACCCTCTTCCGCTATTGGTGGGAATGTAAATTGATACAGTCACTATGGAGAACAGTATGGAGGTTCCTTTAAAAAACTAAAAAGAGAATTACCATAGGATCCAGCAATCCCACTTCTGGGCATATACCCAGAGAAAACCATAAATCACAGAGACACATTCACCACAATGTTCATTGCAGCACTATTTACAATAGCCAGGTAATGGAAGCAACCTAAATGCCCACAGACAGACGAATGGATAAAGATGTGGTACATATATAAAATGGAATATTACTCAGCCATAAAAAGGAATGAAACTGAGTCATTTGTAGAGAAGTTGATGGATCTAGAGACTGTCATACAGAGTGAAGTAAGTCAGAAAGAGAAAAACAAATATTGTATATTAATGCCTATATGTGGAACCTAGAAAAATGCTACAGATGAACTGGTTTGCAGGGCAGAAATAGAGACACAGAGGTAGAGAACAAACGTATGGACACAAAGTGGGGGAAGCCATGGGGTGGTGGTGGTGGGATGAGTTGGGACATTTGGATTGACCTGTATACATGTCTATGCATAAAATAGATAACTAATAATAACCTACTGTATAAAAAAAATAAAATTAAATTTCAAAAATTTTAAAAATAAAATGTAAAAATAAAACAGAAAAAATGTTCTTCCATTCACACTGATGTATTTATAAGAATGAATTATTTCCATGCTTATATCCTTAAATACATAAAAGAGGAATAAAATCTAACTTGAACAAAAAAGAAAAAAAAAACTGAACCTAACAGTTTTACAGAGGAAAACACGACCAAGGCAGTTGCTCCACTGGTAAACAATTCTGAAATTGGTCAGAGGTGGGGAATCATCTCCCATAGAGCCAGCAGCCCCGCCCGCCCACGCAAGGAGCGTCCTTATTGCAAAGCTGGGGGACCGTGCCGAGGCCTCTGTGAGTAAACGTGAGCTGAGCCCCAGGCCAGCTACTGCTGAACTGTTCCCACCCTTCCCAGGTGAAACACCTGAATATGTACAAGGGCTTGAAAGCCTAGAGAAAGGGCCGTGGAGCCACACCAGCGACAGCACGCACTCCACCTTGGTGCCTGCAGGTCAGCCAGGATGGTCCTGGCCACGGGCGCTCTTCTGGAAGCTTTCCATTGCCCTGCCTGAGATACCCCTCCTGTCCCGGCCCCCACTCCTTTTTTTCCTTCCTCACCTCAGCCCGGAGAGATACTCCAGTGGAAGTTATGGGTGACACATCCTCTTCTTTACAGGTGGCAGCCTGGCAACTCCTGCAGAAAGTCCAGCAGAGCCCCACTCACACCGGGCCACCCACAAAGCCGTGGACCCTCACACCCTCCCACCAGCACAGCCCCGAGACTGCTGACGGGGCAGAGAATAAGGAGTCAGGCACAGCTGCAGGGGCTATTGCTGCCTGGAGTGCTGTTTATATTGACCTCAACCCAGGCACACCTGGGGTGGGCTTGCCGGCACGGTCAGGCTGCCCAGGTCAGCTAATCCTCAGCCCTCAGGGAATCACATTGCAGAAAATGGACCTCGCTAAGACAGAGTATTCGCCAAGGAAAAAAAGCACACAATGCCATTTGCAGCACCGTAGATGAGTCTCGAGGTAATCACGTGACTTGGAGTAAGTCAGAAAGTGAAAGACACATATCATATCATATCACTTATAGGTGTGACCTATAAATTGATACCAGGGCAGATATTTCCACGGAGAAGGGCAATCACAGATTCATTAAACAAACTTATGGTTCACCAAAGGAAAGGTGTGAGGATTGAATTCATTATGATATTGTGGTTAACAGACATATACAAACACAGTAGACGTATATAATCACCAAAGACCTACGGAGTACCAAGAGAAGACTACTCAACATTCTGTCATAACGAACATGGGAAAAGGATCCCGGGAAGAACAGACATATGTATATGTGTAAAAGAACCACCTCTTGCACACCTACAACAAGCTAAACGTTGTACTCAAGCTTGCTGTAATAAAAAATAAAAAATTAAATTAAAAACACGAACAAGAATTAGTGAGAAAAACTTGAGGGGCTTTCTCCTGGTACATTCCGATCTACATTCCAATCTAGAACGCGACTTCCATTGAGGCTCTGCTGCCCTAGTAACCAGATTTGGTAAGGGAGAACTGCTGCCACCTTGTGGCCGTTTCACACAACAGCAGCTTTAATCCCAGCGCTAATGGTCAGTGGATATTCCTAATCATTACAGGCCTGTAAATGACACCTGCCCTGAAAACAAATCCTGGGGTCATATATCGACCAAAAAATTCAAAAGACGTCCATATTTCAAAACGACAGTTTCAAGAGGCATATTTCACGCACATTAGTGTTCTGCTTCTTTTGATTTATTTCTTTCTTTGTTAAAAAAATGGGAATGGAAAAGGGCAACCCTCAGAATGGGGGAAAACTTTCACAAACGAATCAATGGACAAAGGTTTAATCTCCAATATATATAAACAGCTCATGCAGCTTAATATTAATAAAACAAACAACCCAATACAAAAATCGGCAGAAGATCTAAATAGACGTTTCTTCAAAGAAGACACAGAGATGGCCAAGACGCACATGAAAAGCTGCTCAACATCACTAATTATTAGAGAAATGCAAATCAAAACTACAATGACGTAAGACCTCACACCTGTTAGAATCGGCATCATCAGATAATCTACAAACAACAAATTCTGGGGAGGGTGTGGACAAAAGGAACCCTCTTCCGCTATTGGTGGGAATGTAAATTGATACAGTCACTATGGAGAACAGTATGGATGTTCCTTTAAAAAACTAAAAACAGAATTACAATAGGATCCAGCAATCCCACTTCTGGGCATATACCCAGAGAAAACCATAAATCACAAAGACACATTCACCACAATGTTCATTGCAGCACTATTTACAATAGCCAGGTAATGGAAGCAACCTAAATGCCCACAGACAGACGAATGGATAAAGATGTGGTACATATATAAAATGGAATATTACTCAGCCATAAAAAGGAATGAAACTGGGTCATTTGTAGAGAAGTTGATGGATGTAGAGACTGTCATACAGAGTGAAGTAAGTCAGAAAGAGAAAAACAAATATTGTATATTAATGCCTATATGTGGAACCTAGAAAAATGCTACAGATGAACTGGTTTGCAGGGCAGAAATAGAGACACAGAGGTAGAGAACAAACGTATGGACACAAAGTGGGGGAAGCCATGGGGTGGTGGTGGTGGGATGAGTTGGGAGATTGGGATTGACCTTTATACATGTCTATGCATAAAATAGATAAATAATAATAACCTACTGTATAAAAAAATAAATAAAATTAAATTTCAAAAGTTTTAAAAATAAAATGTAAAAATAAAACAGAAAAAATGAACTTCCATTCACACTGATGTATTTATAAGAATGAATTATTTCCATGCTTATATCCATAAATACATAAAAGAGGAATAAAATCTAACTTGAACCAAAAAAGAAAAAAAAACTGAACCTAACAGTTATACAGAGGAAAACACTACCAAGGCACTTGCTCCAGTGGTAAACAATTCTGAAATTGGTCCGAGGTTGGGAATCATCTCCCATACAGCCAGCAGCCCCGCCCGCCCACGCAGTGAGCGTCCTTATTGCAAAGCTGGGGGACCGTGCCGAGGCCTCTGTGAGTAAACGTGAGCTGAGCCCCAGGCCAGCTGCTGCTGAACTGTTCCCACCCTTCCCAGGTGAAATACCTGAATATGTACAAGGGTTTGAAAGACTAGAGGAAGGGCCGTGGAGCCACACCAGCGAAAGCACGCAGGCCATCGTGGTGCCTGCAGGTCAGCCAGGATGGTCCTGGCCACGGGCGCTCTTCTGGAAGCTTTCCATTGCCCTGCCTGAGATACCCCTCCTGTCCCGGCCCCCACTCCTTTTTTTCCTTACTCACCTCAGCCCGGAGAGATACTCCAGTGGAAGTTATGGGTGACACAACCTCTTCTTTACAGGTGGCAGCCTGGCAACTCCTTCAGAAAGTCCAGCAGAGCCCCACTCACACCGGGGCACCCACAAAGCCGTGGACCCTCACACCCTCCCACCAGCACAGCCCCGAGACTGCTGACGGGGCAGAGAATATGGAGTCAGGCACAGCTGCAGGAGCTATTGCTTCCTGGAGTGCTGTTTATATTGACCTCAACCCAGGCACACCTGGGGAGGGCTTGCCGGCAGGGTCAGGCTGCCCAGGTCAGCTAATCCTCAGCCCTCAGGGAATCACATTGCAGAAAATGGACCTCGCTAAGACAGAATATTAGCCAAGGAAAAAAAGCACACAATGCCATTTGCAGCACCGTAGATGAGTCTAGAGGTAATCACGTGACTTGGAGTAAGTCAGAAAGTGAAAGACACATATCATATCATATCACTTATAGGTGTTACCTATAAATTGATACCAGGGCAGATATTTCCACGGAGAAGGGCAATCAAAGATTCATTAAACAAACTTATGGTTCACCAAAGGAAAGGTGTGAGGATTGAATTCATTATGATATTGGGGTTAACAGACATATACAAACACAGTAGACGTATATAATCACCAAAGACCTACGGAGTACCAAGAGAAGAGTACTCAACATTCTGTCATAACGAACATGGGAAAAGGATCCCAGGAAGAACAGAGATATGTATATGTGTAAAAGAACCACCTCTTGCACACCTACAACAAGCTAAACGTTGTACTCAAACTTGCTGTAATAAAAAATAAAAAATTAAATTAAAAACACGAACAAAAATTAGTGAGAAAAACTTGAGGGGCTTTCTCCTGGTACATTCCGTTCTACATTCCAATCTAGAATGCGACTTCCATTGAGGCTCTGTTGCCTTAGTAACCAGATTTGGTAAGGGAGAACTGCTGCCACCTTGTGGCCGTTTCACACAACAGCAGCTTTAATCCCAGCGCTAATGGTCAGTGGATATTCCAAATCATTACAGGCCTGTAAATGACACCTGCCCAGAAAACAAATCCTGGGGTCATATATCGACCAAAAAATTCAAAAGACGTCCATATTTCAAAACGACAGTTTCAAGAGGCATATTTCACGCACATTAGTGTTCTGCTTCTTTTGATTTCTTTCTTTCTTTGTTAAAAAAACGGGAATGGAAAAAGGTAACCCTCAGAAGGGGCGAAAACTTTCACAAAAGAATCAATGGACAAAGGTTTAATCTCCAATATATATAAACAGCTCATGCAGCTTAATATTAATAAAACAAACAACCCAATACAAAAATGGGCAGAAGATCTAAATAGACGTTTCTTCAAAGAAGACACAGAGATGGCCAAGACGCACATGAAAAGCTGCTCAACATCACTAATTATTAGAGAAATGCAAATCAAAACTACAATGAGGTAAGACCTCACACCTGTTAGAATCGGCATCATCAGATAATCTACAAACAACAAATTCTGGGGAGGGTGTGGACAAAAGGAACCCTCTTCCGCTATTGGTGGGAATGTAAATTGATACAGTCACTATGGAAAACAGTATGGAGGTTCCTTTAAAAAACTAAAAAGAGAATTACCATAGGATCCAGCAATCCCACTTCTGGGCAGATACCGAGAGAAAACCATAAATCACAGAGACACATTCACCACAATGTTCATTGCAGCATTATTTACAATAGCCAGGTAATGGAAGCAACCTAAATGGCCACAGACAGACGAATGGATAAAGATGTGGTACATATATAAAATGGAATATTACTCAGCCATAAAAAGGAATGAAACTGAGTCATTTGTAGAGAAGTTGATGGATCTAGAGACTGTCATACAGAGTGAAGTAAGTCAGAAAGAGAAAAACAAATATTGTATATTAATGCCTATATGTGGAACCTAGAAAAATGCTACAGATGAACTGGTTTGCAGGGCAGAAATAGAGACACAGAGGTAGAGAACAAACGTATGGACACAAAGTGGGGGAAGCCATGGGGTGGTGGTGGTGGGATGAGTTGGGAGATTGGGATTGACCTGTATACATGTCTATGCATAAAATAGATAACTAATAATAACCTAGTGTATAAAAAAATAAATAAAATTAAATTTCAAAATTTTTAAAAATAAAATGTAAAAATAAAACAGAAAAAAAGTTCTTCCATTCACACTGTTGTATTTATAAGAATGAATTATTTCCATGCTTATATCTATAAATACATAAGAGAGGAATAAAATCTAACTTGAACCAAAAAAGAAAAAAAAAAACAGAACCTAACAGTTATACAGAGGAAAACACTACCAAGGCACTTGCTCCAGTGGTAAACAATTCTGAAATTGGTCAGAGGTGGGGAATCATCTCCCATACAGCCAGCAGCCCCGCCCGCCCACGCAAGGAGCGTCCTTATTGCAAAGCTGGGGGACCGTGCCGAGGCCTCTGTGAGTAAACGTGAGCTGAGCCCCAGGCCAGCTGCTGCTGAACTGTTCCCACCCTTCCCAGGTGAAACACCTGAATATGTACAAGGGCTTGAAAGCCTAGAGGAAGGGCCGTGGAGCCACACCAGCGACAGCACGCAGGCCACCTTGGTGCCTGCAGGTCAGCCAGGATGGTTCTGGCCAGATGCGCTCTTCTGGCAGCTTTCCATTGCCCTGCCTGAGATACCCCTCCTGTCCCGGCCCCCACTCCTTTTTTTCCTTCCTCACCTCAGCCCGGAGAGATATTCCAGTGGAAGTTATGGGTGACACATCCTCTTCTTTACAGGTGGCAGCCTGGCAACTCCTGCAGAAAGTCCAGCAGAGCCCCACTCACACCGGGCCACCCACAAAGCCGTGGACACTCACACCCTCCCACCAGCACAGCCCCGAGACTGCTGACGGGGCAGAGAATATGGAGTCAGGCACAGCGGCAGGGGCTATTGCTGCCTGGAGTGCTGTTTATATTGAACTCAACCCAGGCACACCTGGGGAGGGCTTGCCGGCAGGGTCAGGCTGCCCAGGTCAGCTAATCCTCAGCCCTCAGGGAATCACATTGCAGAAAATGGACCTCGCTAAGACAGAATATTCGCCAAGGAAAAGAAGCAAACAATGCCATTTGCAGCATCGTAGATGAGTCTAGAGGTAATCACGTGACTTGGAGTAAGTAAGAAAGTGAAAGACACATATCATATCATATCACTTATAGGTGTTACCTATAAATTGATACCAGGGCAGATATTTCCACGGAGAAGGGCAATCACAGATTCATTAAACAAACTTATGGTTCACCAAAGGAAAGGTGTGAGGATTGAATTCATTACGATATTGGGGTTAACAGACATATACAAACACAGTAGACATATATAATCACCAAAGACCTACGGAGTACCAAGAGAAGACTACTCAACATTCTGTCATAACGTACATGGGAAAAGGATCCCAGGAAGAACAGACATATGTATATGTGTAAAAGAACCACCTCTTGCACACCTACAACAAGCTAAACGTTGTACTCAAACTTGCTGTAATAAAAAATAAAAAATTAAATTAAAAACACGAACAAGAAGTAGCGAGACAAACTTGAGGGGCTTTCTCCTGGCACATTCCGTTCTAAATTCCAATCTAGAACGTGACTTCCATTGAGGCTCAGCTGCCCAATAACCAGATTTGGTAAGGGAGAACTGCTGCCACCTTGTGGCCGTTTCACACAACAGCAGCTTTAATCCCAGCGCTAATGGTCAGTGGATATTCCAAATCATTACAGGCCTGTAAATGACACCTGCCCTGAAAACAAATCCTGGGGTCATATATTGACCAAAAAATTCAAAAGACGTCCATATTTCAAAACGACAGTTACAAAAGGCATATTTCACGCACATTAGTGTTCTGCTTCTTTTGATTTATTTCTTTTTTTGTTAAAAAAATGGGAATGGAAAAGGGCAACCCTCAGAATGGGGGAAAACTTTCACAAACGAATCAATGGACAAAGGTTTAATCTCCAATATATATAAACAGCTCATGCAGCTTAATATTAATAAAACAAACAACCCAATACAAAAATCGGCAGAAGATCTAAATAAACGTTTCTTCAAAGAAGACACAGAGATGGCCAAGACGCACATGAAAAGCTGCTCAACATCACTAATTATTAGAGAAATGCAAATCAAAACTACAATGACGTAAGACCTCACACCTGTTAGAATCGGCATCATCAGATAATCTACAAACAACAAATTCTGGGGAGGGTGTGGACAAAAGGAACCCTCTTCCGCTATTGGTGGGAATGTAAATTGATACAGTCACTATGGAGAACAGTATGGAGGTTCCTTTAAAAAAATAAAAACAGAATTACAATAGGATCCAGCAATCCCACTTCTGGGCATATACCCAGAGAAAACCATAAATCACAAAGACACATTCACCACAATGTTCATTGCAGCACTATTTACAATAGCCAGGTAATGGAAGCAACCTAAATGCCCACAGACAGACGAATGGATAAAGATGTGGTACATATATAAAATGGAATATTACTCAGCCATAAAAAGGAATGAAACTGGGTCATTTGTAGAGAAGTTGAGGGATGTAGAGACTGTCATACAGAGTGAAGTAAGTCAGAAAGAGAAAAACAAATATTGTATATTAATGCCTATATGTGGAACCTAGAAAAATGCTACAGATGAACTGGTTTGCAGGGCAGAAATAGAGACACAGAGGTAGAGAACAAACGTATGGACACAAAGTGGGGGAAGCCATGGGGTGGTGGTGGTGGGATGAGTTGGGAGATTGGGATTGACCTGTATACATGTCTATGCATAAAATAGATAAATAATAATAACCTACTGTATAAAAAAATAAATTAAATTAAATTTCAAAAATTTTAAAAATAAAATGTAAAAATAAAACAGAAAAAATGTACTTCCATTCACACTGATGTATTTATAAGAATGAATTATTTCCATGCTTATATCCATAAATACATAAAAGAGGAATAAAATCTAACTTGAACCAAAAAAGAAAAAAAAAACTGAACCTAACAGTTATACAGAGGAAAACACTACCAAGGCACTTGCTCCAGTGGTAAACAATTCTGAAATTGGTCCGAGGTTGGGAATCATCTCCCATACAGCCAGCAGCCCCGCCCGCCCACGCAATGAGCGTCCTTATTGCAAAGTTGGGGGACCGTGCCGAGGCCTCTGTGAGTAAACGTGAGCTGAGCCCCAGGCCAGCTGCTGCTGAACTGTTCCCACCCTTCCCAGGTGAAATACCTGAATATGTACAAGGGTTTGAAAGACTAGAGGAAGGGCCGTGGAGCCACACCAGCGAAAGCACGCAGGCCATCGTGGTGCCTGCAGGTCAGCCAGGATGGTCCTGGCCACGGGCGCTCTTCTGGAAGCTTTCCATTGCCCTCCCTGAGATACCCCTCCTGTCCCGGCCCCCACTCCTTTTTTTCCTTACTCACCTCAGCCCGGAGAGATACTCCAGTGGAAGTTATGGGTGACACAACCTCTTCTTTACAGGTGGCAGCCTGGCAACTCCTTCAGAAAGTCCAGCAGAGCCCCACTCACACCGGGGCACCCACAAAGCCGTGGACCCTCACACCCTCCCACCAGCACAGCCCCGAGACTGCTGACGGGGCAGAGAATATGGAGTCAGGCACAGCTGCAGGAGCTATTGCTGCCTGGAGTCCTGTTTATATTGACCTCAACCCAGGCACACCTGGGGAGGGCTTGCCGGCAGGGTCAGGCTGCCCAGGTCAGCTAATCCTCAGCCCTCAGGGAATCACATTGCAGAAAATGGACCTCGCTAAGACAGAATATTAGCCAAGGAAAAAAAGCACACAATGCCATTTGCAGCACCGTAGATGAGTCTAGAGGTAATCACGTGACTTGGAGTAAGTCAGAAAGTGAAAGACACATATCATATCATATCACTTATAGGTGTTACCTATAAATTGATACCAGGGCAGATATTTCCACGGAGAAGGGCAATCAAAGATTCATTAAACAAACTTATGGTTCACCAAAGGAAAGGTGTGAGGATTGAATTCATTATGATATTGGGGTTAACAGACATATACAAACACAGTAGACGTAAATAATCACCAAAGACCTACGGAGTACCAAGAGAAGAGTACTCAACATTCTGTCATAACGAACATGGGAAAAGGATACCAGGAAGAACAGACATATGTATATGTGTAAAAGAACCACCTCTTGCACACCTACAACAAGCTAAACGTTGTACTCAAACTTGCTGTAATAAAAAATAAAAAATTAAATTAAAAACACGAACAAATATTAGTGAGAAAAACTTGAGGGGCTTTCTCCTGGTACATTCCGTTCTACATTCCAATCTAGAACGCGACTTCCATTGAGGTTCTGCTGCCTTAGTAACCAGATTTGGTAAGGGAGAACTGCTGCCACCTTGTGGCCGTTTCACACAACAGCAGCTTTAATCCCAGCGCTAATGGTCAGTGGATATTCCAAATCATTACAGGCCTGTAAATGACACCTGGCCAGAAAACAAATCCTGGGGTCATATATCGACCAAAAAATTCAAAAGACGTCCATATTTCAAAACGACAGTTTCAAGAGGCATATTTCACGCACATTAGTGTTCTGCTTCTTTTGATTTCTTTCTTTCTTTGTTAAAAAAACGGGAATGGGGCCTCCCTGGTGGCGCAGTGGTTGAGAGTCCGCCTGCCGATGCAGGGGATACGGGTTCGTGCCCCGGACTGGGAGGATCCCACATGCCGCGGAGCGGCTGGGCCCGTGAGCCATGGCCGCTGGGCCTGCGCGTCTAGAGCCTGTGCTCCGCAACGGGAGAGGCCACAGCAGTGAGAGGCCCACATACCGCAAAAAGAAAAAAAAAAAAAAAAAAAAAAAACGGGAATGGAAAAAGGCAACCCTCAGAATGGGCGAAAACTTTCACAAACGAATCAATGGACAAAGGTTTAATCTCCAATATATATAAACAGCTCATGCAGCTTAATATTAATAAAACAAACAACCCAATACAAAAATGGGCAGAAGATCTAAATAGACGTTTCTTCAAAGAAGACACAGAGATGGCCAAGACGCACATGAAAAGCTGCTCAACATCACTAATTATTAGAGAAATGCAAATCAAAACTACAATGAGGTAAGACCTCACACCTGTTAGAATCGGCATCATCAGATAATCTACAAACAACAAATACTGGGGAGGGTGTGGACAAAAGGAACCCTCTTCCGCTATTGGTGGGAATGTAAATTGATACAGTCACTATGGAGAACAGTATGGAGGTTCCTTTAAAAAACTAAAAAGAGAATTACCATAGGATCCAGCAATCCCACTTCTGGGCAGATACCGAGAGAAAACCATAAATCACAGAGACACATTCACCACAATGTTCATTGCAGCATTATTTACAATAGCCAGGTAATGGAAGCAACCTAAATGGCCACAGACAGACGAATGGATAAAGATGTGGTACATATATAAAATGGAATATTACTCAGCCATAAAAAGGAATGAAACTGAGTCATTTGTAGAGAAGTTGATGGATCTAGAGACTGTCATACAGAGTGAAGTAAGTCAGAAAGAGAAAAACAAATATTGTATATTAATGCCTATATGTGGAACCTAGAAAAATGCTACAGATGAACTGGTTTGCAGGGCAGAAATAGAGACACAGAGGTAGAGAACAAACGTATGGACACAAAGTGGGGGAAGCCATGGGGTGGTGGTGTTGGGATGAGTTGGGAGATTGGGATTGACCTGTATACATGTCTATGCATAAAATAGATAACTAATAATAACCTAGTGTATAAAAAAATAAATAAAATTAAATTTCAAAATTTTTAAAAATAAAATGTAAAAATAAAACAGAAAAAAAGTTCTTCCATTCACACTGTTGTATTTATAAGAATGAATTATTTCCATGCTTATATCTATAAATACATAAAAGAGGAATAAAATCTAACTTGAACCAAAAAAGAAAAAAAAAACTGAACCTAACAGTTATACAGAGGAAAACACTACCAAGGCACTTGCTCCAGTGGTAAACAATTCTGAAATTGGTCAGAGGTGGGGAATCATCTCCCATAGAGCCAGCAGCCCCGCCCGCCCACGCAAGGAGCGTCCTTATTGCAAAGCTGGGGGACAGTGCCGAGGCCTCTGTGAGTAAACGTGAGCTGAGCCCCAGGCCAGCTGCTGCTGAACTGTTCCCACCCTTCCCAGGTGAAACACCTGAATACGTACAAGGGCTTGAAAGCCTAGAGGAAGGGCCGTGGAGCCACACCAGCGACAGCACGCAGGCCACCTTGGTGCCTGCAGGTCAGCCAGGATGGTTCTGGCCAGGGGCGCTCTTCTGGAAGCTTTCCATTGCCCTGCCTGAGATACCCTTCCTGTCCCGGCCCCCACTCCTTTTTTTCCTTCCTCACCTCAGCCCGGAGAGATATTCCAGTGGAAGTTATGGGTGACACATCCTCTTCTTTACAGGTGGCAGCCTGGCAACTCCTGCAGAAAGTCCAGCAGAGCCCCACTCACACCGGGCCACCCACAAAGCCGTGGACCCTCACACCCTCCCACCAGCACAGCCCCGAGACTGCTGACGGGGCAGAGAATATGGAGTCAGGCACAGCGGCAGGGGCTATTGCTGCCTGGAGTGCTGTTTATATTGACCTCAACCCAGGCACACCTGGGGAGGGCTTGCCGGCAGGGTCAGGCTGCCCAGGTCAGCTAATCCTCAGCCCTCAGGGAATCACATTGCAGAAAATGGACCTTGCTAAGACACAATATTCGCCAAGGAAAAGAAGCACACAATGCCATTTCCAGCACCGTAGATGAGTCTAGAGGTAATCACGTGACTTGGAGTAAGTAAGAAAGTGAAAGACACATATCATATCATATCACTTATAGGTGTTACCTATAAATTGATACCAGGGCAGATATTTCCACGGAGAAGGGCAATCACAGATTCATTAAACAAACTTATGGTTCACCAAAGGAAAGGTGTGAGGATTGAATTCATTACGATATTGGGGTTAACAGACATATACAAACACAGTAGACGTATATAATCACCAAAGACCTACGGAGTACCAAGAGAAGACTACTCAACATTCTGTCATAACGTACATGGGAAAAGGATCCCAGGAAGAACAGACATATGTATATGTGTAAAAGAACCACCTCTTGCACACCTACAACAAGCTAAACGTTGTACTCAAACTTGCTGTAATAAAAAATAAAAAATTAAATTAAAAACACGAACAAGAAGTAGCGAGACAAACTTGAGGGGCTTTCTCCTGGCACATTCCGTTCTAAATTCCAATCTAGAACGTGACTTCCATTGAGGCTCTGCTGCCCAATAAACAGATTTGGTAAGGGAGAACTGCTGCCACCTTGTGGCCGTTTCACAAAACAGCAGCTTTAATCCCAGCGCTAATGGTCAGTGGATATTCCAAATCATTACAGGCCTGTAAATGACACCTGCCCTGAAAACAAATCCTGGGGTCATATATCGACCAAAAAATTCAAAAGACGTCCATATTTCAAAACGACAGTTTCAAGAGGCATATTTCACGCACATTAGTGTTCAGATTCTTTTGCTTTCTTTCTTTCTTTGTTAAAAAAACGGGAATGGAAAAAGGCAACCCTCAGAATGGGCGAAAACTTTCATAAACGAATCAATGGACAAAGGTTTAATCTCCAATATATATAAACAGCTCATGCAGCTTAATATTAATAAAACAAACAACCCAATACAAAAATGGGCTGAAGGTCTAAATAGACGTTTCTTCAAAGAAGACACAGAGATGGCCAAGACGCACATGAAAAGATGCTCAACATCACTAATTATTAGAGAAATGCAAATCAAAACTACAATGAGGTAAGACCTCACACCTGTTAGAATCGGCATCACAGATAATCTACAAACAACAAATTCTTGGGTGGGTGTGGACAAAAGGAACCCTCTTCCGCTATTGGTGGGAATGTAAATTGATACAGTCACTATGGAGAACAGTATGGAGGTTCCTTTAAAAAACTAAAAAGAGAATTACCATAGGATCAAGCAATCCCACTTCTGGGCATATACCCAGAGAAAACCATAAATAACAGAGACAGATTCACCACAATGTTCATTGCAGCACTATTTACAATAGCCAGGTAATGGAAGCAACCTAAATGGCCACAGACAGACGAATGGATAAAGATGTGGTACATATATAAAATGGAATATTACTCAGCCATAAAAAGAAATGAAACTGAGTCATTTGTAGAGAAGTTGATGGATCTAGAGACTGTCATACAGAGTGAAGTAAGTCAGAAAGAGAAAAACAAATATTGTATATTAATGCCTATATGTGGAACCTAGAAAAATGCTACAGATGAACTGGTTTGCAGGGCAGAAATAGAGACACAGAGGTAGAGAACAAACGTATGGACACAAAGTGGGGGAAGCCATGGGGTGGTGGTGGTGGGATGAGTTGGGAGATTTGGATTGACCTGTATACATGTCTATGCATAAAATAGATAACTAATAATAACCTACTGTATAAAAAAAATAAATTAAATTAAATTTCAAAAATTTTAAAAATAAAATGTAAAAATGAAACAGAAAAAATGTTCTTCCATTCACACTGATGTATTTATAAGAATGAATTATTTCCATGCTTATATCCATAAATACATAAAAGAGGAATAAAATCTAACTTGAACCAAAAAAGAAAAAAAAAACTGAACCTAACAGTTATACAGAGGAAAACACTACCAAGGCACTTGCTCCAGTGGTAAACAATTCTGAAATTGGTCAGAGGTGGGGAATCATCTCCCATAGAGCCAGCAGCCCCGCCCACCCACGCAAGGAGCGTCCTTATTGCAAAGCTGGGGGACCGTGCCGAGGCCTCTGTGAGGAAACGTGAGCTGAGCCCCAGGCCAGCTGCTGCTGAACTGTTCCCACCCTTCCCAGGTGAAACACCTGAATATGTACAAGGGCTTGAAAGCCTAGAGGAAGGGCCATGGAGCCACACCAGCGACAGCACGCAGGCCACCTTGGTGCCTGCAGGTCAGCCAGGATGGTCCTGGCCACGGGCGCTCTTCTGGAAGCTTTCCATTGCCCTGCCTGAGATACCCATCCTGTCCCGGCCCCCACTCCTTTTTTTCCTTCCTCACCTCAGCCCGGAGAGATATTCCAGTGGAAGTTATGGGTGACACATCCTCTTCTTTACAGGTGGCAGCCTGGCAACTCCTGCAGAAAGTCCAGCAGAGCCCCACTCACACCGGGCCACCCACAAAGCCGTGGACCCTCACACCCTCCCACCAGCACAGCCCCGAGACTGCTGACGGGGCAGAGAATAAGGAGTCAGGCACAGCTGCAGGGGCTATTGCTGCCTGGAGTGCTGTTTATATTGACCTCAACCCAGGCACACCTGGGGAGGGCTTGCCGGCAGGGTCAGGCTGCCCAGGTCAGCTAATCCTCAGCCCTCAGGGAATCACATTGCAGAAAATGGACCTCGCTAAGACAGAGTATTCGCCAAGGAAAAAAAGCACACAATGCCATTTGCAGCACTGTAGATGAGTCTAGAGGTAATCACGTGACTTGGAGTAAGTCAGAAAGTGAAAGACACATATCATATCATATCACTTATAGGTGTGACCTATAAATTGATACCAGGGCAGATATTTCCACGGAGAAGGGCAATCAAAGATTCATTAAACAAACTTATGGTTCACCAAAGGAAAGGTGTGAGGATTGAATTCATTATGATATTGGGGTTAACAGACATATAAAAACACAGTAGACGTATATAATCACCAAAGACCTACGGAGTACCAAGAGAAGAGTACTCAACATTCTGTCATAACGAACATGGGATAAGGATCCCAGGAAGAACAGACATATGTATATGTGTAAAAGAACCACCTCTTGCACACCTACAACAAGCTAAACGTTGTACTCAAACTTGCTGTAATAAAAAATAAAAAATTTAATTAAAAACACGAACAAGAATTAGTGAGAAAAACTTGAGGGGCTTTCTCCTGGTACATTCTGTTCTACATTCCAATCTAGAACGCGACTTCCATTGAGGCTCTGCTGCCCTAGTAACCAGATTTGGTAAGGGAGAACTGCTGCCACCTTGTGGCCGTTTCACACAACAGCAGCTTTAATCCTAGCACTAATGGTCAGTGGATATTCCAAATCATTACAGGCCTGTAAATGACACCTGCCCTGAAAACAAATCCTGGGGTCATATATCGACCAAAAAATTCAAAAGACGTCCATATTTCAAAACGACAGTTTCAAGAGGCATATTTCACGCACATTAGTGTTCTGCTTCTTTTGATTTCTTTCTTTCTTTGTTAAAAAAACGGGAAAGGAAAAGGGCAACACTCAGAATGGGGGAAAACTTTCACAAACGAATCAATGGACAAAGGTTTAATCTCCAATATATATAAACAGCTCATGCAGCTTAATATTAATAAAACAAACAACCCAATACAAAAATGGGCAGAAGATCTAAATAGACGTTTCTTCAAAGAAGACAAAGAGATTGCCAAGACGCAAATGAAAAGCTGCTCAACATCTCTAATTATTAGAGAAATGCAAATCAAAACTACAATGAGGTAAGACCTCACACCTGTTAGAATCGGCATCATCAGATAATCTACAAACAACAAATTCTGGGGAGGGTGTGGACAAAAGGAACCCTCTTCCGCTATTGGTGGGAATGTAAATTGATACAGTCACTATGGAGAACAGTATGGAGGTTCCTTTAAAAAACTAAAAAGAGAATTACCATAGGATACAGCAATCCCACTTCTGGGCATATACCCAGAGAAAACCATAAATCACAGAGACACATTCACCACAATGTTCATTGCAGCACTATTTACATTAGCCAGGTAATGGGAGCAACCTAAATGCCCACAGACAGACGAATGGATAAAGATGTGGTACATATATAAAATGGAATATTACTCAGCCATAAAAAGGAATGAAACTGAGTCATTTGTAGAGAAGATGATGGATCTAGAGACTGTCATACAGAGTGAAGTAAGTCAGAAAGAGAAAAACAAATATTGTATATTAATGCCTATATGTGGAACCTAGAAAAATGCTACAGATGAACTGGTTTGCAGGGCAGAAATAGAGACACAGAGGTAGAGAACAAACGTATGGACACAAAGTGGGGGAAGCCATGGGGTGGTGGTGGTGGGATGAGTTGGGAGATTGGGATTGACCTGTATACATGTATATGCATAAAATAGATAACTAATAATAACCTAGTGTATAAAAAAATAAATAAAATTAAATTTCAAAATTTTTAAAAATAAAATGTAAAAATAATACAGAAAAAAAGTTCTTCCATTCACACTGATGTATTTATAAGAATGAATTATTTCCATGCTTATATCCATAAATACATAAAAGAGGAATGAAATCTAACTTGAACCAAAAAAGAAAAAAAAAACTGAACATAACAGTTATACAGAGGAAAACACTACCAAGGCACTTGCTCCAGTGGTAAACAATTCTGAAATTGGTCAGAGGTGGGGAATCATCTCCCATACAGCCAGCAGCCCCGCCCGCCCACGCAAGGAGCGTCCTTATTGCAAAGCTGGGGGACCGTGCCGAGGCCTCTGTGAGTAAACGTGAGCTGAGCCCCAGGCCAGCTGCTGCTGAACTGTTCCCACCCTTCCCAGGTGAAACACCTGAATATGTACAAGGGCTTGAAAGCCTAGAGGAAGGGCCGTGGAGCCACACCAGCGACAGCACGCAGACCACCTTGGTGCCTGCAGGTCAGCCAGGATGGTCCTGGCCACGGGCGCTCTTCTGGAAGCTTTCCATTGCCCTGCCTGAGATACCCTTCCTGTCCCGGCCCCCACTCCTTTTTTTCCTTCCTCACCTCAGCCCGGAGAGATATTCCAGTGGAAGTTATGGGTGACACATCCTCTTCTTTACAGGTGGCAGCCTGGCAAATCCTGCAGAAAGTCCAGCAGAGCCCCACTCACACCGGGCCACCCACAAAGCCGTGGACCCTCACACCCTCCCACCAGCACAGCCCCGAGACTGCTGACGGGGCAGAGAATATGGAGTCAGGCACAGCTGCAGGGGCTATTGCTGCCTGGAGTGCTGTTTATATTGACCTCAACACAGGCACACCTGGGGAGGGCTTGCCGGCAGGGTCAGGCTGCCCAGGTCAGCTAATCCTCAGCCCTCAGGGAATCACATTGCAGAAAATGGACCTCGCTAAGACAGAATATTCGCCAAGGAAAAGAAGCACACAATGCCATTTGCAGCACCGTAGATGAGTCTAGAGGTAATCACGTGACTTGGAGTAAGTCAGAAAGTGAAAGACACATATCATATCATATCACTTATAGGTGTTACCTATAAATTGATACCAGGGCAGATATTTCCACGGAGAAGGGCAATCACAGATTCATTAAACAAACTTATGGTTCACCAAAGGAAAGGTGTGAGGATTGAATTCATTACGATATTGGGGTTAACAGACATATACAAACACAGTAGACATATATAATCACCAAAGTCCTACGGAGTACCAAGAGAAGACTACTCAACATTCTGTCATAACGTACATGGGAAAAGGATCCCAGGAAGAACAGACATATGTATATGTGTAAAAGAACCACCTCTTGCACAACTACAACAAGCTAAATGTTGTACTCAAACTTGCTGTAATAAAAATAAAAAATTAAATTAAAAACACGAACAAGAATTAGTGAGAAAAACTTGAGGGGCTTTCTCCTGGCACATTCCGTTCTACATTCCAATCTAGAACGCGAATTCCTTTGAGGCTCTGCTGCCCTAGTAACCAGATTTGGTAAGGGAGAACTGCTGCCACCTTGTGGCCGTTTCACACAACAGCAGATTTAATCCCAGCGCTAATGGTCAGTGGATATTCCTAATCATTACAGGCCTGTAAATGACACCTGCCCTGAAAACAAATCCTGGGGTCATATATCGATCAAAAAATTCAAAAGACGTCCATATTTCAAAACGACAGTTTCAAGAGGCATATTTCACGCACATTAGTGTTCTGCTTCTTTTGCTTTCTTTCTTTCTTTGTTAAAAAAACGGGAATGGAAAAAGGTAACCCTCAGAAGGGGCGAAAACTTTCACAAACGAATCAATGGACAAAGGTTTAATCTCCAATATATATAAACAGCTCATGCAGCTTAATATTAATAAAACAAACAACCCAATACAAAAATGGGCTGAAGGTCTAAATAGACGTTTCTTCAAAGAAGACACAGAGATGGCCAAGACGCACATGAAAAGATGCTCAACATCACTAATTATTAGAGAAATGCAAATCAAAACTACAATGAGGTAAGACCTCACACCTGTTAGAATCGGCATCACAGATAATCTACAAACAACAAATTCTTGGGTGGGTGTGGACAAAAGGAACCCTCTTCCGCTATTGGTGGGAATGTAAATTGATACAGTCACTATGGAGAACAGTATGGAGGTTCCTTTAAAAAACTAAAAAGAGAATTACCATAGGATCAAGCAATCCCACTTCTGGGCATATACCCAGAGAAAACCATAAATAACAGAGACAGATTCACCACAATGTTCATTGCAGCACTATTTACAATAGCCAGGTAATGGAAGCAACCTAAATGGCCACAGACAGACGAATGGATAAAGATGTGGTACATATATAAAATGGAATATTACTCAGCCATAAAAAGAAATGAAACTGAGTCATTTGTAGAGAAGTTGATGGATCTAGAGACTGTCATACAGAGTGAAGTAAGTCAGAAAGAGAAAAACAAATATTGTATATTAATGCCTATATGTGGAACCTAGAAAAATGCTACAGATGAACTGGTTTGCAGGGCAGAAATAGAGACACAGAGGTAGAGAACAAACGTATGGACACAAAGTGGGGGAAGCCATGGGGTGGTGGTGGTGGGATGAGTTGGGAGATTTGGATTGACCTGTATACATGTCTATGCATAAAATAGATAACTAATAATAACCTACTGTATAAAAAAAATAAATTAAATTAAATTTCAAAAATTTTAAAAATAAAATGTAAAAATGAAACAGAAAAAATGTTCTTCCATTCACACTGATGTATTTATAAGAATGAATTATTTCCATGCTTATATCCATAAATACATAAAAGAGGAATAAAATCTAACTTGAACCAAAAAAGAAAAAAAAAACTGAACCTAACAGTTATACAGAGGAAAACACTACCAAGGCACTTGCTCCAGTGGTAAACAATTCTGAAATTGGTCAGAGGTGGGGAATCATCTCCCATAGAGCCAGCAGCCCCGCCCACCCACGCAAGGAGCGTCCTTATTGCAAAGCTGGGGGACCGTGCCGAGGCCTCTGTGAGGAAACGTGAGCTGAGCCCCAGGCCAGCTGCTGCTGAACTGTTCCCACCCTTCCCAGGTGAAACACCTGAATATGTACAAGGGCTTGAAAGCCTAGAGGAAGGGCCATGGAGCCACACCAGCGACAGCACGCAGGCCACCTTGGTGCCTGCAGGTCAGCCAGGATGGTCCTGGCCACGGGCGCTCTTCTGGAAGCTTTCCATTGCCCTGCCTGAGATACCCATCCTGTCCCGGCCCCCACTCCTTTTTTTCCTTCCTCACCTCAGCCCGGAGAGATATTCCAGTGGAAGTTATGGGTGACACATCCTCTTCTTTACAGGTGGCAGCCTGGCAACTCCTGCAGAAAGTCCAGCAGAGCCCCACTCACACCGGGCCACCCACAAAGCCGTGGACCCTCACACCCTCCCACCAGCACAGCCCCGAGACTGCTGACGGGGCAGAGAATAAGGAGTCAGGCACAGCTGCAGGGGCTATTGCTGCCTGGAGTGCTGTTTATATTGACCTCAACCCAGGCACACCTGGGGAGGGCTTGCCGGCAGGGTCAGGCTGCCCAGGTCAGCTAATCCTCAGCCCTCAGGGAATCACATTGCAGAAAATGGACCTCGCTAAGACAGAGTATTCGCCAAGGAAAAAAAGCACACAATGCCATTTGCAGCACTGTAGATGAGTCTAGAGGTAATCACGTGACTTGGAGTAAGTCAGAAAGTGAAAGACACATATCATATCATATCACTTATAGGTGTGACCTATAAATTGATACCAGGGCAGATATTTCCACGGAGAAGGGCAATCAAAGATTCATTAAACAAACTTATGGTTCACCAAAGGAAAGGTGTGAGGATTGAATTCATTATGATATTGGGGTTAACAGACATATAAAAACACAGTAGACGTATATAATCACCAAAGACCTACGGAGTACCAAGAGAAGAGTACTCAACATTCTGTCATAACGAACATGGGATAAGGATCCCAGGAAGAACAGACATATGTATATGTGTAAAAGAACCACCTCTTGCACACCTACAACAAGCTAAACGTTGTACTCAAACTTGCTGTAATAAAAAATAAAAAATTTAATTAAAAACACGAACAAGAATTAGTGAGAAAAACTTGAGGGGCTTTCTCCTGGTACATTCTGTTCTACATTCCAATCTAGAACGCGACTTCCATTGAGGCTCTGCTGCCCTAGTAACCAGATTTGGTAAGGGAGAACTGCTGCCACCTTGTGGCCGTTTCACACAACAGCAGCTTTAATCCTAGCACTAATGGTCAGTGGATATTCCAAATCATTACAGGCCTGTAAATGACACCTGCCCTGAAAACAAATCCTGGGGTCATATATCGACCAAAAAATTCAAAAGACGTCCATATTTCAAAACGACAGTTTCAAGAGGCATATTTCACGCACATTAGTGTTCTGCTTCTTTTGATTTCTTTCTTTCTTTGTTAAAAAAACGGGAAAGGAAAAGGGCAACACTCAGAATGGGGGAAAACTTTCACAAACGAATCAATGGACAAAGGTTTAATCTCCAATATATATAAACAGCTCATGCAGCTTAATATTAATAAAACAAACAACCCAATACAAAAATGGGCAGAAGATCTAAATAGACGTTTCTTCAAAGAAGACAAAGAGATTGCCAAGACGCAAATGAAAAGCTGCTCAACATCTCTAATTATTAGAGAAATGCAAATCAAAACTACAATGAGGTAAGACCTCACACCTGTTAGAATCGGCATCATCAGATAATCTACAAACAACAAATTCTGGGGAGGGTGTGGACAAAAGGAACCCTCTTCCGCTATTGGTGGGAATGTAAATTGATACAGTCACTATGGAGAACAGTATGGAGGTTCCTTTAAAAAACTAAAAAGAGAATTACCATAGGATACAGCAATCCCACTTCTGGGCATATACCCAGAGAAAACCATAAATCACAGAGACACATTCACCACAATGTTCATTGCAGCACTATTTACATTAGCCAGGTAATGGGAGCAACCTAAATGCCCACAGACAGACGAATGGATAAAGATGTGGTACATATATAAAATGGAATATTACTCAGCCATAAAAAGGAATGAAACTGAGTCATTTGTAGAGAAGATGATGGATCTAGAGACTGTCATACAGAGTGAAGTAAGTCAGAAAGAGAAAAACAAATATTGTATATTAATGCCTATATGTGGAACCTAGAAAAATGCTACAGATGAACTGGTTTGCAGGGCAGAAATAGAGACACAGAGGTAGAGAACAAACGTATGGACACAAAGTGGGGGAAGCCATGGGGTGGTGGTGGTGGGATGAGTTGGGAGATTGGGATTGACCTGTATACATGTATATGCATAAAATAGATAACTAATAATAACCTAGTGTATAAAAAAATAAATAAAATTAAATTTCAAAATTTTTAAAAATAAAATGTAAAAATAATACAGAAAAAAAGTTCTTCCATTCACACTGATGTATTTATAAGAATGAATTATTTCCATGCTTATATCCATAAATACATAAAAGAGGAATGAAATCTAACTTGAACCAAAAAAGAAAAAAAAAACTGAACATAACAGTTATACAGAGGAAAACACTACCAAGGCACTTGCTCCAGTGGTAAACAATTCTGAAATTGGTCAGAGGTGGGGAATCATCTCCCATACAGCCAGCAGCCCCGCCCGCCCACGCAAGGAGCGTCCTTATTGCAAAGCTGGGGGACCGTGCCGAGGCCTCTGTGAGTAAACGTGAGCTGAGCCCCAGGCCAGCTGCTGCTGAACTGTTCCCACCCTTCCCAGGTGAAACACCTGAATATGTACAAGGGCTTGAAAGCCTAGAGGAAGGGCCGTGGTGCCACACCAGTGACAGCACGCAGGCCACCTTGGTGCCTGCAGGTCAGCCAGGATGGTCCTGGCCACGGGCGCTCTTCTGGAAGCTTTCCATTGCCCTGCCTGAGATACCCCTCCTGTCCCGGCCCCCACTCCTTTTTTTCCTTCCTCACCTCAGCCCGGAGAGATATTCCAGTGGAAGTTATGGGTGACACATCCTCTTCTTTACAGGTGGCAGCCTAGAAAATCCTGCAGAAAGTCCAGCAGAGCCCCACTCACACCGGGCCACCCACAAAGCCGTGGACCCTCACACCCTCCCACCAGCACAGCCCCGAGACTGCTGACGGGGCAGAGAATATGGAGTCAGGCACAGCTGCAGGTGCTATTGCTGCCTGGAGTGCTGTTTATATTGACCTCAACCCAGGCACACCTGGGGAGGGCTTGCCGGCAGGGTCAGGCTGCCCAGGTCAGCTAATCCTCAGCCCTCAGGGAATCACATTGCAGAAAATGGACCTCGCTAAGACAGAATATTCGCCAAGGAAAAGAAGCACACAATGCCATTTGCAGCACCGTAGATGAGTCTAGAGGTAATCACGTGTCTTGGAGTAAGTCAGAAAGTGAAAGACACATATCATATCATATCACTTATAGGTGTTACTTATAAATTGATACCAGGGCAGATATTTCCACGGAGAAGGGCAATCAAAGATTCATTAAACAAACTTATGGTTCACCAAAGGAAAGGTGTGAGGATTGAATTCATTATGATATTGGGGTTAACAGACATATACAAACACAGTAGACGTATATAATCACCAAAGACCTACGGCGTACCAAGAGAAGACTACTCAACATTTTGTCATAACGAACATGGGAAAAGGATCCCAGGAAGAACAGACATATGTATATGTGTAAAAGAACCACCTCTTGCACACCTACAACAAGCTAAACGTTGTACTCAAACTTGCTGTAATAAAAAATAAAAAATTAAATTAAAAACACGAACAAGAATTAGTGAGAAAAACTTGAGGGGATTCCTCCTGGTACATTCCGTTCTACATTCCAAACTAGAACGTGACTTCCATTGAGGCTCTGCTGCCCTAGTAACCAGATTTCGTAAGGGAGAACTGCTGCCACCTTGTGGCCGTTTCACACAACAGCAGCTTTAATCCCAGCGCTAATGGTCAGTGGATATTCCAAATCATTACAGGCCTGTAAATGACACCTGTCCCGAAAACAAATTCTGGGGTCATATATCGACCAAAAAATTCAAAAGACGTCCATATTTCAAAACGACAGTTTCAAGAGGCATATTTCACGCACATTAGTGTTCTGCTTCTTTTGATTTCTTTCTTTCTTTGTTAAAAAAACGGGAATGGAAAAAGGCCACCCTCAGAATGGGCGAAAACGTTCACAAACGAATCAATGGACAAAGGTTTAATCTCCAATATATATAAACAGCTCATGCAGCTTAATATTAATACAACAAACAACCCAATACAAAGATGGGCAGAAGATCTAAATAGACGTTTCTTCAAAGAAGACACAGAGATGGCCAAGACGCACATGAAAAGCTGCTCAACATCACTAATTATTAGAGAAATGCAAATCAAAACTACAATGAGGTAAGACCTCACACCTGTTAGAATCGGCATCATCAGATAATCTACAAACAACAAATTCTGGGGAGGGTGTGGACAAAAGGAACCCCCTTCCGCTATTGGTGGGAATGTAAATGGATACAGTCACTATAGAGAACAGTATGGAGGTTCCTTTAAAAAACTAAAAAGAGAATTACCATAGGATCCAGCAATCCCACTTCTGGGCATATACCCAGAGAAAACCATAAATCACAGAGACACATTCACCACAATGTTCATTGCAGCACTATTTACAATAGCCAGGTAAGGGAAGCAACCTAAATGCCCACAGACAGATGAATGGATAAAGATGTGGTACATATATAAAATGGAATATTACTCAGCCATAAAAAGGAATGAAACTGGGTCATTTGTAGAGAAGTTGATGGATCTAGAGACTGTCATACAGAGTGAAGTAAGTCAGAAAGAGAAAAACAAATATTGTATATTAATGCCTATCTGTGGAACCTAGAAAAATGCTACAGATGAACTGGTTTGCAGGGCAGAAATAGAGACACAGAGGTAGAGAACAAACGTATCGACACAAAGTGGGGGAAGCCATGGGGTGGTGGTGGTGGGATGAGTTGGGAGATTGGGATTGACCTGTATACATGTCTATGCATAAAATAGATAACTAATAATAACCTAGTGTATAAAAAAATAAATAAAATTAAATTTCAAAATTTTTAAAAATAAAATGTAAAAATAAAACAGAAAAAATGTTCTTCCATTCACACTGATGTATTTATAAGAATGAATTATTTCCATGCTTATATCCATAAATACATAAAAGAGGAATAAAATCTAACTTGAACCAAAAAAGAAAAAAAAAACTGAACCTAACAGTTATACAAAGGAAAACACTACCAAGGCACTTGCTCCAGTGGTAAACAATTCTGAAATTGGTCAGAGGTGGGGAATCATCTCCCCTAGAGCCAGCAGCCCCGCCCACCCACGCAAGGAGCGTCCTTATTGCAAAGGTGGGGGACCGGGCCGAGGCCTCTGTGAGTAAACATGAGCTGGGCCCCAGGCCAGCTGCTGCTGAACTGTTCCCACCCTTCCCAGTTGAAACACCTGAATATGTACAAGGGCTTGAAAGCCTAGAGGAAGGGCCGTGGAGCCACACCAGCGACAGCACGCAGGCCACCTTGGTGCCTGCAGGTCAGCCAGGATGGTCCTGGCCACAGGCGCTCTTCTGGAAGCTTTCCATTGCCCTGCCTGAGATACCCCTCCTGTCCCGGCCCCCACTCCTTTTTTTCCTTCCTCACCTCAGCCCGGAGAGATATTCCAGTGGAAGTTATGGGTGACACATCCTCTTCTTTACAGGTGGCAGCCTGGCAACTCCTGCAGAAAGTCCAGCAGAGCCCCACTCACACCGGGCCACCCACAAAGCCGTGGACCCTCACACCCTCCCACCAGCACAGCCCCGAGACTGCTGACGGGGCAGAGAATATGGAGTCAGGCACAGCTGCAGGTGCTATTGCTGCCTGGAGTGCTGTTTATATTGACCTCAACACAGGCACACCTGGATAGGGCTTGCCGGCAGGGTTAGGCTGCCCAGGTCAGCTAATCCTCAGCCCTCAGGGAATCTCATTGCAGAAAATGGACCTCGCTAAGACAGAATATTCGCCAAGGAAAAGAAGCACACAATGCCATTTGCAGCACCGTAGTTGAGTCTAGAGGTAATCACGTGACTTGGAGTAAGTCAGAAAGTGAAAGACACATATCATATCATATCACTTATAGGTGTTACTTATAAATTGATACCAGGGCAGATATTTCCACGGAGAAGGGCAATCAAAGATTCATTAAACAAACTTATGGTTCACCCCAGGAAAGTTGTGAGGATTGAATTCATTATGATATTGGGGTTAACAGACATATACAAACACAGTAGACGTATATAATCACCAAAGACCTACGGAGTACCAAGGGAAGACTACTCAACATTCTGTCATAACGAACATGGGAAAAGGATTCCAGGAAGAACAGACATATGTATATGTGTAAAAGAACCACCTCTTGCACACCTACAACAAGCTAAACGTTGTACTCAAACTTGTTGTAATAAAAAATAAAAAATTAAATTAAAAACACGAACAAGAATTAGTGAGAAAATCTTGAGGGGCTTTCTCCTGGCACATTCCGTTCTACATTCCAATCTAGAACGTGACTTCCATTGAGGCTCTGCTGCCCTAGTAACCAGATTTGGTAAGGGAGAACTGCTGCCACCTTGTGGCCGTTTCACACCACAGCAGCTTTAATCCCAGTGCTAATGGTCAGTGGATATTCCAAATCATTACAGGCCTGTAAATGACACCTGCCCTGAAAACAAATCCTGGGGTCATATATCGACCAAAAAATTCAAAAGATGTCCATATTTCAAAACGACAGTTTCAAGAGGCATATTTCACGCACATTAGTGTTCTGATTCTTTTGCTTTCTTTCTTTCTTTGTTAAAAAAAACGGGAATGGAAAAAGGTAACCCTCAGAAGGGGCGAAAACGTCCACAAACGAATCAATGGACAAAGGTTTAATCTCCAATATATATATACAGCTCATGCAGCTTAATATTAATAAAAAAAACAACCCAATACAAAAATGGGCAGAAGATCTAAATAGACGTTTCTTCAAAGAAGACACAGAGATGGCCAAGACGCACATGAAAAGCTGCTCAACATCACTAATTATTAGAGAAATGCAAATCAAAACTACAATGAGGTAAGACCTCACACCTGTTAGAATCGGCATCAGATAATCTACAAACAACAAATTCTGGGGAGGGTGTGGACAAAAGGAACCCTCTTCCGCTATTGGTGGGAATGTAAATTGATACAGTCACTATGGAGAACAGTATGGAGGTTCCTTTAAAAAACTAAAAAGAGAATTACCATAGGATCCAGCAATCCCACTTCTGGGCAGATACCGAGAGAAAACCATAAATCACAGAGACACATTCACCACAATGTTCATTGCAGCACTATTTACAATATCCAGGTAATGGAAGCAACCTAAATGTCCACAGACAGACGAATGGATAAAGATGTGGTACATATATAAAATGGAATATTACTCAGCCATAAAAAGGAATGAAACTGAGTCATTTGTAGAGAAGTTGATGGATCTAGAGACTGTCATACAGAGTGAAGTAAGTCAGAAAGAGAAAAACAAATATTGTATATTAATGCCTATATGTGGAACCTAGAAAAATGCTACAGATGAACTGGTTTGCAGGGCAGAAATAGAGACACAGAGGTAGAGAACAAACGTATCGACACAAATTGGGGGAAGCCATGGGGTGGTGGTGGTGGGATGAGTTGGGAGATTGGGATTGACCTGTATACATGTAAATGCATAAAATAGATAACTAATAATAACCTAGTGTATAAAAAAATAAATAAAATTAAATTTCAAAATTTTTAAAATTAAAATGTAAAAATAATACAGAAAAAAAGTTCTTCCATTCACACTGATGTATTTATAAGAATGAATTATTTCCATGCTTATATCTATAAATACATAAAAGAGGAATAAAATCTAATTTGAACTATAAAAGAAAAAAAAAACTGAACCTAACAGTTATACAGAGGAAAACACTACCAAGGCACTTGCTCCAGTGGTAAACAATTCTGAAAGTGGTCAGAGGTGGGGAATCATCTCCCATACAGCCAGCAGACCCACCCGCCCACGCAAAGAGCGTCCTTATTGCAAAGCTGGGGGACCGTGCCGAGGCCTCTGTGAGTAAACGTGAGCTGAGCCCCAGGCCAGCTGCTGCTGAACTGTTCCCACCCTTCCCAGGTGAAACACCTGAATATGTACAAGGGCTTGAAAGCCTAGAGGAAGGGCCGTGGAGCCACACCAGCGACAGCACGCAGGCCACCTTGGTGCCTGCAGGTCAGCCAGGATGGTCCTGGCCACGGGCGCTCTTCTGGAAGCTTTCCATTGCCCTGCCTGAGATACCCCTCCTGTCCCGGCCCCCCCTCCTTTTTTTGCTTCCTCACCTCAGCCCGGAGAGATACTCCAGTGGAAGTTATGGGTGACACATCCTCTTCTTTACAGGTGGCAGCCTGGCAACTCCTGCAGAAAGTCCAGCAGAGCCCCACTCACACCGGGCCACCCACAAAGCCGTGGACCCTCACACCCTCCCACCAGCACAGCCCCGAGACTGCTGACGGGGCAGAGAATATGGAGTCAGGCACAGCTGCAGGGGCTATTGCTGCCTGGAGTGCTGTTTATATTGACCTCAACACAGGCACACCTGGGGAGGGCTTGCCGGCAGGGTCAGGCTGCCCAGGTCAGCTAATCCTCAGCCCTCAGGGAATCACATTGCAGAAAATGGACCTCGCTAAGACAGAATACTTGCTAAGGAAAAGAAGCACACAATGCCATTTGCAGCACCGTAGATGACTCTAGAGGTAATCACGTGACTTGGAGTAAGTCAGAAAGTGAAAGACACATATCATATCATATCACTTATAGGTGTTACCTATAAATTGATACCAGGGCAGATATTTCCACGGAGAAGGGCAATCACAGATTCATTAAAAAACTTATGGTTCACCAAAGTAAAGGTGTGAGGATTGAATTCATTACGATATAGGGGTTAACAGACATATACAAACACAGTAGACATATATAATCACCAAAGACCTACAGAGTACCAAGAGAAGACTACTCAACATTCTGTCATAACGTACATGGGAAAAGGATCCCAGGAAGAACAGACATATGTATATGTGTAAAAGAACCACCTCTTGCACACCTACAACAAGCTAAATGTTGTACTCAAACTTGCTGTAATAAAAATAAAAAATTAAATTAAAAACACGAACAAGAATTAGTGAGAAAAACTTGAGGGGCTTTCTCCTGGCACATTCCGTTCTACATTCCAATCTAGAACGCGACTTCCATTGAGGCTCTGCTGCCCTAGTAACCAGATTTGGTAAGGGAGAACTGCTGCCACCTTGTGGCCGTTTCACACAACAGCAGATTTAATCTCAGCGCTAATGGTCAGTGGATATTCCAAATCATTACAGGCCTGTAAATGACACCTGCCCTGAAAACAAATCCTGGGGTCATATATCGACCAAAAAATTCAAAAGACGTCCATATTTCAAAACGACAGTTTCAAGAGGCATATTTCACGCACATTAGTGTTCTGATTCTTTTGCTTTCTTTCTTTCTTTGTTAAAAAAACGGGAATGGAAAAAGGTAACCCTCAGAAGGGGCGAAAACTTTCACAAACGAATCAATGGACAAAGGTTTAATCTCCAATATATATATACGGCTCATGCAGCTTAATATTAATACAACAAACAACCCAATACAAAAATGGGCAGAAGATCTAAATAGACGTTTCTTCAAAGAAGACACAGAGATGGCCAAGACGCACATGAAAAGCTGCTCAACATCACTAATTATTAGAGAAATGCAAATCAAAACTACAATGAGGTAAGACCTCACACCTGTTAGAATCGGCCTCATCAGATAATCCACAAACAACAAATTCTGGGGAGGGTGTGGACAAAAGGAACCCTCTTCCGCTATTGGTGGGAATGTAAATTGATACACTCACTATGGAGAACAGTATGGAGGTTCCTTTAAAAAACTAAAAAGAGAATTACCATAGGATCCAGCAATCCCACTTCTGGGCATATACCCAGAGAAAAGCATAAATCACAGAGACACATTCACCACAATGTTCATTGCAGCACTATTTACAATAGCCAGGTAATGGAAGCAACCTAAATGCCCACAGACAGATGAATGGATAAAGATGTGGTACATATATAAAATGGAATATTACTCAGCCATAAAAAGGAATGAAACTGGGTCATTTGTAGAGAAGTTGATGGATCTAGAGACTGTCATACAGAGTGAAGTAAGTCAGAAAGAGAAAAACAAATATTGTATATTAATGCCTATATGTGGAACCTAGAAAAATGCTACAGATGAACTGGTTTGCAGGGCAGAAATAGAGACACAGAGGTAGAGAACAAACGTATGGACACAAAGTGGGGGAAGCCATGGGGTGGTGGTGGTGGGATGAGTTGGGAGACTGGGATTGACCTGTATACATGTCTATGCATAAAATAGATAACTAATAATAACCTAGTTTATAAAAAAATAAATAAAATTAAATTTCAAAATTTTTAAAATTAAAATGTAAAAATAATACAGAAAAAAAGTTCTTCCATTCACACTGATGTATTTATAAGAATGAATTATTTCCTTGCTTATATCCATAAATACATAAAAGAGGAATAAAATCTAACTTGAACCAAAAAAGAAAAAAAAAATTGAACCTAACAGTTATACAGAGGAAAACACTACCAAGGCACTTGCTCCAGTGGTAAACAATTCTGAAATTGGTCAGAGGTGGGGAATCATCTCCCATAGAGCCAGCAGCCCCGCCCACCCACGCAAGGAGCGTCCTTATTGCAAAGCTGGGGGACCGTGCCGAGGCCTCTGTGAGTAAACGTGAGCTGAGCCCCAGGCCAGCTGCTGCTGAACTGTTCCCACCCTTCCCAGGTGAAACACCTGAATATGTACAAGGGCTTGAAAGCCTAGAGGAAGGGCCGTGGAGCCACACCAGCGACAGCACGCACGCCACCTTGGTGCCTCAGGTCAGCCAGGATGGTCCTGGCCACGGGCGCTCTTCTGGAAGCTTTCCATTGCCCTGCCTGAGATACCCCTCCTGTCCCGGCCCCCACTCCTTTTTTTCCTTCCTCACCTCAGCCCGGAGAGATATTCCAGTGGAAGTTATGGGTGACACATCCTCTTCTTTACAGGTGGCAGCCTGGCAACTCCTGCAGAAAGTCCAGCAGAGCCCCACTCACACCGGGCCACCCACAAAGCCGTGGACCCTCACACCCTCCCACCAGCACAGCCCCGAGACTGCTGACGGGGCAGAGAATATGGAGTCAGGCACAGCTGCAGGGGCTATTGCTGCCTGGAGTGCTGTTTATATTGACCTCAACCCAGGCACACCTGGGGAGGGCTTGCCGGCAGGGTCAGGCTGCCCAGGTCAGCTAATCCTCAGCCCTCAGGGAATCACATTGCAGAAAATGGACCTCGCTAAGACAGAATATTAGCCAAGGAAAAAAAGCACACAATGCCATTTGCAGCACCGTAGATGAGTCTAGAGGTAATCACGTGACTTGGAGTAAGTCAGAAAGTGAAAGACACATATCATATCATATCACTTATAGGTGTTACCTATAAATTGATACCAGGGCAGATATTTCCACAGAGAAGGGCAATCACAGATTCATTAAACAAACTTATGGTTCACCAAAGGAAAGGTGTGAGGATTGAATTCATTACGATATTGGGGTTAACAGACATATACAAACACAGTAGACATATATAATCACCAAAGACCTACGGAGTACCAAGAGAAGACTACTGAACATTCTGTCATAACGTACATGGGAAAAGGATCCCAGGAAGAACAGACATATGTATATGTGTAAAAGAACCACCTCTTGCACACCTACAACAAGCTAAACGTTGTACTCAAACTTGCTGTAATAAAAAATAAAAAATTAAATTAAAAACACGAACAAGAAGTAGCGAGACAAACTTGAGGGGCTTTCTCCTGGCACATTCCGTTCTACATTCCAATCTAGAACGCGACTTCCATTGAGGCTCTGCTGCCCTAGTAACCAGATTTGGTAAGGGAGAACTGTTGCCACCTTGTGGCCGTTTCACACAACAGCAGCTTTAATCACAGCGCTAATGGTCAGTGGATATTCCAAATCATTACAGGCCTGTAAATGACACCTGCCCTGAAAACAAATCCTGGGGTCATATATCGACCAAAAAATTCAAAAGACGTCCATATTTCAAAACGACAGTTTCAAGAGGCATATTTCACGCACATTAGTGTTCTGATTCTTTTGCTTTCTTTCTTTCTTTGTTAAAAAACGGGAATGGAAAAAGGTAACCCTCAGAAGGGGCGAAAACGTTCACAAACGAATCAATGGACAAAGGATTAATCTCCAATATATATATACAGCTCATGCAGCTTAATATTAATAAAACAAACAACCCAATACAAAAATGGGCAGAAGATCTAAATAGACGTTTCTTCAAAGAAGACACAGAGATGGCCAAGACGCACATGAAAAGCTGCTCAACATCACTAATTATTAGAGAAATGCAAATCAAAACTACAATGAGGTAAGACCTCACACCTGTTAGAATCGGCATCATCAGATAATCTACAAACAACAAATTCTGGGGAGGGTGTGGACAAAAGGAACCCTCTTCCGCTATTGGTGGGAATGTAAATTGATACAGTCACTATGGAGAACAGTATGGAGGTTCCTTTAAAAAACTAAAAAGAGAATTACCATAGGATCCAGCAATCCCTCTTCTGGGCAGATACCGAGAGAAAACCATAAATCACAGAGACACATTCACCACAATGTTCATTGCAGCACTATTTACAATAGCCAGGTAATGGAAGCAACCTAAATGGCCACAGACAGACGAATGGATAAAGATGTGGTACATATATAAAATGGAATATTACTCAGCCATAAAAAGGAATGAAACTGAGTCACTTGTAGAGAAGTTGATGGATCTAGAGACTGTCATACAGAGTGAAGTAAGTCAGAAAGAGAAAAACAAATATTGTATATTAATGCCTATAAGTGGAACCTAGAAAAATGCTACAGATGAACTGGTTTGCAGGGCAGAAATAGAGACACAGAGGTAGAGAACAAACGTATCGACACAAAGTGGGGGAAGCCATGGGGTGGTGGTGGTGGGATGAGTTGGGAGATTGGGATTGACCTGTGTACATGTATATGCATAAAATAGATAACTAATAATAACCTAGTGTATAAAAAATAAATAAAATTAAATTTCAAAATTTTTAAAAATAAAATGTAAAAATAAAACAGAAAAAAAGTTCTTCCATTCACACGGATGTATTTATAAAAATGAATTATTTCCTTGCTTATATCTATAAATACATAAAAGAGGAATAAAATCTAACTTGAACCAAAAAAGAAAAAAAAAAACTGAACCTAACAGTTATACAGAGGAAAACACTACCAAGGCACTTGCTCCAGTGGTAAACAATTCTGAAAGTGGTCAGAGGTGGGGAATCATCTCCCATACAGCCAGCATCCCCACCCGCCCACGCAAGGACCGTCCTTATTGCAAAGCTGGGGGTCCGTGCCGAGGCCTCTGTGAGTAAACGTGAGCTGAGCCCCAGGCCAGCTGCTGCTGAACTGTTCCCACCCTTCCCAGGTGAAACACCTGAATATGTACAAGGGCTTGAAAGCCTAGAGGAAGGGCCGTGGAGCCACACCAGCGACAGCACGCAGGCCAACTTGGTGCCTGCAGGTCAGCCAGGATGGTCCTGGCCACGGGCGCTCTTCTGGAAGCTTTCCATTGCCCTGCCTGAGATACCTCTCCTGTCCCGGCCCCCACTCCTTTTTTTCCTTCCTCACCTCAGCCCGGAGAGATACTGCAGTGGAAGTTATTGGTGATACATCCTCTTCTTTACAGGTGGCAGCCTGGCAACTCCTGCAGAAAGTCCAGCAGAGCCCCACTCACACCGGGCCACCCACAAAGCCGTGGACCCTCACACCCTCCCACCAGCACAGCCCCGAGACTGCTGACGGGGCAGAGAATATGGAGTCAGGCACAGCTGCAGGGGCTATTGCTGCCTGGAGTGCTGTTTATATTGACCTCAACCCAGGCACACCTGGGGAGGGCTTGCCGGCAGGGTCAGGCTGCCCAGGTCAGCTAATCCTCAGCCCTCAGGGAATCACATTGCAGAAAATGGACCTCGCTAAGACAGAATATTCGCCAAGGAAAAGAAGCACACAATGCCATTTGCAGCACCGTAGATGAGTCTAGAGGTAATCACGTGACTTGGAGTAAGTCAGAAAGTGAAAGACACATATCATATCATATCACTTATAGGTGTTACCTATAAATTGATACCAGGGCAGATATTTCCACGGAGAAGGGCAATCACAGATTCATTAAACAAACTTATGGTTCACCAAAGGAAAGTTGTGAGGATTGAATTCATTATGATATTGTGGTTAACAAACATATACAAACACAGTAGACGTATATAATCACCAAAGACCTACGGAGTACCAAGAGAAGACTACTCAACATTCTGTCATAACGAACATGGGAAAAGGATCCCAGGAAGAACAGACATATGTATATGTGTAAAAGAACCACCTCTTGCACACCTACAACAAACTAAACGTTGTACTCAAACGTGCTTTAATAAAAAATAAAAAATTAAATTAAAAACACGAACAAGAATTAGTGAGAAAAACATGAGGGGCTTTCTACTGGTACATTCCGCTCTACATTCCAATCTAGAACGCGACTTCCATTGAGGCTCTGCTGCCCTAGTAACCAGATTTGGTAAGGGAGAACTGCTGCCACCTTGTGGCCGTTTCACACAACAGCAGCTTTAATCCCAGTGCTAATGGTCAGTGGATATTCCAAATCATTACAGGCCTGAAAATGACACCTGCCCTGAAAACAAATCCTGGGGTCATATATCGACCAAAAAATTCAAAAGACGTCCATATTTCAAAACGACAGTTTCAAGAGGCATATTTCACGCACATTAGTGTTCTGCTTCTTTTGATTTCTTTCTTTCTGTGTTAAAAAAACGGGAATGGAAAAAGGCAACCCTCAGAATGGGCGAAAACTTTCACAAACGAATCAATGGACAAAGGTTTAATCTCCAATATATATAAACAGCTCATGCAGGTTAATATTAATAAAACAAACAACCCAATACAAAAATGGGCAGAAGATCTAACTAGACGTTTCTTCTAAGAAGACACAGAGATGGCCAAGACGCACATGAAAAGCTGCTCAACATCACTAATTATTAGAGAAATGCAAATCAAAACTACAATGAGGTAAGACCTCACACCTGTTAGAATCGGCATCATCAGATAATCTACAAACAACAAATTCTGGGGAGGGTGTGGACAAAAGGAACCCTCTTCCGCTATTGGTGGGAATGTAAATTGATACAGTCACTATGGAGAACAGTATGGAGGTTCCTTTAAAAAACTAAAAAGAGAATTACCATAGGATCCAGCAATCCCACTTCTGGGCATATACTCAGAGAAAACCATAAATCACAGAGACACATTCACCACAATGTTCATTGCAGCACTATTTACAATAGCCAGGTAATGGAAGCAACCTAAATGCCCACAGACAGACGAATGGATAAAGATGTGGTACATATATAAAATGGAATATTACTCAGCCATAAAAAGGAATGAAACTGGGTCATTTGTAGAGAAGTTGATGGAACTAGAGACTGTCATACAGAGTGAAGTAAGTCAGAAAGAGAAAAACAAATATTGTATATTAATGCCTATATGTGGAACCTAGAAATATGCTACAGATGAACTGGTTTGCAGGGCAGAAATAGAGACACAGAGGTAGAGAACAAACGTATGGACACAAAGTGGGGGAAGCCATGGGGTGGTGGTGGTGGGATGAGTTGGGAGATTGGGATTGACCTGTATACATGTCTATGCATAAAATAGATAACTAATAATAACCTACTGTATAAAAAAAATAAATAAAATTAAATTTCAAAAATTTTAAAAATAAAATGTAAAAATAAAACAGAAAAAATGTTCTTCCATTCACACTGATGTATTTATAAGAATGAATTATTTCCATGCTTATATCCATAAATACATAAAAGAGGAATAATATCTAACTTGAACCAAAAAAGAAAAAAAAATCTGAACCTAAGAGTTATACAGAGGAAAACACTACCAAGGCACTTGCTCCAGTGGTAAACAATTCTGAAATTGGTCAGAGGTGGGGAATCATCTCCCATAAAGCCAGCAGCCCCGCCCGCCCACGCAAGGAGCGTCCTTATTGCAAAGCTCGGGGACCGTGCCGAGGCCTCTGTGAGTAAACGTGAGCTGAGCCCCAGGCCAGCTGCTGCTGAACTGTTCCCACCCTTCCCAGGTGAAACACCTGAATATGTACAAGGGCTTGAAAGCCTAGAGGAAGGGCCGTGGAGCCACACCAGCGACAGCACGCAGGCCACCTTGGTGCCTGCAGGTCAGCCAGGATGGTCCTGGCCACGGGCGCTCTTCTGGAAGCTTTCCATTGCCCTGCCTGTGGTACCCCTCCTGTCCCGGCCCCCACTCCTTTTTTTCCTTCCTCACCTCAGCCCGGAGAGATATTCCAGTGGAAGTTATGGGTGACACATCCTCTTCTTTACAGGTGGCAGCCTGGCAACTCCTGCAGAAAGTCCAGCAGAGCCCCACTCACACCGGGCCACCCACAAAGCCGTGGACCCTCACACCCTTCCACCAGCACAGCCCCGAGACTGCTGACAAGGCAGAGAATATGGAGTCAGGCACAGCTGCAGGGGCTATTGCTGCCTGGAGTGCTGTTTATATTGACCTCAACCCAGGCACACCTGGGGAGGGCTTGCCGGCAGGGTCAGGCTGCCCAGGTCAGCTAATCCTCAGCCCTCAGGGAATCACATTGCAGAAAATGGACCTTGCTAAGACAGAATATTCGCCAAGGAAATGAAGCACACAATGCCATTTGCAGCACCGTAGATGAGTCTAGAAGTAATCACGTGACTTGGAGTAAGTCAGAAAGTGAAAGACACATATCATATCATATCACTTATAGGTGTTACCTATAAATTGATACCAGGGCAGATATTTCCACGGAGAAGGGCAATCACAGATTCATTAAACAAACTTATGGTTCACCAAAGGAAAGGTGTGAGGATTGAATTCATTATGATATTGGGGTTAACAGACATATACAAACACAGTAGACATATATAATCACCAAAGACCTACGGAGTACCAAGAGAAGACTACTCAACATTCTGTCATAACGAACATGGGAAAAGGATCCCAGGAAGAACAGACATATGTATATGTGTAAAAGAACCACCTCTTGCACACCTACAACAAGCTAAACGTTGTACTCAAACTTGCTGTAATAAAAAATAAAAAATTAAATTAGGGCCTCCCTGGTGGCGCAGTGGTTGAGAGTCCGCCTGCCGATGCAGGGATGCGGGTTCGTGTCCCGGTCTGGGAGGATCCCATGTGCCGCAGAGCGGCTGGGCCCATGAGCCATGGCCGCTGGGCCTGCGCGTCCGGAGCCTGTGCTCCGCAGCGGGAGAGGCCACAACGGTGAGAGGCCTGCATACCGCAAAAAGAAAAAAAAAAAATTAAATTAAAAACACGAACAAGAAGTAGTGAGACAAACTTGAGGGGCTTTCTCCTGGCACATTCCGTTCTACATTCCAATCTAGAACGCGACTTCCATTGAGGCTCTGCTGCCCTAGTAACCAGATTTGGTAAAGGAGAACTGCTGCCACCTTGTGGCCGTTTCACACAACAGCAGCTTTAATCCCAGCGCTAATGGTCAGTGGATATTCCAAATCATTACAGGCCTGTAAATGACACCTGCCCTGAAAACAAATCCTGGGGTCATATATCGACCAAAAAATTCAAAAGACGTCCATATTTCAAAACGACAGTTTCAAGAGGCATATTTCACGCACATTAGTGTTCTGATTCTTTGGCTTTCTTTCTTTCTTTGTTAAAAAAACGGGAATTGAAAAAGGTAACCCTCAGAAGGGGCGAAAACGTTCACAAACGAATCAATGGACAAAGGTTTAATCTCCAATATATATATACAGCTCATGCAGCTTAATTTTAATACAACAAACAACCCAATACAAAAATGGGCAGAAGATCTAAATAGACGTTTCTTCAAAGAAGACACAGAGATGGCCAAGACGCACATGAAAAGCTGCTCAACATCACTAATTATTAGAGAAATGCAAATCAAAACTACAATGAGGTAAGACCTCACACCTGTTAGAATCGGCATCATCAGATAATCTACAAACAACAAATTCTGGGGAGGGTGTGGACAAAAGGAACCCTCTTCCGCTATTGGTGGGAATGTAAATTGATACAGTCACTATGGAGAACAGTATGGAGGTTCCTTTAAAAAACTAAAAAGAGAATTACCATAGGATCCAGCAATCCCACTTCTGGGCAGATACCGAGAGAAAACCATAAATCACAGAGACACATTCACCACAATGTTCATTGCAGCACTATTTACAATAGCCAGGTAATGGAAGCAACCTAAATGCCCACAGACAGACGAATGGATAAAGATGTGGTACATATATAAAATGGAATATAGCCATAAAAAGGAATGAAACTGAGTCATTTGTAGAGAAGTTGATGGATCTAGAGACTGTCATACAGAGTGAAGTAAGTCAGAAAGAGAAAAACAAATATTGTATATTAATGCCTATATGTGGAACCTAGAAAAATGGTAGAGATGAACTGGTTTGCAGGGCAGAAATAGAGACACAGAGGTAGAGAACAAACATATGGACACACAGTGGGGGAAGCCATGGGGTGGTGGTGGTGGGAAGAGTTGGGAGATTGGGATTGACCTGTATACATGTCTATGCATAAAATAGATAACTAATAATAACCTAGTGTATAAATAAATAAATAAAATTAAATTTCAAAATTTTTAAAAATAAAATGTAAACATAAAACAGAAAAAAGTTCTTCCATTCACACTGATGTATTAATAAGAATGAATTATTTCCATGCTTATATCTATAAATACATAAAAGAGGAATAATATCTAACTTGAACCAAAAAAGAAAAAAAAAAACTGAACCTAACAGTTATACAGAGGAAAACACTACCAAGGCACTTGCTCCAGTGGTAAACAATTCTGAAATTGGTCAGAGGTGGGGAATCATCTCCCATACAGCCAGCAGCCCCACCCGCCCACGCAAGGAGCGTCCTTATTGCAAAGCTGGGAGACCGTGCCTAGGCCTCTGTGAGTAAACGTGAGCTGAGCCCCAGGCCAGCTGCTGCTGAACTGTTCCCACCCTTCCCAGGTGAAACACCTGAATATGTACAAGGGCTTGAAAGCCTAGAGGAAGGGCCGTGGAGCCACACTAGCGAAAGCAAGCAGGGCAACTTGGTGCCTGCAGGTCAGCCAGGATGGTCCTGGCCACGGGCGCTCTTCTGGAAGCTTTCCATTGCTCTGCCTGAGATACCCCTCCTGTCCCGGCCCCCACTCCTTTTTTTCCTTCCTCACCTCAGCCCGGAGAGATATTCCAGTGGAAGTTATGGGTGACACATCCTCTTCTTTACAGGTGGCAGCCTGGCAACTCCTGCCGAAAGTCCAGCAGAGCCCCACTCACACCGGGCCACCCACAAAGCCGTGGACCCTCACACCCTCCCACCAGCACAGCCCCGAGACTGCTGACGGGGCAGAGAATATGGAGTCAGGCACAGCTGCAGGGGCTATTGCTGCCTGGAGTGCTGTTTATATTGACCTCAACCCAGGCACACCTGGGGAGGGCTTGCCGGCAGGGTCAGGCTGCCCAGGTCAGCTAATCCTCAGCCCTCGGGGAATCACATTGCAGAAAATGGACCTCGCTAAGACAGAATATTCGCCAAGGAGAAAAAGGACACAATGCCATTTGCAGCACCGTAGATGAGCCTCGAGGTAATCACGTGACTTGGAGTAAGTCAGAAAGTGAAAGACACATATCATATCATATCACTTATAGGTGTTACCTATAAATTGATACCAGGGCAGATATTTCCACGGAGAAGGGCAATCACAGATTCATTAAACAAACTTATGGTTCACCAAAGGAAAGGTGTGAGGATTGAATTCATTACGATATTGGGGTTAACAGACATATACAAACACAGTAGACGTATATAATCACCAAAGACCTACGGAGTACCAAGAGAAGACTACTCAACATTCTGTCATAACGTACATGGGAAAAGGATCCCAGGAAGAACAGACATATGTATATGTGTAAAAGAACCACCTCTTGCACACCTACAACAAGCTAAACGTTGTACTCAAACTTGCTGTAATAAAAAATAAAAAATTAAATTAAAAACACGAACAAGAAGTAGTGAGACAAACTTGAGGGGCTTTCTCCTGGCACATTCCGTTCTACATTCCAATCTAGAACGCGACTTCCATTGAGGCTCTGCTGCCCTAGTAACCAGATTTGGTAAGGGAGAACTGCTGCCACCTTGTGGCCGTTTCACACAACAGCAGCTTTAATCCCAGCGCTAATGGTCAGTGGATATTCCAAATCATTACAGGCCTGTAAATGACACCTGCCCTGAAAACAAATCCTGGGGTCATATATCGACCAAAAAATTCAAAAGACGTCCATATTTCAAAACGACAGTTTCAAGAGGCATATTTCACGCACATTAGTGTTCTGATTCTTTTGCTTGCTTTCTTTCTTTGTTAAAAAAACGGGAATGGAAAAAGGTAACCCTCAGAAGGGGCGAAACGTTCACAAACGAATCAATGGACAAAGGTTTAATCTCCAATATATATATATACAGCTCATGCAGCTTAATATTAATACAACAAACAACCCAATACAAAAACGGGAAGAAGATCTAAATAGACGTTTCTTCAAAGAAGACACAGAGATGGCCAAGACGCACATGAAAAGCTGCTCAACATCACTAATTATTAGAGAAATGCAAATCAAAACTACAATGAGGTAAGACCTCACACCTGTTAGAATCGGCATCATCAGATAATCTACAAACAACAAATTCTGGGGAGGGTGTGGACAAAAGGAACCCTCTTCCGCTATTGGTGGGAATGTAAATTGATACAGTCACTATGGAGAACAGTATGGAGGTTCCTTTAAAAAACTAAAAAGAGAATTACCATAGGATCCAGCAATCCCACTTCTGGGCATATACTCAGAGAAAACCATAAATCACAGAGACACATTCACCACAATGTTCATTGCAGCACTATTTACAATAGCCAGGTAATGGAAGCAACCTAAATGCCCACAGACAGACGAATGGATAAAGATGTGGTACATATATAAAATGGAATATTACTCAGCCATAAAAAGGAATGAAACTGGGTCATTTGTAGAGAAGTTGATGGAACTAGAGACTGTCATACAGAGTGAAGTAAGTCAGAAAGAGAAAAACAAATATTGTATATTAATGCCTATATGTGGAACCTAGAAATATGCTACAGATGAACTGGTTTGCAGGGCAGAAATAGAGACACAGAGGTAGAGAACAAACGTATGGACACAAAGTGGGGGAAGCCATGGGGTGGTGGTGGTGGGATGAGTTGGGAGATTGGGATTGACCTGTATACATGTCTATGCATAAAATAGATAACTAATAATAACCTACAGTATAAAAAAAATAAAATTAAATTTCAAAAATTTTAAAAATAAAATGTAAAAATAAAACAGAAAAAATGTTCTTCCATTCACACTGATGTATTTATAAGAATGAATTATTTCCATGCTTATATCCATAAATACATAAAAGAGGAATAATATCTAACTTGAACCAAAAAAGAAAAAAAAATCTGAACCTAAGAGTTATACAGAGGAAAACACTACCAAGGCACTTGCTCCAGTGGTAAACAATTCTGAAATTGGTCAGAGGTGGGGAATCATCTCCCATAAAGCCAGCAGCCCCGCCCGCCCATGCAAGGAGCGTCCTTATTGCAAAGCTGGGGGACCGTGCCGAGGCCTCTGTGAGTAAACGTGAGCTGAGCCCCAGGCCAGCTGCTGCTGAACTGTTCCCACCCTTCCCAGGTGAAACACCTGAATATGTACAAGGGCTTGAAAGCCTAGAGGAAGGGCCGTGGAGCCACACCAGCGACAGCACGCAGGCCACCTTGGTGCCTGCAGGTCAGCCAGGATGGTCCTGGCCACGGGCGCTCTTCTGGAAGCTTTCCATTGCCCTGCCTGTGGTACCCCTCCTGTCCCGGCCCCCACTCCTTTTTTTCCTTCCTCACCTCAGCCCGGAGAGATATTCCAGTGGAAGTTATGGGTGACACATCCTCTTCTTTACAGGTGGCAGCCTGGCAACTCCTGCAGAAAGTCCAGCAGAGCCCCACTCACACCGGGCCACCCACAAAGCCGTGGACCCTCACACCCTCCCACCAGCACAGCCCCGAGACTGCTGACAAGGCAGAGAATATGGAGTCAGGCACAGCTGCAGGGGCTATTGCTGCCTGGAGTGCTGTTTATATTGACCTCAACCCAGGCACACCTGGGGAGGGCTTGCCGGCAGGGTCAGGCTGCCCAGGTCAGCTAATCCTCAGCCCTCAGGGAATCACATTGCAGAAAATGGACCTTGCTAAGACAGAATATTCGCCAAGGAAATGAAGCACACAATGCCATTTGCAGCACCGTAGATGAGTCTAGAAGTAATCACGTGACTTGGAGTAAGTCAGAAAGTGAAAGACACATATCATATCATATCACTTATAGGTGTTACCTATAAATTGATACCAGGGCAGATATTTCCACGGAGAAGGGCAATCACAGATTCATTAAACAAACTTATGGTTCACCAAAGGAAAGGTGTGAGGGTTGAATTCATTATGATATTGGGGTTAACAGACATATACAAACACAGTAGACATATATAATCACCAAAGACCTACGGAGTACCAAGAGAAGACTACTCAACATTCTGTCATAACGAACATGGGAAAAGGATCCCAGGAAGAACAGACATATGTATATGTGTAAAAGAACCACCTCTTGCACACCTACAACAAGCTAAACGTTGTACTCAAACTTGCTGTAATAAAAAATAAAAAATTAAATTAGGGCCTCCCTGGTGGCGCAGTGGTTGAGAGTCCGCCTGCCGATGCAGGGATGCGGGTTCGTGTCCCGGTCTGGGAGGATCCCATGTGCCGCAGAGCGGCTGGGCCCATGAGCCATGGCCGCTGGGCCTGCGCGTCCGGAGCCTGTGCTCCGCAGCGGGAGAGGCCACAACGGTGAGAGGCCTGCATACCGCAAAAAGAAAAAAAAAAATTAAATTAAAAACACGAACAAGAAGTAGTGAGACAAACTTGAGGGGCTTTCTCCTGGCACATTCCGTTCTACATTCCAATCTAGAACGCGACTTCCATTGAGGCTCTGCTGCCCTAGTAACCAGATTTGGTAAAGGAGAACTGCTGCCACCTTGTGGCCGTTTCACACAACAGCAGCTTTAATCCCAGCGCTAATGGTCAGTGGATATTCCAAATCATTACAGGCCTGTAAATGACACCTGCCCTGAAAACAAATCCTGGGGTCATATATCGACCAAAAAATTCAAAAGACGTCCATATTTCAAAACGACAGTTTCAAGAGGCATATTTCACGCACATTAGTGTTCTGATTCTTTGGCTTTCTTTCTTTCTTTGTTAAAAAAACGGGAATTGAAAAAGGTAACCCTCAGAAGGGGCGAAAACGTTCACAAACGAATCAATGGACAAAGGTTTAATCTCCAATATATATATACAGCTCATGCAGCTTAATTTTAATACAACAAACAACCCAATACAAAAATGGGCAGAAGATCTAAATAGACGTTTCTTCAAAGAAGACACAGAGATGGCCAAGACGCACATGAAAAGCTGCTCAACATCACTAATTATTAGAGAAATGCAAATCAAAACTACAATGAGGCAAGACCTCACACCTGTTAGAATCGGCATCATCAGATAATCTACAAACAACAAATTCTGGGGAGGGTGTGGACAAAAGGAACCCTCTTCCGCTATTGGTGGGAATGTAAATTGATACAGTCACTATGGAGAACAGTATGGAGGTTCCTTTAAAAAACTAAAAAGAGAATTACCATAGGATCCAGCAATCCCACTTCTGGGCAGATACCGAGAGAAAACCATAAATCACAGAGACACATTCACCACAATGTTCATTGCAGCACTATTTACAATAGCCAGGTAATGGAAGCAACCTAAATGCCCACAGACAGACGAATGGATAAAGATGTGGTACATATATAAAATGGAATATAGCCATAAAAATGAATGAAACTGAGTCATTTGTAGAGAAGTTGATGGATCTAGAGACTGTCATACAGAGTGAAGTAAGTCAGAAAGAGAAAAACAAATATTGTATATTAATGCCTATATGTGGAACCTAGAAAAATGGTAGAGATGAACTGGTTTGCAGGGCAGAAATAGAGACACAGAGGTAGAGAACAAACATATGGACACACAGTGTGGGAAGCCATGGGGTGGTGGTGGTGGGAAGAGTTGGGAGATTGGGATTGACCTGTATACATGTCTATGCATAAAATAGATAACTAATAATAACCTAGTGTATAAATAAATAAATAAAATTAAATTTCAAAATTTTTAAAAATAAAATGTAAACATAAAACAGAAAAAAGTTCTTCCATTCACACTGATGTATTTATAAGAATGAATTATTTCCATGCTTATATCTATAAATACATAAAAGAGGAATAATATCTAACTTGAACCAAAAAAGAAAAAAAAAAACTGAACCTAACAGTTATACAGAGGAAAACACTACCAAGGCACTTGCTCCAGTGGTAAACAATTCTGAAATTGGTCAGAGGTGGGGAATCATCTCCCATACAGCCAGCAGCCCCACCCGCCCACGCAAGGAGCGTCCTTATTGCAAAGCTGGGAGACCGTGCCTAGGCCTCTGTGAGTAAACGTGAGCTGAGCCCCAGGCCAGCTGCTGCTGAACTGTTCCCACCCTTCCCAGGTGAAACACCTGAATATGTACAAGGGCTTGAAAGCCTAGAGGAAGGGCCGTGGAGCCACACTAGCGAAAGCAAGCAGGGCAACTTGGTGCCTGCAGGTCAGCCAGGATGGTCCTGGCCACGGGCGCTCTTCTGGAAGCTTTCCATTGCTCTGCCTGAGATACCCCTCCTGTCCCGGCCCCCACTCCTTTTTTTCCTTCCTCACCTCAGCCCGGAGAGATACTCCAGTGGAAGTTATGGGTGACACATCCTCTTCTTTACTGGTGGCAGCCTGGCAACTCCTGCAGAAAGTCCAGCAGAGCCCCACTCACACCGGGCCACCCACAAAGCCGTGGACCCTCACACCCTCCCACCAGCACAGCCCCGAGACTGCTGACGGGGCAGAGAATATGGAGTCAGGCACAGCTGCAGGGGCTATTGCTGCCTGGAGTGCTGTTTATATTGACCTCAACCCAGGCACACCTGGGGAGGGCTTGCCGGCAGGGTCAGGCTGCCCAGGTCAGCTAATCCTCAGCCCTCGGGGAATCACATTGCAGAAAATGGACCTCGCTAAGACAGAATATTCGCCAAGGAGAAAAAGGACACAATGCCATTTGCAGCACCGTAGATGAGCCTCGAGGTAATCACGTGACTTGGAGTAAGTCAGAAAGTGAAAGACACATATCATATCATATCACTTATAGGTGTTACCTATAAATTGATACCAGGGCAGATATTTCCACGGAGAAGGGCAATCACAGATTCATTAAACAAACTTATGGTTCACCAAAGGAAAGGTGTGAGGATTGAATTCATTACGATATTGGGGTTAACAGACATATACAAACACAGTAGACGTATATAATCACCAAAGACCTACGGAGTACCAAGAGAAGACTACTCAACATTCTGTCATAACGTACATGGGAAAAGGATCCCAGGAAGAACAGACATATGTATATGTGTAAAAGAACCACCTCTTGCACACCTACAACAAGCTAAACGTTGTACTCAAACTTGCTGTAATAAAAAATAAAAAATTAAATTAAAAACACGAACAAGAAGTAGTGAGACAAACTTGAGGGGCTTTCTCCTGGCACATTCCGTTCTACATTCCAATCTAGAACGCGACTTCCATTGAGGCTCTGCTGCCCTAGTAACCAGATTTGGTAAGGGAGAACTGCTGCCACCTTGTGGCCGTTTCACACAACAGCAGCTTTAATCCCAGCGCTAATGGTCAGTGGATATTCCAAATCATTACAGGCCTGTAAATGACACCTGCCCTGAAAACAAATCCTGGGGTCATATATCGACCAAAAAATTCAAAAGACGTCCATATTTCAAAACGACAGTTTCAAGAGGCATATTTCACGCACATTAGTGTTCTGATTCTTTTGCTTGCTTTCTTTCTTTGTTAAAAAAACGGGAATGGAAAAAGGTAACCCTCAGAAGGGGCGAAACGTTCACAAACGAATCAATGGACAAAGGTTTAATCTCCAATATATATATATATACAGCTCATGCAGCTTAATATTAATACAACAAACAACCCAATACAAAAACGGGAAGAAGATCTAAATAGACGTTTCTTCAAAGAAGACACAGAGATGGCCAAGACGCACATGAAAAGCTGCTCAACATCACTAATTATTAGAGAAATGCAAATCAAAACTACAATGAGGTAAGACCTCACACCTGTTAGAATCGGCATCATCAGATAATCTACAAACAACAAATTCTGGGGAGGGTATGGACAAAAGGAACCCTCTTCCGCTATTGGTGGGAATGTAAATTGATACAGTCACTATGGAGAACAGTATGGAGGTTCCTTTAAAAAACTAAAAAGAGAATTACCATAGGATCCAGCAATCCCACTTCTGGGCATATACCCAGAGAAAACCATAAATCACAGAGACACATTCACCACAATGTTCATTGCAGCACTATTTACAATAGCCAGGTAATGGAAGCAACCTAAATGCCCACAGACAGACGAATGGATAAAGATGTGGTACATATATAAAATGGAATATTACTCAGCCATAAAAAGGAATGAAACTGAGTCATTTGTAGAGAAGTTGATGGATCTAGAGACTGTCATACAGAGTGAAGTAAGTCAGAAAGAGAAAAACAAATATTGTATATTAATGCCTATATGTGGAACCTAGAAAAATGCTACAGATGAACTGGTTTGCAGGGCAGAAATAGAGACACAGAGGTAGAGAACAAACGTATGGACACAAAGAGGGGGAAGCCATGGGGTGGTGGTGGTGGGATGAGTTGGGAGATTGGGATTGACCTGTATACATGTCTATGCATAAAATAGATAACTAATAATAACCTAGTGTATAAAAAAATAAATAAAATTAAATTTCAAAATTTTTAAAAATAAAATGTAAAAACAAAACAGAAAAAAAGTTCTTCCATTCACACTGATGTATTTATAAGAATGAATTATTTCCATGCTTATATCTATAAATACATAAAAGAGGAATAAAATCTAACTTGAACCAAAACAGAAAAAAAAAAAAAACTGAACCTAACAGTTATACAGAGGAAAACACTACCAAGGCACTTGCTCCAGTGGTAAACAATTCTGAAATTGGTCAGAGGTGGGGAATCATCTCCCATACAGCCAGCATCCCCACCCGCCCAGGCAAAGAGCGTCCTTTTTGCAAAGCTGTGGGACCGTGCCGAGTCCTCTGTGAGTAAACGTGAGCTGAGCCCCAGGCCAGCTGCTGCTGAACTGTTCCCACCCTTCGCAGGTGAAACACCTGAATATGTACAAGGGCTTGAAAGCCTAGAGGAAGGGCCATGGAGCCACACCAGCGAAAGCACGCAGGCCAACTTGGTGCCTGCAGGTCAGCCAGGATGGTCCTGGCCAGTGGCGCTCTTCTGGAAGCTTTCCATTGCCCTGCCTGAGATACCCCTCCTGTCCCGGCCCCCACTCCTTTTTTTCCTTACTCACCTCAGCCCGGAGAGATACTCCAGTGGAAGTTATGGGTGACACATCCTCTTCTTTACAGGTGGCAGCCTGGCAACTCCTGCAGAAAGTCCAGCAGAGCCCCACTCACACCGGGCCACCCACAAAGCTGTGGACCCACACACCCTCCCACCAGCACAGCCCCGAAACTGCTGACGGGGCAGAGAATATGGAGTCAGGCACAGCTGCAGGGGCTATTGCTGCCTGGAGTGCTGTTTATATTGACCTCAACACAGGCACACCTGGGGAGGGCTTTCCGGCAGGGTCAGGCTGCCAAGGTCAGCTAATCCTCAGCCCTCAGGGAATCACATTGCAGAAAATGGACCTCGCTAAGACAGAATATTAGCCAAGGAAAAAAAGCACACAATGCCATTTGCAGCACCGTAGATGAGTCTAGAGGTAATCACGTGACTTGGTGTAAGTCAGAAAGTGAAAGACACATATCATATCATATCACTTATAGGTGTTACCTATAAATTGATACCAGGGCAGATATTTCCACGGAGAAGGGCAATCAAAGTTTCATTAAACAAACTTATGGTTCACCCAAGGAAAGGTGTGAGGATTGAATTCATTATGATATTGGGGTTAACAGACATATACAAACACAGTAGACGTATATAATCACCAAAGACCTACGGAATACCAATAGAAGACTACTCAACATTCTGTCATAACGAACATGGGAAAAGGATCCCAGGAAGAACAGACATACGTATATGTGTAAAAGAACCACCTCTTGCACACCTACAACAAGCTAAACGTTGTACTCAAACTTGCTGTAATAAAAAATAAAAAAAATAAATTAAAATCACGAACAAGAATTAGTGAGAAAAACTTGAGAGGCTTTCTCCTGGTACATTCCGTTCTACATTCCAATCTAGAACGCGACTTCCATTGAGGCTCTGCTGCCCTAGTAACCAGATTTGGTAAGGGAGAACTGCTGCCACCTTGTGGCCGTTTCACACAACAGCAGCTTTAATCCCAGCGCTAATGGTCAGTGGATATTCCAAATCATTACAGGCCTGTAAATGACACCTGCCCTGAAAACAAATCCTGGGGTCATATATCGACCAAAAAATTCAACAGACGTCCATATTTCAAAACGACAGTTTCAAGAGGCATATTTCACGCACATCAGTGTTCTGCTTCTTTTGATTTATTTCTTACTTTGTTAAAAAAACGGGAATGGAAAAGGGCAACCCTCAGAATGGGGGAAAACTTTCACAAACGAATCAATGGACAAAGGTTTAATCTCCAATATATATAAACAGCTCATGCAGCTTAATATTAATACAACAAACAACCCAATACAAAAATGGGCTGAAGATCTAAATAGACGTTTCTTCAAAGAAGACACAGGGATGGCCAAGACGCACATGAAAAGCTGCTCAACATCACTAATTATTAGAGAAATGCAAATCAAAACTACAGTGAGGTAAGACCTCACACCTGTTAGAATCGGCATCATCAGATAATCTACAAACAACAAATTCTGGGGAGGGTGTGGACAAAAGGAACCCTATTCCGCTATTGGTGGGAATGTAAATTGATACAGTCACTATGGAGAACAGTATGGAGGTTCCTTTAAAAAACTAAAAAGAGAATTACCATAGGATCCAGCAATCCCACTTCTGGGCATATACCCAGAGAAAACCATAAATCACAGAGACACATTCACCACAATGTTCATTGCAGCACTATTTACAATAGCCAGGTAATGGAAGCAACCTAAATGCCCACAGACAGACGAATGGATAAAGATGTGGTACATAAATAAAATGGAATATTACTCAGCCATAAAAAGGAATGAAACTGGGTCATTTGTAGAGAAGTTGATGGATCTAGAGACTGTCATACAGAGTGAAGTAAGTCAGAAAGAGAAAAACAAATATTGTATATTAATGCCTATATGAGGAACCTAGAAAAATGCTACAGATGAACTGGTTTGCAGGGCAGAAATAGAGACACAGAGGTAGAGAACAAACGTATGGACACAAAGTGGGGGAAGCCATGGGGTGGTGGTGGTGGGATGAGTTGGGAGATTGGGATTGACCTGTATACATGTCTATGCATAAAATAGATAAGTAATAATAAATTACTGTATAAAAAAATAAAAATTAAATTTCAAAATTTTTAAAAATAAAATGTAAAAATAAAACAGAAAAAATGTTCTTCCATTCACACTGATGTATTTATAAGAATGAATTATTTCCATGCTTATATCCATAAATACATAAAAGAGGAATAAAATCTAACTTGAACCAAAAAAGAAAAAAAACCTGAACCTAACAGTTATACAGAGGAAAACACTACCAAGGCACTTGCTCCAGTGGTAAACAATTCTGAAATTGGTCAGAGGTGGGGAATCATCTCCCCAAGAGCCAGCAGCCCCGCCCACACACGCAAGGAGCGTCCTTATTTCAAAGCTGGGGGACCCTGCCGAGGCCTCTGTGAGTAAACGTGAGCTGGGCCCCAGGCCAGCTGCTGCTGAACTGTTCCCACCCTTCCCAGGTGAAACACCTGAATATGTACAAGGGCTTGAAAGCCTAGAGGAAGGGCCGTGGAGCCACACCAGCGACAGCACGCAGGCCACCTTGGTGCCTGCAGGTCAGCCAGGATGGTCCTGGCCACGGGCGCTCTTCTGGAAGCTTTCCATTGCCCTGCCTGAGATACCCCTCCTGTCCCGGCCCCCACTCCATTTTTTCCTTCCTCACCTCAGCCCAGAGAGATATTCCAGTGGAAGTTATGGGTGACACATCCTCTTCTTTACAGGTGGCAGCCTGGCAACTCCTGCAGAAAGTCCAGCAGAGCCCCACTCACACCGGGCCACCCACAAAGCCGTGGACCCTCACACCCTCCCACCAGCACAGCCCCGAGACTGCTGACGGGGCAGAGAATATGGAGTCAGGCACAGCTGCAGGGGCTATTGCTGCCTGGAGTGCTGTTTATATTGACCTCAACCCAGGCACACCTGGGGAGGGCTTGCCGGCAGGGTCAGGCTGCCCAGGTCAGCTAATCCTCAGCCCTCAGGGAATCACATTGCAGAAAATGGACCTCGCTAAGACAGAATATTCGCCAAGGAAAAGAAGCACCCAATGCCATTTGCAGCACCGTAGATGAGTCTCGAGGTAATCACGTGACTTGGAGTAAGTCAGAAAGTGAAAGACACATATCATATCATATCACTTATAGGTGTTATTTATAAATTGATACCAGGGCAGATATTTCCACTGAGAAGGGCAATCAAAGATTCATTAAACAAACTTATGATTCACCCAAGGAAAGGTGTGAGGATTGAATTCATTATGATATTGGGGTTAACAGACATATACAAACACAGTAGACCTATATAATCACCAAAGACCTACGGAGTACCAAGAGAAGACTACTCAACATTCTGTCATAACGAACATGGGAAAAGGATCCCAGGAAGAACAGACATATGTATATGTGTAAAAGAACCACCTCTTGCACACCTACAACAAGCTAAACGTTGTAGTCAAACTTGCTGTAATAAAAAATAAAAAATTAAATTAAAAACACGAACAAGAATTAGTGAGAAAAACTTGTGGGGCTTTCTCCTGGTACATTCCGTTCTACATTCCAATCTAGAACGTGACTTCCATTGAGGCTCTGCTGCCCTAGTAACCAGATTTGGTAAGGGAGAACGGCTGCCACCTTGTGGCCGTTTCACACAACAGCAGCTTTAATCCCAGCGCTAATGGTCAGTGGATATTCCAAATCATTACAGGCCTGTAAATGACACCTGCCGTGAAAACAAATCCTGGGGTCATATATCGACCAAAAAATTCAAAAGACGTCCATATTTCAAAACGACAGTTTCAAGAGGCATATTTCACGCACATTAGTGTTCTGATTCTTTTGATTTCTTTCTTTCTTTGTTAAAAAAACGGGAATGGAAAAAGGCAACCCTCAGAATGGGCGAAAACTTTCACAAATGAATCAATGGACAAAGCTTTAATCTCCAATATATATAAACAGCTCATGCAGCTTAATATTAATAAAACAAACAACCAAATACAAAAATCGGCAGAAGATCTAAATAGACGTTTCTTCAAAGAAGACACAGAGATGGCCAAGACGCACATGAAAAGCTGCTCAACATCACTAATTATTAGAGAAATGCAAATCAAAACTACAATGAGGTAAGACCTCACACCTGTTAGAATCGGCATCATCAGATAATCCACAAACAAGAAATTCTGGGGAGGGTGTGGACAAAAGGAACCCTCTTCCGCTATTGGTGGGAATGTAAATTGATACAGTCACTATGGAGAACAGTATGGAGGTTCCTTTAAAAAACTAAAAAGAGAATTACCATAGGATCCAGCAATCCCACTTCTGGGCATATACCCAGAGAAAACCATAAATCACAGAGACACATTCACCACAATGTTCATTGCAGCACTATTTACAATAGCCAGGTAATGGGAGCAACCTAAATGCCCACAGACAGACGAATGGATAAAGATGTGGTACATATATAAAATGGAATATTACTCAGACATAAAAAGGAATGAAACTGAGTCATTTGTAGAGAAGTTGATGGATCTAGAGACTGTCATACAGAGTGAAGTAAGTCAGAAAGAGAAAAACAAATATTGTATATTAATGCCTATCTGTGGAACCTAGAAAAATGCTACAGATGAACTGGTTTGCAGGGCAGAAATAGAGACACAGAGGTAGAGAACAAACGTATGGACACAAAGTGGGGGAAGCCATGGGGTGGTGGTGGTGGGATGTGTTGGGAGATTGGGATTGATCTGTATACATGTATATGCATAAAATAGATAACTAATAATAACCTAGTGTATAAAAAAACAAATAAAATTAAATTTCAAAATTTTTAAAAATAAAATGTAAAAATAATACATAAAAAAAGTTCTTCCATTCACACTGATGTATTTATAAGAATGAATTATTTCCATGCTTATATCCATAAATACATAAAAGAGAAATAAAATCTAACTTAAACCAAAAAAGAAAAAAAAAACTGAACCTAACAGTTATACAGAGGAAAACACTACCAAGGCACTTGCTCCAGTGGTAAACAATTCTGAAATTGGTCAGAGGTGGGGAATCATCTCCCCTAGAGCCAGCAGCCCCGCCCACCCACGCAAGGAGCGTCCTTATTGCAAAGCTGGGGGACCGTGCCGAGGACTCTGTGAGTAAACGTGTGCTGAGCCCCAGGCCAGCTGCTGCTGAAATGTTCCCAACCTTCCCAGGTGAAACACCTGAATATGTACAAGGGCTTGAAAGCCTAGAGGAAGGGCCGTGGAGCCACACCAGCGACAGCACGCAGGCCACCTTGGTGCCTGCAGGTCAGTCAGGATGGTCCTGGCCACGGGCGCTCTTCTGGAAGCTTTCCATTGCCCTGCCTGAGATACCCCTCCTGTCCCGGCCTCCACTCCTTTTTTTCCTTACTCACCTCAGCCCGGAGAGATACTCCAGTGGAAGTTCTGGGTGACACATCCTCTTCTTTACAGGTGGCAGCCTGGCAACTGCTGCAGAAAGTCCAGCAGAGCCCCACTCACACCGGGCCACCCACAAAGCCGTGGACCCTCACACCCTCCCACCAGCACAGCCCCGAGACTGCTGACGGGGCAGAGAATATGGAGTCAGGCACAGCTGCAGGGGCTATTGCTGCCTGGAGTGCTGTTTATATTGACCTCAACCCAGGCACACCTGGGGAGGGCTTGCCGGCACGGTCAGGCTGCCCAGGTCAGCTAATCCTCAGCCCTCAGGGAATCACATTGCAGAAAATGGACCTCGCTAAGACAGAATATTCGCCAAGGAAAAGAAGCACACAATGCCATTTGCTGCACCGTAGATGAGTCTAGAGGTAATCACGTGACTTGGAGTAAGTCAGAAAGTGAAAGACACATATCATATCATATCACTTATAGGTGTTACCTATAAATTGATAGCAGGGCAGATATTTCCACGGAGAAGGGCAATCACAGATTCATTAAACAAACTTATGGTTCACCAAAGGAAAGGTGTGAGGATTGAATTCATTACGATATTGGGGTTAACAGACATATACAAACACAGTAGACATATATAATCACCAAAGACCTACGGAGTACCAAGAGAAGACTACTCAACATTCTGTCATAACGTACAAGGGAAAAGGATCCCAGGAAGAACAGACATATGTATATGTGTAAAAGAACCACCTCTTGCACACCTACAACAAGCTAAATGTTGTACTCAAACTTGCTGTAATAAAAAATAAAAAATTATATTAAAAACACGAACAAGAATTAGTGAGAAAAACTTGAGGGGCTTTCTCCTGGCACATTCCGTTCTACATTCCAATCTAGAATGCGACTTCCATTGAGGCTCTGCTGCCCTAGTAACCAGATTTGGTAAGGGAGAACTGCTGCCACCTTGTGGACGTTTTACACAACAGCAGCTTTAATCCCAGCGCTAATGGTCAGTGGATATTCCAAATCATTACAGGCCTGTAAATGACACCTGTCCTGAAAACAAATCCTGGGGTCATATATCGACCAAAAAATTCAAAAGACGTCCATATTTCAAAACGACAGTTTCAAGAGGCATATTTCACGCACATTAGTGTTCTGCTTCTTTTGATTTCTTTCTTTCTTTGTTAAAAAAACGGGAATGGAAAAAGGCAACCCTCAGAATGGGCGAAAACTTTCACAAACGAATCAATGGACAAAGGTTTAATCTCCAATATATATAAACAGCTCATGCAGCTTAATATTAATACAACAAAAAACCCAATACAAAAATGGGCAGAAGATCTAAATAGACGTTTCTTCAAAGAAGACACAGAGATGGCCAAGACGCACATGAAAAGCTGCTCAACATCACTAATTATTAGAGAAATGCAAATCAAAACTACAATGAGGTAAGACCTCACACCTGTTAGAATCGGCATCATCAGATAATGTACAAACAACAAATTCTGGGGAGGGTGTGGACAAAAGGAACCCTCTTCCGCTATTGGTGGGAATGTAAATTGATACAGTCACTATGGAGAACATTATGGAGGTTCTTTAAAAAACTAAAAAGAGAATTACCATAGGATCCAGCAATCCCACTTCTGGGCAGATACCCAGAGAAAACCATAAATCACAGAGACACATTCACCACAATGTTCATTGCAGCACTATTTACAATAGCCAGGTAATGGAAGCAACCTAAATGCCCACAGACAGACGAATGGATAAAGATGTGGTACATATATAAAATGGAATATTACTCAGCCATAAGAAGGAATGAAACTGAGTCATTTGTAGAGAAGTTGATGGATCTAGAGACTGTCATACAGAGTGAAGTAAGTCAGAAAGAGAAAAACAAATATTGTATATTAATGCCTATATGTGGAACCTAGAAAAATGCTACAGATGAACTGGTTTGCAGGGCAGAAATAGAGACACAGAGGTAGAGAACAAACGTATGGACACAAAGTGGGGGAAGCCATGGGGTGGTGGTGGTGGGATGAGTTGGGAGATTGGGATTGACCTGTATACATGTCTATGCATAAAATAGATAACTAATAATAACCTAGTGTATAAAAAATAAATAAAATTAAATTTCAAAGTTTTTAAAAATAAAATGTAAAAATAAAACAGAAAAAAAGTTCTTCCATTCACACTGATGTATTTATAAGAATGAATTATTTCCATGCTTATATCTAAAAATACATAAAAGAGGAATAAAATCTAACTTGAACCAAAAAAGAAAAAAAAAAAACTGAACCTAACAGTTATACAGAGGAAAACACTACCAAGGCACTTGCTCCAGTGGTAAACAATTCTGAAATTGGTCAGAGGTGGGGAATCATCTCCCATAGAGCCAGCAGCCCCGCCCGCCCACGCAAGGAGCGTCCTTATTGCAAAGCTCGGGGACCGTGCCGAGGCCTCTGTGAGTAAACGTGAGCTGAGCCCCAGGCCAGCTGCTGCTGAACTGTTCCCACCCTTCCCAGGTGAAACACCTGAATATGTACAAGGGCTTGAAAGCCTAGAGGAAGGGCCGTGGAGCCACACCAGCGACAGCACGCAGGCCAACTTGGTGCCTGCATGTCAGCCAGGATGGTCCTGGCCACGGGCGCTCTTCTGGAAGCTTTCCATTGCCCTGCCTGAGATACCCCTCCTGTCCCGGCCCCCACTCCTTTTTTTCCTTCCTCACCTCAGCCCGGAGAGATACTCCAGTGGAAGTTCTGGGTGACACATCCTCTTCTTTACAGGTGGCAGCCTGGCAACTGCTGCAGAAAGTCCAGCAGAGCCCCACTCACACCGGGCCACCCACAAAGCCGTGGACCCTCACACCCTCCCACCAGAACAGCCCCGAGACTGCTGACGGGGCAGAGAATATGGAGTCAGGCACAGCTGCAGGGGCTATTGCTGCCTGGAGTGCTGTTTATATTGACCTCAACCCAGGCACACCTGGGGAGGGCTTGCCGGCAGGGTCAGGCTGCCCAGGTCAGCTAATCCTCAGCCCTCAGGGAATCACATTGCAGAAAATGGACCTCGCTAAGACAGAGTATTCGCCAAGGAAAAAAAGCACACAATGCCATTTGCAGCACCGTAGATGAGTCTAGAGGTAATCACGTGACTTGGAGTAAGTCAGAAAGTGAAAGACACATATCATATCTTATCACTTATAGGTGTTACCTATAAATTGATACCAGGGCAGATATTTCCACGGAGAAGGGCAATCACAGATTCATTAAACGAACTTATGGTTCACCAAAGGAAAGGTGTGAGGATTGAATTCATTATGATATTGGGGTTAACAGACATATACAAACACAGTAGACGTATATAATCACCAAAGACCTACGGAGTACCAAGAGAAGACTACTCAACATTCTGTCATAACGAACATGGGAAAAGGATCCCAGGAAGAACAGACATATGTATATGTGTAAAAGAACCACCTCTTGCACACCTACAACAAGCTAAACGTTGTACTCAAACTTGCTGTAATAAAAAATAAAAAATTAAATTAAAAACACGAACAAGAATTAGTGAGAAAAACTTGAGGGGCTTTCTCCTGGTACATTCCGTTCTACATTCCAATCTAGAACGCGACTTCCATTGAGGCTCTGCTGCCCTAGTAACCAGATTTGGTAAGGGAGAACTGCTGCCACCTTGTGGCCGTTTCACACAACAGCAGCTTTTATCCCAGCGCTAATGGTCAGTGGATATTCCAAATCATTACAGGCCTGTAGATGACACCTGCCCTGAAAACAAATCCTGGGGTCATATATCGACCAAAAAATTCAAAAGACGTCCATATTTCAAAACGACAGTTTCAAGAGGCATATTTCACGCACATTAGTGTTCTGCTTCTTTTGATTTCTTTCTTTCTTTGTTAAAGAAACGGGAATGGAAAAAGGCAACCCTCAGAATGGGCGAAAACGTTCACAAACGAATCAATGGACAAAGGTTTAATATCCAATATATATAAACAGCTCATGCAGCTTAATATTAATAAAACAAACAACCCAATACAAAAATGGGCAGAAGATCTAAATAGACGTTTCTTCAAAGAAGACACAGAGATGGCCAAGACGCACATGAAAAGCTGCTCAACATCACTAATTATTAGAGAAATGCAAATCAAAACTACAATGAGGTAAGACCTCACACCTGTTAGAATCGGCATCATCAGATAATCTACAAACAACAAATTCTGGGGAGGGTGTGGAAAAAAGGAAGCCTCTTCCGCTATTGGTGGGAATGTAAATTGATACAGTCACTATGGAGAACAGTATGGAGGTTCCTTTAAAAAACTAAAAAGAGAATTACCATAGGATCCAGCAATCCCACTTCTGGGCATATACCCAGAGAAAACCATAAATCACAGAGACACATTCACCACAATGTTCATTGCAGCACTATTTACAATAGCCAGGTATTGGAAGCAACCTAAATGCCCACAGACAGACGAATGGATAAAGATGTGGTACATATATAAAATGGAATATTACTCAGCCATAAAAAGGAATGAAAATGGGTCATTTGTAGAGAAGTTGATGGAACTAGAGACTGTCATACAGAGTGAAGTAAGTCAGAAAGAGAAAAACAAATATTGTATATTAATGCCTATATGTGGAACCTAGAAATATGCTACAGATGAACTGGTTTGCAGGGCAGAAATAGAGACACAGAGGTAGAGAACAAACGTAGGGACACAAAGTGGGGGAAGCCATGGTGTGGTGGTGGTGGGATGAGTTGGGATATTGGGATTGACCTGTATACATGTCTATGCATAAAATAGATAACTAATAATAACCTACTGTATAAAAAAAATAAATAAAATTAAATTTCAAAAATTTTAAAAATAAAATGTAAAAATAAAACAGAAAAAATGTTCTTCCATTCACACTGATGTATTTATAAGAATGAATTATTTCCATGCTTATATCCATAAATACATAAAAGAGGAATAATATCTAACTTGAACCAAAAAAGAAAAAAAAAATCTGAACCTAACAGTTATACAGAGGAAAACACTACCAAGGCACTTGCTCCAGTGGTAAACAATTCTGAAATTGGTCAGAGGTGGGGAATCATCTCCCATAGAGCCAGCAGCCCCGCCCGCCCACGCAAGGAGCGTCCTTATTGCAAAGCTCGGGGACCGTGCCGAGGCTTCTGTGAGTAAACGTGAGCTGAGCCCCAGGCCAGCTGCTGCTGAACTGTTCCCACCCTTCCCAGGTGAAACACCTGAATATGTACAAGGGCTTGAAAGCCTAGAGGATGGGCCGTGGAGCCACACCAGCGACAGCACGCAGGCCACCTTGGTGCCTGCAGGTCAGCCAGGATGGTCCTGGCCACGGGCGCTCTTCTGGAAGCTTTCCATTGCCCTGCCTGAGATACCCCTCCTGTCCCGGCCCCCACTCCTTTTTTACATTCCTCACCTCAGCCCGGAGAGATACTCCAGTGGAAGTTATGGGTGACACATCCTCTTCTTTACAGGTGGCAGCCTGGCAACTCCTGCAGAAAGTCCAGCAGAGCCCCACTCACACCGGGCCACCCACAAAGCCGTGGACCCTCACACCCTCCCACCAGCACAGCCCCGAGACTGCTGACGGGGCAGTGGATATGGAGTCAGGCACAGCTGCAGGGGCTATTGCTGCCTGGAGTGCTGTTTATATTGACCTCAACAAAGGCACACCTGGGGAGGGCTTGCCGGCAGGGTCAGGCTGCCCAGGTCAGCTAATCCTCAGCTCTCAGGGAATCACATTGCAGAAAATGGACCTCGCTAAGACAGAATATTTGCCAAGGAGAAAAAGGACACAATGCCATTTGCAGCACCGTAGATGAGTCTCGAGGTAATCACGTGACTTGGAGTAAGTCAGAAAGTGAAGACACATATCATATCATATCACTTATAGGTGTTACGTATAAATTGATACCAGGGCAGATATTTCCACGGAGAAGGGCAATCACAGATTCATTAAACAAACTTATGGTTCACCAAAGGAAAGGTGTGAGGATTGAATTCATTACGATATTGGGGTTAACAGACAGATACAAACACAGTAGACGTATATAGTCACCAAAGACCTACGGAGTACCAAGAGAAGACTACTCAACATTCTGTCATAACGTACATGGGAAAAGGATCCCAGGAAGAACAGACATATGTATATGTGTAAAAGAACCACCTCTTGCACACCTACAACATGCTAAACGTTGTACTCAAACTTGCTGTAATAAAAAATAAAAAATTAAATTAAAAACACGAACAAGAAGTAGTGAGACAAACTTGAGGGGCTTTCTCCTGGCACATTCCGTTCTACATTCCAATCTAGAACGCGACTTCCATTGAGGCTCTGCTGCCCTAGTAACCAGATTTGGTAAGGGAGAACTGCTGCCACCTTGTGGCCGTTTCACACAACTGCAGGTTTAATGCCAGCGCTAATGGTCAGTGGATATTCCAAATCATTACAGGCCTGTAAATGACACCTGCCCTGAAAACAAATCCTGGGGTCATATATCGACCAAAAAATTCAAAAGACGTCCATATTTCAAAACGACAGTTTCAAGAGGCATATTTCACGCACATTAGTGTTCTGCTTCTTTTGATTTCTTTCTTTCTTTGTTAAAAAAAACGGGAATGGAAAAAGGCAACCCTCAGAATGGGCGAAAACGTTCACAAACGAATCAATGGACAAAGGTTTAATCTCCAATATATATAAACAGCTCATGCAGCTTAATATTAATAAAACAAACAACCCAATACAAAAATGGGCAGAAGATCTAAAGAGACGTTTCTTCAAAGAAGACACAGAGATGGCCAAGACGCACATGAAAAGCTGCTCAACATCACTAATTATTAGAGAAATGCAAATCAAAACTACAATGAGGTAAGATCTCACACCTGTTAGAATCGGCATCATCAGATAATCTACAAACAACAAATTCTGGGGAGGGTGTGGACAAAAGGAACCCTCTTCCGCTATTGGTGGGAATGTAAATTGATACAGTCACTATGGAGAACAGTATGGAGGTTCCTTTAAAAAACTAAAAAGAGAATTACCATAGGATCCAGCAATCCCACTTCTGGGCATATACCCAGAGAAAACCATAAATCACAGAGACACATTCACCACAATGTTCATTGCAGCACTATTTACAATAGCCAGGTAATGGAAGCAACCTAAATGGCCACAGACAGACGAATGGATAAAGATGTGGTACATATATAAAATGGAATATTACACAGCCATAAAAAGGAATGAAACTGGGTCATTTGTAGAGAAGTTGATGGATCTAGAGACTGTCATACAGAGTGAAGTAAGCCAGAAAGAGAAAAACAAATATTGTATATTAATGCCTATATGTGGAACCTAGAAATATGGTAGAGATGAACTGGTTTGCAGGGCAGAAATAGAGACACAGAGGTAGAGAACAAACGTATGGACACAAAGTGGGGGAAGCCATGGGGTGGTGGTGGTGGGATGAGTTGGGAGATTAGGATTGACCTGTATACATGTCTATGCATAAAATAGATAACTAATAATAACCTACTGTATAAAAAAATCACTAAAATTAAATTTCTAAATTTTAAAAAATAAAATGTAAAAATAAAACAGAAAAAAAGTTCTTCCATTCACACTGATGTATTTATACGAATGAATTATTTCCATGCTTATATCTATAAATACATAAATGAGGAATAAAATCTAACTTGAACCAAAAAAGAAAAAAAAAAAACTGAACCTAACAGTTATACAGAGGAAAACACTACCAAGGCACTTGCTCCAGTGGTAAACAATTCTGAAATTGGTCAGAGGTGGGGAATCATCTCCCATACAGCCAGCAGCCCCGCCCGCCCACGCAAGGAGCATCCTCATTGCAAAGCTGGGAGACCGTGCCGAGGCCTCTGTGAGTAAACGTGAGCTGAGCCCCAGGCCAGATGCTGCTGAACTGTTCCCACTCTTCCCAGGTGAAACACCTGAATATGTACAAGGGCTTGAAAGCCTAGAGGAAGGGCCGTGGAGCCACACCAGCGACAGCACGCAGGCCAACTTGGTGCCTGCAGGACAGCCAGGATGGTACTGGCCACGGGCGCTCTTCTGGAAGCTTTCTATTGCCCTGCCTGAGATACCCCTCCTCTCCCGGCCCCCACTCCTTTTTTTCCTTCCTCACCTCAGCCCGGAGAGATATTCCAGTGGAAGTTATGGGTGACACATCCTCTTCTTTACAGGTGGCAGCCTGGCAACTCCTGCCGAAAGTCCAGCAGAGCCCCACTCACACCGGGCCACCCACAAAGCCGTGGACCCTCACACCCTCCCACCAGCACAGCCCCGAGACTGCTGACGGGGCAGAGGATATGGAGTCAGGCACAGCTGCAGGGGCTATTGCTGCCTGGAGTGCTGTTTATATTGAACTCAACCCAGGCACACCTGGGGAGGGCTTGCCGGCAGGGTCAGGCTGCCCAGGTCAGCTAATCCTCAGCCCTCAGGGAATCACATTGCAGAAAATGGACCTCGCTAAGACAGAATATTCGCCAAGGAGAAAAAGGACACAATGCCATTTGCAGCACCGTAGATGAGTCTCGAGGTAATCACGTGACTTGGAGTAAGTCAGAAAGTGAAAGACACATATCATATCATATCACTTATAGGTGTTACCTATAAATTGATACCAGGGCAGATATTTCCACGGAGAAGGGCAATCACAGATTCATTAAACAAACTTATGGTTCACCAAAGGAAAGGTGTGAGGATTGAATTCATTACGATATTGGGGTTAACAGACAGATACAAACACTGTAGAAGTATATAATCACCAAAGACCTACGGAGTACCAAGAGAAGACTACTCAACATTCTGTCATAACGTACATGGGAAAAGGATCCCAGGAAGAACAGACATATGTATATGTGTAAAAGAACCACCTCTTGCACACCTACAACAAGCTAAACGTTGTACTCAAACTTGCTGTAATAAAAAATAAAAAATTAAATTAAAAACACGAACAAGAAGTAGTGAGACAAACTTGAGGGGCTTTCTCCTGGCACATTCCGTTCTACATTCCAATCTAGAACACGACTTCCATTGAGGCTCTGCTGCCCTAGTAACCAGATTTGGTAAGGGAGAACTGCTGCCACCTTGTGGCCGTTTCACACAACTGCAGGTTTAATGCCAGCGCTAATGGTCAGGGGATATTCCAAATCATTACAGGCCTGTAAATGACACCTGCCCTGAAAACAAATCCTGGGGTCATATATCGACCAAAAAATTCAAAAGACGTCCATATTTCAAAACGACAGTTTCAAGAGGCATATTTCACGCACATTAGTGTTCTGCTTCTTTTGATTTCTTTCTTTCTTTGTTAAAAAAACGGGAATGGAAAAAGGCAACCCTCAGAATGGGCGAAAACGTTCACAAACGAATCCATGGACAAAGGTTTAATCTCCAATATATATAAACAGCTCATGCAGCTTAATATTAATAAAACAAACAACCCAATACAAAAATGGGCAGAAGATCTAAAGAGACGTTTCTCCAAAGAAGACACAGAGATGGCCAAGACGCACATGAAAAGCTGCTCAACATCACTAATTATTAGAGAAATGCAAATCAAAACTACAATGAGGTAAGACCTCACACCTGTTAGAATCGGCATCATCAGATAATCTACAAACAACAAATTCTGGGGAGGGTGTGGACAAAAGGAAGCCTCTTCCGCTATTGGTGGGAATGTAAATTGATACAGTCACTAAAGAGAACAGTATGGAGGTTCCTTTAAAAAACTAAAAAGAGAATTACCATAGGATCCAGCAATCCCACTTCTGGGCATATACCCAGAGAAAACCATAAATCACAGAGACACATTCACCACAATGTTCATTGCAGCACTATTTACAATAGCCAGGTAATGGAAGCAACCTAAATGCCCACAGACAGACGAATGGATAAAGATGTGGTAAATATATAAAATGGAATATTACTCAGCCATAAAAAGGAATGAAACTGGGTCATTTGTAGAGAAGTTGATGGAACTAGAGACTGTCATACAGAGTGAAGTCAGAAAGAGAAAAACAAATATTGTATATTAATGCCTATATGTGGAACCTAGAAATATGCTACAGATGAACTGGTTTGCAGGGCAGAAATAGAGACACAGAGGTAGAGAACAAACGTATGGACACAAAGTGGGGGAAGCCATGGGGTGGTGGTGGTGGGATGAGTTGGGATATTGGGATTGACCTGTATACATGTCTATGCATAAAATAGATAACTAATAATAACCTACTGTATAAAAAAAATAAATAAAATTAAATTTCAAAAATTTTAAAAATAAAATGTAAAAATAAAACAGAAAAAATGTTCTTCCATTCACATTGATGTATTTATAAGAATGAATTATTTCCATGCTTATATCCATAAATACATAAAAGAGGAATAATATCTAACTTGAACCAAAAAAGAAAAAAAATCTGAACCTAACAGTTATACAGAGGAAAACACTACCAAGGCACTTGCTCCAGTGGTAAACAATTCTGAAATTGGTCAGAGGTGGTGAATCATCTCCCATAGAGCCAGCAGCCCCGCCCGCCCACGCAAGGAGCGTCCTTATTGCAAAGCTGGGGGACCGTGCCGAGGCCTCTGTGAGTAAACGTGAGCTGAGCCCCAGGCCAGCTGCTGCTGAACTGTTCCCACCCTTCCCAGGTGAAACACCTGAATATGTACAAGGGCTTGAAAGCCTAGAGGAAGGGCCGTGGAGACACACCAGCGACAGCACGCAGGCCACCTTGGTGCCTGCAGGTCAGCCAGGATGGTCCTGGCCACGGGCGCTCTTCTGGAAACTTTCCATTGCCCTGCCTGAGGTACCCCTCCTGTCCCGGACCCCACTCCTCTTTTTCCTTCCTCACCTCAGCCCGGAGAGATATTCCAGTGGAAGTTATGGGTGACACATCCTCTTCCTTACAGGTGGCAGCCTGGCAACTCCTGCAGAAAGTCCAGCAGAGCCCCACTCACACCGGGCCACCCACAAAGCCGTGGACCCTCACACCCTCCCACCAGCACAGCCCCGAGACTGCTGACGGGGCAGAGAATATGGAGTCAGGCACAGCTGCAGGGGCTATTGCTGCCTGGAGTGTTGTTTATATTGACCTCAACCCAGGCACACCTGGGGAGGGCTTGCCGGCAGGGTCAGGCTGCCCAGGTCAGCTAATCCTCAGCCCTCAGGGAATCACATTGTAGAAAATGGACCTCGCTAAGACAGAATATTCGCCAAGGAGAAAAAGGACACAATGCCATTTGCAGCACCGTAGATGAGTCTAGAGGTAATCACGTGACTTGGAGTAAGTCAGAAAGTGAAAGACACATATCATATCATATCACTTATAGGTGTTACCTATAAATTGATACCAGGGCAGATATTTCCACGGAGAAGGGCAATCACAGATTCATTAAACAAACTTATGGTTCACCAAAGGAAAGGTGTGAGGATTGAATTCATTACGATATTGGGGTTAACAGACATATACAAACACAGTAGACGTATATAATCACCAAAGACGTACGGAGTACCAAGAGAAGACTACTCAACATTCTGTCATAACGTACATGGGAAAAGGATCCCAGGAAGAACAGACATATGTATATGTGTAAAAGAACCACCTCTTGCACACCTACAACAAGCTAAACGTTGTTCTCAAACTTGGGTAATAAAAAATAAAAAATTAAATTAGGGCCTCCCTGGTGGCGCAGTGGTTGAGAGTCCGCCTGCCGATGCAGGGGATGCGGGTTCGTGCCCCGGTCTGGGAGGATACCATATGCCGCGGAGCGGCTGGGCCCGTGAGCCATGGCCGCTGGGCCTGCGCGTCCGGAGCCTGTGCTCCACAGCGGGAGAGGCCACAACGGTGATAGGCCCGCATACCGCAAAAAGAAAAAAAAAATTAAATTAAAAACACGAACAAGAAGTAGTGAGACAAACTTGAGGGGCTTTCTCCTGGCACATTCCGTTCTACATTCCAATCTAGAACGCGACTTCCATTGAGGCTCTGCTGCCCTAGTAACCAGTTTTGGTAAGGGAGAACTGCTGCCACCTTGTGGCCGTTTCACACAACAGCAGCTTTAATCCCAGCGCTAATGGTCAGTGGATATTCCAAATCATTACAGGCCTGTAAATGACACCTGCCCTGAAAACAAATCCTGGGGTCATATATCGACCAAAAAATTCAAAAGACGTCCATATTTCAAAACGACAGTTTCAAGAGGCATATTTCACGCACATTAGTGTTCTGATTCTTTTGCTTTCTTTCTTTCTTTGTTAAAAAAACGGGAATGGAAAAAGGTAACCCTCAGAAGGGGCGAAAACGTTCACAAACGAATCAATGGACAAAGGTTTAATCTCCAATATATATATACAGCTCATGCAGCTTAATATTAATAAAACAAACAACCCAATAAAAAAATGGGTAGAAGATCTAAAGAGACGTTTCTTCAAAGAAGACACAGAGATGGCCAAGACGCACATGAAAAGCTGCTCAACATCACTAATTATTAGAGAAATGCAAATCAAAACTACAATGAGGTAAGACCTCACACCTGTTAGAATCGGCATCATCAGATAATCTACAAACAACAAATTCTGGGGAGGGTGTGGACAAAAGGAACCCTCTTCCGCTATTGGTGGGAATGTAAATTGATACAGTCACTATGGAGAACAGTATGGAGGTTCCTTTAAAAAACTAAAAAGAGAATTACCATAGGATCCAGCAATCCCACTTCTGGGCATATACCCAGAGAAAACCATAAATCACAGAGACACATTCACCACAATGTTCATTGCAGCACTATTTACAATAGCCAGGTAATGGAAGCAACCTAAATGCCCACAGACAGACGAATGGATAAAGATGTGGTACATATATAAAATGGAATATTACTCAGCCATAAAAAGGAATGAAACTGAGTCATTTGTAGAGAAGTTGATGGATCTAGAGACTGTCATACAGAGTGAAGTAAGTCAGAAAGAGAAAAACAAATATTGTATATTAATGCCTATATGTGGAACCTAGAAAAATGGTAGAGATGAACTGGTTTGCAGGGCAGAAATAGAGACACAGAGGTAGAGAACAAACGTATGGACACAAAGTGGGGGAAGCCATGGGGTGGTGGTGGTGGGATGAGTTGGGACATTTGGATTGACCTGTATACATGTCTATGCATAAAATAGATAACTAATAATAACCTACTGTATAAAAAAAATAAAATTAAATTTCAAAAATTTTAAAAATAAAATGTAAAAATAAAACAGAAAAAATGTTCTTCCATTCACACTGATGTATTTATAAGAATGAATTATTTCCATGCTTATATCCTTAAATACATAAAAGAGGAATAAAATCTAACTTGAACAAAAAAGAAAAAAAAAACTGAACCTAACAGTTTTACAGAGGAAAACACGACCAAGGCAGTTGCTCCACTGGTAAACAATTCTGAAATTGGTCAGAGGTGGGGAATCATCTCCCATAGAGCCAGCAGCCCCGCCCGCCCACGCAAGGAGCGTCCTTATTGCAAAGCTGGGGGACCGTGCCGAGGCCTCTGTGAGTAAACGTGAGCTGAGCCCCAGGCCAGCTACTGCTGAACTGTTCCCACCCTTCCCAGGTGAAACACCTGAATATGTACAAGGGCTTGAAAGCCTAGAGAAAGGGCCGTGGAGCCACACCAGCGACAGCACGCACTCCACCTTGGTGCCTGCAGGTCAGCCAGGATGGTCCTGGCCACGGGCGCTCTTCTGGAAGCTTTCCATTGCCCTGCCTGAGATACCCCTCCTGTCCCGGCCCCCACTCCTTTTTTTCCTTCCTCACCTCAGCCCGGAGAGATACTCCAGTGGAAGTTATGGGTGACACATCCTCTTCTTTACAGGTGGCAGCCTGGCAACTCCTGCAGAAAGTCCAGCAGAGCCCCACTCACACCGGGCCACCCACAAAGCCGTGGACCCTCACACCCTCCCACCAGCACAGCCCCGAGACTGCTGACGGGGCAGAGAATATGGAGTCAGGCACAGCTGCAGGGGCTATTGCTGCCTGGAGTGCTGTTTATATTGACCTCAACCCAGGCACACCTGGGGAGGGCTTGCCGGCACGGTCAGGCTGCCCAGGTCAGCTAATCCTCAGCCCTCAGGGAATCACATTGCAGAAAATGGACCTCGCTAAGACAGAGTATTCGCCAAGGAAAAAAAGCACACAATGCCATTTGCAGCACCGTAGATGAGTCTCGAGGTAATCACGTGACTTGGAGTAAGTCAGAAAGTGAAAGACACATATCATATCATATCACTTATAGGTGTGACCTATAAATTGATACCAGGGCAGATATTTCCACGGAGAAGGGCAATCACAGATTCATTAAACAAACTTATGGTTCACCAAAGGAAAGGTGTGAGGATTGAATTCATTATGATATTGTGGTTAACAGACATATACAAACACAGTAGACGTATATAATCACCAAAGACCTACGGAGTACCAAGAGAAGACTACTCAACATTCTGTCATAACGAACATGGGAAAAGGATCCCGGGAAGAACAGACATATGTATATGTGTAAAAGAACCACCTCTTGCACACCTACAACAAGCTAAACGTTGTACTCAAGCTTGCTGTAATAAAAAATAAAAAATTAAATTAAAAACACGAACAAGAATTAGTGAGAAAAACTTGAGGGGCTTTCTCCTGGTACATTCCGATCTACATTCCAATCTAGAACGCGACTTCCATTGAGGCTCTGCTGCCCTAGTAACCAGATTTGGTAAGGGAGAACTGCTGCCACCTTGTGGCCGTTTCACACAACAGCAGCTTTAATCCCAGCGCTAATGGTCAGTGGATATTCCTAATCATTACAGGCCTGTAAATGACACCTGCCCTGAAAACAAATCCTGGGGTCATATATCGACCAAAAAATTCAAAAGACGTCCATATTTCAAAACGACAGTTTCAAGAGGCATATTTCACGCACATTAGTGTTCTGTTTCTTTTGATTTCTTTCTTTCTTTGTTAAAAAAACGGGAATGGAAAAAGGCAACCCTCAGAATGGGCGAAAACTTTCACAAACGAATCAATGGACAAAGGTTTAATCTCCAATATATATAAACAGCTCATGCAGCTTAATATTAATAAAACAAACAACCCAATACAAAAATGGGCAGAAGATCTAAATAGACGTTTCTTCAAAGAAGACACAGAGATGGCCAAGACGCACATGAAAAGCTGCTCAACATCACTAATTATTAGAGAAATGCAAATCAAAACTACAATGAGGTAAGACCTCACACCTGTTAGAATCGGCATCATCAGATAATCTACAAACAACAAATTCTGGGGAGGGTGTGGACAAAAGGAACCCTCTTCCGCTATTGGTGGGAATGTAAATTGATACAGTCACTATGGAGAACAGTATGGAGGTTCCTTTAAAAAACTAAAAAGAGAATTACCATAGGATCCAGCAATCCCACTTCTGGGCAGATACCGAGAGAAAACCATAAATCACAGAGACACATTCACCACAATGTTCATTGCAGCATTATTTACAATAGCCAGGTAATGGAAGCAACCTAAATGGCCACAGACAGACGAATGGATAAAGATGTGGTACATATATAAAATGGAATATTACTCAGCCATAAAAAGGAATGAAACTGAGTCATTTGTAGAGAAGTTGATGGATCTAGAGACTGTCATACAGAGTGAAGTAAGTCAGAAAGAGAAAAACAAATATTGTATATTAATGCCTATATGTGGAACCTAGAAAAATGCTACAGATGAACTGGTTTGCCGGGCAGAAATAGAGACACAGAGGTAGAGAACAAACGTATGGACACAAAGTGGGGGAAGCCATGGGGTGGTGGTGGTGGGATGAGTTGGGAGACTGGGATTGACCTGTATACATGTCTATGCATAAAATGGATAACTAATAATAACCTAGTGTATAAAAAAATAAATAAAATTAAATTTCAAAATTTTTAAAATTAAAATGTAAAAATAATACAGAAAAAAAGTTCTTCCATTCACACTGATGTATTTATAAGAATGAATTATTTCCTTGCTTATATCCATAAATACATAAAAGAGGAATAAAATCTAACTTGAACCAAAAAAGAAAAAAAAAATTGAACCTAACAGTTATACAGAGGAAAACACTACCAAGGCACTTGCTCCAGTGGTAAACAATTCTGAAATTGGTCAGAGGTGGGGAATCATCTCCCATAGAGCCAGCAGCCCCGCCCACCCACGCAAGGAGCGTCCTTATTGCAAAGCTGGGGGACCGTGCCGAGGCCTCTGTGAGTAAACGTGAGCTGAGCCCCAGGCCAGCTGCTGCTGAACTGTTCCCACCCTTCCCAGGTGAAACACCTGAATATGTACAAGGGCTTGAAAGCCTAGAGGAAGGGCCGTGGAGCCACACCAGCGACAGCACGCACGCCACCTTGGTGCCTCAGGTCAGCCAGGATGGTCCTGGCCACGGGCGCTCTTCTGGAAGCTTTCCATTGCCCTGCCTGAGATACCCCTCCTGTCCCGGCCCCCACTCCTTTTTTTCCTTCCTCACCTCAGCCCGGAGAGATATTCCAGTGGAAGTTATGGGTGACACATCCTCTTCTTTACAGGTGGCAGCCTGGCAACTCCTGCAGAAAGTCCAGCAGAGCCCCACTCACACCGGGCCACCCACAAAGCCGTGGACCCTCACACCCTCCCACCAGCACAGCCCCGAGACTGCTGACGGGGCAGAGAATATGGAGTCAGGCACAGCTGCAGGGGCTATTGCTGCCTGGAGTGCTGTTTATATTGACCTCAACCCAGGCACACCTGGGGAGGGCTTGCCGGCAGGGTCAGGCTGCCCAGGTCAGCTAATCCTCAGCCCTCAGGGAATCACATTGCAGAAAATGGACCTCGCTAAGACAGAATATTAGCCAAGGAAAAAAAGCACACAATGCCATTTGCAGCACCGTAGATGAGTCTAGAGGTAATCACGTGACTTGGAGTAAGTCAGAAAGTGAAAGACACATATCATATCATATCACTTATAGGTGTTACCTATAAATTGATACCAGGGCAGATATTTCCACAGAGAAGGGCAATCACAGATTCATTAAACAAACTTATGGTTCACCAAAGGAAAGGTGTGAGGATTGAATTCATTACGATATTGGGGTTAACAGACATATACAAACACAGTAGACATATATAATCACCAAAGACCTACGGAGTACCAAGAGAAGACTACTGAACATTCTGTCATAACGTACATGGGAAAAGGATCCCAGGAAGAACAGACATATGTATATGTGTAAAAGAACCACCTCTTGCACACCTACAACAAGCTAAACGTTGTACTCAAACTTGCTGTAATAAAAAATAAAAAATTAAATTAAAAACACGAACAAGAAGTAGTGAGACAAACTTGAGGGGCTTTCTCCTGGCACATTCCGTTCTACATTCCAATCTAGAACGCGACTTCCATTGAGGCTCTGCTGCCCTAGTAACCAGATTTGGTAAGGGAGAACTGTTGCCACCTTGTGGCCGTTTCACACAACAGCAGCTTTAATCACAGCGCTAATGGTCAGTGGATATTCCAAATCATTACAGGCCTGTAAATGACACCTGCCCTGAAAACAAATCCTGGGGTCATATATCGACCAAAAAATTCAAAAGACGTCCATATTTCAAAACGACAGTTTCAAGAGGCATATTTCACGCACATTAGTGTTCTGATTCTTTTGCTTTCTTTCTTTCTTTGTTAAAAAACGGGAATGGAAAAAGGTAACCCTCAGAAGGGGCGAAAACGTTCACAAACGAATCAATGGACAAAGGATTAATCTCCAATATATATATACAGCTCATGCAGCTTAATATTAATAAAACAAACAACCCAATACAAAAATGGGCAGAAGATCTAAATAGACGTTTCTTCAAAGAAGACACAGAGATGGCCAAGACGCACATGAAAAGCTGCTCAACATCACTAATTATTAGAGAAATGCAAATCAAAACTACAATGAGGTAAGACCTCACACCTGTTAGAATCGGCATCATCAGATAATCTACAAACAACAAATTCTGGGGAGGCTGTGGACAAAAGGAACCCTCTTCCGCTATTGGTGGGAATGTAAATTGATACAGTCACTATGGAGAACAGTATGGAGGTTCCTTTAAAAAACTAAAAAGAGAATTACCATAGGATCCAGCAATCCCTCTTCTGGGCAGATACCGAGAGAAAAGCATAAATCACAGAGACACATTCACCACAATGTTCATTGCAGCACTATTTACAATAGCCAGGTAATGGAAGCAACCTAAATGGCCACAGACAGACGAATGGATAAAGATGTGGTACATATATAAAATGGAATATTACTCAGCCATAAAAAGGAATGAAACTGAGTCACTTGTAGAGAAGTTGATGGATCTAGAGACTGTCATACAGAGTGAAGTAAGTCAGAAAGAGAAAAACAAATATTGTATATTAATGCCTATAAGTGGAACCTAGAAAAATGCTACAGATGAACTGGTTTGCAGGGCAGAAATAGAGACACAGAGGTAGAGAACAAACGTATCGACACAAAGTGGGGGAAGCCATGGGGTGGTGGTGGTGGGATGAGTTGGGAGATTGGGATTGACCTGTGTACATGTATATGCATAAAATAGATAACTAATAATAACCTAGTGTATAAAAAATAAATAAAATTAAATTTCAAAATTTTTAAAAATAAAATGTAAAAATAAAACAGAAAAAAAGTTCTTCCATTCACACGGATGTATTTATAAGAATGAATTATTTCCTTGCTTATATCTATAAATACATAAAAGAGGAATAAAATCTAACTTGAACCAAAAAAGAAAAAAAAAAACTGAACCTTCAGTTATACAGAGGAAAACACTACCAAGGCACTTGCTCCAGTGGTAAACAATTCTGAAAGTGGTCAGAGGTGGGGAATCATCTCCCATACAGCCAGCATCCCCACCCGCCCACGCAAGGACCGTCCTTATTGCAAAGCTGGGGGTCCGTGCCGAGGCCTCTGTGAGTAAACGTGAGCTGAGCCCCAGGCCAGCTGCTGCTGAACTGTTCCCACCCTTCCCAGGTGAAACACCTGAATATGTACAAGGGCTTGAAAGCCTAGAGGAAGGGCCGTGGAGCCACACCAGCGACAGCACGCAGGCCAACTTGGTGCCTGCAGGTCAGCCAGGATGGTCCTGGCCACGGGCGCTCTTCTGGAAGCTTTCCATTGCCCTGCCTGAGATACCTCTCCTGTCCCGGCCCCCACTCCTTTTTTTCCTTCCTCACCTCAGCCCGGAGAGATACTGCAGTGGAAGTTATTGGTGATACATCCTCTTCTTTACAGGTGGCAGCCTGGCAACTCCTGCAGAAAGTCCAGCAGAGCCCCACTCACACCGGGCCACCCACAAAGCCGTGGACCCTCACACCCTCCCACCAGCACAGCCCCGAGACTGCTGACGGGGCAGAGAATATGGAGTCAGGCACAGCTGCAGGGGCTATTGCTGCCTGGACTGCTGTTTATATTGACCTCAACCCAGGCACACCTGGGGAGGGCTTGCCGGCAGGGTCAGGCTGCCCAGGTCAGCTAATCCTCAGCCCTCAGGGAATCACATTGCAGAAAATGGACCTCGCTAAGACAGAATATTCGCCAAGGAAAAGAAGCACACAATGCCATTTGCAGCACCGTAGATGAGTCTAGAGGTAATCACGTGACTTGGAGTAAGTCAGAAAGTGAAAGACACATATCATATCATATCACGTATAGGTGTTACCTATAAATTGATACCAGGGCAGATATTTCCACGGAGAAGGGCAATCACAGATTCATTAAACAAACTTATGGTTCACCAAAGGAAAGTTGTGAGGATTGAATTCATTATGATATTGTGGTTAACAAACATATACAAACACAGTAGACGTATATAATCACCAAAGACCTACGGAGTACCAAGAGAAGACTACTCAACATTCTGTCATAACGAACATGGGAAAAGGATCCCAGGAAGAACAGACATATGTATATGTGTAAAAGAACCACCTCTTGCACACCTACAACAAACTAAACGTTGTACTCAAACGTGCTTTAATAAAAAATAAAAAATTAAATTAAAAACACGAACAAGAATTAGTGAGAAAAACTTGAGGGGCTTTCTACTGGTACATTCCGCTCTACATTCCAATCTAGAACGCGACTTCCATTGAGGCTCTGCTGCCCTAGTAACCAGATTTGGTAAGGGAGAACTGCTGCCACCTTGTGGCCGTTTCACACAACAGCAGCTTTAATCCCAGTGCTAATGGTCAGTGGATATTCCAAATCATTACAGGCCTGAAAATGACACCTGCCCTGAAAACAAATCCTGGGGTCATATATCGACCAAAAAATTCAAAAGACGTCCATATTTCAAAACGACAGTTTCAAGAGGCATATTTCACGCACATTAGTGTTCTGCTTCTTTTGATTTCTTTCTTTCTGTGTTAAAAAAACGGGAATGGAAAAAGGCAACCCTCAGAATGGGCGAAAACTTTCACAAACGAATCAATGGACAAAGGTTTAATCTCCAATATATATAAACAGCTCATGCAGGTTAATATTAATAAAACAAACAACCCAATACAAAAATGGGCAGAAGATCTAACTAGACGTTTCTTCTAAGAAGACACAGAGATGGCCAAGACGCACATGAAAAGCTGCTCAACATCACTAATTATTAGAGAAATGCAAATCAAAACTACAATGAGGTAAGACCTCACACCTGTTAGAATCGGCATCATCAGATAATCTACAAACAACAAATTCTGGGGAGGGTGTGGACAAAAGGAACCCTCTTCCGCTATTGGTGGGAATGTAAATTGATACAGTCACTATGGAGAACAGTATGGAGGTTCCTTTAAAAAACTAAAAAGAGAATTACCATAGGATCCAGCAATCCCACTTCTGCGCATATACTCAGAGAAAACCATAAATCACAGAGACACATTCACCACAATGTTCATTGCAGCACTATTTACAATAGCCAGGTAATGGAAGCAACCTAAATGCCCACAGACAGACGAATGGATAAAGATGTGGTACATATATAAAATGGAATATTACTCAGCCATAAAAAGGAATGAAACTGGGTCATTTGTAGAGAAGTTGATGGAACTAGAGACTGTCATACAGAGTGAAGTAAGTCAGAAAGAGAAAAACAAATATTGTATATTAATGCCTATATGTGGAACCTAGAAATATGCTACAGATGAACTGGTTTGCAGGGCAGAAATAGAGACACAGAGGTAGAGAACAAACGTATGGACACAAAGTGGGGGAAGCCATGGGGTGGTGGTGGTGGGATGAGTTGGGAGATTGGGATTGACCTGTATACATGTCTATGCATAAAATAGATAACTAATAATAACCTACTGTATAAAAAAAATAAATAAAATTAAATTTCAAAAATTTTAAAAATAAAATGTAAAAATAAAACAGAAAAAATGTTCTTCCATTCACACTGATGTATTTATAAGAATGAATTATTTCCATGCTTATATCCATAAATACATAAAAGAGGAATAATATCTAACTTGAACCAAAAAAGAAAAAAAAATCTGAACCTAAGAGTTATACAGAGGAAAACACTACCAAGGCACTTGCTCCAGTGGTAAACAATTCTGAAATTGGTCAGAGGTGGGGAATCATCTCCCATAAAGCCAGCAGCCCCGCCCGCCCACGCAAGGAGCGTCCTTATTGCAAAGCTCGGGGACCGTGCCGAGGCCTCTGTGAGTAAACGTGAGCTGAGCCCCAGGCCAGCTGCTGCTGAACTGTTCCCACCCTTCCCAGGTGAAACACCTGAATATGTACAAGGGCTTGAAAGCCTAGAGGAAGGGCCGTGGAGCCACACCAGCGACAGCACGCAGGCCACCTTGGTGCCTGCAGGTCAGCCAGGATGGTCCTGGCCACGGGCGCTCTTCTGGAAGCTTTCCATTGCCCTGCCTGTGGTACCCCTCCTGTCCCGGCCCCCACTCCTTTTTTTCCTTCCTCACCTCAGCCCGGAGAGATATTCCAGTGGAAGTTATGGGTGACACATCCTCTTCTTTACAGGTGGCAGCCTGGCAACTCCTGCAGAAAGTCCAGCAGAGCCCCACTCACACCGGGCCACCCACAAAGCCGTGGACCCTCACACCCTCCCACCAGCACAGCCCCGAGACTGCTGACAAGGCAGAGAATATGGAGTCAGGCACAGCTGCAGGGGCTATTGCTGCCTGGAGTGCTGTTTATATTGACCTCAACCCAGGCACACCTGGGGAGGGCTTGCCGGCAGGGTCAGGCTGCCCAGGTCAGCTAATCCTCAGCCCTCAGGGAATCACATTGCAGAAAATGGACCTTGCTAAGACAGAATATTCGCCAAGGAAATGAAGCACACAATGCCATTTGCAGCACCGTAGATGAGTCTAGAAGTAATCACGTGACTTGGAGTAAGTCAGAAAGTGAAAGACACATATCATATCATATCACTTATAGGTGTTACCTATAAATTGATACCAGGGCAGATATTTCCACGGAGAAGGGCAATCACAGATTCATTAAACAAACTTATGGTTCACCAAAGGAAAGGTGTGAGGATTGAATTCATTATGATATTGGGGTTAACAGACATATACAAACACAGTAGACATATATAATCACCAAAGACCTACGGAGTACCAAGAGAAGACTACTCAACATTCTGTCATAACGAACATGGGAAAAGGATCCCAGGAAGAACAGACATATGTATATGTGTAAAAGAACCACCTCTTGCACACCTACAACAAGCTAAACGTTGTACTCAAACTTGCTGTAATAAAAAATAATAAATTAAATTAGGGCCTCCCTGGTGGCGCAGTGGTTGAGAGTCCGCCTGCCGATGCAGGGATGCGGGTTCGTGTCCCGGTCTGGGAGGATCCCATGTGCCGCAGAGCGGCTGGGCCCATGAGCCATGGCCGCTGGGCCTGCGCGTCCGGAGCCTGTGCTCCGCAGCGGGAGAGGCCACAACGGTGAGAGGCCTGCATACCGCAAAAAGAAAAAAAAAAAATTAAATTAAAAACACGAACAAGAAGTAGTGAGACAAACTTGAGGTGCTTTCTCCTGGCACATTCCGTTCTACATTCCAATCTAGAACGCGACTTCCATTGAGGCTCTGCTGCCCTAGTAACCAGATTTGGTAAAGGAGAACTGCTGCCACCTTGTGGCCGTTTCACACAACAGCAGCTTTAATCCCAGCGCTAATGGTCAGTGGATATTCCAAATCATTACAGGCCTGTAAATGACACCTGCCCTGAAAACAAATCCTGGGGTCATATATCGACCAAAAAATTCAAAAGACGTCCATATTTCAAAACGACAGTTTCAAGAGGCATATTTCACGCACATTAGTGTTCTGATTCTTTGGCTTTCTTTCTTTCTTTGTTAAAAAAACGGGAATTGAAAAAGGTAACCCTCAGAAGGGGCGAAAACGTTCACAAACGAATCAATGGACAAAGGTTTAATCTCCAATATATATATACAGCTCATGCAGCTTAATTTTAATACAACAAACAACCCAATACAAAAATGGGCAGAAGATCTAAATAGACGTTTCTTCAAAGAAGACACAGAGATGGCCAAGACGCACATGAAAAGCTGCTCAACATCACTAATTATTAGAGAAATGCAAATCAAAACTACAATGAGGTAAGACCTCACACCTGTTAGAATCGGCATCATCAGATAATCTACAAACAACAAATTCTGGGGAGGGTGTGGACAAAAGGAACCCTCTTCCGCTATTGGTGGGAATGTAAATTGATACAGTCACTATGGAGAACAGTATGGAGGTTCCTTTAAAAAACTAAAAAGAGAATTACCATAGGATCCAGCAATCCCACTTCTGGGCAGATACCGAGAGAAAACCATAAATCACAGAGACACATTCACCACAATGTTCATTGCAGCACTATTTACAATAGCCAGGTAATGGAAGCAACCTAAATGCCCACAGACAGACGAATGGATAAAGATGTGGTACATATATAAAATGGAATATAGCCATAAAAAGGAATGAAACTGAGTCATTTGTAGAGAAGTTGATGGATCTAGAGACTGTCATACAGAGTGAAGTAAGTCAGAAAGAGAAAAACAAATATTGTATATTAATGCCTATATGTGGAACCTAGAAAAATGGTAGAGATGAACTGGTTTGCAGGGCAGAAATAGAGACACAGAGGTAGAGAACAAACATATGGACACACAGTGGGGGAAGCCATGGGGTGGTGGTGGTGGGAAGAGTTGGGAGATTGGGATTGACCTGTATACATGTCTATGCATAAAATAGATAACTAATAATAACCTAGTGTATAAATAAATAAATAAAATTAAATTTCAAAATTTTTAAAAATAAAATGTAAACATAAAACAGAAAAAAGTTCTTCCATTCACACTGATGTATTAATAAGAATGAATTATTTCCATGCTTATATCTATAAATACATAAAAGAGGAATAATATCTAACTTGAACCAAAAAAGAAAAAAAAAACTGAACCTAACAGTTATACAGAGGAAAACACTACCAAGGCACTTGCTCCAGTGGTAAACAATTCTGAAATTGGTCAGAGGTGGGGAATCATCTCCCATACAGCCAGCAGCCCCACCCGCCCACGCAAGGAGCGTCCTTATTGCAAAGCTGGGAGACCGTGCCTAGGCCTCTGTGAGTAAACGTGAGCTGAGCCCCAGGCCAGCTGCTGCTGAACTGTTCCCACCCTTCCCAGGTGAAACACCTGAATATGTACAAGGGCTTGAAAGCCTAGAGGAAGGGCCGTGGAGCCACACTAGCGAAAGCAAGCAGGGCAACTTGGTGCCTGCAGGTCAGCCAGGATGGTCCTGGCCACGGGCGCTCTTCTGGAAGCTTTCCATTGCTCTGCCTGAGATACCCCTCCTGTCCCGGCCCCCACTCCTTTTTTTCCTTCCTCACCTCAGCCCGGAGAGATATTCCAGTGGAAGTTATGGGTGACACATCCTCTTCTTTACAGGTGGCAGCCTGGCAACTCCTGCCGAAAGTCCAGCAGAGCCCCACTCACACCGGGCCACCCACAAAGCCGTGGACCCTCACACCCTCCCACCAGCACAGCCCCGAGACTGCTGACGGGGCAGAGAATATGGAGTAAGGCACAGCTGCAGGGGCTATTGCTGCCTGGAGTGCTGTTTATATTGACCTCAACCCAGGCACACCTGGGGAGGGCTTGCCGGCAGGGTCAGGCTGCCCAGGTCAGCTAATCCTCAGCCCTCGGGGAATCACATTGCAGAAAATGGACCTCGCTAAGACAGAATATTCGCCAAGGAGAAAAAGGACACAATGCCATTTGCAGCACCGTAGATGAGCCTCGAGGTAATCACGTGACTTGGAGTAAGTCAGAAAGTGAAAGACACATATCATATCATATCACTTATAGGTGTTACCTATAAATTGATACCAGGGCAGATATTTCCACGGAGAAGGGCAATCACAGATTCATTAAACAAACTTATGGTTCACCAAAGGAAAGGTGTGAGGATTGAATTCATTACGATATTGGGGTTAACAGACATATACAAACACAGTAGACGTATATAATCACCAAAGACCTACGGAGTACCAAGAGAAGACTACTCAACATTCTGTCATAACGTACATGGGAAAAGGATCCCAGGAAGAACAGACATATGTATATGTGTAAAAGAACCACCTCTTGCACACCTACAACAAGCTAAACGTTGTACTCAAACTTGCTGTAATAAAAAATAAAAAATTAAATTAAAAACACGAACAAGAAGTAGTGAGACAAACTTGAGGGGCTTTCTCCTGGCACATTCCGTTCTACATTCCAATCTAGAACGCGACTTCCATTGAGGCTCTGCTGCCCTAGTAACCAGATTTGGTAAGGGAGAACTGCTGCCACCTTGTGGCCGTTTCACACAACAGCAGCTTTAATCCCAGCGCTAATGGTCAGTGGATATTCCAAATCATTACAGGCCTGTAAATGACACCTGCCCTGAAAACAAATCCTGGGGTCATATATCGACCAAAAAATTCAAAAGACGTCCATATTTCAAAACGACAGTTTCAAGAGGCATATTTCACGCACATTAGTGTTCTGATTCTTTTGCTTGCTTTCTTTCTTTGTTAAAAAAACGGGAATGGAAAAAGGTAACCCTCAGAAGGGGCGAAACGTTCACAAACGAATCAATGGACAAAGGTTTAATCTCCAATATATATATATACAGCTCATGCAGCTTAATATTAATACAACAAACAACCCAATACAAAAACGGGAAGAAGATCTAAATAGACGTTTCTTCAAAGAAGACACAGAGATGGCCAAGACGCACATGAAAAGCTGCTCAACATCACTAATTATTAGAGAAATGCAAATCAAAACTACAATGAGGTAAGACCTCACACCTGTTAGAATCGGCATCATCAGATAATCTACAAACAACAAATTCTGGGGAGGGTATGGACAAAAGGAACCCTCTTCCGCTATTGGTGGGAATGTAAATTGATACAGTCACTATGGAGAACAGTATGGAGGTTCCTTTAAAAAACTAAAAAGAGAATTACCATAGGATCCAGCAATCCCACTTCTGGGCATATACCCAGAGAAAACCATAAATCACAGAGACACATTCACCACAATGTTCATTGCAGCACTATTTACAATAGCCAGGTAATGGAAGCAACCTAAATGCCCACAGACAGACGAATGGATAAAGATGTGGTACATATATAAAATGGAATATTACTCAGCCATAAAAAGGAATGAAACTGAGTCATTTGTAGAGAAGTTGATGGATCTAGAGACTGTCATACAGAGTGAAGTAAGTCAGAAAGAGAAAAACAAATATTGTATATTAATGCCTATATGTGGAACCTAGAAAAATGCTACAGATGAACTGGTTTGCAGGGCAGAAATAGAGACACAGAGGTAGAGAACAAACGTATGGACACAAAGAGGGGGAAGCCATGGGGTGGTGGTGGTGGGATGAGTTGGGAGATTGGGATTGACCTGTATACATGTCTATGCATAAAATAGATAACTAATAATAACCTAGTGTATAAAAAAATAAATAAAATTAAATTTCAAAATTTTTAAAAATAAAATGTAAAAACAAAACAGAAAAAAAGTTCTTCCATTCACACTGATGTATTTATAAGAATGAATTATTTCCATGCTTATATCTATAAATACATAAAAGAGGAATAAAATCTAACTTGAACCAAAACAGAAAAAAAAAAAAAACTGAACCTAACAGTTATACAGAGGAAAACACTACCAAGGCACTTGCTCCAGTGGTAAACAATTCTGAAATTGGTCAGAGGTGGGGAATCATCTCCCATACAGCCAGCATCCCCACCCGCCCAGGCAAAGAGCGTCCTTTTTGCAAAGCTGTGGGACCGTGCCGAGTCCTCTGTGAGTAAACGTGAGCTGAGCCCCAGGCCAGCTGCTGCTGAACTGTTCCCACCCTTCGCAGGTGAAACACCTGAATATGTACAAGGGCTTGAAAGCCTAGAGGAAGGGCCATGGAGCCACACCAGCGAAAGCACGCAGGCCAACTTGGTGCCTGCAGGTCAGCCAGGATGGTCCTGGCCAGTGGCGCTCTTCTGGAAGCTTTCCATTGCCCTGCCTGAGATACCCCTCCTGTCCCGGCCCCCACTCCTTTTTTTCCTTACTCACCTCAGCCCGGAGAGATACTCCAGTGGAAGTTATGGGTGACACATCCTCTTCTTTACAGGTGGCAGCCTGGCAACTCCTGCAGAAAGTCCAGCAGAGCCCCACTCACACCGGGCCACCCACAAAGCTGTGGACCCACACACCCTCCCACCAGCACAGCCCCGAAACTGCTGACGGGGCAGAGAATATGGAGTCAGGCACAGCTGCAGGGGCTATTGCTGCCTGGAGTGCTGTTTATATTGACCTCAACACAGGCACACCTGGGGAGGGCTTTCCGGCAGGGTCAGGCTGCCAAGGTCAGCTAATCCTCAGCCCTCAGGGAATCACATTGCAGAAAATGGACCTCGCTAAGACAGAATATTAGCCAAGGAAAAAAAGCACACAATGCCATTTGCAGCACCGTAGATGAGTCTAGAGGTAATCACGTGACTTGGTGTAAGTCAGAAAGTGAAAGACACATATCATATCATATCACTTATAGGTGTTACCTATAAATTGATACCAGGGCAGATATTTCCACGGAGAAGGGCAATCAAAGTTTCATTAAACAAACTTATGGTTCACCCAAGGAAAGGTGTGAGGATTGAATTCATTATGATATTGGGGTTAACAGACATATACAAACACAGTAGACGTATATAATCACCAAAGACCTACGGAGTACCAATAGAAGACTACTCAACATTCTGTCATAACGAACATGGGAAAAGGATCCCAGGAAGAACAGACATACGTATATGTGTAAAAGAACCACCTCTTGCACACCTACAACAAGCTAAACGTTGTACTCAAACTTGCTGTAATAAAAAATAAAAAAAATAAATTAAAATCACGAACAAGAATTAGTGAGAAAAACTTGAGGGGCTTTCTCCTGGTACATTCCGTTCTACATTCCAATCTAGAACGCGACTTCCATTGAGGCTCTGCTGCCCTAGTAACCAGATTTGGTAAGGGAGAACTGCTGCCACCTTGTGGCCGTTTCACACAACAGCAGCTTTAATCCCAGCGCTAATGGTCAGTGGATATTCCAAATCATTACAGGCCTGTAAATGACACCTGCCCTGAAAACAAATCCTGGGGTCATATATCGACCAAAAAATTCAACAGACGTCCATATTTCAAAACGACAGTTTCAAGAGGCATATTTCACGCACATCAGTGTTCTGCTTCTTTTGATTTATTTCTTACTTTGTTAAAAAAACGGGAATGGAAAAGGGCAACCCTCAGAATGGGGGAAAACTTTCACAAACGAATCAATGGACAAAGGTTTAATCTCCAATATATATAAACAGCTCATGCAGCTTAATATTAATACAACAAACAACCCAATACAAAAATGGGCTGAAGATCTAAATAGACGTTTCTTCAAAGAAGACACAGGGATGGCCAAGACGCACATGAAAAGCTGCTCAACATCACTAATTATTAGAGAAATGCAAATCAAAACTACAGTGAGGTAAGACCTCACACCTGTTAGAATCGGCATCATCAGATAATCTACAAACAACAAATTCTGGGGAGGGTGTGGACAAAAGGAACCCTCTTCCGCTATTGGTGGGAATGTAAATTGATACAGTCACTATGGAGAACAGTATGGAGGTTCCTTTAAAAAACTAAAAAGAGAATTACCATAGGATCCAGCAATCCCACTTCTGGGCATATACCCAGAGAAAACCATAAATCACAGAGACACATTCACCACAATGTTCATTGCAGCACTATTTACAATAGCCAGGTAATGGAAGCAACCTAAATGCCCACAGACAGACGAATGGATAAAGATGTGGTACATAAATAAAATGGAATATTACTCAGCCATAAAAAGGAATGAAACTGGGTCATTTGTAGAGAAGTTGATGGATCTAGAGACTGTCATACAGAGTGAAGTAAGTCAGAAAGAGAAAAACAAATATTGTATATTAATGCCTATATGAGGAACCTAGAAAAATGCTACAGATGAACTGGTTTGCAGGGCAGAAATAGAGACACAGAGGTAGAGAACAAACGTATGGACACAAAGTGGGGGAAGACATGGGGTGGTGGTGGTGGGATGAGTTGGGAGATTGGGATTGACCTGTATACATGTCTATGCATAAAATAGATAAGTAATAATAAACTACTGTATAAAAAAATAAAAATTAAATTTCAAAATTTTTAAAAATAAAATGTAAAAATAAAACAGAAAAAATGTTCTTCCATTCACACTGATGTATTTATAAGAATGAATTATTTCCATGCTTATATCCATAAATACATAAAAGAGGAATAAAATCTAACTTGAACCAAAAAAGAAAAAAAACCTGAACCTAACAGTTATACAGAGGAAAACACTACCAAGGCACTTGCTCCAGTGGTAAACAATTCTGAAATTGGTCAGAGGTGGGGAATCATCTCCCCAAGAGCCAGCAGCCCCGCCCACACACGCAAGGAGCGTCCTTATTTCAAAGCTGGGGGACCCTGCCGAGGCCTCTGTGAGTAAACGTGAGCTGGGCCCCAGGCCAGCTGCTGCTGAACTGTTCCCACCCTTCCCAGGTGAAACACCTGAATATGTACAAGGGCTTGAAAGCCTAGAGGAAGGGCCGTGGAGCCACACCAGCGACAGCAAGCAGGCCAACTTGGTGCCTGCAGGTCAGCCAGGATGGTCCTGGCCACGGGCGCTCTTCTGGAAGCTTTCCATTGCCCTGCCTGAGATACCCCTCCTGTCCCGGCCCCCACTCCATTTTTTCCTTCCTCACCTCAGCCCAGAGAGATATTCCAGTGGAAGTTATGGGTGACACATCCTCTTCTTTACAGGTGGCAGCCTGGCAACTCCTGTAGAAAGTCCAGCAGAGCCCCACTCACACCGGGCCAACCACAAAGCCGTGGACCCTCACACCCTCCCACCAGCACAGCCCCGAGACTGCTGACGGGGCAGAGAATATGGAGTCAGGCACAGCTGCAGGGGCTATTGCTGCCTGGAGTGCTGTTTATATTGACCTCAACCCAGGCACACCTGGGGAGGGCTTGCCGGCAGGGTCAGGCTGCCCAGGTCAGCTAATCCTCAGCCCTCAGGGAATCACATTGCAGAAAATGGACCTCGCTAAGACAGAATATTCGCCAAGGAAAAGAAGCACCCAATGCCATTTGCAGCACCGTAGATGAGTCTCGAGGTAATCACTTGACTTGGAGTAAGTCAGAAAGTGAAAGACACATATCATATCATATCACTTATAGGTGTTATTTATAAATTGATACCAGGGCAGATATTTCCACTGAGAAGGGCAATCAAAGATTCATTAAACAAACTTATGGTTCACCCAAGGAAAGGTGTGAGGATTGAATTCATTATGATATTGGGGTTAACAGACATATACAAACACAGTAGACCTATATAATCACCAAAGACCTACGGAGTACCAAGAGAAGACTACTCAACATTCTGTCATAACGAACATGGGAAAAGGATCCCAGGAAGAACAGACATATGTATATGTGTAAAAGAACCACCTCTTGCACACCTACAACAAGCTAAACGTTGTAGTCAAACTTGCTGTAATAAAAAATAAAAAATTAAATTAAAAACACGAACAAGAATTAGTGAGAAAAACTTGAGGGGCTTTCTCCTGGTACATTCCGTTCTACATTCCAATCTAGAACGTGACTTCCATTGAGGCTCTGCTGCCCTAGTAACCAGATTTGGTAAGGGAGAACGGCTGCCACCTTGTGGCCGTTTCACACAACAGCAGCTTTAATCCCAGCGCTAATGGTCAGTGGATATTCCAAATCATTACAGGCCTGTAAATGACACCTGCCGTGAAAACAAATCCTGGGGTCATATATCGACCAAAAAATTCAAAAGACGTCCATATTTCAAAACGACAGTTTCAAGAGGCATATTTCACGCACATTAGTGTTCTGATTCTTTTGATTTCTTTCTTTCTTTGTTAAAAAAACGGGAATGGAAAAAGGCAACCCTCAGAATGGGCGAAAACTTTCACAAATGAATCAATGGACAAAGCTTTAATCTCCAATATATATAAACAGCTCATGCAGCTTAATATTAATAAAACAAACAACCAAATACAAAAATCGGCAGAAGATCTAAATAGACGTTTCTTCAAAGAAGACACAGAGATGGCCAAGACGCACATGAAAAGCTGCTCAACATCACTAATTATTAGAGAAATGCAAATCAAAACTACAATGAGGTAAGACCTCACACCTGTTAGAATCGGCATCATCAGATAATCCACAAACAAGAAATTCTGGGGAGGGTGTGGACAAAAGGAACCCTCTTCCGCTATTGGTGGGAATGTAAATTGATACAGTCACTATGGAGAACAGTATGGAGGTTCCTTTAAAAAACTAAAAAGAGAATTACCATAGGATCCAGCAATCCCACTTCTGGGCATATACCCAGAGAAAACCATAAATCACAGAGACACATTCACCACAATGTTCATTGCAGCACTATTTACAATAGCCAGGTAATGGGAGCAACCTAAATGCCCACAGACAGACGAATGGATAAAGATGTGGTACATATATAAAATGGAATATTACTCAGACATAAAAAGGAATGAAACTGAGTCATTTGTAGAGAAGTTGATGGATCTAGAGACTGTCATACAGAGTGAAGTAAGTCAGAAAGAGAAAAACAAATATTGTATATTAATGCCTATCTGTGGAACCTAGAAAAATGCTACAGATGAACTGGTTTGCAGGGCAGAAATAGAGACACAGAGGTAGAGAACAAACGTATGGACACAAAGTGGGGGAAGCCATGGGGTGGTGGTGGTGGGATGTGTTGGGAGATTGGGATTGATCTGTATACATGTATATGCATAAAATAGATAACTAATAATAACCTAGTGTATAAAAAAACAAATAAAATTAAATTTCAAAATTTTTAAAAATAAAATGTAAAAATAATACATAAAAAAAGTTCTTCCATTCACACTGATGTATTTATAAGAATGAATTATTTCCATGCTTATATCCATAAATACATAAAAGAGAAATAAAATCTAACTTGAACCAAAAAAGAAAAAAAAAACTGAACCTAACAGTTATACAGAGGAAAACACTACCAAGGCACTTGCTCCAGTGGTAAACAATTCTGAAATTGGTCAGAGGTGGGGAATCATCTCCCATAGAGCCAGCAGCCCCGCCCGCCCACGCAAGGAGCGTCCTTATTGCAAAGCTCGGGGACCGTGCCGAGGCCTCTGTGAGTAAACGTGAGCTGAGCCCCAGGCCAGCTGCTGCTGAACTGTTCCCACCCTTCCCAGGTGAAACACCTGAATATGTACAAGGGCTTGAAAGCCTAGAGGAAGGGCCGTGGAGCCACACCAGCGACAGCACGCAGGCCAACTTGGTGCCTGCATGTCAGCCAGGATGGTCCTGGCCACGGGCGCTCTTCTGGAAGCTTTCCATTGCCCTGCCTGAGATACCCCTCCTGTCCCGGCCCCCACTCCTTTTTTTCCTTCCTCACCTCAGCCCGGAGAGATATTCCAGTGGAAGTTATGGGTGACACATCCTCTTCTTTACAGGTGGCAGCCTGGCAACTCCTGCAGAAAGTCCAGCAGAGCCCCACTCACACCGGGCCACCCACAAAGCCGTGGACCCTCACACCCTCCCACCAGAACAGCCCCGAGACTGCTGACGGGGCAGAGAATATGGAGTCAGTCACAGCTGCAGGGGCTATTGCTGCCTGGAGTGCTGTTTATATTGACCTCAACCCAGGCACACCTGGGGAGGGCTTGCCGGCAGGGTCAGGCTGCCCAGGTCAGCTAATCCTCAGCCCTCAGGGAATCACATTGCAGAAAATGGACCTCGCTAAGACAGAGTATTCGCCAAGGAAAAAAAGCACACAATGCCATTTGCAGCACCGTAGATGAGTCTAGAGGTAATCACGTGACTTGGAGTAAGTCAGAAAGTGAAAGACACATATCATATCTTATCACTTATAGGTGTTACCTATAAATTGATACCAGGGCAGATATTTCCACGGAGAAGGGCAATCACAGATTCATTAAACGAACTTATGGTTCACCAAAGGAAAGGTGTGAGGATTGAATTCATTATGATATTGGGGTTAACAGACATATACAAACACAGTAGACGTATATAATCACCAAAGACCTACGGAGTACCAAGAGAAGACTACTCAACATTCTGTCATAACGAACATGGGAAAAGGATCCCAGGAAGAACAGACATATGTATATGTGTAAAAGAACCACCTCTTGCACACCTACAACAAGCTAAACGTTGTACTCAAACTTGCTGTAATAAAAAATAAAAAATTAAATTAAAAACACGAACAAGAATTAGTGAGAAAAACTTGAGGGGCTTTCTCCTGGTACATTCCGTTCTACATTCCAATCTAGAACGCGACTTCCATTGAGGCTCTGCTGCCCTAGTAACCAGATTTGGTAAGGGAGAACTGCTGCCACCTTGTGGCCGTTTCACACAACAGCAGCTTTTATCCCAGCGCTAATGGTCAGTGGATATTCCAAATCATTACAGGCCTGTAGATGACACCTGCCCTGAAAACAAATCCTGGGGTCATATATCGACCAAAAAATTCAAAAGACGTCCATATTTCAAAACGACAGTTTCAAGAGGCATATTTCACGCACATTAGTGTTCTGCTTCTTTTGATTTCTTTCTTTCTTTGTTAAAGAAACGGGAATGGAAAAAGGCAACCCTCAGAATGGGCGAAAACGTTCACAAACGAATCAATGGACAAAGGTTTAATATCCAATATATATAAACAGCTCATGCAGCTTAATATTAATAAAACAAACAACCCAATACAAAAATGGGCAGAAGATCTAAATAGACGTTTCTTCAAAGAAGACACAGAGATGGCCAAGACGCACATGAAAAGCTGCTCAACATCACTAATTATTAGAGAAATGCAAATCAAAACTACAATGAGGTAAGACCTCACACCTGTTAGAATCGGCATCATCAGATAATCTACAAACAACAAATTCTGGGGAGGGTGTGGACAAAAGGAAGCCTCTTCCGCTATTGGTGGGAATGTAAATTGATACAGTCACTATGGAGAACAGTATGGAGGTTCCTTTAAAAAACTAAAAAGAGAATTACCATAGGATCCAGCAATCCCACTTCTGGGCATATACCCAGAGAAAACCATAAATCACAGAGACACATTCACCACAATGTTCATTGCAGCACTATTTACAATAGCCAGGTAATGGAAGCAACCTAAATGCCCACAGACAGACGAATGGATAAAGATGTGGTACATATATAAAATGGAATATTACTCAGCCATAAAAAGGAATGAAAATGGGTCATTTGTAGAGAAGTTGATGGAACTAGAGACTGTCATACAGAGTGAAGTAAGTCAGAAAGAGAAAAACAAATATTGTATATTAATGCCTATATGTGGAACCTAGAAATATGCTACAGATGAACTGGTTTGCAGGGCAGAAATAGAGACACAGAGGTAGAGAACAAACGTAGGGACACAAAGTGGGGGAAGCCATGGTGTGGTGGTGGTGGGATGAGTTGGGATATTGGGATTGACCTGTATACATGTCTATGCATAAAATAGATAACTAATAATAACCTACTGTATAAAAAAAATAAATAAAATTAAATTTCAAAAATTTTAAAAATAAAATGTAAAAATAAAACAGAAAAAATGTTCTTCCATTCACACTGATGTATTTATAAGAATGAATTATTTCCATGCTTATATCCATAAATACATAAAAGAGGAATAATATCTAACTTGAACCAAAAAAGAAAAAAAAAATCTGAACCTAACAGTTATACAGAGGAAAACACTACCAAGGCACTTGCTCCAGTGGTAAACAATTCTGAAATTGGTCAGAGGTGGGGAATCATCTCCCATAGAGCCAGCAGCCCCGCCCACCCACGCAAGGAGCGTCCTTATTGCAAAGCTCGGGGACCGTGCCGAGGCTTCTGTGAGTAAACGTGAGCTGAGCCCCAGGCCAGCTGCTGCTGAACTGTTCCCACCCTTCCCAGGTGAAACACCTGAATATGTACAAGGGCTTGAAAGCCTAGAGGATGGGCCGTGGAGCCACACCAGCGACAGCACGCAGGCCACCTTGGTGCCTGCAGGTCAGCCAGGATGGTCCTGGCCACGGGCGCTCTTCTGGAAGCTTTCCATTGCCCTGCCTGAGATACCCCTCCTGTCCCGGCCCCCACTCCTTTTTTACATTCCTCACCTCAGCCCGGAGAGATACTCCAGTGGAAGTTATGGGTGACACATCCTCTTCTTTACAGGTGGCAGCCTGGCAACTCCTGCAGAAAGTCCAGCAGAGCCCCACTCACACCGGGCCACCCACAAAACCGTGGACCCTCACACCCTCCCACCAGCACAGCCCCGAGACTGCTGACGGGGCAGTGGATATGGAGTCAGGCACAGCTGCAGGGGCTATTGCTGCCTGGAGTGCTGTTTATATTGACCTCAACAAAGGCACACCTGGGGAGGGCTTGCCGGCAGGGTCAGGCTGCCCAGGTCAGCTAATCCTCAGCCCTCAGGGAATCACATTGCAGAAAATGGACCTCGCTAAGACAGAATATTTGCCAAGGAGAAAAAGGACACAATGCCATTTGCAGCACCGTAGATGAGTCTCGAGGTAATCACGTGACTTGGAGTAAGTCAGAAAGTGAAGACACATATCATATCATATCACTTATAGGTGTTACGTATAAATTGATACCAGGGCAGATATTTCCACGGAGAAGGGCAATCACAGATTCATTAAACAAACTTATGGTTCACCAAAGGAAAGGTGTGAGGATTGAATTCATTACGATATTGGGGTTAACAGACAGATACAAACACAGTAGACGTATATAGTCACCAAAGACCTACGGAGTACCAAGAGAAGACTACTCAACATTCTGTCATAACGTACATGGGAAAAGGATCCCAGGAAGAACAGACATATGTATATGTGTAAAAGAACCACCTCTTGCACACCTACAACATGCTAAACGTTGTACTCAAACTTGCTGTAATAAAAAATAAAAAATTAAATTAAAAACACGAACAAGAAGTAGTGAGACAAACTTGAGGGGCTTTCTCCTGGCACATTCCGTTCTACATTCCAATCTAGAACGCGACTTCCATTGAGGCTCTGCTGCCCTAGTAACCAGAATTGGTAAGGGAGAACTGCTGCCACCTTGTGGCCGTTTCACACAACTGCAGGTTTAATGCCAGCGCTAATGGTCAGTGGATATTCCAAATCATTACAGGCCTGTAAATGACACCTGCCCTGAAAACAAATCCTGGGGTCATATATCGACCAAAAAATTCAAAAGACGTCCATATTTCAAAACGACAGTTTCAAGAGGCATATTTCACGCACATTAGTGTTCTGCTTCTTTTGATTTCTTTCTTTCTTTGTTAAAAAAAACGGGAATGGAAAAAGGCAACCCTCAGAATGGGCGAAAACGTTCACAAACGAATCAATGGACAAAGGTTTAATCTCCAATATATATAAACAGCTCATGCAGCTTAATATTAATAAAACAAACAACCCAATACAAAAATGGGCAGAAGATCTAAAGAGACGTTTCTTCAAAGAAGACACAGAGATGGCCAAGACGCACATGAAAAGCTGCTCAACATCACTAATTATTAGAGAAATGCAAATCAAAACTACAATGAGGTAAGATCTCACACCTGTTAGAATCGGCATCATCAGATAATCTACAAACAACAAATTCTGGGGAGGGTGTGGACAAAAGGAACCCTCTTCCGCTATTGGTGGGAATGTAAATTGATACAGTCACTATGGAGAACAGTATGGAGGTTCCTTTAAAAAACTAAAAAGAGAATTACCATAGGATCCAGCAATCCCACTTCTGGGCATATACCCAGAGAAAACCATAAATCACAGAGACACATTCACCACAATGTTCATTGCAGCACTATTTACAATAGCCAGGTAATGGAAGCAACCTAAATGGCCACAGACAGACGAATGGATAAAGATGTGGTACATATATAAAATGGAATATTACACAGCCATAAAAAGGAATGAAACTGGGTCATTTGTAGAGAAGTTGATGGATCTAGAGACTGTCATACAGAGTGAAGTAAGCCAGAAAGAGAAAAACAAATATTGTATATTAATGCCTATATGTGGAACCTAGAAATATGGTAGAGATGAACTGGTTTGCAGGGCAGAAATAGAGACACAGAGGTAGAGAACAAACGTATGGACACAAAGTGGGGGAAGCCATGGGGTGGTGGTGGTGGGATGAGTTGGGAGATTAGGATTGACCTGTATACATGTCTATGCATAAAATAGATAACTAATAATAACCTACTGTATAAAAAAATCACTAAAATTAAATTTCTAAATTTTAAAAAATAAAATGTAAAAATAAAACAGAAAAAAAGTTCTTCCATTCACACTGATGTATTTATACGAATGAATTATTTCCATGCTTATATCTATAAATACATAAATGAGGAATAAAATCTAACTTGAACCAAAAAAGAAAAAAAAAAACTGAACCTAACAGTTATACAGAGGAAAACACTACCAAGGCACTTGCTCCAGTGGTAAACAATTCTGAAATTGGTCAGAGGTGGGGAATCATCTCCCATACAGCCAGCAGCCCCGCCCGCCCACGCAAGGAGCATCCTCATTGCAAAGCTGGGAGACCGTGCCGAGGCCTCTGTGAGTAAACGTGAGCTGAGCCCCAGGCCAGATGCTGCTGAACTGTTCCCACCCTTCCCAGGTGAAACACCTGAATATGTACAAGGGCTTGAAAGCCTAGAGGAAGGGCCGTGGAGCCACACCAGCGACAGCACGCAGGCCAACTTGGTGCCTGCAGGACAGCCAGGATGGTACTGGCCACGGGCGCTCTTCTGGAAGCTTTCTATTGCCCTGCCTGAGATACCCCTCCTCTCCCGGCCCCCACTCCTTTTTTTCCTTCCTCACCTCAGCCCGGAGAGATATTCCAGTGGAAGTTATGGGTGACACATCCTCTTCTTTACAGGTGGCAGCCTGGCAACTCCTGCCGAAAGTCCAGCAGAGCCCCACTCACACCGGGCCACCCACAAAGCCGTGGACCCTCACACCCTCCCACCAGCACAGCCCCGAGACTGCTGACGGGGCAGAGGATATGGAGTCAGGCACAGCTGCAGGGGCTATTGCTGCCTGGAGTGCTGTTTATATTGAACTCAACCCAGGCACACCTGGGGAGGGCTTGCCGGCAGGGTCAGGCTGCCCAGGTCAGCTAATCCTCAGCCCTCAGGGAATCACATTGCAGAAAATGGACCTCGCTAAGACAGAATATTCGCCAAGGAGAAAAAGGACACAATGCCATTTGCAGCACCGTAGATGAGTCTCGAGGTAATCACGTGACTTGGAGTAAGTCAGAAAGTGAAAGACACATATCATATCATATCACTTATAGGTGTTACCTATAAATTGATACCAGGGCAGATATTTCCACGGAGAAGGGCAATCACAGATTCATTAAACAAACTTATGGTTCACCAAAGGAAAGGTGTGAGGATTGAATTAATTACGATATTGGGGTTAACAGACAGATACAAACACTGTAGACGTATATAATCACCAAAGACCTACGGAGTACCAAGAGAAGACTACTCAACATTCTGTCATAACGTACATGGGAAAAGGATCCCAGGAAGAACAGACATATGTATATGTGTAAAAGAACCACCTCTTGCACACCTACAACAAGCTAAACGTTGTACTCAAACTTGCTGTAATAAAAAATAAAAAATTAAATTAAAAACACGAACAAGAAGTAGTGAGACAAACTTGAGGGGCTTTCTCCTGGCACATTCCGTTCTACATTCCAATCTAGAACACGACTTCCATTGAGGCTCTGCTGCCCTAGTAACCAGATTTGGTAAGGGAGAACTGCTGCCACCTTGTGGCCGTTTCACACAACTGCAGGTTTAATGCCAGCGCTAATGGTCAGTGGATATTCCAAATCATTACAGGCCTGTAAATGACACCTGCCCTGAAAACAAATCCTGCGGTCATATATCGACCAAAAAATTCAAAAGACGTCCATATTTCAAAACGACAGTTTCAAGAGGCATATTTCACGCACATTAGTGTTCTGCTTCTTTTGATTTCTTTCTTTCTTTGTTAAAAAAACGGGAATGGAAAAAGGCAACCCTCAGAATGGGCGAAAACGTTCACAAACGAATCCATGGACAAAGGTTTAATCTCCAATATATATAAACAGCTCATGCAGCTTAATATTAATAAAACAAACAACCCAATACAAAAATGGGCAGAAGATCTAAAGAGACGTTTCTCCAAAGAAGACACAGAGATGGCCAAGACGCACATGAAAAGCTGCTCAACATCACTAATTATTAGAGAAATGCAAATCAAAACTACAATGAGGTAAGACCTCACACCTGTTAGAATCGGCATCATCAGATAATCTACAAACAACAAATTCTGGGGAGGGTGTGGACAAAAGGAAGCCTCTTCCGCTATTGGTGGGAATGTAAATTGATACAGTCACTAAAGAGAACAGTATGGAGGTTCCTTTAAAAAACTAAAAAGAGAATTACCATAGGATCCAGCAATCCCACTTCTGGGCATATACCCAGAGAAAACCATAAATCACAGAGACACATTCACCACAATGTTCATTGCAGCACTATTTACAATAGCCAGGTAATGGAAGCAACCTAAATGCCCACAGACAGACGAATGGATAAAGATGTGGTAAATATATAAAATGGAATATTACTCAGCCATAAAAAGGAATGAAACTGGTTCATTTGTAGAGAAGTTGATGGAACTAGAGACTGTCATACAGAGTGAAGTCAGAAAGAGAAAAACAAATATTGTATATTAATGCCTATATGTGGAACCTAGAAATATGCTACAGATGAACTGGTTTGCAGGGCAGAAATAGAGACACAGAGGTAGAGAACAAACGTATGGACACAAAGTGGGGGAAGCCATGGGGTGGTGGTGGTGGGATGAGTTGGGATATTGGGATTGACCTGTATACATGTCTATGCATAAAATAGATAACTAATAATAACCTAATGTATAAAAAAAATAAATAAAATTAAATTTCAAAAATTTTAAAAATAAAATGTAAAAATAAAACAGAAAAAATGTTCTTCCATTCACATTGATGTATTTATAAGAATGAATTATTTCCATGCTTATATCCATAAATACATAAAAGAGGAATAATATCTAACTTGAACCAAAAAAGAAAAAAAATCTGAACCTAACAGTTATACAGAGGAAAACACTACCAAGGCACTTGCTCCAGTGGTAAACAATTCTGAAATTGGTCAGAAGTGGGGAATCATCTCCCATAGAGCCAGCAGCCCCGCCCGCCCACGCAAGGAGCGTCCTTATTGCAAAGCTGGGGGACCGTGCCGAGGCCTCTGTGAGTAAACGTGAGCTGAGCCCCAGGCCAGCTGCTGCTGAACTGTTCCCACCCTTCCCAGTTGAAACACCTGAATATGTACAAGGGCTTGAAAGCCTAGAGGAAGGGCCGTGGAGACACACCAGCGACAGCACGCAGGCCACCTTGGTGCCTGCAGGTCAGCCAGGATGGTCCTGGCCACGGGCGCTCTTCTGGAAACTTTCCATTGCCCTGCCTGAGGTACCCCTCCTGTCCCGGACCCCACTCCTCTTTTTCCTTCCTCACCTCAGCCCGGAGAGATATTCCAGTGGAAGTTATGGGTGACACATCCTCTTCTTTACAGGTGGCAGCCTGGCAACTCCTGCAGAAAGTCCAGCAGAGCCCCACTCACACCGGGCCACCCACAAAGCCGTGGACCCTCACACCCTCCCACCAGCACAGCCCCGAGACTGCTGACGGGGCAGAGAATATGGAGTCAGGCACAGCTGCAGGGGCTATTGCTGCCTGGAGTGTTGTTTATATTGACCTCAACCCAGGCACACCTGGGGAGGGCTTGCCGGCAGGGTCAGGCTGCCCAGGTCAGCTAATCCTCAGCCCTCAGGGAATCACATTGTAGAAAATGGACCTCGCTAAGACAGAATATTCGCCAAGGAGAAAAAGGACACAATGCCATTTGCAGCACCGTAGATGAGTCTAGAGGTAATCACGTGACTTGGAGTAAGTCAGAAAGTGAAAGACACATATCATATCATATCACTTATAGGTGTTACCTATAAATTGATACCAGGGCAGATATTTCCACGGAGAAGGGCAATCACAGATTCATTAAACAAACTTATGGTTCACCAAAGGAAAGGTGTGAGGATTGAATTCATTACGATATTGGGGTTAACAGACATATACAAACACAGTAGACGTATATAATCACCAAAGACGTACGGAGTACCAAGAGAAGACTACTCAACATTCTGTCATAACGTACATGGGAAAAGGATCCCAGGAAGAACAGACATATGTATATGTGTAAAAGAACCACCTCTTGCACACCTACAACAAGCTAAACGTTGTTCTCAAACTTGGGTAATAAAAAATAAAAAATTAAATTAGGGCCTCCCTGGTGGCGCAGTGGTTGAGAGTCCGCCTGCCGATGCAGGGGATGCGGGTTCGTGCCCCGGTCTGGGAGGATACCATATGCCGCGGAGCGGCTGGGCCCGTGAGCCATGGCCGCTGGGCCTGCGCGTCCGGAGCCTGTGCTCCACAGCGGGAGAGGCCACAACGGTGATAGGCCCGCATACCGCAAAAAGAAAAAAAAAATTAAATTAAAAACACGAACAAGAAGTAGTGAGACAAACTTGAGGGGCTTTCTCCTGGCACATTCCGTTCTACATTCCAATCTAGAACGCGACTTCCATTGAGGCTCTGCTGCCCTAGTAACCAGTTTTGGTAAGGGAGAACTGCTGCCACCTTGTGGCCGTTTCACACAACAGCAGCTTTAATCCCAGCGCTAATGGTCAGTGGATATTCCAAATCATTACAGGCCTGTAAATGACACCTGCCCTGAAAACAAATCCTGGGGTCATATATCGACCAAAAAATTCAAAAGACGTCCATATTTCAAAACGACAGTTTCAAGAGGCATATTTCACGCACATTAGTGTTCTGATTCTTTTGCTTTCTTTCTTTCTTTGTTAAAAAAACGGGAATGGAAAAAGGTAACCCTCAGAAGGGGCGAAAACGTTCACAAACGAATCAATGGACAAAGGTTTAATCTCCAATATATATATACAGCTCATGCAGCTTAATATTAATAAAACAAACAACCCAATACAAAAATGGGTAGAAGATCTAAAGAGACGTTTCTTCAAAGAAGACACAGAGATGGCCAAGACGCACATGAAAAGCTGCTCAACATCACTAATTATTAGAGAAATGCAAATCAAAACTACAATGAGGTAAGACCTCACACCTGTTAGAATCGGCATCATCAGATAATCTACAAACAACAAATTCTGGGGAGGGTGTGGACAAAAGGAACCCTCTTCCGCTATTGGTGGGAATGTAAATTGATACAGTCACTATGGAGAACAGTATGGAGGTTCCTTTAAAAAACTAAAAAGAGAATTACCATAGGATCCAGCAATCCCACTTCTGGGCATATACCCAGAGAAAACCATAAATCACAGAGACACATTCACCACAATGTTCATTGCAGCACTATTTACAATAGCCAGGTAATGGAAGCAACCTAAATGCCCACAGACAGACGAATGGATAAAGATGTGGTACATATATAAAATGGAATATTACTCAGCCATAAAAAGGAATGAAACTGAGTCATTTGTAGAGAAGTTGATGGATCTAGAGACTGTCATACAGAGTGAAGTAAGTCAGAAAGAGAAAAACAAATATTGTATATTAATGCCTATATGTGGAACCTAGAAAAATGCTACAGATGAACTGGTTTGCAGGGCAGAAATAGAGACACAGAGGTAGAGAACAAACGTATGGACACAAAGTGGGGGAAGCCATGGGGTGGTGGTGGTGGGATGAGTTGGGACATTTGGATTGACCTGTATACATGTCTATGCATAAAATAGATAACTAATAATAACCTACTGTATAAAAAAAAATAAAATTAAATTTCAAAAATTTTAAAAATAAAATGTAAAAATAAAACAGAAAAAATGTTCTTCCATTCACACTGATGTATTTATAAGAATGAATTATTTCCATGCTTATATCCTTAAATACATAAAAGAGGAATAAAATCTAACTTGAACAAAAAAGAAAAAAAAAACTGAACCTAACAGTTTTACAGAGGAAAACACGACCAAGGCAGTTGCTCCACTGGTAAACAATTCTGAAATTGGTCAGAGGTGGGGAATCATCTCCCATAGAGCCAGCAGCCCCGCCCGCCCACGCAAGGAGCGTCCTTATTGCAAAGCTGGGGGACCGTGCCGAGGCCTCTGTGAGTAAACGTGAGCTGAGCCCCAGGCCAGCTACTGCTGAACTGTTCCCACCCTTCCCAGGTGAAACACCTGAATATGTACAAGGGCTTGAAAGCCTAGAGAAAGGGCCGTGGAGCCACACCAGCGACAGCACGCACTCCACCTTGGTGCCTGCAGGTCAGCCAGGATGGTCCTGGCCACGGGCGCTCTTCTGGAAGCTTTCCATTGCCCTGCCTGAGATACCCCTCCTGTCCCGGCCCCCACTCCTTTTTTTCCTTCCTCACCTCAGCCCGGAGAGATACTCCAGTGGAAGTTATGGGTGACACATCCTCTTCTTTACAGGTGGCAGCCTGGCAACTCCTGCAGAAAGTCCAGCAGAGCCCCACTCACACCGGGCCACCCACAAAGCCGTGGACCCTCACACCCTCCCACCAGCACAGCCCCGAGACTGCTGACGGGGCAGAGAATATGGAGTCAGGCACAGCTGCAGGGGCTATTGCTGCCTGGAGTGCTGTTTATATTGACCTCAACCCAGGCACACCTGGGGAGGGCTTGCCGGCACGGTCAGGCTGCCCAGGTCAGCTAATCCTCAGCCCTCAGGGAATCACATTGCAGAAAATGGACCTCGCTAAGACAGAGTATTCGCCAAGGAAAAAAAGCACACAATGCCATTTGCAGCACCGTAGATGAGTCTCGAGGTAATCACGTGACTTGGAGTAAGTCAGAAAGTGAAAGACACATATCATATCATATCACTTATAGGTGTGACCTATAAATTGATACCAGGGCAGATATTTCCACGGAGAAGGGCAATCACAGATTCATTAAACAAACTTATGGTTCACCAAAGGAAAGGTGTGAGGATTGAATTCATTATGATATTGTGGTTAACAGACATATACAAACACAGTAGACGTATATAATCACCAAAGACCTACGGAGTACCAAGAGAAGACTACTCAACATTCTGTCATAACGAACATGGGAAAAGGATCCCGGGAAGAACAGACATATGTATATGTGTAAAAGAACCACCTCTTGCACACCTACAACAAGCTAAACGTTGTACTCAAGCTTGCTGTAATAAAAAATAAAAAATTAAATTAAAAACACGAACAAGAATTAGTGAGAAAAACTTGAGGGGCTTTCTCCTGGTACATTCCGATCTACATTCCAATCTAGAACGCGACTTCCATTGAGGCTCTGCTGCCCTAGTAACCAGATTTGGTAAGGGAGAACTGCTGCCACCTTGTGGCCGTTTCACACAACAGCAGCTTTAATCCCAGCGCTAATGGTCAGTGGATATTCCTAATCATTACAGGCCTGTAAATGACACCTGCCCTGAAAACAAATCCTGGGGTCATATATCGACCAAAAAATTCAAAAGACGTCCATATTTCAAAACGACAGTTTCAAGAGGCATATTTCACGCACATTAGTGTTCTGCTTCTTTTGATTTATTTCTTTCTTTGTTAAAAAAATGGGAATGGAAAAGGGCAACCCTCAGAATGGGGGAAAACTTTCACAAACGAATCAATGGACAAAGGTTTAATCTCCAATATATATAAACAGCTCATGCAGCTTAATATTAATAAAACAAACAACCCAATACAAAAATCGGCAGAAGATCTAACTAGACGTTTCTTCTAAGAAGACACAGAGATGGCCAAGACGCACATGAAAAGCTGCTCAACATCACTAATTATTAGAGAAATGCAAATCAAAACTACAATGAGGTAAGACCTCACACCTGTTAGAATCGGCATCATCAGATAATCTACAAACAACAAATTCTGGGGAGGGTGTGGACAAAAGGAAGCCTCTTCCGCTATTGGTGGGAATGTAAATTGATACAGTCACTATGGAGAACAGTATGGAGGTTCCTTTAAAAAACTAAAAAGAGAATTACCATAGGATCCAGCAATCCCACTTCTGGGCATATACCCAGAGAAAACCATAAATCACAGAGACACATTCACCACAATGTTCATTGCAGCACTATTTACAATAGCCAGGTAATGGAAGCAACCTAAATGCCCACAGACAGACGAATGGATAAAGATGTGGTACATATATAAAATGGAATATTACTCAGCCATAAAAAGGAATGAAAATGGGTCATTTGTAGAGAAGTTGATGGAACTAGAGACTGTCATACAGAGTGAAGTAAGTCAGAAAGAGAAAAACAAATATTGTATATTAATGCCTATATGTGGAACCTAGAAATATGCTACAGATGAACTGGTTTGCAGGGCAGAAATAGAGACACAGAGGTAGAGAACAAACGTAGGGACACAAAGTGGGGGAAGCCATGGTGTGGTGGTGGTGGGATGAGTTGGGATATTGGGATTGACCTGTATACATGTCTATGCATAAAATAGATAACTAATAATAACCTACTGTATAAAAAAAATAAATAAAATTAAATTTCAAAAATTTTAAAAATAAAATGTAAAAATAAAACAGAAAAAATGTTCTTCCATTCACACTGATGTATTTATAAGAATGAATTATTTCCATGCTTATATCCATAAATACATAAAAGAGGAATAATATCTAACTTGAACCAAAAAAGAAAAAAAAAATCTGAACCTAACAGTTATACAGAGGAAAACACTACCAAGGCACTTGCTCCAGTGGTAAACAATTCTGAAATTGGTCAGAGGTGGGGAATCATCTCCCATAGAGCCAGCAGCCCCGCCCACCCACGCAAGGAGCGTCCTTATTGCAAAGCTCGGGGACCGTGCCGAGGCTTCTGTGAGTAAACGTGAGCTGAGCCCCAGGCCAGCTGCTGCTGAACTGTTCCCACCCTTCCCAGGTGAAACACCTGAATATGTACAAGGGCTTGAAAGCCTAGAGGATGGGCCGTGGAGCCACACCAGCGACAGCACGCAGGCCACCTTGGTGCCTGCAGGTCAGCCAGGATGGTCCTGGCCACGGGCGCTCTTCTGGAAGCTTTCCATTGCCCTGCCTGAGATACCCCTCCTGTCCCGGCCCCCACTCCTTTTTTACATTCCTCACCTCAGCCCGGAGAGATACTCCAGTGGAAGTTATGGGTGACACATCCTCTTCTTTACAGGTGGCAGCCTGGCAACTCCTGCAGAAAGTCCAGCAGAGCCCCACTCACACCGGGCCACCCACAAAACCGTGGACCCTCACACCCTCCCACCAGCACAGCCCCGAGACTGCTGACGGGGCAGTGGATATGGAGTCAGGCACAGCTGCAGGGGCTATTGCTGCCTGGAGTGCTGTTTATATTGACCTCAACAAAGGCACACCTGGGGAGGGCTTGCCGGCAGGGTCAGGCTGCCCAGGTCAGCTAATCCTCAGCCCTCAGGGAATCACATTGCAGAAAATGGACCTCGCTAAGACAGAATATTTGCCAAGGAGAAAAAGGACACAATGCCATTTGCAGCACCGTAGATGAGTCTCGAGGTAATCACGTGACTTGGAGTAAGTCAGAAAGTGAAGACACATATCATATCATATCACTTATAGGTGTTACGTATAAATTGATACCAGGGCAGATATTTCCACGGAGAAGGGCAATCACAGATTCATTAAACAAACTTATGGTTCACCAAAGGAAAGGTGTGAGGATTGAATTCATTACGATATTGGGGTTAACAGACAGATACAAACACAGTAGACGTATATAGTCACCAAAGACCTACGGAGTACCAAGAGAAGACTACTCAACATTCTGTCATAACGTACATGGGAAAAGGATCCCAGGAAGAACAGACATATGTATATGTGTAAAAGAACCACCTCTTGCACACCTACAACATGCTAAACGTTGTACTCAAACTTGCTGTAATAAAAAATAAAAAATTAAATTAAAAACACGAACAAGAAGTAGTGAGACAAACTTGAGGGGCTTTCTCCTGGCACATTCCGTTCTACATTCCAATCTAGAACGCGACTTCCATTGAGGCTCTGCTGCCCTAGTAACCAGAATTGGTAAGGGAGAACTGCTGCCACCTTGTGGCCGTTTCACACAACTGCAGGTTTAATGCCAGCGCTAATGGTCAGTGGATATTCCAAATCATTACAGGCCTGTAAATGACACCTGCCCTGAAAACAAATCCTGGGGTCATATATCGACCAAAAAATTCAAAAGACGTCCATATTTCAAAACGACAGTTTCAAGAGGCATATTTCACGCACATTAGTGTTCTGCTTCTTTTGATTTCTTTCTTTCTTTGTTAAAAAAAACGGGAATGGAAAAAGGCAACCCTCAGAATGGGCGAAAACGTTCACAAACGAATCAATGGACAAAGGTTTAATCTCCAATATATATAAACAGCTCATGCAGCTTAATATTAATAAAACAAACAACCCAATACAAAAATGGGCAGAAGATCTAAAGAGACGTTTCTTCAAAGAAGACACAGAGATGGCCAAGACGCACATGAAAAGCTGCTCAACATCACTAATTATTAGAGAAATGCAAATCAAAACTACAATGAGGTAAGATCTCACACCTGTTAGAATCGGCATCATCAGATAATCTACAAACAACAAATTCTGGGGAGGGTGTGGACAAAAGGAACCCTCTTCCGCTATTGGTGGGAATGTAAATTGATACAGTCACTATGGAGAACAGTATGGAGGTTCCTTTAAAAAACTAAAAAGAGAATTACCATAGGATCCAGCAATCCCACTTCTGGGCATATACCCAGAGAAAACCATAAATCACAGAGACACATTCACCACAATGTTCATTGCAGCACTATTTACAATAGCCAGGTAATGGAAGCAACCTAAATGGCCACAGACAGACGAATGGATAAAGATGTGGTACATATATAAAATGGAATATTACACAGCCATAAAAAGGAATGAAACTGGGTCATTTGTAGAGAAGTTGATGGATCTAGAGACTGTCATACAGAGTGAAGTAAGCCAGAAAGAGAAAAACAAATATTGTATATTAATGCCTATATGTGGAACCTAGAAATATGGTAGAGATGAACTGGTTTGCAGGGCAGAAATAGAGACACAGAGGTAGAGAACAAACGTATGGACACAAAGTGGGGGAAGCCATGGGGTGGTGGTGGTGGGATGAGTTGGGAGATTAGGATTGACCTGTATACATGTCTATGCATAAAATAGATAACTAATAATAACCTACTGTATAAAAAAATCACTAAAATTAAATTTCTAAATTTTAAAAAATAAAATGTAAAAATAAAACAGAAAAAAAGTTCTTCCATTCACACTGATGTATTTATACGAATGAATTATTTCCATGCTTATATCTATAAATACATAAATGAGGAATAAAATCTAACTTGAACCAAAAAAGAAAAAAAAAAACTGAACCTAACAGTTATACAGAGGAAAACACTACCAAGGCACTTGCTCCAGTGGTAAACAATTCTGAAATTGGTCAGAGGTGGGGAATCATCTCCCATACAGCCAGCAGCCCCGCCCGCCCACGCAAGGAGCATCCTCATTGCAAAGCTGGGAGACCGTGCCGAGGCCTCTGTGAGTAAACGTGAGCTGAGCCCCAGGCCAGATGCTGCTGAACTGTTCCCACCCTTCCCAGGTGAAACACCTGAATATGTACAAGGGCTTGAAAGCCTAGAGGAAGGGCCGTGGAGCCACACCAGCGACAGCACGCAGGCCAACTTGGTGCCTGCAGGACAGCCAGGATGGTACTGGCCACGGGCGCTCTTCTGGAAGCTTTCTATTGCCCTGCCTGAGATACCCCTCCTCTCCCGGCCCCCACTCCTTTTTTTCCTTCCTCACCTCAGCCCGGAGAGATATTCCAGTGGAAGTTATGGGTGACACATCCTCTTCTTTACAGGTGGCAGCCTGGCAACTCCTGCCGAAAGTCCAGCAGAGCCCCACTCACACCGGGCCACCCACAAAGCCGTGGACCCTCACACCCTCCCACCAGCACAGCCCCGAGACTGCTGACGGGGCAGAGGATATGGAGTCAGGCACAGCTGCAGGGGCTATTGCTGCCTGGAGTGCTGTTTATATTGAACTCAACCCAGGCACACCTGGGGAGGGCTTGCCGGCAGGGTCAGGCTGCCCAGGTCAGCTAATCCTCAGCCCTCAGGGAATCACATTGCAGAAAATGGACCTCGCTAAGACAGAATATTCGCCAAGGAGAAAAAGGACACAATGCCATTTGCAGCACCGTAGATGAGTCTCGAGGTAATCACGTGACTTGGAGTAAGTCAGAAAGTGAAAGACACATATCATATCATATCACTTATAGGTGTTACCTATAAATTGATACCAGGGCAGATATTTCCACGGAGAAGGGCAATCACAGATTCATTAAACAAACTTATGGTTCACCAAAGGAAAGGTGTGAGGATTGAATTAATTACGATATTGGGGTTAACAGACAGATACAAACACTGTAGACGTATATAATCACCAAAGACCTACGGAGTACCAAGAGAAGACTACTCAACATTCTGTCATAACGTACATGGGAAAAGGATCCCAGGAAGAACAGACATATGTATATGTGTAAAAGAACCACCTCTTGCACACCTACAACAAGCTAAACGTTGTACTCAAACTTGCTGTAATAAAAAATAAAAAATTAAATTAAAAACACGAACAAGAAGTAGTGAGACAAACTTGAGGGGCTTTCTCCTGGCACATTCCGTTCTACATTCCAATCTAGAACACGACTTCCATTGAGGCTCTGCTGCCCTAGTAACCAGATTTGGTAAGGGAGAACTGCTGCCACCTTGTGGCCGTTTCACACAACTGCAGGTTTAATGCCAGCGCTAATGGTCAGTGGATATTCCAAATCATTACAGGCCTGTAAATGACACCTGCCCTGAAAACAAATCCTGCGGTCATATATCGACCAAAAAATTCAAAAGACGTCCATATTTCAAAACGACAGTTTCAAGAGGCATATTTCACGCACATTAGTGTTCTGCTTCTTTTGATTTCTTTCTTTCTTTGTTAAAAAAACGGGAATGGAAAAAGGCAACCCTCAGAATGGGCGAAAACGTTCACAAACGAATCCATGGACAAAGGTTTAATCTCCAATATATATAAACAGCTCATGCAGCTTAATATTAATAAAACAAACAACCCAATACAAAAATGGGCAGAAGATCTAAAGAGACGTTTCTCCAAAGAAGACACAGAGATGGCCAAGACGCACATGAAAAGCTGCTCAACATCACTAATTATTAGAGAAATGCAAATCAAAACTACAATGAGGTAAGACCTCACACCTGTTAGAATCGGCATCATCAGATAATCTACAAACAACAAATTCTGGGGAGGGTGTGGACAAAAGGAAGCCTCTTCCGCTATTGGTGGGAATGTAAATTGATACAGTCACTAAAGAGAACAGTATGGAGGTTCCTTTAAAAAACTAAAAAGAGAATTACCATAGGATCCAGCAATCCCACTTCTGGGCATATACCCAGAGAAAACCATAAATCACAGAGACACATTCACCACAATGTTCATTGCAGCACTATTTACAATAGCCAGGTAATGGAAGCAACCTAAATGCCCACAGACAGACGAATGGATAAAGATGTGGTAAATATATAAAATGGAATATTACTCAGCCATAAAAAGGAATGAAACTGGTTCATTTGTAGAGAAGTTGATGGAACTAGAGACTGTCATACAGAGTGAAGTCAGAAAGAGAAAAACAAATATTGTATATTAATGCCTATATGTGGAACCTAGAAATATGCTACAGATGAACTGGTTTGCAGGGCAGAAATAGAGACACAGAGGTAGAGAACAAACGTATGGACACAAAGTGGGGGAAGCCATGGGGTGGTGGTGGTGGGATGAGTTGGGATATTGGGATTGACCTGTATACATGTCTATGCATAAAATAGATAACTAATAATAACCTAATGTATAAAAAAAATAAATAAAATTAAATTTCAAAAATTTTAAAAATAAAATGTAAAAATAAAACAGAAAAAATGTTCTTCCATTCACATTGATGTATTTATAAGAATGAATTATTTCCATGCTTATATCCATAAATACATAAAAGAGGAATAATATCTAACTTGAACCAAAAAAGAAAAAAAATCTGAACCTAACAGTTATACAGAGGAAAACACTACCAAGGCACTTGCTCCAGTGGTAAACAATTCTGAAATTGGTCAGAAGTGGGGAATCATCTCCCATAGAGCCAGCAGCCCCGCCCGCCCACGCAAGGAGCGTCCTTATTGCAAAGCTGGGGGACCGTGCCGAGGCCTCTGTGAGTAAACGTGAGCTGAGCCCCAGGCCAGCTGCTGCTGAACTGTTCCCACCCTTCCCAGTTGAAACACCTGAATATGTACAAGGGCTTGAAAGCCTAGAGGAAGGGCCGTGGAGACACACCAGCGACAGCACGCAGGCCACCTTGGTGCCTGCAGGTCAGCCAGGATGGTCCTGGCCACGGGCGCTCTTCTGGAAACTTTCCATTGCCCTGCCTGAGGTACCCCTCCTGTCCCGGACCCCACTCCTCTTTTTCCTTCCTCACCTCAGCCCGGAGAGATATTCCAGTGGAAGTTATGGGTGACACATCCTCTTCTTTACAGGTGGCAGCCTGGCAACTCCTGCAGAAAGTCCAGCAGAGCCCCACTCACACCGGGCCACCCACAAAGCCGTGGACCCTCACACCCTCCCACCAGCACAGCCCCGAGACTGCTGACGGGGCAGAGAATATGGAGTCAGGCACAGCTGCAGGGGCTATTGCTGCCTGGAGTGTTGTTTATATTGACCTCAACCCAGGCACACCTGGGGAGGGCTTGCCGGCAGGGTCAGGCTGCCCAGGTCAGCTAATCCTCAGCCCTCAGGGAATCACATTGTAGAAAATGGACCTCGCTAAGACAGAATATTCGCCAAGGAGAAAAAGGACACAATGCCATTTGCAGCACCGTAGATGAGTCTAGAGGTAATCACGTGACTTGGAGTAAGTCAGAAAGTGAAAGACACATATCATATCATATCACTTATAGGTGTTACCTATAAATTGATACCAGGGCAGATATTTCCACGGAGAAGGGCAATCACAGATTCATTAAACAAACTTATGGTTCACCAAAGGAAAGGTGTGAGGATTGAATTCATTACGATATTGGGGTTAACAGACATATACAAACACAGTAGACGTATATAATCACCAAAGACGTACGGAGTACCAAGAGAAGACTACTCAACATTCTGTCATAACGTACATGGGAAAAGGATCCCAGGAAGAACAGACATATGTATATGTGTAAAAGAACCACCTCTTGCACACCTACAACAAGCTAAACGTTGTTCTCAAACTTGGGTAATAAAAAATAAAAAATTAAATTAGGGCCTCCCTGGTGGCGCAGTGGTTGAGAGTCCGCCTGCCGATGCAGGGGATGCGGGTTCGTGCCCCGGTCTGGGAGGATACCATATGCCGCGGAGCGGCTGGGCCCGTGAGCCATGGCCGCTGGGCCTGCGCGTCCGGAGCCTGTGCTCCACAGCGGGAGAGGCCACAACGGTGATAGGCCCGCATACCGCAAAAAGAAAAAAAAAATTAAATTAAAAACACGAACAAGAAGTAGTGAGACAAACTTGAGGGGCTTTCTCCTGGCACATTCCGTTCTACATTCCAATCTAGAACGCGACTTCCATTGAGGCTCTGCTGCCCTAGTAACCAGTTTTGGTAAGGGAGAACTGCTGCCACCTTGTGGCCGTTTCACACAACAGCAGCTTTAATCCCAGCGCTAATGGTCAGTGGATATTCCAAATCATTACAGGCCTGTAAATGACACCTGCCCTGAAAACAAATCCTGGGGTCATATATCGACCAAAAAATTCAAAAGACGTCCATATTTCAAAACGACAGTTTCAAGAGGCATATTTCACGCACATTAGTGTTCTGATTCTTTTGCTTTCTTTCTTTCTTTGTTAAAAAAACGGGAATGGAAAAAGGTAACCCTCAGAAGGGGCGAAAACGTTCACAAACGAATCAATGGACAAAGGTTTAATCTCCAATATATATATACAGCTCATGCAGCTTAATATTAATAAAACAAACAACCCAATACAAAAATGGGTAGAAGATCTAAAGAGACGTTTCTTCAAAGAAGACACAGAGATGGCCAAGACGCACATGAAAAGCTGCTCAACATCACTAATTATTAGAGAAATGCAAATCAAAACTACAATGAGGTAAGACCTCACACCTGTTAGAATCGGCATCATCAGATAATCTACAAACAACAAATTCTGGGGAGGGTGTGGACAAAAGGAACCCTCTTCCGCTATTGGTGGGAATGTAAATTGATACAGTCACTATGGAGAACAGTATGGAGGTTCCTTTAAAAAACTAAAAAGAGAATTACCATAGGATCCAGCAATCCCACTTCTGGGCATATACCCAGAGAAAACCATAAATCACAGAGACACATTCACCACAATGTTCATTGCAGCACTATTTACAATAGCCAGGTAATGGAAGCAACCTAAATGCCCACAGACAGACGAATGGATAAAGATGTGGTACATATATAAAATGGAATATTACTCAGCCATAAAAAGGAATGAAACTGAGTCATTTGTAGAGAAGTTGATGGATCTAGAGACTGTCATACAGAGTGAAGTAAGTCAGAAAGAGAAAAACAAATATTGTATATTAATGCCTATATGTGGAACCTAGAAAAATGCTACAGATGAACTGGTTTGCAGGGCAGAAATAGAGACACAGAGGTAGAGAACAAACGTATGGACACAAAGTGGGGGAAGCCATGGGGTGGTGGTGGTGGGATGAGTTGGGACATTTGGATTGACCTGTATACATGTCTATGCATAAAATAGATAACTAATAATAACCTACTGTATAAAAAAAAATAAAATTAAATTTCAAAAATTTTAAAAATAAAATGTAAAAATAAAACAGAAAAAATGTTCTTCCATTCACACTGATGTATTTATAAGAATGAATTATTTCCATGCTTATATCCTTAAATACATAAAAGAGGAATAAAATCTAACTTGAACAAAAAAGAAAAAAAAAACTGAACCTAACAGTTTTACAGAGGAAAACACGACCAAGGCAGTTGCTCCACTGGTAAACAATTCTGAAATTGGTCAGAGGTGGGGAATCATCTCCCATAGAGCCAGCAGCCCCGCCCGCCCACGCAAGGAGCGTCCTTATTGCAAAGCTGGGGGACCGTGCCGAGGCCTCTGTGAGTAAACGTGAGCTGAGCCCCAGGCCAGCTACTGCTGAACTGTTCCCACCCTTCCCAGGTGAAACACCTGAATATGTACAAGGGCTTGAAAGCCTAGAGAAAGGGCCGTGGAGCCACACCAGCGACAGCACGCACTCCACCTTGGTGCCTGCAGGTCAGCCAGGATGGTCCTGGCCACGGGCGCTCTTCTGGAAGCTTTCCATTGCCCTGCCTGAGATACCCCTCCTGTCCCGGCCCCCACTCCTTTTTTTCCTTCCTCACCTCAGCCCGGAGAGATACTCCAGTGGAAGTTATGGGTGACACATCCTCTTCTTTACAGGTGGCAGCCTGGCAACTCCTGCAGAAAGTCCAGCAGAGCCCCACTCACACCGGGCCACCCACAAAGCCGTGGACCCTCACACCCTCCCACCAGCACAGCCCCGAGACTGCTGACGGGGCAGAGAATATGGAGTCAGGCACAGCTGCAGGGGCTATTGCTGCCTGGAGTGCTGTTTATATTGACCTCAACCCAGGCACACCTGGGGAGGGCTTGCCGGCACGGTCAGGCTGCCCAGGTCAGCTAATCCTCAGCCCTCAGGGAATCACATTGCAGAAAATGGACCTCGCTAAGACAGAGTATTCGCCAAGGAAAAAAAGCACACAATGCCATTTGCAGCACCGTAGATGAGTCTCGAGGTAATCACGTGACTTGGAGTAAGTCAGAAAGTGAAAGACACATATCATATCATATCACTTATAGGTGTGACCTATAAATTGATACCAGGGCAGATATTTCCACGGAGAAGGGCAATCACAGATTCATTAAACAAACTTATGGTTCACCAAAGGAAAGGTGTGAGGATTGAATTCATTATGATATTGTGGTTAACAGACATATACAAACACAGTAGACGTATATAATCACCAAAGACCTACGGAGTACCAAGAGAAGACTACTCAACATTCTGTCATAACGAACATGGGAAAAGGATCCCGGGAAGAACAGACATATGTATATGTGTAAAAGAACCACCTCTTGCACACCTACAACAAGCTAAACGTTGTACTCAAGCTTGCTGTAATAAAAAATAAAAAATTAAATTAAAAACACGAACAAGAATTAGTGAGAAAAACTTGAGGGGCTTTCTCCTGGTACATTCCGATCTACATTCCAATCTAGAACGCGACTTCCATTGAGGCTCTGCTGCCCTAGTAACCAGATTTGGTAAGGGAGAACTGCTGCCACCTTGTGGCCGTTTCACACAACAGCAGCTTTAATCCCAGCGCTAATGGTCAGTGGATATTCCTAATCATTACAGGCCTGTAAATGACACCTGCCCTGAAAACAAATCCTGGGGTCATATATCGACCAAAAAATTCAAAAGACGTCCATATTTCAAAACGACAGTTTCAAGAGGCATATTTCACGCACATTAGTGTTCTGCTTCTTTTGATTTATTTCTTTCTTTGTTAAAAAAATGGGAATGGAAAAGGGCAACCCTCAGAATGGGGGAAAACTTTCACAAACGAATCAATGGACAAAGGTTTAATCTCCAATATATATAAACAGCTCATGCAGCTTAATATTAATAAAACAAACAACCCAATACAAAAATCGGCAGAAGATCTAAATAGACGTTTCTTCAAAGAAGACACAGAGATGGCCAAGACGCACATGAAAAGCTGCTCAACATCACTAATTATTAGAGAAATGCAAATCAAAACTACAATGACGTAAGACCTCACACCTGTTAGAATCGGCATCATCAGATAATCTACAAACAACAAATTCTGGGGAGGGTGTGGACAAAAGGAACCCTCTTCCGCTATTGGTGGGAATGTAAATTGATACAGTCACTATGAAGAACAGTATGGATGTTCCTTTAAAAAACTAAAAACAGAATTACAATAGGATCCAGCAATCCCACTTCTGGGCATATACCCAGAGAAAACCATAAATCACAAAGACACATTCACCACAATGTTCATTGCAGCACTATTTACAATAGCCAGGTAATGGAAGCAACCTAAATGCCCACAGACAGACGAATGGATAAAGATGTGGTACATATATAAAATGGAATATTACTCAGCCATAAAAAGGAATGAAACTGGGTCATTTGTAGAGAAGTTGATGGATGTAGAGACTGTCATACAGAGTGAAGTAAGTCAGAAAGAGAAAAACAAATATTGTATATTAATGCCTATATGTGGAACCTAGAAAAATGCTACAGATGAACTGGTTTGCAGGGCAGAAATAGAGACACAGAGGTAGAGAACAAACGTATGGACACAAAGTGGGGGAAGCCATGGGGTGGTGGTGGTGGGATGAGTTGGGAGATTGGGATTGACCTTTATACATGTCTATGCATAAAATAGATAAATAATAATAACCTACTGTATAAAAAAATAAATAAAATTAAATTTCAAAAATTTTAAAAATAAAATGTAAAAATAAAACAGAAAAAATGAACTTCCATTCACACTGATGTATTTATAAGAATGAATTATTTCCATGCTTATATCCATAAATACATAAAAGAGGAATAAAATCTAACTTGAACCAAAAAAGAAAAAAAAACTGAACCTAACAGTTATACAGAGGAAAACACTACCAAGGCACTTGCTCCAGTGGTAAACAATTCTGAAATTGGTCAGAGGTGGGGAATCATCTCCCATAGAGCCAGCAGCCCCGCCCGCCCACGCAAGGAGCGTCCTTATTGCAAAGCTGGGGGACCGTGCCGAGGCCTCTGTGAGTAAACGTGAGCTGAGCCCCAGGCCAGCTGCTGCTGAACTGTTCCCACCCTTCCCAGGTGAAACACCTGAATATGTACAAGGGCTTGAAAGCCTAGAGGAAGGGCCGTGGAGACACACCAGCGACAGCACGCAGGCCACCTTGGTGCCTGCAGGTCAGCCAGGATGGTCCTGGCCACGGGCGCTCTTCTGGAAACTTTCCATTGCCCTGCCTGAGGTACCCCTCCTGTCCCGGACCCCACTCCTCTTTTTCCTTCCTCACCTCAGCCCGGAGAGATATTCCAGTGGAAGTTATGGGTGACACATCCTCTTCTTTACAGGTGGCAGCCTGGCAACTCCTGCAGAAAGTCCAGCAGAGCCCCACTCACACCGGGCCACCCACAAAGCCGTGGACCCTCACACCCTCCCACCAGCACAGCCCCGAGACTGCTGACGGGGCAGAGAATATGGAGTCAGGCACAGCTGCAGGAGCTATTGCTGCCTGGAGTGCTGTTTATATTGACCTCAACCCAGGCACACCTGGGGAGGGCTTGCCGGCAGGGTCAGGCTGCCCAGGTCAGCTAATCCTCAGCCCTCAGGGAATCACATTGCAGAAAATGGACCTCGCTAAGACAGAATATTAGCCAAGGAAAAAAAGCACACAATGCCATTTGCAGCACCGTAGATGAGTCTAGAGGTAATCACGTGACTTGGAGTAAGTCAGAAAGTGAAAGACACATATCATATCATATCACTTATAGGTGTGACCTATAAATTGATACCAGGGCAGATATTTCCACGGAGAAGGGCAATCAAAGATTCATTAAACAAACTTATGGTTCACCAAAGGAAAGGTGTGAGGATTGAATTCATTATGATATTGGGGTTAACAGACATATACAAACACAGTAGACGTATATAATCACCAAAGACCTACGGAGTACCAAGAGAAGAGTACTCAACATTCTGTCATAACGAACATGGGAAAAGGATCCCAGGAAGAACAGACATATGTATATGTGTAAAAGAACCACCTCTTGCACACCTACAACAAGCTAAACGTTGTACTCAAACTTGCTGTAATAAAAAATAAAAAATTAAATTAAAAACACGAACAAAAATTAGTGAGAAAAACTTGAGGGGCTTTCTCCTGGTACATTCCGTTCTACATTCCAATCTAGAATGCGACTTCCATTGAGGCTCTGTTGCCTTAGTAACCAGATTTGGTATGGGAGAACTGCTCCCACCTTGTGGCCGTTTCACACAACAGCAGCTTTAATCCCAGCGCTAATGGTCAGTGGATATTCCAAATCATTACAGGCCTGTAAATGACACCTGCCCAGAAAACAAATCCTGGGGTCATATATCGACCAAAAAATTCAAAAGACGTCCATATTTCAAAACGACAGTTTCAAGAGGCATATTTCACGCACATTAGTGTTCTGTTTCTTTTGATTTCTTTCTTTCTTTGTTAAAAAAACGGGAATGGAAAAAGGCAACCCTCAGAATGGGCGAAAACTTTCACAAACGAATCAATGGACAAAGGTTTAATCTCCAATATATATAAACAGCTCATGCAGCTTAATATTAATAAAACAAACAACCCAATACAAAAATGGGCAGAAGATCTAAATAGACGTTTCTTCAAAGAAGACACAGAGATGGCCAAGACGCACATGAAAAGCTGCTCAACATCACTAATTATTAGAGAAATGCAAATCAAAACTACAATGAGGTAAGACCTCACACCTGTTAGAATCGGCATCATCAGATAATCTACAAACAACAAATTCTGGGGAGGGTGTGGACAAAAGGAACCCTCTTCCGCTATTGGTGGGAATGTAAATTGATACAGTCACTATGGAGAACAGTATGGAGGTTCCTTTAAAAAACTAAAAAGAGAATTACCATAGGATCCAGCAATCCCACTTCTGGGCAGATACCGAGAGAAAACCATAAATCACAGAGACACATTCACCACAATGTTCATTGCAGCATTATTTACAATAGCCAGGTAATGGAAGCAACCTAAATGGCCACAGACAGACGAATGGATAAAGATGTGGTACATATATAAAATGGAATATTACTCAGCCATAAAAAGGAATGAAACTGAGTCATTTGTAGAGAAGTTGATGGATCTAGAGACTGTCATACAGAGTGAAGTAAGTCAGAAAGAGAAAAACAAATATTGTATATTAATGCCTATAAGTGGAACCTAGAAAAATGCTACAGATGAACTGGTTTGCAGGGCAGAAATAGAGACACAGAGGTAGAGAACAAACGTATGGACACAAAGTGGGGGAAGCCATGGGGTGGTGGTGGTGGGATGAGTTGGGAGATTGGGATTGACCTGTATACATGTCTATGCATAAAATAGATAACTAATAATAACCTAGTGTATAAAAAAATAAATAAAATTAAATTTCAAAATTTTTAAAAATAAAATGTAAAAATAAAACAGAAAAAAAGTTCTTCCATTCACACTGTTGTATTTATAAGAATGAATTATTTCCATGCTTATATCTATAAATACATAAAAGAGGAATAAAATCTAACTTGAACCAAAAAAGAAAAAAAAAACAGAACCTAACAGTTATACAGAGGAAAACACTACCAAGGCACTTGCTCCAGTGGTAAACAATTCTGAAATTGGTCAGAGGTGGGGAATCATCTCCCATACAGCCAGCAGCCCCGCCCGCCCACGCAAGGAGCGTCCTTATTGCAAAGCTGGGGGACCGTGCCGAGGCCTCTGTGAGTAAACGTGAGCTGAGCCCCAGGCCAGCTGCTGCTGAACTGTTCCCACCCTTCCCAGGTGAAACACCTGAATATGTACAAGGGCTTGAAAGCCTAGAGGAAGGGCCGTGGAGCCACACCAGCGACAGCACGCAGGCCACCTTGGTGCCTGCAGGTCAGCCAGGATGGTTCTGGCCAGATGCGCTCTTCTGGAAGCTTTCCATTGCCCTGCCTGAGATACCCCTCCTGTCCCGGCCCCCACTCCTTTTTTTCCTTCCTCACCTCAGCCCGGAGAGATATTCCAGTGGAAGTTATGGGTGACACATCCTCTTCTTTACAGGTGGCAGCCTGGCAACTCCTGCAGAAAGTCCAGCAGAGCCCCACTCACACCGGGCCACCCACAAAGCCGTGGACACTCACACCCTCCCACCAGCACAGCCCCGAGACTGCTGACGGGGCAGAGAATATGGAGTCAGGCACAGCGGCAGGGGCTATTGCTGCCTGGAGTGCTGTTTATATTGACCTCAACCCAGGCACACCTGGGGAGGGCTTGCCGGCAGGGTCAGGCTGCCCAGGTCAGCTAATCCTCAGCCCTCAGGGAATCACATTGCAGAAAATGGACCTCGCTAAGACAGAATATTCGCCAAGGAAAAGAAGCAAACAATGCCATTTGCAGCACCGTAGATGAGTCTAGAGGTAATCACGTGACTTGGAGTAAGTAAGAAAGTGAAAGACACATATCATATCATATCACTTATAGGTGTTACCTATAAATTGATACCAGGGCAGATATTTCCACGGAGAAGGGCAATCACAGATTCATTAAACAAACTTATGGTTCACCAAAGGAAAGGTGTGAGGATTGAATTCATTACGATATTGGGGTTAACAGACATATACAAACACAGTAGACATATATAATCACCAAAGACCTACGGAGTACTAAGAGAAGACTACTCAACATTCTGTCATAACGTACATGGGAAAAGGATCCCAGGAAGAACAGACATATGTATATGTGTAAAAGAACCACCTCTTGCACACCTACAACAAGCTAAACGTTGTACTCAAACTTGCTGTAATAAAAAATAAAAAATTAAATTAAAAACACGAACAAGAAGTAGCGAGACAAACTTGAGGGGCTTTCTCCTGGCACATTCCGTTCTAAATTCCAATCTAGAACGTGACTTCCATTGAGGCTCAGCTGCCCAATAACCAGATTTGGTAAGGGAGAACTGCTGCCACCTTGTGGCCGTTTCACACAACAGCAGCTTTAATCCCAGCGCTAATGGTCAGTGGATATTCCAAATCATTACAGGCCTGTAAATGACACCTGCCCTGAAAACAAATCCTGGGGTCATATATTGACCAAAAAATTCAAAAGACGTCCATATTTCAAAACGACAGTTTCAAGAGGCATATTTCACGCACATTAGTGTTCTGCTTCTTTTGATTTATTTCTTTTTTTGTTAAAAAAATGGGAATGGAAAAGGGCAACCCTCAGAATGGGGGAAAACTTTCACAAACGAATCAATGGACAAAGGTTTAATCTCCAATATATATAAACAGCTCATGCAGCTTAATATTAATAAAACAAACAACCCAATACAAAAATCGGCAGAAGATCTAAATAAACGTTTCTTCAAAGAAGACACAGAGATGGCCAAGACGCACATGAAAAGCTGCTCAACATCACTAATTATTAGAGAAATGCAAATCAAAACTACAATGAGGTAAGACCTCACACCTGTTAGAATCGGCATCATCAGATAATCTACAAACAACAAATTCTGGGGAGGGTGTGGACAAAAGGAACCCTCTTCCGCTATTGGTGGGAATGTAAATTGATACAGTCACTATGGAGAACAGTATGGAGGTTCCTTTAAAAAACTAAAAACAGAATTACAATAGGATCCAGCAATCCCACTTCTGGGCATATACCCAGAGAAAACCATAAATCACAAAGACACATTCACCACAATGTTCATTGCAGCACTATTTACAATAGCCAGGTAATGGAAGCAACCTAAATGCCCACAGACAGACGAATGGATAAAGATGTGGTACATATATAAAATGGAATATTACTCAGCCATAAAAAGGAATGAAACTGGGTCATTTGTAGAGAAGTTGAGGGATGTAGAGACTGTCATACAGAGTGAAGTAAGTCAGAAAGAGAAAAACAAATATTGTATATTAATGCCTATATGTGGAACCTAGAAAAATGCTACAGATGAACTGGTTTGCAGGGCAGAAATAGAGACACAGAGGTAGAGAACAAACGTATGGACACAAAGTGGGGGAAGCCATGGGGTGGTGGTGGTGGGATGAGTTGGGAGATTGGGATTGACCTGTATACATGTCTATGCATAAAATAGATAAATAATAATAACCTACTGTATAAAAAAAATAAATAAAATTAAATTTCAAAAATTTTAAAAATAAAATGTAAAAATAAAACAGAAAAAATGTACTTCCATTCACACTGATGTATTTATAAGAATGAATTATTTCCATGCTTATATCCATAAATACATAAAAGAGGAATAAAATCTAACTTGAACCAAAAAAGAAAAAAAAAACTGAACCTAACAGTTATACAGAGGAAAACACTACCAAGGCACTTGCTCCAGTGGTAAACAATTCTGAAATTGGTCCGAGGTTGGGAATCATCTCCCATACAGCCAGCAGCCCCGCCCGCCCACGCAATGAGCGTCCTTATTGCAAAGTTGGGGGACCGTGCCGAGGCCTCTGTGAGTAAACGTGAGCTGAGCCCCAGGCCAGCTGCTGCTGAACTGTTCCCACCCTTCCCAGGTGAAATACCTGAATATGTACAAGGGTTTGAAAGACTAGAGGAAGGGCCGTGGAGCCACACCAGCGAAAGCACGCAGGCCATCGTGGTGCCTGCAGGTCAGCCAGGATGGTCCTGGCCACGGGCGCTCTTCTGGAAGCTTTCCATTGCCCTCCCTGAGATACCCCTCCTGTCCCGGCCCCCACTCCTTTTTTTCCTTACTCACCTCAGCCCGGAGAGATACTCCAGTGGAAGTTATGGGTGACACAACCTCTTCTTTACAGGTGGCAGCCTGGCAACTCCTTCAGAAAGTCCAGCAGAGCCCCACTCACACCGGGGCACCCACAAAGCCGTGGACCCTCACACCCTCCCACCAGCACAGCCCCGAGACTGCTGACGGGGCAGAGAATATGGAGTCAGGCACAGCTGCAGGAGCTATTGCTGCCTGGAGTCCTGTTTATATTGACCTCAACCCAGGCACACCTGGGGAGGGCTTGCCGGCAGGGTCAGGCTGCCCAGGTCAGCTAATCCTCAGCCCTCAGGGAATCACATTGCAGAAAATGGACCTCGCTAAGACAGAATATTAGCCAAGGAAAAAAAGCACACAATGCCATTTGCAGCACCGTAGATGAGTCTAGAGGTAATCACGTGACTTGGAGTAAGTCAGAAAGTGAAAGACACATATCATATCATATCACTTATAGGTGTTACCTATAAATTGATACCAGGGCAGATATTTCCACGGAGAAGGGCAATCAAAGATTCATTAAACAAACTTATGGTTCACCAAAGGAAAGGTGTGAGGATTGAATTCATTATGATATTGGGGTTAACAGACATATACAAACACAGTAGACGTAAATAATCACCAAAGACCTACGGAGTACCAAGAGAAGAGTACTCAACATTCTGTCATAACGAACATGGGAAAAGGATCCCAGGAAGAACAGACATATGTATATGTGTAAAAGAACCACCTCTTGCACACCTACAACAAGCTAAACGTTGTACTCAAACTTGCTGTAATAAAAAATAAAAAATTAAATTAAAAACACGAACAAAAATTAGTGAGAAAAACTTGAGGGGCTTTCTCCTGGTACATTCCGTTCTACATTCCAATCTAGAACGCGACTTCCATTGAGGTTCTGCTGCCTTAGTAACCAGATTTGGTAAGGGAGAACTGCTGCCACCTTGTGGCCGTATCACACAACAGCAGCTTTAATCCCAGCGCTAATGGTCAGTGGATATTCCAAATCATTACAGGCCTGTAAATGACACCTGGCCAGAAAACAAATCCTGGGGTCATATATCGACCAAAAAATTCAAAAGACGTCCATATTTCAAAACGACAGTTTCAAGAGGCATATTTCACGCACATTAGTGTTCTGCTTCTTTTGATTTCTTTCTTTCTTTGTTAAAAAAACGGGAATGGAAAAAGGCAACCCTCAGAATGGGTGAAAACTTTCACAAACGAATCAATGGACAAAGGTTTAATCTCCAATATATATAAACAGCTCATGCAGCTTAATATTAATAAAACAAACAACCCAATACAAAAATGGGCAGAAGATCTAAATAGACGTTTCTTCAAAGAAGACACAGAGATGGCCAAGACGCACATGAAAAGCTGCTCAACATCACTAATTATTAGAGAAATGCAAATCAAAACTACAATGAGGTAAGACCTCACACCTGTTAGAATCGGCATCATCAGATAATCTACAAACAACAAATACTGGGGAGGGTGTGGACAAAAGGAACCCTCTTCCGCTATTGGTGGGAATGTAAATTGATACAGTCACTATGGAGAACAGTATGGAGGTTCCTTTAAAAAACTAAAAAGAGAATTACCATAGGATCCAGCAATCCCACTTCTGGGCAGATACCGAGAGAAAACCATAAATCACAGAGACACATTCACCACAATGTTCATTGCAGCATTATTTACAATAGCCAAGTAATGGAAGCAACCTAAATGGCCACAGACAGACGAATGGATAAAGATGTGGTACATATATAAAATGGAATATTACTCAGCCATAAAAAGGAATGAAACTGAGTCATTTGTAGAGAAGTTGATGGATCTAGAGACTGTCATACAGAGTGAAGTAAGTCAGAAAGAGAAAAACAAATATTGTATATTAATGCCTATATGTGGAACCTAGAAAAATGCTACAGATGAACTGGTTTGCAGGGCAGAAATAGAGACACAGAGGTAGAGAACAAACGTATGGACACAAAGTGGGGGAAGCCATGGGGTGGTGGTGTTGGGATGAGTTGGGAGATTGGGATTGACCTGTATACATGTCTATGCATAAAATAGATAACTAATAATAACCTAGTGTATAAAAAAATAAATAAAATTAAATTTCAAAATTTTTAAAAATAAAATGTAAAAATAAAACAGAAAAAAAGTTCTTCCATTCACACTGTTGTATTTATAAGAATGAATTATTTCCATGCTTATATCTATAAATACATAAAAGAGGAATAAAATCTAACTTGAACCAAAAAAGAAAAAAAAAAACTGAACCTAACAGTTATACAGAGGAAAACACTACCAAGGCACTTGCTCCAGTGGTAAACAATTCTGAAATTGGTCAGAGGTGGGGAATCATCTCCCATAGAGCCAGCAGCCCCGCCCGCCCACGCAAGGAGCGTCCTTATTGCAAAGCTGGGGGACAGTGCCGAGGCCTCTGTGAGTAAACGTGAGCTGAGCCCCAGGCCAGCTGCTGCTGAACTGTTCCCACCCTTCCCAGGTGAAACACCTGAATACGTACAAGGGCTTGAAAGCCTAGAGGAAGGGCCGTGGAGCCACACCAGCGACAGCACGCAGGCCACCTTGGTGCCTGCAGGTCAGCCAGGATGGTTCTGGCCAGGGGCGCTCTTCTGGAAGCTTTCCATTGCCCTGCCTGAGATACCCTTCCTGTCCCGGCCCCCACTCCTTTTTTTCCTTCCTCACCTCAGCCCGGAGAGATATTCCAGTGGAAGTTATGGGTGACACATCCTCTTCTTTACAGGTGGCAGCCTGGCAACTCCTGCAGAAAGTCCAGCAGAGCCCCACTCACACCGGGCCACCCACAAAGCCGTGGACCCTCACACCCTCCCACCAGCACAGCCCCGAGACTGCTGACGGGGCAGAGAATATGGAGTCAGGCACAGCGGCAGGGGCTATTGCTGCCTGGAGTGCTGTTTATATTGACCTCAACCCAGGCACACCTGGGGAGGGCTTGCCGGCAGGGTCAGGCTGCCCAGGTCAGCTAATCCTCAGCCCTCAGGGAATCACATTGCAGAAAATGGACCTTGCTAAGACACAATATTCGCCAAGGAAAAGAAGCACACAATGCCATTTCCAGCACCGTAGATGAGTCTAGAGGTAATCACGTGACTTGGAGTAAGTAAGAAAGTGAAAGCCACATATCATATCATATCACTTATAGGTGTTACCTATAAATTGATACCAGGGCAGATATTTCCACGGAGAAGGGCAATCACAGATTCATTAAACAAACTTATGGTTCACCAAAGGAAAGGTGTGAGGATTGAATTCATTACGATATTGGGGTTAACAGACATATACAAACACAGTAGACATATATAATCACCAAAGACCTACGGAGTACCAAGAGAAGACTACTCAACATTCTGTCATAACGTACATGGGAAAAGGATCCCAGGAAGAACAGACATATGTATATGTGTAAAAGAACCACCTCTTGCACACCTACAACAAGCTAAACGTTGTACTCAAACTTGCTGTAATAAAAAATAAAAAATTAAATTAAAAACACGAACAAGAAGTAGCGAGACAAACTTGAGGGGCTTTCTCCTGGCACATTCCGTTCTAAATTCCAATCTAGAACGTGACTTCCATTGAGGCTCTGCTGCCCAATAAACAGATTTGGTAAGGGAGAACTGCTGCCACCTTGTGGCCGTTTCACAAAACAGCAGCTTTAATCCCAGCGCTAATGGTCAGTGGATATTCCAAATCATTACAGGCCTGTAAATGACACCTGCCCTGAAAACAAATCCTGGGGTCATATATCGACCAAAAAATTCAAAAGACGTCCATATTTCAAAACGACAGTTTCAAGAGGCATATTTCACGCACATTAGTGTTCTGATTCTTTTGCTTTCTTTCTTTCTTTGTTAAAAAAACGGGAATGGAAAAAGGCAACCCTCAGAATGGGCGAAAACTTTCATAAACGAATCAATGGACAAAGGTTTAATCTCCAATATATATAAACAGCTCATGCAGCTTAATATTAATAAAACAAACAACCCAATACAAAAATGGGCTGAAGGTCTAAATAGACGTTTCTTCAAAGAAGACACAGAGATGGCCAAGACGCACATGAAAAGATGCGCAACATCACTAATTATTAGAGAAATGCAAATCAAAACTACAATGAGGTAAGACCTCACACCTGTTAGAATCGGCATCACAGATAATCTACAAACAACAAATTCTTGGGAGGGTGTGGACAAAAGGAACCCTCTTCCGCTATTGGTGGGAATGTAAATTGATACAGTCACTATGGAGAACAGTATGGAGGTTCCTTTAAAAAACTAAAAAGAGAATTACCATAGGATCCAGCAATCCCACTTCTGGGCATATACCCAGAGAAAACCATAAATAACACAGACAGATTCACCACAATGTTCATTGCAGCACTATTTACAATAGCCAGGTAATGGAAGCAACCTAAATGGCCACAGACAGACGAATGGATAAAGATGTGGTACATATATAAAATGGAATATTACTCAGCCATAAAAAGAAATGAAACTGAGTCATTTGTAGAGAAGTTGATGGATCTAGAGACTGTCATACAGAGTGAAGTAAGTCAGAAAGAGAAAAACAAATATTGTATATTAATGCCTATATGTGGAACCTAGAAAAATGGTACAGATGAACTGGTTTGCAGGGCAGAAATAGAGACACAGAGGTAGAGAACAAACGTATGGACACAAAGTGGGGGAAGCCATGGGGTGGTGGTGGTGGGATGAGTTGGGAGATTTGGATTGACCTGTATACATGTCTATGCATAAAATAGATAACTAATAATAACCTACTGTATAAAAAAAATAAATTAAATTAAATTTCAAAAATTTTATAAATAAAATGTAAAAATGAAACAGAAAAAATGTTCTTCCATTCACACTGATGTATTTATAAGAATGAATTATTTCCATGCTTATATCCATAAATACATAAAAGAGGAATAAAATCTAACTTGAACCAAAAAAGAAAAAAAAAACTGAACCTAACAGTTATACAGAGGAAAACACTACCAAGGCACTTGCTCCAGTGGTAAACAATTCTGAAATTGGTCAGAGGTGGGGAATCATCTCCCATAGAGCCAGCAGCCCCGCCCGCCCACGCAAGGAGCGTCCTTATTGCAAAGCTGGGGGACCGTGCCGAGGCCTCTGTGAGGAAACGTGAGCTGAGCCCCAGGCCAGCTGCTGCTGAACTGTTCCCACCCTTCCCAGGTGAAACACCTGAATATGTACAAGGGCTTGAAAGCCTAGAGGAAGGGCCATGGAGCCACACCAGCGACAGCACGCAGGCCACCTTGGTGCCTGCAGGTCAGCCAGGATGGTCCTGGCCACGGGCGCTCTTCTGGAAGCTTTCCATTGCCCTGCCTGAGATACCCATCCTGTCCCGGCCCCCACTCCTTTTTTTCCTTCCTCACCTCAGCCCGGAGAGATATTCCAGTGGAAGTTATGGGTGCCACATCCTCTTCTTTACAGGTGGCAGCCTGGCAACTCCTGCAGAAAGTCCAGCAGAGCCCCACTCACACCGGGCCACCCACAAAGCCGTGGACCCTCACACCCTCCCACCAGCACAGCCCCGAGACTGCTGACGGGGCAGAGAATAAGGAGTCAGGCACAGCTGCAGGGGCTATTGCTGCCTGGAGTGCTGTTTATATTGACCTCAACCCAGGCACACCTGGGGAGGGCTTGCCGGCAGGGTCAGGCTGCCCAGGTCAGCTAATCCTCAGCCCTCAGGGAATCACATTGCAGAAAATGGACCTCGCTAAGACAGAGTATTCGCCAAGGAAAAAAAGCACACAATGCCATTTGCAGCACTGTAGATGAGTCTAGAGGTAATCACGTGACATGGAGTAAGTCAGAAAGTGAAAGACACATATCATATCATATCACTTATAGGTGTGACCTATAAATTGATACCAGGGCAGATATTTCCACGGAGAAGGGCAATCAAAGATTCATTAAACAAACTTATGGTTCACCAAAGGAAAGGTGTGAGGATTGAATTCATTATGATATTGGGGTTAACAGACATATAAAAACACAGTAGACGTATATAATCACCAAAGACCTACGGAGTACCAAGAGAAGAGTACTCAACATTCTGTCATAACGAACATGGGATAAGGATCCCAGGAAGAACAGACATATGTATATGTGTAAAAGAACCACCTCTTGCACACCTACAACAAGCTAAACGTTGTACTCAAACTTGCTGTAATAAAAAATAAAAAATTTAATTAAAAACACGAACAAGAATTAGTGAGAAAAACTTGAGGGGCTTTCTCCTGGTACATTCTGTTCTACATTCCAATGTAGAACGCGACTTCCATTGAGGCTCTGCTGCCCTAGTAACCAGATTTGGTAAGGGAGAACTGCTGCCACCTTGTGGCCGTTTCACACAACAGCAGCTTTAATCCTAGCACTAATGGTCAGTGGATATTCCACATCATTACAGGCCTGTAAATGACACCTGCCCAGAAAACAAATCCTGGGGTCATATATCGACCAAAAAATTCAAAAGACGTCCATATTTCAAAACGACAGTTTCAAGAGGCATATTTCACGCACATTAGTGTTCTGCTTCTTTTGATTTCTTTCTTTCTTTGTTAAAAAAACGGGAATGGAAAAGGGCAACACTCAGAATGGGGGAAAACTTTCACAAACGAATCAATGGACAAAGGTTTAATCTCCAATATATATAAACAGCTCATGCAGCTTAATATTAATAAAACAAACAACCCAATACAAAAATGGGCAGAAGATCTAAATAGACGTTTCTTCAAAGAAGACACAGAGATTGCCAAGACGCAAATGAAAAGCTGCTCAACATCACTAATTATTAGAGAAATGCAAATCAAAACTACAATGAGGTAAGACCTCACACCTGTTAGAATCGGCATCATCAGATAATCTACAAACAACAAATTCTGGGGAGGGTGTGGACAAAAGGAACCCTCTTCCGCTATTGGTGGGAATGTAAATTGATACAGTCACTATGGAGAACAGTATGGAGGTTCCTTTAAAAAACTAAAAAGAGAATTACCATAGGATACAGCAATCCCACTTCTGGGCATATACCCAGAGAAAACCATAAATCACAGAGACACATTCACCACAATGTTCATTGCAGCACTATTTACATTAGCCAGGTAATGGGAGCAACCTAAATGCCCACAGACAGACGAATGGATAAAGATGTGGTACATATATAAAATGGAATATTACTCAGCCATAAAAAGGAATGAAACTGAGTCATTTGTAGAGAAGTTGATGGATCTAGAGACTGTCATACAGAGTGAAGTAAGTCAGAAAGAGAAAAACAAATATTGTATATTAATGCCTATATGTGGAACCTAGAAAAATGCTACAGATGAACTGGTTTGCAGGGCAGAAATAGAGACACAGAGGTAGAGAACAAACGTATGGACACAAAGTGGGGGAAGCCATGGGGTGGTGGTGGTGGGATGAGTTGGGAGTTTGGGATTGACCTGTATACATGTATATGCATAAAATAGATAACTAATAATAACCTAGTGTATAAAAAAATAAATAAAATTAAATTTCAAAATTTTTAAAAATAAAATGTAAAAATAATACAGAAAAAAAGTTCTTCCATTCACACTGATGTATTTATAAGAATGAATTATTTCCATGCTTATATCCATAAATACATAAAAGAGGAATGAAATCTAACTTGAACCAAAAAAGAAAATAAAACTGAACATAACAGTTATACAGAGGAAAACACTACCAAGGCACTTGCTCCAGTGGTAAACAATTCTGAAATTGGTCAGAGGTGGGGAATCATCTCCCATACAGCCAGCAGCCCCGCCCGCCCACGCAAGGAGCGTCCTTATTGCAAAGCTGGGGGACCGTGCCGAGGCCTCTGTGAGTAAACGTGAGCTGAGCCCCAGGCCAGCTGCTGCTGAACTGTTCCCACCCTTCCCAGGTGAAACACCTGAATATGTTCAAGGGCTTGAAAGCCTAGAGGAAGGGCCGTGGAGCCACACCAGCGACAGCACGCAGACCACCTTGGTGCCTGCAGGTCAGCCAGGATGGTCCTGGCCACGGGCGCTCTTCTGGAAGCTTTCCATTGCCCTGCCTGAGATACCCCTCCTGTCCCGGCCCCCACTCCTTTTTTTCCTTCCTCACCTCAGCCCGGAGAGATATTCCAGTGGAAGTTATGGGTGACACATCCTCTTCTTTACAGGTGGCAGCCTGGCAAATCCTGCAGAAAGTCCAGCAGAGCCCCACTCACACCGGGCCACCCACAAAGCCGTGGACCCTCACACCCTCCCACCAGCACAGCCCCGAGACTGCTGACGGGGCAGAGAATATGGAGTCAGGCACAGCTGCAGGGGCTATTGCTGCCTGGAGTGCTGTTTATATTGACCTCAACACAGGCACACCTGGGGAGGGCTTGCCGGCAGGGTCAGGCTGCCCAGGTCAGCTAATCCTCAGCCCTCAGGGAATCACATTGCAGAAAATGAACCTCGCTAAGACAGAATATTCGCCAAGGAAAAGAAGCACACAATGCCATTTGCAGCACCGTAGATGAGTCTAGAGGTAATCACGTGACTTGGAGTAAGTCAGAAAGTGAAAGACACATATCATATCATATCACTTATAGGTGTTACCTATAAATTGATACCAGGGCAGATATTTCCACGGATAAGGGCAATCACAGATTCATTAAACAAACTTATGGTTCACCAAAGGAAAGGTGTGAGGATTGAATTCATTACGATATTGGGGTTAACAGACATATACAAACACAGTAGACATATATAATCACCAAAGTCCTACGGAGTACCAAGAGAAGACTACTCAACATTCTGTCATAACGTACATGGGAAAAGGATCCCAGGAAGAACAGACATATGTATATGTGTAAAAGAACCACCTCTTGCACAACTACAACAAGCTAAATGTTGTACTCAAACTTGCTGTAATAAAAATAAAAAATTAAATTAAAAACACGAACAAGAATTAGTGAGAAAAACTTGAGGGGCTTTCTCCTGGCACATTCCGTTCTACATTCCAATCTAGAACGCGACTTCCATTGAGGCTCTGCTGCCCTAGTAACCAGATTTGGTAAGGGAGAACTGCTGCCACCTTGTGGCCGTTTCACACAACAGCAGATTTAATCCCAGCGCTAATGGTCAGTGGATATTCCAAATCATTACAGGCCTGTAAATGACACCTGCCCTGAAAACAAATCCTGGGGTCATATATCGACCAAAAAATTCAAAAGACGTCCATATTTCAAAACGACAGTTTCAAGAGGCATATTTCACGCACATTAGTGTTCTGCTTCTTTTGCTTTCTTTCTTTCTTTGTTAAAAAAACGGGAATGGAAAAAGGTAACCCTCAGAAGGGCGAAAACTTTCACAAACGAATCAATGGACAAAGGTTTAATCTCCAATATATATATACGGCTCATGCAGCTTAATATTAATACAACAAACAACCCAATACAAAAATGGGCAGAAGATCTAAATAGACGTTTCTTCAAAGAAGACACAGAGATGGCCAAGACGCACATGAAAAGCTGCTCAACATCACTAATTATTAGAGAAATGCAAATCAAAACTACAATGAGGTAAGACCTCACACCTGTTAGAATAGGCATCATCAGATAATCTACAAACAACAAATTCTGGGGAGGGTGTGGACAAAAGGAACCCTCTTCCGCTATTGGTGGGAAAGTAAATTGATACAGTCACTGTGGAGAACAGTATGGAGGTTCCTTTAAAAAACTAAAAAGAGAATTACCATAGGATCCAGCAATCCCACTTCTGGGCATATACCCAGAGAAAACCATAAATCACAGAGACACATTCACCACAATGTTCATTGCAGCACTATTTACAATAGCCAGGTAATGGAAGCAACCTAAATGCCCACAGACAGACGAATGGATAAAGATGTGGTACATATATAAAATGGAATATTACTCAGCCATAAAAAGGAATGAAACTGAGTCATTTGTAGAGAAGTTGATGGATCTAGAGACTGTCATACAGAGTGAAGTAAGTCAGAAAGAGAAAAACAAATATTGTATATTAATGCCTATATGTGGAACCTAGAAAAATGCTACAGATGAACTGGTTTGCAGGGCAGAAATAGAGACACAGAGGTAGAGAACAAACGTATGGACACAAAGTGGGGAAAGCCATGGGGTGGTGGTGGTGGGATGAGTTGGGAGATTGGGATTGACCTGTATACATGTCTATGCATAAAATAGATAACTAATAATAACCTACTGTATAAAAAAATAAAAATTAAATTTCAAAATTTTTAAAAATAAAATGTAAAAATAAAACAGAAAAAATGTTCTTCCATTCACACTGATGTATTTATAAGAATGAATTATTTCCATGCTTATATCCATAAATACATAAAAGAGGAATAAAATCTAACTTGAACCAAAAAAGAAAAAAAATCTGTACCTAACTGTTATACAGAGGAAAACAATACCAAGGCACTTTCTCCAGTGGTAAACAATTCTGAAATTGGTCAGAGGTGGGGAATCATCTCCCCTAGAGACAGCAGCCCCGCCCACCCACGCCAGGAGCGTCCTTATTGCAAAGCTGGGGGACCGTGCCGAGGCCTCTGTGAGTAAACGTGAGCTGAGCCCCAGGCCAGCTGCTGCTGAACTGTTCCCACCCTTCCCAGGTGAAACACCTGAATATGTACAAGGGCTTGAAAGCCTAGAGGAAGGGCCGTGGAGCCACACCAGTGACAGCACGCAGGCCACCTTGGTGCCTGCAGGTCAGCCAGGATGGTCCTGGCCACGGGCGCTCTTCTGGAAGCTTTCCATTGCCCTGCCTGAGATACCCCTCCTGTCCCGGCCACCACTCCTTTTTTTCCTTCCTCACCTCAGCCCGGAGAGATATTCCAGTGGAAGTTATGGGTGACACATCCTCTTCTTTACAGGTGGCAGCCTAGAAAATCCTGCAGAAAGTCCAGCAGAGCCCCACTCACACCGGGCCACCCACAAAGCCGTGGACCCTCACACCCTCCCACCAGCACAGCCCCGAGACTGCTGACGGGGCAGAGAATATGGAGTCAGGCACAGCTGCAGGTGCTATTGCTGCCTGGAGTGCTGTTTATATTGACCTCAACCCAGGCACACCTGGGGAGGGCTTGCCGGCAGGGTCAGGCTGCCCAGGTCAGCTAATCCTCAGCCCTCAGGGAATCACATTGCAGAAAATGGACCTCGCTAAGACAGAATATTCGCCAAGGAAAAGAAGCACACAATGCCATTTGCAGCACCGTAGATGAGTCTAGAGGTAATCACGTGTCTTGGAGTAAGTCAGAAAGTGAAAGACACATATCATATCATATCACTTATAGGTGTTACTTATAAATTGATACCAGGGCAGATATTTCCACGGAGAAGGGCAATCAAAGATTCATTAAACAAACTTATGGTTCACCAAAGGAAAGGTGTGAGGATTGAATTCATTATGATATTGGGGTTAACAGACATATACAAACACAGTAGACGTATATAATCACCAAAGACCTACGGCGTACCAAGAGAAGACTACTCAACATTTTGTCATAACGAACATGGGAAAAGGATCCCAGGAAGAACAGACATATGTATATGTGTAAAAGAACCACCTCTTGCACACCTACAACAAGCTAAACGTTGTACTCAAACTTGCTGTAATAAAAAATAAAAATTAAATTAAAAACACGAACAAGAATTAGTGAGAAAAACTTGAGGGGATTCCTCCTGGTACATTCCGTTCTACATTCCAAACTAGAACGTGACTTCCATTGAGGCTCTGCTGCCCTAGTAACCAGATTTCGTAAGGGAGAACTGCTGCCACCTTGTGGCCGTTTCACACAACAGCAGCTTTAATCCCAGCGCTAATGGTCAGTGGATATTCCAAATCATTACAGGCCTGTAAATGACACCTGTCCCGAAAACAAATTCTGGGGTCATATATCGACCAAAAAATTCAAAAGACGTCCATATTTCAAAACGACAGTTTCAAGAGGCATATTTCACGCACATTAGTGTTCTGCTTCTTTTGATTTCTTTCTTTCTTTGTTAAAAAAACGGGAATGGAAAAAGGCCACCCTCAGAATGGGCGAAAACGTTCACAAACGAATCAATGGACAAAGGTTTAATCTCCAATATATATAAACAGCTCATGCAGCTTAATATTAATACAACAAACAACCCAATACAAAGATGGGCAGAAGATCTAAATAGACGTTTCTTCAAAGAAGACACAGAGATGGCCAAGACGCACATGAAAAGCTGCTCAACATCACTAATTATTAGAGAAATGCAAATCAAAACTACAATGAGGTAAGACCTCACACCTGTTAGAATCGGCATCATCAGATAATCTACAAACAACAAATTCTGGGGAGGGTGTGGACAAAAGGAACCCCCTTCCGCTATTGGTGGGAATGTAAATGGATACAGTCACTATAGAGAACAGTATGGAGGTTCCTTTAAAAAACTAAAAAGAGAATTACCATAGGATCCAGCAATCCCACTTCTGGGCATATACCCAGAGAAAACCATAAATCACAGAGACACATTCACCACAATGTTCATTGCAGCACTATTTACAATAGCCAGGTAATGGAAGCAACCTAAATGCCCACAGACAGATGAATGGATAAAGATGTGGTACATATATAAAATGGAATATTACTCAGCCATAAAAAGGAATGAAACTGGGTCATTTGTAGAGAAGTTGATGGATCTAGAGACTGTCATACAGAGTGAAGTAAGTCAGAAAGAGAAAAACAAATATTGTATATTAATGCCTATCTGTGGAACCTAGAAAAATGCTACAGATGAACTGGTTTGCAGGGCAGAAATAGAGACACAGAGGTAGAGAACAAACGTATCGACACAAAGTGGGGGAAGCCATGGGGTGGTGGTGGTGGGATGAGTTGGGAGATTGGGATTGACCTGTATACATGTCTATGCATAAAATAGATAACTAATAATAACCTAGTGTATAAAAAAATAAATAAAATTAAATTTCAAAATTTTTAAAAATAAAATGTAAAAATAAAACAGAAAAAATGTTCTTCCATTCACACTGATGTATTTATAAGAATGAATTATTTCCATGCTTATATCCATAAATACATAAAAGAGGAATAAAATCTAACTTGAACCAAAAAAGAAAAAAAAAACTGAACCTAACAGTTATACAAAGGAAAACACTACCAAGGCACTTGCTCCAGTGGTAAACAATTCTGAAATTGGTCAGAGGTGGGGAATCATCTCCCCTAGAGCCAGCAGCCCCGCCCACCCACGCAAGGAGCGTCCTTATTGCAAAGGTGGGGGACCGGGCCGAGGCCTCTGTGAGTAAACATGAGCTGGGCCCCAGGCCAGCTGCTGCTGAACTGTTCCCACCCTTCCCAGTTGAAACACCTGAATATGTACAAGGGCTTGAAAGCCTAGAGGAAGGGCCGTGGAGCCACACCAGCGACAGCACGCAGGCCACCTTGGTGCCTGCAGGTCAGCCAGGATGGTCCTGGCCACGGGCGCTCTTCTGGAAGCTTTCCATTGCCCTGCCTGAGATACCCCTCCTGTCCCGGCCCCCACTCCTTTTTTTCCTTCCTCACCTCAGCCCGGAGAGATATTCCAGTGGAAGTTATGGGTGACACATCCTCTTCTTTACAGGTGGCAGCCTGGCAACTCCTGCAGAAAGTCCAGCAGAGCCCCACTCACACCGGGCCACCCACAAAGCCGTGGACCCTCACACCCTCCCACCAGCACAGCCCCGAGACTGCTGACGGGGCAGAGAATATGGAGTCAGGCACAGCTGCAGGTGCTATTGCTGCCTGGAGTGCTGTTTATATTGACCTCAACACAGGCACACCTGGATAGGGCTTGCCGGCAGGGTTAGGCTGCCCAGGTCAGCTAATCCTCAGCCCTCAGGGAATCTCATTGCAGAAAATGGACCTCGCTAAGACAGAATATTCGCCAAGGAAAAGAAGCACACAATGCCATTTGCAGCACCGTAGTTGAGTCTAGAGGTAATCACGTGACTTGGAGTAAGTCAGAAAGTGAAAGACACATATCATATCATATCACTTATAGGTGTTACCTATAAATTGATACCAGGGCAGATATTTCCACGGAGAAGGGCAATCACAGATTCATTAAAAAACTTATGGTTCACCAAAGGAAAGGTGTGAGGATTGAATTCATTACGATATAGGGGTTAACAGACATATACAAACACAGTAGACATATATAATCACCAAAGACCTACAGAGTACCAAGAGAAGACTACTCAACATTCTGTCATAACGTACATGGGAAAAGGATCCCAGGAAGAACAGACATATGTATATGTGTAAAAGAACCACCTCTTGCACACCTACAACAAGCTAAATGTTGTACTCAAACTTGCTGTAATAAAAATTAAAAATTAAATTAAAAACACGAACAAGAATTAGTGCGAAAAACTTGAGGGGCTTTCTCCTGGCACATTCCGTTCTACATTCCAATCTAGAACGCGACTTCCATTGAGGCTCTGCTGCCCTAGTAACCAGATTTGGTAAGGGAGAACTGCTGCCACCTTGTGGCCGTTTCACACAACAGCAGATTTAATCCCAGCGCTAATGGTCAGTGGATATTCCAAATCATTACAGGCCTGTAAATGACACCTGCCCTGAAAACAAATCCTGGGGTCATATATCGACCAAAAAATTCAAAAGACGTCCATATTTCAAAACGACAGTTTCAAGAGGCATATTTCACGCACATTAGTGTTCTGATTCTTTTGCTTTCTTTCTTTCTTTGTTAAAAAAACGGGAATGGAAAAAGGTAACCCTCAGAAGGGGCGAAAACTTTCACAAACGAATCAATGGACAAAGGTTTAATCTCCAATATATATATACGGCTCATGCAGCTTAATATTAATACAACAAACAACCCAATACAAAAATGGGCAGAAGATCTAAATAGACGTTTCTTCAAAGAAGACACAGAGATGGCCAAGACGCACATGAAAAGCTGCTCAACATCACTAATTATTAGAGAAATGCAAATCAAAACTACAATGAGGTAAGACCTCACACCTGTTAGAATCGGCCTCATCAGATAATCCACAAACAACAAATTCTGGGGAGGGTGTGGACAAAAGGAACCCTCTTCCGCTATTGGTGGGAATGTAAATTGATACACTCACTATGGAGAACAGTATGGAGGTTCCTTTAAAAAACTAAAAAGAGAATTACCATAGGATCCAGCAATCCCACTTCTGGGCATATACCCAGAGAAAAGCATAAATCACAGAGACACATTCACCACAATGTTCATTGCAGCACTATTTACAATAGCCAGGTAATGGAAGCAACCTAAATGCCCACAGACAGACGAATGGATAAAGATGTGGTACATATATAAAATGGAATATTACTCAGCCATAAAAAGGAATGAAACTGGGTCATTTGTAGAGAAGTTGATGGATCTAGAGACTGTCATACAGAGTGAAGTAAGTCAGAAAGAGAAAAACAAATATTGTATATTAATGCCTATATGTGGAACCTAGAAAAATGCTACAGATGAACTGGTTTGCAGGGCAGAAATAGAGACACAGAGGTAGAGAACAAACGTATGGACACAAAGTGGGGGAAGCCATGGGGTGGTGGTGGTGGGATGAGTTGGGAGCCTGGGATTGACCTGTATACATGTCTATGCATAAAATAGATAACTAATAATAACCTAGTGTATAAAAAAATAAATAAAATTAAATTTCAAAATTTTTAAAATTAAAATGTAAAAATAATACAGAAAAAAAGTTCTTCCATTCACACTGATGTATTTATAAGAATGAATTATTTCCTTGCTTATATCCATAAATACATAAAAGAGGAATAAAATCTAACTTGAACCAAAAAAGAAAAAAAAATTGAACCTAACAGTTATACAGAGGAAAACACTACCAAGGCACTTGCTCCAGTGGTAAACAATTCTGAAATTGGTCAGAGGTGGGGAATCATCTCCCATAGAGCCAGCAGCCCCGCCCACCCACGCAAGGAGCGTCCTTATTGCAAAGCTGGGGGACCGTGCCGAGGCCTCTGTGAGTAAACGTGAGCTGAGCCCCAGGCCAGCTGCTGCTGAACTGTTCCCACCCTTCCCAGGTGAAACACCTGAATATGTACAAGGGCTTGAAAGCCTAGAGGAAGGGCCGTGGAGCCACACCAGCGACAGCACGCACGCCACCTTGGTGCCTCAGGTCAGCCAGGATGGTCCTGGCACGGGCGCTCTTCTGGAAGCTTTCCATTGCCCTGCCTGAGATACCCCTCCTGTCCCGGCCCCCACTCCTTTTTTTCCTTCCTCACCTCAGCCCGGAGAGATATTCCAGTGGAAGTTATGGGTGACACATCCTCTTCTTTACTGGTGGAGCCTGGCAACTCCTGCAGAAAGTCCAGCAGAGCCCCACTCACACCGGGCCACCCACAAAGCCGTGGACCCTCACACCCTCCCACCAGCACAGCCCCGAGACTGCTGACGGGGCAGAGAATATGGAGTCAGGCACAGCTGCAGGGGCTATTGCTGCCTGGAGTGCTGTTTATATTGAACTCAACCCAGGCACACCTGGGGAGGGCTTGCCGGCAGGGTCAGGCTGCCCAGGTCAGCTAATCCTCAGCCCTCAGGGAATCACATTGCAGAAAATGGACCTCGCTAAGACAGAATATTCGCCAAGGAAAAAAAGCACACAATGCCATTTGCAGCACCGTAGATGAGTCTAGAGGTAATCACGTGACTTGGAGTAAGTCAGAAAGTGAAAGACACATATCATATCATATCACTTATAGGTGTTACCTATAAATTGATACCAGGGCAGATATTTCCACAGAGAAGGGCAATCACAGATTCATTAAACAAACTTATGGTTCACCAAAGGAAAGGTGTGAGGATTGAATTCATTACGATATTGGGGTTAACAGACATATACAAACACAGTAGACATATATAATCACCAAAGACCTACGGAGTACCAAGAGAAGACTACTGAACATTCTGTCATAACGTACATGGGAAAAGGATCCCAGGAAGAACAGACATATGTATATGTGTAAAAGAACCACCTCTTGCACACCTACAACAAGCTAAACGTTGTACTCAAACTTGCTGTAATAAAAAATAAAAAATTAAATTAAAAACACGAACAAGAAGTAGTGAGACAAACTTGAGGGGCTTTCTCCTGGCACATTCCGTTCTACATTCCAATCTAGAACGCGACTTCCATTGAGGCTCTGCTGCCCTAGTAACCAGATTTGGTAAGGGAGAACTGTTGCCACCTTGTGGCCGTTTCACACAACAGCAGCTTTAATCACAGCGCTAATGGTCAGTGGATATTCCAAATCATTACAGGCCTGTAAATGACACCTGCCCTGAAAACAAATCCTGGGGTCATATATCGACCAAAAAATTCAAAAGACGTCCATATTTCAAAACGACAGTTTCAAGAGGCATATTTCACGCACATTAGTGTTCTGATTCTTTTGCTTTCTTTCTTTCTTTGTTAAAAAACGGGAATGGAAAAAGGTAACCCTCAGAAGGGGCGAAAACGTTCACAAACGAATCAATGGACAAAGGATTAATCTCCAATATATATATACAGCTCATGCAGCTTAATATTAATAAAACAAACAACCCAATACAAAAATGGGCAGAAGATCTAAATAGACGTTTCTTCAAAGAAGACACAGAGATGGCCAAGACGCACATGAAAAGCTGCTCAACATCACTAATTATTAGAGAAATGCAAATCAAAACTACAATGAGGTAAGACCTCACACCTGTTAGAATCGGCATCATCAGATAATCTACAAACAACAAATTCTGGGGAGGGTGTGGACAAAAGGAACCCTCTTCCGCTATTGGTGGGAATGTAAATTGATACAGTCACTATGGAGAACAGTATGGAGGTTCCTTTAAAAAACTAAAAAGAGAATTACCATAGGATCCAGCAATCCCACTTCTGGGCAGATACCGAGAGAAAACCATAAATCACAGAGACACATTCACCACAATGTTCATTGCAGCACTATTTACAATAGCCAGGTAATGGAAGCAACCTAAATGGCCACAGACAGACGAATGGATAAAGATGTGGTACATATATAAAATGGAATATTACTCAGCCATAAAAAGGAATGAAACTGAGTCACTTGTAGAGAAGTTGATGGATCTAGAGACTGTCATACAGAGTGAAGTAAGTCAGAAAGAGAAAAACAAATATTGTATATTAATGCCTATAAGTGGAACCTAGAAAAATGCTACAGATGAACTGGTTTGCAGGGCAGAAATAGAGACACAGAGGTAGAGAACAAACGTATCGACACAAAGTGGGGGAAGCCATGGGGTGGTGGTGGTGGGATGAGTTGGGAGATTGGGATTGACCTGTATACATGTATATGCATAAAATAGATAACTAATAATAACCTAGTGTATAAAAAATAAATAAAATTAAATTTCAAAATTTTTAAAAATAAAATGTAAAAATAAAACAGAAAAAAAGTTCTTCCATTCACACGGATGTATTTATAAGAATGAATTATTTCCTTGCTTATATCTATAAATACATAAAAGAGGAATAAAATCTAACTTGAACCAAAAAAGAAAAAAAAAAACTGAACCTAACAGTTATACAGAGGAAAACACTACCAAGGCACTTGCTCCAGTGGTAAACAATTCTGAAAGTGGTCAGAGGTGGGGAATCATCTCCCATACAGCCAGCATCCCCACCCGCCCACGCAAGGACCGTCCTTATTGCAAAGCTGGGGGTCCGTGCCGAGGCCTCTGTGAGTAAACGTGAGCTGAGCCCCAGGCCAGCTGCTGCTGAACTGTTCCCACCCTTCCCAGGTGAAACACCTGAATATGTACAAGGGCTTGAAAGCCTAGAGGAAGGGCCGTGGAGCCACACCAGCGACAGCACGCAGGCCAACTTGGTGCCTGCAGGTCAGCCAGGATGGTCCTGGCCACGGGCGCTCTTCTGGAAGCTTTCCATTGCCCTGCCTGAGATACCTTTCCTGTCCCGGCCCCCACTCCTTTTTTTCCTTCCTCACCTCAGCCCGGAGAGATACTGCAGTGGAAGTTATTGGTGATACATCCTCTTCTTTACAGGTGGCAGCCTGGCAACTCCTGCAGAAAGTCCAGCAGAGCCCCACTCACACCGGGCCACCCACAAAGCCGTGGACCCTCACACCCTCCCACCAGCACAGCCCCGAGACTGCTGACGGGGCAGAGAATATGGAGTCAGGCACAGCTGCAGGGGCTATTGCTGCCTGGACTGCTGTTTATATTGACCTCAACCCAGGCACACCTGGGGAGGGCTTGCCGGCAGGGTCAGGCTGCCCAGGTCAGCTAATCCTCAGCCCTCAGGGAATCACATTGCAGAAAATGGACCTCGCTAAGACAGAATATTCGCCAAGGAAAAGAAGCACACAATGCCATTTGCAGCACCGTAGATGAGTCTAGAGGTAATCACGTGACTTGGAGTAAGTCAGAAAGTGAAAGACACATATCATATCATATCACTTATAGGTGTTACCTATAAATTGATACCAGGGCAGATATTTCCACGGAGAAGGGCAATCACAGATTCATTAAACAAACTTATGGTTCACCAAAGGAAAGTTGTGAGGATTGAATTCATTATGATATTGTGGTTAACAAACATATACAAACACAGTAGACGTATATAATCACCAAAGACCTACGGAGTACCAAGAGAAGACTACTCAACATTCTGTCATAACGAACATGGGAAAAGGATCCCAGGAAGAACAGACATATGTATATGTGTAAAAGAACCACCTCTTGCACACCTACAACAAACTAAACATTGTACTCAAACGTGCTTTAATAAAAAATAAAAAATTAAATTAAAAACACGAACAAGAATTAGTGAGAAAAACTTGAGGGGCTTTCTACTAGTACATTCCGCTCTACATTCCAATCTAGAACGCGACTTCCATTGAGGCTCTGCTGCCCTAGTAACCAGATTTGGTAAGGGAGAACTGCTGCCACCTTGTGGCCGTTTCACACAACAGCAGCTTTAATCCCAGTGCTAATGGTCAGTGGATATTCCAAATCATTACAGGCCTGTAAATGACACCTGCCCTGAAAACAAATCCTGGGGTCATATATCGACCAAAAAATTCAAAAGACGTCCATATTTCAAAACGACAGTTTCAAGAGGCATATTTCACGCACATTAGTGTTCTGCTTCTTTTGATTTCTTTCTTTCTGTGTTAAAAAAACGGGAATGGAAAAAGGCATCCCTCAGAATGGGCGAAAACTTTCACAAACGAATCAATGGACAAAGGTTTAATCTCCAATATATATAAACAGCTCATGCAGGTTAATATTAATAAAACAAACAACCCAATACAAAAATGGGCAGAAGATCTAACTAGACGTTTCTTCTAAGAAGACACAGAGATGGCCAAGACGCACATGAAAAGCTGCTCAACATCACTAATTATTAGAGAAATGCAAATCAAAACTACAATGAGGTAAGACCTCACACCTGTTAGAATCGGCATCATCAGATAATCTACAAACAACAAATTCTGGGGAGGGTGTGGACAAAAGGAACCCTCTTCCGCTATTGGTGGGAATGTAAATTGATACAGTCACTATGGAGAACAGTATGGAGGTTCCTTTAAAAAACTAAAAAGAGAATTACCATAGGATCCAGCAATCCCACTTCTGGGCATATACTCAGAGAAAACCATAAATCACAGAGACACATTCACCACAATGTTCATTGCAGCACTATTTACAATAGCCAGGTAATGGAAGCAACCTAAATGCCCACAGACAGACGAATGGATAAAGATGTGGTACATATATAAAATGGAATATTACTCAGCCATAAAAAGGAATGAAACTGGGTCATTTGTAGAGAAGTTGATGGAACTAGAGACTGTCATACAGAGTGAAGTAAGTCAGAAAGAGAAAAACAAATATTGTATATTAATGCCTATATGTGGAACCTAGAAATATGCTACAGATGAACTGGTTTGCAGGGCAGAAATAGAGACACAGAGGTAGAGAACAAACGTATGGACACAAAGTGGGGGAAGCCATGGGGTGGTGGTGGTGGGATGAGTTGGGAGATTGGGATTGACCTGTATACATGTCTATGCATAAAATAGATAACTAATAATAACCTACTGTATAAAAAAAATAAATAAAATTAAATTTCAAAAATTTTAAAAATAAAATGTAAAAATAAAACAGAAAAAATGTTCTTCCATTCACACTGATGTATTTATAAGAATGAATTATTTCCATGCTTATATCCATAAATACATAAAAGAGGAATAATATCTAACTTGAACCAAAAAAGAAAAAAAAATCTGAACCTAAGAGTTATACAGAGGAAAACACTACCAAGGCACTTGCTCCAGTGGTAAACAATTCTGAAATTGGTCAGAGGTGGGGAATCATCTCCCATAAAGCCAGCAGCCCCGCCCGCCCACGCAAGGAGCGTCCTTATTGCAAAGCTCGGGGACCGTGCCGAGGCCTCTGTGAGTAAACGTGAGCTGAGCCCCAGGCCAGCTGCTGCTGAACTGTTCCCACCCTTCCCAGGTGAAACACCTGAATATGTACAAGGGCTTGAAAGCCTAGAGGAAGGGCCGTGGAGCCACACCAGCGACAGCACGCAGGCCACCTTGGTGCCTGCAGGTCAGCCAGGATGGTCCTGGCCACGGGCGCTCTTCTGGAAGCTTTCCATTGCCCTGCCTGTGGTACCCCTCCTGTCCCGGCCCCCACTCATTTTTTTTCCTTCCTCACCTCAGCCCGGAGAGATATTCCAGTGGAAGTTATGGGTGACACATCCTCTTCTTTACAGGTGGCAGCCTGGCAACTCCTGCAGAAAGTCCAGCAGAGCCCCACTCACACCGGGCCACCCACAAAGCCGTGGACCCTCACACCCTCCCACCAGCACAGCCCCGAGACTGCTGACAAGGCAGAGAATATGGAGTCAGGCACAGCTGCAGGGGCTATTGCTGCCTGGAGTGCTGTTTATATTGACCTCAACCCAGGCACACCTGGGGAGGGCTTGCCGGCAGGGTCAGGCTGCCCAGGTCAGCTAATCCTCAGCCCTCAGGGAATCACATTGCAGAAAATGGACCTTGCTAAGACAGAATATTCGCCAAGGAAATGAAGCACACAATGCCATTTGCAGCACCGTAGATGAGTCTAGAAGTAATCACGTGACTTGGAGTAAGTCAGAAAGTGAAAGACACATATCATATCATATCACTTATAGGTGTTACCTATAAATTGATACCAGGGCAGATATTTCCACGGAGAAGGGCAATCACAGATTCATTAAACAAACTTATGGTTCACCAAAGGAAAGGTGTGAGGATTGAATTCATTATGATATTGGGGTTAACAGACATATACAAACACAGTAGACATATATAATCACCAAAGACCTACGGAGTACCAAGAGAAGACTACTCAACATTCTGTCATAACGAACATGGGAAAAGGATCCCAGGAAGAACAGACATATGTATATGTGTAAAAGAACCACCTCTTGCACACCTACAACAAGCTAAACGTTGTACTCAAACTTGCTGTAATAAAAAATAAAAAATTAAATTAGGGCCTCCCTGGTGGCGCAGTGGTTGAGAGTCCGCCTGCCGATGCAGGGGATGCGGGTTCGTGTCCCGGTCTGGGAGGATCCCATGTGCCGCAGAGCGGCTGGGCCCATGAGCCATGGCCGCTGGGCCTGCGCGTCCGGAGCCTGTGCTCCGCAGCGGGAGAGGCCACAACGGTGAGAGGCCTGCATACCGCAAAAAGAAAAAAAAAAATTAAATTAAAAACACGAACAAGAAGTAGTGAGACAAACTTGAGGGGCTTTCTCCTGGCACATTCCGTTCTACATTCCAATCTAGAACGCGACTTCCATTGAGGCTCTGCTGCACTAGTAACCAGATTTGGTAAAGGAGAACTGCTGCCACCTTGTGGCCGTTTCACACAACAGCAGCTTTAATCCCAGCGCTAATGGTCAGTGGATATTCCAAATCATTACAGGCCTGTAAATGACACCTGCCCTGAAAACAAATCCTGGGGTCATATATCGACCAAAAAATTCAAAAGACGTCCATATTTCAAAACGACAGTTTCAAGAGGCATATTTCACGCACATTAGTGTTCTGATTCTTTGGCTTTCTTTCTTTCTTTGTTAAAAAAACGGGAATTGAAAAAGGTAACCCTCAGAAGGGGCGAAAACGTTCACAAACGAATCAATGGACAAAGGTTTAATCTCCAATATATATATACAGCTCATGCAGCTTAATTTTAATACAACAAACAACCCAATACAAAAATGGGCAGAAGATCTAAATAGACGTTTCTTCAAAGAAGACACAGAGATGGCCAAGACGCACATGAAAAGCTGCTCAACATCACTAATTATTAGAGAAATGCAAATCAAAACTACAATGAGGTAAGACCTCACACCTGTTAGAATCGGCATCATCAGATAATCTACAAACAACAAATTCTGGGGAGGGTGTGGACAAAAGGAACCCTCTTCCGCTATTGGTGGGAATGTAAATTGATACAGTCACTATGGAGAACAGTATGGAGGTTCCTTTAAAAAACTAAAAAGAGAATTACCATAGGATCCAGCAATCCCACTTCTGGGCAGATACCGAGAGAAAACCATAAATCACAGAGACACATTCACCACAATGTTCATTGCAGCACTATTTACAATAGCCAGGTAATGGAAGCAACCTAAATGCCCACAGACAGACGAATGGATAAAGATGTGGTACATATATAAAATGGAATATAGCCATAAAAATGAATGAAACTGAGTCATTTGTAGAGAAGTTGATGGATCTAGAGACTGTCATACAGAGTGAAGTAAGTCAGAAAGAGAAAAACAAATATTGTATATTAATGCCTATATGTGGAACCTAGAAAAATGGTAGAGATGAACTGGTTTGCAGGGCAGAAATAGAGACACAGAGGTAGAGAACAAACATATGGACACACAGTGTGGGAAGCCATGGGGTGGTGGTGGTGGGAAGAGTTGGGAGATTGGGATTGACCTGTATACATGTCTATGCATAAAATAGATAACTAATAATAACCTAGTGTATAAATAAATAAATAAAATTAAATTTCAAAATTTTTAAAAATAAAATGTAAACATAAAACAGTAAAAAGTTCTTCCATTCACACTGATGTATTTATAAGAATGAATTATTTCCATGCTTATATCTATAAATACATAAAAGAGGAATAATATCTAACTTGAACCAAAAAAGAAAAAAAAAACTGAACCTAACAGTTATACAGAGGAAAACACTACCAAGGCACTTGCTCCAGTGGTAAACAATTCTGAAATTGGTCAGAGGTGGGGAATCATCTCCCATACAGCCAGCAGCCCCACCCGCCCACGCAAGGAGCGTCCTTATTGCAAAGCTGGGAGACCGTGCCTAGGCCTCTGTGAGTAAACGTGAGCTGAGCCCCAGGCCAGCTGCTGCTGAACTGTTCCCACCCTTCCCAGGTGAAACACCTGAATATGTACAAGGGCTTGAAAGCCTAGAGGAAGGGCCGTGGAGCCACACTAGCGAAAGCAAGCAGGGCAACTTGGTGCCTGCAGGTCAGCCAGGATGGTCCTGGCCACGGGCGCTCTTCTGGAAGCTTTCCATTGCCCTGCCTGAGATACCCCTCCTGTCCCGGCCCCCACTCCTTTTTTTCCTTCCTCACCTCAGCCCGGAGAGATACTCCAGTGGAAGTTATGGGTGACACATCCTCTTCTTTACAGGTGGCAGCCTGGCAACTCCTGCAGAAAGTCCAGCAGAGCCCCACTCACACCGGACCACCCACAAAGCCGTGGACCCTCACACCCTCCCACCAGCACAGCCCCGAGACTGCTGACGGGGCAGAGAATATGGAGTCAGGCACAGCTGCAGGGGCTATTGCTGCCTGGAGTGCTGTTTATATTGACCTCAACCCAGGCACACCTGGGGAGGGCTTGCCGGCAGGGTCAGGCTGCCCAGGTCAGCTAATCCTCAGCCCTCAGGGAATCACATTGCAGAAAATGGACCTCGCTAAGACAGAATATTCGCCAAGGAAAAAAAGAACACAATGCCATTTGCAGCACCGTAGATGAGTCAAGAAGTAATCACGTGACTTGGAGTAAGTCAGAAAGTGAAAGACACATATCATATCATATCACTTATAGGTGTTACCTATAAATTGATACCAGGGCAGATATTTCCACGGAGAAGGGCAATCACAGATTCATTAAACAAACTTATGGTTCACCAAAGGAAAGGTGTGAGGATTGAATTCATTATGATATTGGGGTTAACAGACATATACAAACACAGTAGACATATATAATCACCAAAGACCTACGGAGTACCAAGAGAAGACTACTCAACATTCTGTCATAACGAACATGGGAAAAGGATCCCAGGAAGAACAGACATATGTATATGTGTAAAAGAACCACCTCTTGCACACCTACAACAAGCTAAACGTTGTACTCAAACTTGCTGTAATAAAAAATAAAAAATTAAATTAGGGCCTCCCTGGTGGCGCAGTGGTTGAGAGTCCGCCTGCCGATGCAGGGGATGCGGGTTCGTGTCCCGGTCTGGGAGGATCCCATGTGCCGCAGAGCGGCTGGGCCCGTGAGCCATGGCCGCTGGGCCTGCGCGTCCGGAGCCTGTGCTCTGCAGCGGGAGAGGCCACAACGGTGAGAGGCCTGCATACCGCAAAAAGAAAAAAAAAAATTAAATTAAAAACACGAACAAGAAGTAGTGAGACAAACTTGAGGGGCTTTCTCCTGGCACATTCCGTTCTACATTCCAATCTAGAACGCGACTTCCATTGAGGCTCTGCTGCCCTAGTAACCAGATTTGGTAAAGGAGAACTGCTGCCACCTTGTGGCCGTTTCACACAACAGCAGCTTTAATCCCAGCGCTAATGGTCAGTGGATATTCCAAATCATTACAGGCCTGTAAATGACACCTGCCCTGAAAACAAATCCTGGGGTCATATATCGACCAAAAAATTCAAAAGACGTCCATATTTCAAAACGACAGTTTCAAGAGGCATATTTCACGCACATTAGTGTTCTGATTCTTTGGCTTTCTTTCTTTCTTTGTTAAAAAAACGGGAATTGAAAAAGGTAACCCTCAGAAGGGGCGAAAACGTTCACAAACGAATCAATGGACAAAGGTTTAATCTCCAATATATATATACAGCTCATGCAGCTTAATTTTAATACAACAAACAACCCAATACAAAAATGGGCAGAAGATCTAAATAGACGTTTCTTCAAAGAAGACACAGAGATGGCCAAGACGCACATGAAAAGCTGCTCAACATCACTAATTATTAGAGAAATGCAAATCAAAACTACAATGAGGTAAGACCTCACACCTGTTAGAATCGGCATCATCAGATAATCTACAAACAACAAATTCTGGGGAGGGTGTGGACAAAAGGAACCCTCTTCCGCTATTGGTGGGAATGTAAATTGATACAGTCACTATGGAGAACAGTATAGAGGTTCCTTTAAAAAATAAAAAGAGAATTACCATAGGATCCAGCAATCCCACTTCTGGGCAGATACCGAGAGAAAACCATAAATCACAGAGACACATTCACCACAATGTTCATTGCAGCACTATTTACAATAGCCAGGTAATGGAAGCAACCTAAATGCCCACAGACAGACGAATGGATAAAGATGTGGTACATATATAAAATGGAATATAGCCATAAAAAGGAATGAAACTGAGTCATTTGTAGAGAAGTTGATGGATCTAGAGACTGTCATACAGAGTGAAGTAAGTCAGAAAGAGAAAAACAAATATTGTATATTAATGCCTATATGTGGAACCTAGAAAAATGGTAGAGATGAACTGGTTTGCAGGGCAGAAATAGAGACACAGAGGTAGAGAACAAACATATGGACACACAGTGGGGGAAGCCATGGGGTGGTGGTGGTGGGAAGAGTTGGGAGATTGGGATTGAACTGTATACATGTCTATGCATAAAATAGATAACTAATAATAACCTAGTGTATAAATAAATAAATAAAATTAAATTTCAAAATTTTTAAAAATAAAATGTAAACATAAAACAGAAAAAAGTTCTTCCATTCACACTGATGTATTTATAAGAATGAATTATTTCCATGCTTATATCTATAAATACATAAAAGAGGAATAATATCTAACTTGAACCAAAAAAGAAAAAAAAAAACTGAACCTAACAGTTATACAGAGGAAAACACTACCAAGGCACTTGCTCCAGTGGTAAACAATTCTGAAATTGGTCAGAGGTGGGGAATCATCTCCCATACAGCCAGCAGCCCCTCCCGCCCACGCAAGGAGCGTCCTTATTGCAAAGCTGGGAGACCGTGCCTAGGCCTCTGTGAGTAAACGTGAGCTGAGCCCCAGGCCAGCTGCTGCTGAACTGTTCCCACCCTTCCCAGGTGAAACACCTGAATATGTACAAGGGCTTGAAAGCCTAGAGGAAGGGCCGTGGAGCCACACTAGCGAAAGCAAGCAGGGCAACTTGGTGCCTGCAGGTCAGCCAGGATGGTCCTGGCCACGGGTGCTCTTCTGGAAGCTTTCCATTGCCCTGCCTGAGATACCCCTCCTGTCCCGGCCCCCACTCCTTTTTTTCCTTCCTCACCTCAGCCCGGAGAGATACTCCAGTGGAAGTTATGGGTGACACATCCTCTTCTTTACAGGTGGCAGCCTGGCAACTCCTGCAGAAAGTCCAGCAGAGCCCCACTCACACCGGGCCACCCACAAAGCCGTGGACCATCACACCCTCCCACCAGCACAGCCCCGAGACTGCTGACGGGGCAGAGAATATGGAGTCAGGCACAGCTGCAGGGGCTATTGCTGCCTGGGGTGCTGTTTATATTGACCTCAACCCAGGCACACCTGGGGAGGGCTTGCCGGCAGGGTCAGGCTGCCCAGGTCAGCTAATCCTCAGCACTCAGGGAATCACATTGCAGAAAATGGACCTCGCTAAGACAGAATATTCGCCAAGGAAAAAAAGAACACAATGCCATTTGCAGCACCGTAGATGAGTCAAGAAGTAATCACGTGACTTGGAGTAAGTCAGAAAGTGAAAGACACATATCATATCATATCACTTATAGGTGTTACCTATAAATTGATACCAGGGCAGATATTTCCACGGAGAAGGGCAATCACAGATTCATTAAACAAACTTATGGTTCACCAAAGGAAAGGTGTGAGGATTGAATTCATTATGATATTGGGGTTAACAGACATATACAAACACAGTAGACATATATAATCACCAAAGACCTACGGAGTACCAAGAGAAGACTACTCAACATTCTGTCATAACGAACATGGGAAAAGGATCCCAGGAAGAACAGACATATGTATATGTGTAAAAGAACCACCTCTTGCACACCTACAACAAGCTAAACGTTGTACTCAAACTTGCTGTAATAAAAAATAAAAAATTAAATTAGGGCCTCCCTGGTGGCGCAGTGGTTGAGAGTCCGCCTGCCGATGCAGGGGATGCGGGTTCGTGTCCCGGTCTGGGAGGATCCCATGTGCCGCAGAGCGGCTGGGCCCGTGAGCCATGGCCGCTGGGCCTGCGCGTCCGGAGCCTGTGCTCCGCAGCGGGAGAGGCCACAACGGTGAGAGGCCTGCATACCGCAAAAAGAAAAAAAAAATTAAATTAAAAACACGAACAAGAAGTAGTGAGACAAACTTGAGGGGCTTTCTCCTGGCACATTCCGTTCTACATTCCAATCTAGAACGCGACTTCCATTGAGGCTCTGCTGCCCTAGTAACCAGATTTGGTAAAGGAGAACTGCTGCCACCTTGTGGCCGTTTCACACAACAGCAGCTTTAATCCCAGCGCTAATGGTCAGTGGATATTCCAAATCATTACAGGCCTGTAAATGACACCTGCCCTGAAAACAAATCCTGGGGTCATATATCGACCAAAAAATTCAAAAGACGTCCATATTTCAAAACGACAGTTTCAAGAGGCATATTTCACGCACATTAGTGTTCTGATTTTTGGCTTTCTTTCTTTCTTTGTTAAAAAAACGGGAATTGAAAAAGGTAACCCTCAGAAGGGGCGAAAACGTTCACAAACGAATCAATGGACAAAGGTTTAATCTCCAATATATATATACAGCTCATGCAGCTTAATTTTAATACAACAAACAACCCAATACAAAAATGGGCAGAAGATCTAAATAGACGTTTCTTCAAAGAAGACACAGAGATGGCCAAGACGCACATGAAAAGCTGCTCAACATCACTAATTATTAGAGAAATGCAAATCAAAACTACAATGAGGTAAGACCTCACACCTGTTAGAATCGGCATCATCAGATAATCTACAAACAACAAATTCTGGGGAGGGTGTGGACAAAAGGAACCCTCTTCCGCTATTGGTGGGAATGTAAATTGATACAGTCACTATGGAGAACAGTATAGAGGTTCCTTTAAAAAATAAAAAGAGAATTACCATAGGATCCAGCAATCCCACTTCTGGGCAGATACCGAGAGAAAACCATAAATCACAGAGACACATTCACCACAATGTTCATTGCAGCACTATTTACAATAGCCAGGTAATGGAAGCAACCTAAATGCCCACAGACAGACGAATGGATAAAGATGTGGTACATATATAAAATGGAATATAGCCATAAAAAGGAATGAAACTGAGTCATTTGTAGAGAAGTTGATGGATCTAGAGACTGTCATACAGAGTGAAGTAAGTCAGAAAGAGAAAAACAAATATTGTATATTAATGCCTATATGTGGAACCTAGAAAAATGGTAGAGATGAACTGGTTTGCAGGGCAGAAATAGAGACACAGAGGTAGAGAACAAACATATGGACACACAGTGGGGGAAGCCATGGGGTGGTGGTGGTGGGAAGAGTTGGGAGATTGGGATTGACCTGTATAAATGTCTATGCATAAAATAGATAACTAATAATAACCTAGTGTATAAATAAATAAATAAAATTAAATTTCAAAATTTTTAAAAATAAAATGAAAACATAAAACAGAAAAAAGTTCTTCCATTCACACTGATGTATTTATAAGAATGAATTATTTCCATGCTTATATCTATAAATACATAAAAGAGGAATAATATCTAACTTGAACCAAAAAAGAAAAAAAAAACTGAACCTAACAGTTATACAGAGGAAAACACTACCAAGGCACTTGCTCCAGTGGTAAACAATTCTGAAATTGGTCAGAGGTGGGGAATCATCTCCCATACAGCCAGCAGCCCCACCCGCCCACGCAAGGAGCGTCCTTATTGCAAAGCTGGGAGACCGTGCCTAGGCCTCTGTGAGTAAACGTGAGCTGAGCCCCAGGCCAGCTGCTGCTGAACTGTTCCCACCCTTCCCAGGTGAAACACCTGAATATGTACAAGGGCTTGAAAGCCTAGAGGAAGGGCCGTGGAGCCACACTAGCGAAAGCAAGCAGGGCAACTTGGTGCCTGCAGGTCAGCCAGGATGGTCCTGGCCACGGGCGCTCTTCTGGAAGCTTTCCATTGCTCTGCCTGAGATACCCCTCCTGTCCCGGCCCCCACTCCTTTTTTTCCTTCCTCACCTCAGCCCGGAGAGATACTCCAGTGGAAGTTATGGGTGACACATCCTCTTCTTTACTGGTGGCAGCCTGGCAACTCCTGCAGAAAGTCCAGCAGAGCCCCACTCACACCGGGCCACCCACAAAGCCGTGGACCCTCACACCCTCCCACCAGCACAGCCCCGAGACTGCTGACGGGGCAGAGAATATGGAGTCAGGCACAGCTGCAGGGGCTATTGCTGCCTGGAGTGCTGTTTATATTGACCTCAACCCAGGCACACCTGGGGAGGGCTTGCCGGCAGGGTCAGGCTGCCCAGGTCAGCTAATCCTCAGCCCTCAGGGAATCACATTGCAGAAAATGGACCTCGCTAAGACAGAATATTCGCCAAGGAAAAAAAGAACACAATGCCATTTGCAGCACCGTAGATGAGTCAAGAAGTAATCACGTGACTTGGAGTAAGTCAGAAAGTGAAAGACACATATCATATCATATCACTTATAGGTGTTACCTATAAATTGATACCAGGGCAGATATTTCCACGGAGAAGGGCAATCACAGATTCATTAAACAAACTTATGGTTCACCAAAGGAAAGGTGTGAGGATTGAATTCATTATGATATTGGGGTTAACAGACATATACAAACACAGTAGACATATATAATCACCAAAGACCTACGGAGTACCAAGAGAAGACTACTCAACATTCTGTCATAAAGAACATGGGAAAAGGATCCCAGGAAGAACAGACATATGTATATGTGTAAAAGAACCACCTCTTGCACACCTACAACAAGCTAAACGTTGTACTCAAACTTGCTGTAATAAAAAATAAAAAATTAAATTAGGGCCTCCCTGGTGGCGCAGTGGTTGAGAGTCCGCCTGCCGATGCAGGGGATGCGGGTTCGTGTCCCGGTCTGGGAGGATCCCATGTGCCGCAGAGCGGCTGGGCCCGTGAGCCATGGCCGCTGGGCCTGCGCGTCCGGAGCCTGTGCTCTGCAGCGGGAGAGGCCACAACGGTGAGAGGCCTGCATACCGCAAAAAGAAAAAAAAAATTAAATTAAAAACACGAACAAGAAGTAGTGAGACAAACTTGAGGGGCTTTCTCCTGGCACATACCGTTCTACATTCCAATCTAGAACGCGACTTCCATTGAGGCTCTGCTGCCCTAGTAACCAGATTTGGTAAAGGAGAACTGCTGCCACCTTGTGGCCGTTTCACACAACAGCAGCTTTAATCCCAGCGCTAATGGTCAGTGGATATTCCAAATCATTACAGGCCTGTAAATGACACCTGCCCTGAAAACAAATCCTGGGGTCATATATCGACCAAAAAATTCAAAAGACGTCCATATTTCAAAACGACAGTTTCAAGAGGCATATTTCACGCACATTAGTGTTCTGATTCTTTGGCTTTCTTTCTTTCTTTGTTAAAAAAACGGGAATTGAGAAAGGTAACCCTCAGAAGGGGCGAAAACGTTCACAAACGAATCAATGGACAAAGGTTTAATCTCCAATATATATATACAGCTCATGCAGCTTAATTTTAATACAACAAACAACCCAATACAAAAATGGGCAGAAGATCTAAATAGACGTTTCTTCAAAGAAGACACAGAGATGGCCAAGACGCACATGAAAAGCTGCTCAACATCACTAATTATTAGAGAAATGCAAATCAAAACTACAATGAGGTAAGACCTCACACCTGTTAGAATCGGCATCATCAGATAATCTACAAACAACAAATTCTGGGGAGGGTGTGGACAAAAGGAACCCTCTTCCGCTATTGGTGGGAATGTAAATTGATACAGTCACTATGGAGAACAGTATAGAGGTTCCTTTAAAAAATAAAAAGAGAATTACCATAGGATCCAGCAATCCCACTTCTGGGCAGATACCGAGAGAAAACCATAAATCACAGAGACACATTCACCACAATGTTCATTGCAGCACTATTTACAATAGCCAGGTAATGGAAGCAACCTAAATGCCCACAGACAGACGAATGGATAAAGATGTGGTACATATATAAAATGGAATATAGCCATAAAAAGGAATGAAACTGAGTCATTTGTAGAGAAGTTGATGGATCTAGAGACTGTCATACAGAGTGAAGTAAGTCAGAAAGAGAAAAACAAATATTGTATATTAATGCCTATATGTGGAACCTAGAAAAATGGTAGAGATGAACTGGTTTGCAGGGCAGAAATAGAGACACAGAGGTAGAGAACAAACATATGGACACACAGTGGGGGAAGCCATGGGGTGGTGGTGGTGGGAAGAGTTGGGAGATTGGGATTGACCTGTATACATGTCTATGCATAAAATAGATAACTAATAATAACCTAGTGTATAAATAAATAAATAAAATTAAATTTCAAAATTTTTAAAAATAAAATGTAAACATAAAACAGAAAAAAGTTCTTCCATTCACACTGATGTATTTATAAGAATGAATTATTTCCATGCTTATATCTATAAATACATAAAAGAGAAATAATATCTAACTTGAACCAAAAAAGAAAAAAAAAAACTGAACCTAACAGTTATACAGAGGAAAACACTACCAAGGCACTTGCTCCAGTGGTAAACAATTCTGAAATTGGTCAGAGGTGGGGAATCATCTCCCATACAGCCAGCAGCCCCTCCCGCCCACGCAAGGAGCATCCTTATTGCAAAGCTGGGAGACCGTGCCTAGGCCTCTGTGAGTAAACGTGAGCTGAGCCCCAGGCCAGCTGCTGCTGAACTGTTCCCACCCTTCCCAGGTGAAACACCTGAATATGTACAAGGGCTTGAAAGCCTAGAGGAAGGGCCGTGGAGCCACACTAGCGAAAGCAAGCAGGGCAACTTGGTGCCTGCAGGTCAGCCAGGATGGTCCTGGCCACGGGCGCTCTTCTGGAAGCTTTCCATTGCCCTGCCTGAGATACCCCTCCTGTCCCGGCCCCCACTCCTTTTTTTCCTTCCTCACCTCAGCCCGGAGAGATACTCCAGTGGAAGTTATGGGTGACACATCCTCTTCTTTACAGGTGGCAGCCTGGCAACTCCTGCAGAAAGTCCAGCAGAGCCCCACTCACACCGGGCCACCCACAAAGCCGTGGACCCTCACACCCTCCCACCAGCACAGCCCCGAGACTGCTGACGGGGCAGAGAATATGGAGTCAGGCACAGCTGCAGGGGCTATTGCTGCCTGGAGTGCTGTTTATATTGACCTCAACCCAGGCACACCTGGGGAGGGCTTGCCGGCAGGGTCAGGCTGCCCAGGTCAGCTAATCCTCAGCACTCAGGGAATCACATTGCAGAAAATGGACCTCGCTAAGACAGAATATTCGCCAAGGAAAAAAAGAACACAATGCCATTTGCAGCACCGTAGATGAGTCAAGAAGTAATCACGTGACTTGGAGTAAGTCAGAAAGTGAAAGACACATATCATATCATATCACTTATAGGTGTTACCTATAAATTGATACCAGGGCAGATATTTCCACGGAGAAGGGCAATCACAGATTCATTAAACAAACTTATGGTTCACCAAAGGAAAGGTGTGAGGATTGAATTCATTATGATATTGGGGTTAACAGACATATACAAACACAGTAGACATATATAATCACCAAAGACCTACGGAGTACCAAGAGAAGACTACTCAACATTCTGTCATAACGAACATGGGAAAAGGATCCCAGGAAGAACAGACATATGTATATGTGTAAAAGAACCACCTCTTGCACACCTACAACAAGCTAAACGTTGTACTCAAACTTGCTGTAATAAAAAATAAAAAATTAAATTAGGGCCTCCCTGGTGGCGCAGTGGTTGAGAGTCCGCCTGCCGATGCAGGGGATGCGGGTTCGTGTCCCGGTCTGGGAGGATCCCATGTGCCGCAGAGCGGCTGGGCCCGTGAGCCATGGCCGCTGGGCCTGCGCGTCCGGAGCCTGTGCTCCGCAGCGGGAGAGGCCACAACGGTGAGAGGCCTGCATACCGCAAAAAGAAAAAAAAATTAAATTAAAAACACGAACAAGAAGTAGTGAGACAAACTTGAGGGGCTTTCTCCTGGCACATTCCGTTCTACATTCCAATCTAGAACGCGACTTCCATTGAGGCTCTGCTGCCCTAGTAACCAGATTTGGTAAAGGAGAACTGCTGCCACCTTGTGGCCGTTTCACACAACAGCAGCTTTAATCCCAGCGCTAATGGTCAGTGGATATTCCAAATCATTACAGGCCTGTAAATGACACCTGCCCTGAAAACAAATCCTGGGGTCATATATCGACCAAAAAATTCAAAAGACGTCCATATTTCAAAATGACAGTTTCAAGAGGCATATTTCACGCACATTAGTGTTCTGATTTTTGGCTTTCTTTCTTTCTTTGTTAAAAAAACGGGAATTGAAAAAGGTAACCCTCAGAAGGGGCGAAAACGTTCACAAACGAATCAATGGACAAAGGTTTAATCTCCAATATATATATACAGCTCATGCAGCTTAATTTTAATACAACAAACAACCCAATACAAAAATGGGCAGAAGATCTAAATAGACGTTTCTTCAAAGAAGACACAGAGATGGCCAAGACGCACATGAAAAGCTGCTCAACATCACTAATTATTAGAGAAATGCAAATCAAAACTACAATGAGGTAAGACCTCACACCTGTTAGAATCGGCATCATCAGATAATCTACAAACAACAAATTCTGGGGAGGGTGTGGACAAAAGGAACCCTCTTCCGCTATTGGTGGGAATGTAAATTGATACAGTCACTATGGAGAACAGTATAGAGGTTCCTTTAAAAAACTAAAAAGAGAATTACCATAGGATCCAGCAATCCCACTTCTGGGCAGATACCGAGAGAAAACCATAAATCACAGAGACACATTCACCACAATGTTCATTGCAGCACTATTTACAATAGCCAGGTAATGGAAGCAACCTAAATGCCCACAGACAGACGAATGGATAAAGATGTGGTACATATATAAAATGGAATATAGCCATAAAAAGGAATGAAACTGAGTCATTTGTAGAGAAGTTGATGGATCTAGAGACTGTCATACAGAGTGAAGTAAGTCAGAAAGAGAAAAACAAATATTGTATATTAATGCCTATATGTGGAACCTAGAAAAATGGTAGAGATGAACTGGTTTGCAGGGCAGAAATAGAGACACAGAGGTAGAGAACAAACATATGGACACACAGTGGGGGAAGCCATGGGGTGGTGGTGGTGGGAAGAGTTGGGAGATTGGGATTGACCTGTATACATGTCTATGCATAAAATAGATAACTAATAATAACCTAGTGTATAAATAAATAAATAAAATTAAATTTCAAAATTTTTAAAAATAAAATGTAAACATAAAACAGAAAAAAGTTCTTCCATTCACACTGATGTATTTATAAGAATGAATTATTTCCATGCTTATATCTATAAATACATAAAAGAGAAATAATATCTAACTTGAACCAAAAAAGAAAAAAAAAAACTGAACCTAACAGTTATACAGAGGAAAACACTACCAAGGCACTTGCTCCAGTGGTAAACAATTCTGAAATTGGTCAGAGGTGGGGAATCATCTCCCATACAGCCAGCAGCCCCTCCCGCCCACGCAAGGAGCATCCTTATTGCAAAGCTGGGAGACCGTGCCTAGGCCTCTGTGAGTAAACGTGAGCTGAGCCCCAGGCCAGCTGCTGCTGAACTGTTCCCACCCTTCCCAGGTGAAACACCTGAATATGTACAAGGGCTTGAAAGCCTAGAGGAAGGGCCGTGGAGCCACACTAGCGAAAGCAAGCAGGGCAACTTGGTGCCTGCAGGTCAGCCAGGATGGTCCTGGCCACGGGCGCTCTTCTGGAAGCTTTCCATTGCCCTGCCTGAGATACCCCTCCTGTCCCGGCCCCCACTCCTTTTTTTCCTTCCTCACCTCAGCCCGGAGAGATACTCCAGTGGAAGTTATGGGTGACACATCCTCTTCTTTACAGGTGGCAGCCTGGCAACTCCTGCAGAAAGTCCAGCAGAGCCCCACTCACACCGGGCCACCCACAAAGCCGTGGACCCTCACACCCTCCCACCAGCACAGCCCCGAGACTGCTGACGGGGCAGAGAATATGGAGTCAGGCACAGCTGCAGGGGCTATTGCTGCCTGGAGTGCTGTTTATATTGACCTCAACCCAGGCACACCTGGGGAGGGCTTGCCGGCAGGGTCAGGCTGCCCAGGTCAGCTAATCCTCAGCCCTCAGGGAATCACATTGCAGAAAATGGACCTCGCTAAGACAGAATATTCGCCAAGGAAAAAAAGAACACAATGCCATTTGCAGCACCGTAGATGAGTCAAGAAGTAATCACGTGACTTGGAGTAAGTCAGAAAGTGAAAGACACATATCATATCATATCACTTATAGGTGTTACCTATAAATTGATACCAGGGCAGATATTTCCACGGAGAAGGGCAATCACAGATTCATTAAACAAACTTATGGTTCACCAAAGGAAAGGTGTGAGGATTGAATTCATTATGATATTGGGGTTAACAGACATATACAAACACAGTAGACATATATAATCACCAAAGACCTACGGAGTACCAAGAGAAGACTACTCAACATTCTGTCATAAAGAACATGGGAAAAGGATCCCAGGAAGAACAGACATATGTATATGTGTAAAAGAACCACCTCTTGCACACCTACAACAAGCTAAACGTTGTACTCAAACTTGCTGTAATAAAAAATAAAAAATTAAATTAGGGCCTCCCTGGTGGCGCAGTGGTTGAGAGTCCGCCTGCCGATGCAGGGGATGCGGGTTCCTGTCCCGGTCTGGGAGGATCCCATGTGCCGCAGAGCGGCTGGGCCCGTGAGCCATGGCCGCTGGGCCTGCGCGTCCGGAGCCTGTGCTCCGCAGCGGGAGAGGCCACAACGGTGAGAGGCCTGCATACCGCAAAAAGAAAAAAAAAAAATTAAATTAAAAACACGAACAAGAAGTAGTGAGACAAACTTGAGGGGCTTTCTCCTGGCACATTCCGTTCTACATTCCAATCTAGAACGCGACTTCCATTGAGGCTCTGCTGCCCTAGTAACCAGATTTGGTAAAGGAGAACTGCTGCCACCTTGTGGCCGTTTCACACAACAGCAGCTTTAATCCCAGCGCTAATGGTCAGTGGATATTCCAAATCATTACAGGCCTGTAAATGACACCTGCCCTGAAAACAAATCCTGGGGTCATATATCGACCAAAAAATTCAAAAGACGTCCATATTTCAAAACGACAGTTTCAAGAGGCATATTTCACGCACATTAGTGTTCTGATTCTTTGGCTTTCTTTCTTTCTTTGTTAAAAAAACGGGAATTGAAAAAGGTAACCCTCAGAAGGGGCGAAAACGTTCACAAACGAATCAATGGACAAAGGTTTAATCTCCAATATATATATACAGCTCATGCAGCTTAATTTTAATACAACAAACAACCCAATACAAAAATGGGCAGAAGATCTAAATAGACGTTTCTTCAAAGAAGACACAGAGATGGCCAAGACGCACATGAAAAGCTGCTCAACATCACTAATTATTAGAGAAATGCAAACCAAAACTACAATGAGGTAAGACCTCACACCTGTTAGAATCGGCATCATCAGATAATCTACAAACAACAAATTCTGGGGAGGGTGTGGACAAAAGGAACCCTCTTCCGCTATTGGTGGGAATGTAAATTGATACAGTCACTATGGAGAACAGTATGGAGGTTCCTTTAAAAAACTAAAAAGAGAATTACCATAGGATCCAGCAATCCCACTTCTGGGCAGATACCGAGAGAAAACCATAAATCACAGAGTCACATTCACCACAATGTTCATTGCAGCACTATTTACAATAGCCAGGTAATGGAAGCAACCTAAATGCCCACAGACAGACGAATGGATAAAGATGTGGTACATATATAAAATGGAATATAGCCATAAAAAGGAATGAAACTGAGTCATTTGTAGAGAAGTTGATGGATCTAGAGACTGTCATACAGAGTGAAGTAAGTCAGAAAGAGAAAAACAAATATTGTATATTAATGCCTATATGTGGAACCTAGAAAAATGGTAGAGATGAACTGGTTTGCAGGGCAGAAATAGAGACACAGAGGTAGAGAACAAACATATGGACACACAGTGGGGGAAGCCATGGGGTGGTGGTGGTGGGAAGAGTTGGGAGATTGGGATTGACCTGTATACATGTCTATGCATAAAATAGATAACTAATAATAACCTAGTGTATAAATAAATAAATAAAATTAAATTTCAAAATTTTTAAAAATAAAATGTAAACATAAAACAGAAAAAAGTTCTTCCATTCACACTGATGTATTTATAAGAATGAATTATTTCCATGCTTATATCTATAAATACATAAAAGAGGAATAATATCTAACTTGAACCAAAAAAGAAAAAAAAAAACTGAACCTAACAGTTATACAGAGGAAAACACTACCAAGGCACTTGCTCCAGTGGTAAACAATTCTGAAATTGGTCAGAGGTGGGGAATCATCTCCCATACAGCCAGCAGCCCCACCCGCCCACGCAAGGAGCGTCCTTATTGCAAAGCTGGGAGACCGTGCCTAGGCCTCTGTGAGTAAACGTGAGCTGAGCCCCAGGCCAGCTGCTGCTGAACTGTTCCCACCCTTCCCAGGTGAAACACCTGAATATGTACAAGGGCTTGAAAGCCTAGAGGAAGGGCCGTGGAGCCACACTAGCGAAAGCAAGCAGGGCAACTTGGTGCCTGCAGGTCAGCCAGGATGGTCCTGGCCACGGGCGCTCTTCTGGAAGCTTTCCATTGCTCTGCCTGAGATACCCCTCCTGTCCCGGCCCCCACTCCTTTTTTTCCTTCCTCACCTCAGCCCGGAGAGATACTCCAGTGGAAGTTATGGGTGACACATCCTCTTCTTTACTGGTGGCAGCCTGGCAACTCCTGCAGAAAGTCCAGCAGAGCCCCACTCACACCGGGCCACCCACAAAGCCGTGGACCCTCACACCCTCCCACCAGCACAGCCCCGAGACTGCTGACGGGGCAGAGAATATGGAGTCAGGCACAGCTGCAGGGGCTATTGCTGCCTGGAGTGCTGTTTATATTGACCTCAACCCAGGCACACCTGGGGAGGGCTTGCCGGCAGGGTCAGGCTGCCCAGGTCAGCTAATCCTCAGCCCTCAGGGAATCACATTGCAGAAAATGGACCTCGCTAAGACAGAATATTCGCCAAGGAAAAAAAGAGCACAATGCCATTTGCAGCACCGTAGATGAGTCAAGAAGTAATCACGTGACTTGGAGTAAGTCAGAAAGTGAAAGACACATATCATATCATATCACTTATAGGTGTTACCTATAAATTGATACCAGGGCAGATATTTCCACGGAGAAGGGCAATCACAGATTCATTAAACAAACTTATGGTTCACCAAAGGAAAGGTGTGAGGATTGAATTCATTATGATATTGGGGTTAACAGACATATACAAACACAGTAGACATATATAATCACCAAAGACCTACGGAGTACCAAGAGAAGACTACTCAACATTCTGTCATAACGAACATGGGAAAAGGATCCCAGGAAGAACAGACATATGTATATGTGTAAAAGAACCACCTCTTGCACACCTACAACAAGCTAAACGTTGTACTCAAACTTGCTGTAATAAAAAATAAAAAATTAAATTAGGGCCTCCCTGGTGGCGCAGTGGTTGAGAGTCCGCCTGCCGATGCAGGGGATGCGGGTTCCTGTCCCGGTCTGGGAGGATCCCATGTGCCGCAGAGCGGCTGGGCCCGTGAGCCATGGCCGCTGGGCCTGCGCGTCCGGAGCCTGTGCTCCGCAGCGGGAGAGGCCACAACGGTGAGAGGCCTGCATACCGCAAAAAGAAAAAAAAAATTAAATTAAAAACACGAACAAGAAGTAGTGAGACAAACTTGAGGGGCTTTCTCCTGGCACATTCCGTTCTACATTCCAATCTAGAACGCGACTTCCATTGAGGCTCTGCTGCCCTAGTAACCAGATTTGGTAAAGGAGAACTGCTGCCACCTTGTGGCCGTTTCACACAACAGCAGCTTTAATCCCAGCGCTAATGGTCAGTGGATATTCCAAATCATTACAGGCCTGTAAATGACACCTGCCCTGAAAACAAATCCTGGGGTCATATATCGACCAAAAAATTCAAAAGACGTCCATATTTCAAAACGACAGTTTCAAGAGGCATATTTCACGCACATTAGTGTTCTGATTCTTTGGCTTTCTTTCTTTCTTTGTTAAAAAAACGGGAATTGAAAAAGGTAACCCTCAGAAGGGGCGAAAACGTTCACAAACGAATCAATGGACAAAGGTTTAATCTCCAATATATATATACAGCTCATGCAGCTTAATTTTAATACAACAAACAACCCAATACAAAAATGGGCAGAAGATCTAAATAGACGTTTCTTCAAAGAAGACACAGAGATGGCCAAGACGCACATGAAAAGCTGCTCAACATCACTAATTATTAGAGAAATGCAAATCAAAACTACAATGAGGTAAGACCTCACACCTGTTAGAATCGGCATCATCAGATAATCTACAAACAACAAATTCTGGGGAGGGTGTGGACAAAAGGAACCCTCTTCCGCTATTGGTGGGAATGTAAATTGATACAGTCACTATGGAGAACAGTATAGAGGTTCCTTTAAAAAATAAAAAGAGAATTACCATAGGATCCAGCAATCCCACTTCTGGGCAGATACCGAGAGAAAACCATAAATCACAGAGACACATTCACCACAATGTTCATTGCAGCACTATTTACAATAGCCAGGTAATGGAAGCAACCTAAATGCCCACAGACAGACGAATGGATAAAGATGTGGTACATATATAAAATGGAATATAGCCATAAAAAGGAATGAAACTGAGTCATTTGTAGAGAAGTTGATGGATCTAGAGACTGTCATACAGAGTGAAGTAAGTCAGAAAGAGAAAAACAAATATTGTATATTAATGCCTATATGTGGAACCTAGAAAAATGGTAGAGATGAACTGGTTTGCAGGGCAGAAATAGAGACACAGAGGTAGAGAACAAACATATGGACACACAGTGGGGGAAGCCATGGGGTGGTGGTGGTGGGAAGAGTTGGGAGATTGGGATTGACCTGTATACATGTCTATGCATAAAATAGATAACTAATAATAACCTAGTGTATAAATAAATAAATAAAATTAAATTTCAAAATTTTTAAAAATAAAATGTAAACATAAAACAGAAAAAAGTTCTTCCATTCACACTGATGTATTTATAAGAATGAATTATTTCCATGCTTATATCTATAAATACATAAAAGAGGAATAATATCTAACTTGAACCAAAAAAGAAAAAAAAAACTGAACCTAACAGTTATACAGAGGAAAACACTACCAAGGCACTTGCTCCAGTGGTAAACAATTCTGAAATTGGTCAGAGGTGGGGAATCATCTCCCATACAGCCAGCAGCCCCTCCCGCCCACGCAAGGAGCGTCCTTATTGCAAAGCTGGGAGACCGTGCCTAGGCCTCTGTGAGTAAACGTGAGCTGAGCCCCAGGCCAGCTGCTGCTGAACTGTTCCCACCCTTCCCAGGTGAAACACCTGAATATGTACAAGGGCTTGAAAGCCTAGAGGAAGGGCCGTGGAGCCACACTAGCGAAAGCAAGCAGGGCAACTTGGTGCCTGCAGGTCAGCCAGGATGGTCCTGGCCACGGGCGCTCTTCTGGAAGCTATCCATTGCCCTGCCTGAGATACCCCTCCTGTCCCGGCCCCCACTCCTTTTTTTCCTTCCTCACCTCAGCCCGGAGAGATACTCCAGTGGAAGTTATGGGTGACACATCCTCTTCTTTACAGGTGGCAGCCTGGCAACTCCTGCAGAAAGTCCAGCAGAGCCCCACTCACACCGGGCCACCCACAAAGCCGTGGACCCTCACACCCTCCCACCAGCACAGCCCCGAGACTGCTGACGGGGCAGAGAATATGGAGTCAGGCACAGCTGCAGGGGCTATTGCTGCCTGGAGTGCTGTTTATATTGACCTCAACCCAGGCACACCTGGGGAGGGCTTGCCGGCAGGGTCAGGCTGCCCAGGTCAGCTAATCCTCAGCACTCAGGGAATCACATTGCAGAAAATGGACCTCGCTAAGACAGAATATTCGCCAAGGAAAAAAAGAACACAATGCCATTTGCAGCACCGTAGATGAGTCAAGAAGTAATCACGTGACTTGGAGTAAGTCAGAAAGTGAAAGACACATATCATATCATATCACTTATAGGTGTTACCTATAAATTGATACCAGGGCAGATATTTCCACGGAGAAGGGCAATCACAGATTCATTAAACAAACTTATGGTTCACCAAAGGAAAGGTGTGAGGATTGAATTCATTATGATATTGGGGTTAACAGACATATACAAACACAGTAGACATATATAATCACCAAAGACCTACGGAGTACCAAGAGAAGACTACTCAACATTCTGTCATAACGAACATGGGAAAAGGATCCCAGGAAGAACAGACATATGTATATGTGTAAAAGAACCACCTCTTGCACACCTACAACAAGCTAAACGTTGTACTCAAACTTGCTGTAATAAAAAATAAAAAATTAAATTAGGGCCTCCCTGGTGGCGCAGTGGTTGAGAGTCCGCCTGCCGATGCAGGGGATGCGGGTTCGTGTCCCGGTCTGGGAGGATCCCATGTGCCGCAGAGCGGCTGGGCCCGTGAGCCATGGCCGCTGGGCCTGCGCGTCCGGAGCCTGTGCTCCGCAGCGGGAGAGGCCACAACGGTGAGAGGCCTGCATACCGCAAAAAGAAAAAAAAATTAAATTAAAAACACGAACAAGAAGTAGTGAGACAAACTTGAGGGGCTTTCTCCTGGCACATTCCGTTCTACATTCCAATCTAGAACGCGACTTCCATTGAGGCTCTGCTGCCCTAGTAACCAGATTTGGTAAAGGAGAACTGCTGCCACCTTGTGGCCGTTTCACACAACAGCAGCTTTAATCCCAGCGCTAATGGTCAGTGGATATTCCAAATCATTACAGGCCTGTAAATGACACCTGCCCTGAAAACAAATCCTGGGGTCATATATCGACCAAAAAATTCAAAAGACGTCCATATTTCAAAACGACAGTTTCAAGAGGCATATTTCACGCACATTAGTGTTCTGATTTTTGGCTTTCTTTCTTTCTTTGTTAAAAAAACGGGAATTGAAAAAGGTAACCCTCAGAAGGGGCGAAAACGTTCACAAACGAATCAATGGACAAAGGTTTAATCTCCAATATATATATACAGCTCATGCAGCTTAATTTTAATACAACAAACAACCCAATACAAAAATGGGCAGAAGATCTAAATAGACGTTTCTTCAAAGAAGACACAGAGATGGCCAAGACGCACATGAAAAGCTGCTCAACATCACTAATTATTAGAGAAATGCAAATCAAAACTACAATGAGGTAAGACCTCACACCTGTTAGAATCGGCATCATCAGATAATCTACAAACAACAAATTCTGGGGAGGGTGTGGACAAAAGGAACCCTCTTCCGCTATTGGTGGGAATGTAAATTGATACAGTCACTATGGAGAACAGTATAGAGGTTCCTTTAAAAAATAAAAAGAGAATTACCATAGGATCCAGCAATCCCACTTCTGGGCAGATACCGAGAGAAAACCATAAATCACAGAGACACATTCACCACAATGTTCATTGCAGCACTATTTACAATAGCCAGGTAATGGAAGCAACCTAAATGCCCACAGACAGACGAATGGATAAAGATGTGGTACATATATAAAATGGAATATAGCCATAAAAAGGAATGAAACTGAGTCATTTGTAGAGAAGTTGATGGATCTAGAGACTGTCATACAGAGTGAAGTAAGTCAGAAAGAGAAAAACAAATATTGTATATTAATGCCTATATGTGGAACCTAGAAAAATGGTAGAGATGAACTGGTTTGCAGGGCAGAAATAGAGACACAGAGGTAGAGAACAAACATATGGACACACAGTGGGGGAAGCCATGGGGTGGTGGTGGTGGGAAGAGTTGGGAGATTGGGATTGACCTGTATACATGTCTATGCATAAAATAGATAACTAATAATAACCTAGTGTATAAATAAATAAATAAAATTAAATTTCAAAATTTTTAAAAATAAAATGTAAACATAAAACAGAAAAAAGTTCTTCCATTCACACTGATGTATTTATAAGAATGAATTATTTCCATGCTTATATCTATAAATACATAAAAGAGGAATAATATCTAACTTGAACCAAAAAAGAAAAAAAAAACTGAACCTAACAGTTATACAGAGGAAAACACTACCAAGGCACTTGCTCCAGTGGTAAACAATTCTGAAATTGGTCAGAGGTGGGGAATCATCTCCCATACAGCCAGCAGCCCCTCCCGCCCATGCAAGGAGCGTCCTTATTGCAAAGCTGGGAGACCGTGCCTAGGCCTCTGTGAGTAAACGTGAGCTGAGCCCCAGGCCAGCTGCTGCTGAACTGTTCCCACCCTTCCCAGGTGAAACACCTGAATATGTACAAGGGCTTGAAAGCCTAGAGGAAGGGCCGTGGAGCCACTCTAGCGAAAGCAAGCAGGGCAACTTGGTGCCTGCAGGTCAGCCAGGATGGTCCTGGCCACGGGCGCTCTTCTGGAAGCTTTCCATTGCCCTGCCTGAGATACCCCTCCTGTCCCGGCCCCCACTCCTTTTTTTCCTTCCTCACCTCAGCCCGGAGAGATACTCCAGTGGAAGTTATGGGTGACACATCCTCTTCTTTACAGGTGGCAGCCTGGCAACTCCTGCAGAAAGTCCAGCAGAGCCCCACTCACACCGGGCCACCCACAAAGCCGTGGACCCTCACACCCTCCCACCAGCACAGCCCCGAGACTGCTGACGGGGCAGAGAATATGGAGTCAGGCACAGCTGCAGGGGCTATTGCTGCCTGGAGTGCTGTTTATATTGACCTCAACCCAGGCACACCTGGGGAGGGCTTGCCGGCAGGGTCAGGCTGCCCAGGTCAGCTAATCCTCAGCCCTCAGGGAATCACATTGCAGAAAATGGACCTCGCTAAGACAGAATATTCGCCAAGGAAAAAAAGAACACAATGCCATTTGCAGCACCGTAGATGAGTAAAGAAGTAATCACGTGACTTGGAGTAAGTCAGAAAGTGAAAGACACATATCATATCATATCACTTATAGGTGTTACCTATAAATTGATACCAGGGCAGATATTTCCACGGAGAAGGGCAATCACAGATTCATTAAACAAACTTATGGTTCACCAAAGGAAAGGTGTGAGGATTGAATTCATTATGATATTGGGGTTAACAGACATATACAAACACAGTAGACATATATAATCACCAAAGACCTACGGAGTACCAAGAGAAGACTACTCAACATTCTGTCATAAAGAACATGGGAAAAGGATCCCAGGAAGAACAGACATATGTATATGTGTAAAAGAACCACCTCTTGCACACCTACAACAAGCTAAACGTTGTACTCAAACTTGCTGTAATAAAAAATAAAAAATTAATTTAGGGCCTCCCTGGTGGCGCAGTGGTTGAGAGTCCGCCTGCCGATGCAGGGGATGCGGGTTCGTGTCCCGGTCTGGGAGGATCCCATGTGCCGCAGAGCGGCTGGGCCCGTGAGCCATGGCCGCTGGGCCTGCGCGTCCGGAGCCTGTGCTCTGCAGCGGGAGAGGCCACAACGGTGAGAGGCCTGCATACCGCAAAAAGAAAAAAAAAATTAAATTAAAAACACGAACAAGAAGTAGTGAGACAAACTTGAGGGGCTTTCTCCTGGCACATTCCGTTCTACATTCCAATCTAGAACGCGACTTCCATTGAGGCTCTGCTGCCCTAGTAACCAGATTTGGTAAAGGAGAACTGCTGCCACCTTGTGGCCGTTTCACACAACAGCAGCTTTAATCCCAGCGCTAATGGTCAGTGGATATTCCAAATCATTACAGGCCTGTAAATGACACCTGCCCTGAAAACAAATCCTGGGGTCATATATCGACCAAAAAATTCAAAAGACGTCCATATTTCAAAACGACAGTTTCAAGAGGCATATTTCACGCACATTAGTGTTCTGCTTCTTTTGCTTGCTTTCTTTCTTTGTTAAAAAAACGGGAATTGAAAAAGGTAACCCTCAGAAGGGGCGAAAACGTTCACAAACGAATCAATGGACAAAGGTTTAATCTCCAATATATATATACAGCTCATGCAGCTTAATTTTAATACAACAAACAACCCAATACAAAAATGGGCAGAAGATCTAAATAGACGTTTCTTCAAAGAAGACACAGAGATGGCCAAGACGCACATGAAAAGCTGCTCAACATCACTAATTATTAGAGAAATGCAAATCAAAACTACAATGAGGTAAGACCTCACACCTGTTAGAATCGGCATCATCAGATAATCTACAAACAACAAATTCTGGGGAGGGTGTGGACAAAAGGAACCCTCTTCCGCTATTGGTGGGAATGTAAATTGATACAGTCACTATGGAGAACAGTATAAAGGTTCCTTTATAAAACTAAAAAGAGAATTACCATAGGATCCAGCAATCCCACTTCTGGGCAGATACCGAGAGAAAACCATAAATCACAGAGACACATTCACCACAATGTTCATTGCAGCACTATTTACAATAGCCAGGTAATGGAAGCAACCTAAATGCCCACAGACAGACGAATGGATAAAGATGTGGTACATATATAAAATGGAATATAGCCATAAAAAGGAATGAAACTGAGTCATTTGTAGAGAAGTTGATGGATCTAGAGACTGTCATACAGAGTGAAGTAAGTCAGAAAGAGAAAAACAAATATTGTATATTAATGCCTATATGTGGAACCTAGAAAAATGGTAGAGATGAACTGGTTTGCAGGGCAGAAATAGAGACACAGAGGTAGAGAACAAACATATGGACACACAGTGGGGGAAGCCATGGGGTGGTGGTGGTGGGAAGAGTTGGGAGATTGGGATTGACCTGTATACATGTCTATGCATAAAATAGATAACTAATAATAACCTAGTGTATAAATAAATAAATAAAATTAAATTTCAAAATTTTTAAAAATAAAATGTAAACATAAAACAGAAAAAAGTTCTTCCATTCACACTGATGTATTTATAAGAATGAATTATTTCCATGCTTATATCTATAAATACATAAAAGAGGAATAATATCTAACTTGAACCAAAAAAGAAAAAAAAAAACTGAACCTAACAGTTATACAGAGGAAAACACTACCAAGGCACTTGCTCCAGTGGTAAACAATTCTGAAATTGGTCAGAGGTGGGGAATCATCTCCCATACAGCCAGCAGCCCCTTCCGCCCACGCAAGGAGCGTCCTTATTGCAAAGCTGGGAGACCGTGCCTAGGCCTCTGTGAGTAAACGTGAGCTGAGCCCCAGGCCAGCTGCTGCTGAACTGTTCCCACCCTTCCCAGGTGAAACACCTGAATATGTACAAGGGCTTGAAAGCCTAGAGGAAGGGCCGTGGAGCCACACTAGCGAAAGCAAGCAGGGCAACTTGGTGCCTGCAGGTCAGCCAGGATGGTCCTGGCCACGGGCGCTCTTCTGGAAGCTTTCCATTGCCCTGCCTGAGATACCCCTCCTGTCCCGGCCCCCACTCCTTTTTTTCCTTCCTCACCTCAGCCCGGAGAGATACTCCAGTGGAAGTTATGGGTGACACATCCTCTTCTTTACAGGTGGCAGCCTGGCAACTCCTGCAGAAAGTCCAGCAGAGCCCCACTCACACCGGGCCACCCACAAAGCCGTGGACCCTCACACCCTCCCACCAGCACAGCCCCGAGACTGCTGACGGGGCAGAGAATATGGAGTCAGGCACAGCTGCAGGGGCTATTGCTGCCTGGAGTGCTGTTTATATTGACCTCAACCCAGGCACACCTGGGGAGGGCTTGCCGGCAGGGTCAGGCTGCCCAGGTCAGCTAATCCTCAGCACTCAGGGAATCACATTGCAGAAAATGGACCTCGCTAAGACAGAATATTCGCCAAGGAAAAAAAGAACACAATGCCATTTGCAGCACCGTAGATGAGTCAAGAAGTAATCACGTGACTTGGAGTAAGTCAGAAAGTGAAAGACACATATCATATCATATCACTTATAGGTGTTACCTATAAATTGATACCAGGGCAGATATTTCCACGGAGAAGGGCAATCACAGATTCATTAAACAAACTTATGGTTCACCAAAGGAAAGGTGTGAGGATTGAATTCATTATGATATTGGGGTTAACAGACATATACAAACACAGTAGACATATATAATCACCAAAGACCTACGGAGTACCAAGAGAAGACTACTCAACATTCTGTCATAACGAACATGGGAAAAGGATCCCAGGAAGAACAGACATATGTATATGTGTAAAAGAACCACCTCTTGCACACCTACAACAAGCTAAACGTTGTACTCAAACTTGCTGTAATAAAAAATAAAAAATTAAATTAGGGCCTCCCTGGTGGCGCAGTGGTTGAGAGTCCGCCTGCCGATGCAGGGGATGCGGGTTCGTGTCCCGGTCTGGGAGGATCCCATGTGCCGCAGAGCGGCTGGGCCCGTGAGCCATGGCCGCTGGGCCTGCGCGTCCGGAGCCTGTGCTCCGCAGCGGGAGAGGCCACAACGGTGAGAGGCCTGCATACCGCAAAAAGAAAAAAAAAATTAAATTAAAAACACGAACAAGAAGTAGTGAGACAAACTTGAGGGGCTTTCTCCTGGCACATTCCGTTCTACATTCCAATCTAGAACGCGACTTCCATTGAGGCTCTGCTGCCCTAGTAACCAGATTTGGTAAAGGAGAACTGCTGCCACCTTGTGGCCGTTTCACACAACAGCAGCTTTAATCCCAGCGCTAATGGTCAGTGGATATTCCAAATCATTACAGGCCTGTAAATGACACCTGCCCTGAAAACAAATCCTGGGGTCATATATCGACCAAAAAATTCAAAAGACGTCCATATTTCAAAACGACAGTTTCAAGAGGCATATTTCACGCACATTAGTGTTCTGATTTTTGGCTTTCTTTCTTTCTTTGTTAAAAAAACGGGAATTGAAAAAGGTAACCCTCAGAAGGGGCGAAAACGTTCACAAACGAATCAATGGACAAAGGTTTAATCTCCAATATATATATACAGCTCATGCAGCTTAATTTTAATACAACAAACAACCCAATACAAAAATGGGCAGAAGATCTAAATAGACGTTTCTTCAAAGAAGACACAGAGATGGCCAAGACGCACATGAAAAGCTGCTCAACATCACTAATTATTAGAGAAATGCAAATCAAAACTACAATGAGGTAAGACCTCACACCTGTTAGAATCGGCATCATCAGATAATCTACAAACAACAAATTCTGGGGAGGGTGTGGACAAAAGGAACCCTCTTCCGCTATTGGTGGGAATGTAAATTGATACAGTCACTATGGAGAACAGTATAGAGGTTCCTTTAAAAAACTAAAAAGAGAATTACCATAGGATCCAGCAATCCCACTTCTGGGCAGATACCGAGAGAAAACCATAAATCACAGAGACACATTCACCACAATGTTCATTGCAGCACTATTTACAATAGCCAGGTAATGGAAGCAACCTAAATGCCCACAGACAGACGAATGGATAAAGATGTGGTACATATATAAAATGGAATATAGCCATAAAAAGGAATGAAACTGAGTCATTTGTAGAGAAGTTGATGGATCTAGAGACTGTCATACAGAGTGAAGTAAGTCAGAAAGAGAAAAACAAATATTGTATATTAATGCCTATATGTGGAACCTAGAAAAATGGTAGAGATGAACTGGTTTGCAGGGCAGAAATAGAGACACAGAGGTAGAGAACAAACATATGGACACACAGTGGGGGAAGCCATGGGGTGGTGGTGGTGGGAAGAGTTGGGAGATTGGGATTGACCTGTATACATGTCTATGCATAAAATAGATAACTAATAATAACCTAGTGTATAAATAAATAAATAAAATTAAATTTCAAAATTTTTAAAAATAAAATGTATACATAAAACAGAAAAAAGTTCTTCCATTCACACTGATGTATTTATAAGAATGAATTATTTCCATGCTTATATCTATAAATACATAAAAGAGGAATAATATCTAACTTGAACAAAAAAAGAAAAAAAAAAACTGAACCTAACAGTTATACAGAGGAAAACACTACCAAGGCACTTGCTCCAGTGGTAAACAATTCTGAAATTGGTCAGAGGTGGGGAATCATCTCCCATACAGCCAGCAGCCCCTCCCGCCCACGCAAGGAGCGTCCTTATTGCAAAGCTGGGAGACCGTGCCTAGGCCTCTGTGAGTAAACGTGAGCTGAGCCCCAGGCCAGCTGCTGCTGAACTGTTCCCACCCTTCCCAGGTGAAACACCTGAATATGTACAAGGGCTTGAAAGCCTAGAGGAAGGGCCGTGGAGCCACACTAGCGAAAGCAAGCAGGGCAACTTGGTGCCTGCAGGTCAGCCAGGATGGTCCTGGCCACGGGCGCTCTTCTGGAAGCTTTCCATTGCCCTGCCTGAGATACCCCTCCTGTCCCGGCCCCCACTCCTTTTTTTCCTTCCTCACCTCAGCCCGGAGAGATACTCCAGTGGAAGTTATGGGTGACACATCCTCTTCTTTACAGGTGGCAGCCTGGCAACTCCTGCAGAAAGTCCAGCAGAGCCCCACTCACACCGGGCCACCCACAAAGCCGTGGACCCTCACACCCTCCCACCAGCACAGCCCCGAGACTGCTGACGGGGCAGAGAATATGGAGTCAGGCACAGCTGCAGGGGCTATTGCTGCCTGGAGTGCTGTTTATATTGACCTCAACCCAGGCACACCTGGGGAGGGCTTGCCGGCAGGGTCAGGCTGCCCAGGTCAGCTAATCCTCAGCCCTCAGGGAATCACATTGCAGAAAATGGACCTCGCTAAGACAGAATATTCGCCAAGGAAAAAAAGAACACAATGCCATTTGCAGCACCGTAGATGAGTCAAGAAGTAATCACGTGACTTGGAGTAAGTCAGAAAGTGAAAGACACATATCATATCATATCACTTATAGGTGTTACCTATAAATTGATACCAGGGCAGATATTTCCACGGAGAAGGGCAATCACAGATTCATTAAACAAACTTATGGTTCACCAAAGGAAAGGTGTGAGGATTGAATTCATTATGATATTGGGGTTAACAGACATATACAAACACAGTAGACATATATAATCACCAAAGACCTACGGAGTACCAAGAGAAGACTACTCAACATTCTGTCATAACGAACATGGGAAAAGGATCCCAGGAAGAACAGACATATGTATATGTGTAAAAGAACCACCTCTTGCACACCTACAACAAGCTAAACGTTGTACTCAAACTTGCTGTAATAAAAAATAAAAAATTAAATTAGGGCCTCCCTGGTGGCGCAGTGGTTGAGAGTCCGCCTGCCGATGCAGGGGATGCGGGTTCGTGTCCCGGTCTGGGAGGATCCCATGTGCCGCAGAGCGGCTGGGCCCGTGAGCCATGGCCGCTGGGCCTGCGCGTCCGGAGCCTGTGCTCCGCAGCGGGAGAGGCCACAACGGTGAGAGGCCTGCATACCGCAAAAAGAAAAAAAAAAATTAAATTAAAAACACGAACAAGAAGTAGTGAGACAAACTTGAGGGGCTTTCTCCTGGCACATTCCGTTCTACATTCCAATCTAGAACGCGACTTCCATTGAGGCTCTGCTGCCCTAGTAACCAGATTTGGTAAAGGAGAACTGCTGCCACCTTGTGGCCGTTTCACACAACAGCAGCTTTAATCCCAGCGCTAATGGTCAGTGGATATTCCAAATCATTACAGGCCTGTAAATGACACCTGCCCTGAAAACAAATCCTGGGGTCATATATCGACCAAAAAATTCAAAAGACGTCCATATTTCAAAACGACAGTTTCAAGAGGCATATTTCACGCACATTAGTGTTCTGATTCTTTGGCTTTCTTTCTTTCTTTGTTAAAAAAACGGGAATTGAAAAAGGTAACCCTCAGAAGGGGCGAAAACGTTCACAAACGAATCAATGGACAAAGGTTTAATCTCCAATATATATATACAGCTCATGCAGCTTAATTTTAATACAACAAACAACCCAATACAAAAATGGGCAGAAGATCTAAATAGACGTTTCTTCAAAGAAGACACAGAGATGGCCAAGACGCACATGAAAAGCTGCTCAACATCACTAATTATTAGAGAAATGCAAATCAAAACTACAATGAGGTAAGACCTCACACCTGTTAGAATCGGCATCATCAGATAATCTACAAACAACAAATTCTGGGGAGGGTGTGGACAAAAGGAACCCTCTTCCGCTATTGGTGGGAATGTAAATTGATACAGTCACTATGGAGAACAGTATGGAGGTTCCTTTAAAAAACTAAAAAGAGAATTACCATAGGATCCAGCAATCCCACTTCTGGGCAGATACCGAGAGAAAACCATAAATCACAGAGACACATTCACCACAATGTTCATTGCAGCACTATTTACAATAGCCAGGTAATGGAAGCAACCTAAATGCCCACAGACAGACGAATGGATAAAGATGTGGTACATATATAAAATGGAATATAGCCATAAAAAGGAATGAAACTGAGTCATTTGTAGAGAAGTTGATGGATCTAGAGACTGTCATACAGAGTGAAGTAAGTCAGAAAGAGAAAAACAAATATTGTATATTAATGCCTATATGTGGAACCTAGAAAAATGGTAGAGATGAACTGGTTTGCAGGGCAGAAATAGAGACACAGAGGTAGAGAACAAACATATGGACACACAGTGGGGGAAGCCATGGGGTGGTGGTGGTGGGAAGAGTTGGGAGATTGGGATTGACCTGTATACATGTCTATGCATAAAATAGATAACTAATAATAACCTAGTGTATAAATAAATAAATAAAATTAAATTTCAAAATTTTTAAAAATAAAATGTAAACATAAAACAGAAAAAAGTTCTTCCATTCACACTGATGTATTTATAAGAATGAATTATTTCCATGCTTATATCTATAAATACATAAAAGAGGAATAATATCTAACTTGAACCAAAAAAGAAAAAAAAAAACTGAACCTAACAGTTATACAGAGGAAAACACTACCAAGGCACTTGCTCCAGTGGTAAACAATTCTGAAATTGGTCAGAGGTGGGGAATCATCTCCCATACAGCCAGCAGCCCCACCCGCCCACGCAAGGAGCGTCCTTATTGCAAAGCTGGGAGACCGTGCCTAGGCCTCTGTGAGTAAACGTGAGCTTAGCCCCAGGCCAGCTGCTGCTGAACTGTTCCCACCCTTCCCAGGTGAAACACCTGAATATGTACAAGGGCTTGAAAGCCTAGAGGAAGGGCCGTGGAGCCACACTAGCGAAAGCAAGCAGGGCAACTTGGTGCCTGCAGGTCAGCCAGGATGGTCCTGGCCACGGGCGCTCTTCTGGAAGCTTTCCATTGCTCTGCCTGAGATACCCCTCCTGTCCCGGCCCCCACTCCTTTTTTTCCTTCCTCACCTCAGCCCGGAGAGATACTCCAGTGGAAGTTATGGGTGACACATCCTCTTCTTTACTGGTGGCAGCCTGGCAACTCCTGCAGAAAGTCCAGCAGAGCCCCACTCACACCGGGCCACCCACAAAGCCGTGGACCCTCACACCCTCCCACCAGCACAGCCCCGAGACTGCTGACGGGGCAGAGAATATGGAGTCAGGCACAGCTGCAGGGGCTATTGCTGCCTGGAGTGCTGTTTATATTGACCTCAACCCAGGCACACCTGGGGAGGGCTTGCCGGCAGGGTCAGGCTGCCCAGGTCAGCTAATCCTCAGCCCTCAGGGAATCACATTGCAGAAAATGGACCTCGCTAAGACAGAATATTCGCCAAGGAAAAAAAGAACACAATGCCATTTGCAGCACCGTAGATGAGTCAAGAAGTAATCACGTGACTTGGAGTAAGTCAGAAAGTGAAAGACACATATCATATCATATCACTTATAGGTGTTACCTATAAATTGATACCAGGGCAGATATTTCCACGGAGAAGGGCAATCACAGATTCATTAAACAAACTTATGGTTCACCAAAGGAAAGGTGTGAGGATTGAATTCATTATGATATTGGGGTTAACAGACATATACAAACACAGTAGACATATATAATCACCAAAGACCTACGGAGTACCAAGAGAAGACTACTCAACATTCTGTCATAACGAACATGGGAAAAGGATCCCAGGAAGAACAGACATATGTATATGTGTAAAAGAACCACCTCTTGCACACCTACAACAAGCTAAACGTTGTACTCAAACTTGCTGTAATAAAAAATAAAAAATTAAATTAGGGCCTCCCTGGTGGCGCAGTGGTTGAGAGTCCGCCTGCCGATGCAGGGGATGCGGGTTCGTGTCCCGGTCTGGGAGGATCCCATGTGCCGCAGAGCGGCTGGGCCCGTGAGCCATGGCCGCTGGGCCTGCGCGTCCGGAGCCTGTGCTCTGCAGCGGGAGAGGCCACAACGGTGAGAGGCCTTCATACCGCAAAAAGAAAAAAAAAATTAAATTAAAAACACGAACAAGAAGTAGTGAGACAAACTTGAGGGGCTTTCTCCTGGCACATTCCGTTCTACATTCCAATCTAGAACGCGACTTCCATTGAGGCTCTGCTGCCCTAGTAACCAGATTTGGTAAAGGAGAACTGCTGCCACCTTGTGGCCGTTTCACACAACAGCAGCTTTAATCCCAGCGCTAATGGTCAGTGGATATTCCAAATCATTACAGGCCTGTAAATGACACCTGCCCTGAAAACAAATCCTGGGGTCATATATCGACCAAAAAATTCAAAAGACGTCCATATTTCAAAACGACAGTTTCAAGAGGCATATTTCACGCACATTAGTGTTCTGATTCTTTGGCTTTCTTTCTTTCTTTGTTAAAAAAACGGGAATTGAAAAAGGTAACCCTCAGAAGGGGCGAAAACGTTCACAAACGAATCAATGGACAAAGGTTTAATCTCCAATATATATATACAGCTCATGCAGCTTAATTTTAATACAACAAACAACCCAATACAAAAATGGGCAGAAGATCTAAATAGACGTTTCTTCAAAGAAGACACAGAGATGGCCAAGACGCACATGAAAAGCTGCTCAACATCACTAATTATTAGAGAAATGCAAATCAAAACTACAATGAGGTAAGACCTCACACCTGTTAGAATCGGCATCATCAGATAATCTACAAACAACAAATTCTGGGGAGGGTGTGGACAAAAGGAACCCTCTTCCGCTATTGGTGGGAATGTAAATTGATACAGTCACTATGGAGAACAGTATAGAGGTTCCTTTAAAAAATAAAAAGAGAATTACCATAGGATCCAGCAATCCCACTTCTGGGCAGATACCGAGAGAAAACCATAAATCACAGAGACACATTCACCACAATGTTCATTGCAGCACTATTTACAATAGCCAGGTAATGGAAGCAACCTAAATGCCCACAGACAGACGAATGGATAAAGATGTGGTACATATATAAAATGGAATATAGCCATAAAAAGGAATGAAACTGAGTCATTTGTAGAGAAGTTGATGGATCTAGAGACTGTCATACAGAGTGAAGTAAGTCAGAAAGAGAAAAACAAATATTGTATATTAATGCCTATATGTGGAACCTAGAAAAATGGTAGAGATGAACTGGTTTGCAGGGCAGAAATAGAGACACAGAGGTAGAGAACAAACATATGGACACACAGTGGGGGAAGCCATGGGGTGGTGGTGGTGGGAAGAGTTGGGAGATTGGGATTGACCTGTATACATGTCTATGCATAAAATAGATAACTAATAATAACCTAGTGTATAAATAAATAAATAAAATTAAATTTCAAAATTTTTAAAAATAAAATGTAAACATAAAACAGAAAAAAGTTCTTCCATTCACACTGATGTATTTATAAGAATGAATTATTTCCATGCTTATATCTATAAATACATAAAAGAGGAATAATATCTAACTTGAACCAAAAAAGAAAAAAAAAACTGAACCTAACAGTTATACAGAGGAAAACACTACCAAGGCACTTGCTCCAGTGGTAAACAATTCTGAAATTGGTCAGAGGTGGGGAATCATCTCCCATACAGCCAGCAGCCCCACCCGCCCACGCAAGGAGCGTCCTTATTGCAAAGCTGGGAGACCGTGCCTAGGCCTCTGTGAGTAAACGTGAGCTGAGCCCCAGGCCAGCTGCTGCTGAACTGTTCCCACCCTTCCCAGGTGAAACACCTGAATATGTACAAGGGCTTGAAAGCCTAGAGGAAGGGCCGTGGAGCCACACTAGCGAAAGCAAGCAGGGCAACTTGGTGCCTGCAGGTCAGCCAGGATGGTCCTGGCCACGGGCGCTCTTCTGGAAGCTTTCCATTGCTCTGCCTGAGATACCCCTCCTGTCCCGGCCCCCACTCCTTTTTTTCCTTCCTCACCTCAGCCCGGAGAGATACTCCAGTGGAAGTTATGGGTGACACATCCTCTTCTTTACTGGTGGCAGCCTGGCAACTCCTGCAGAAAGTCCAGCAGAGCCCCACTCACACCGGGCCACCCACAAAGCCGTGGACCCTCACACCCTCCCACCAGCACAGCCCCGAGACTGCTGACGGGGCAGAGAATATGGAGTCAGGCACAGCTGCAGGGGCTATTGCTGCCTGGAGTGCTGTTTATATTGACCTCAACCCAGGCACACCTGGGGAGGGCTTGCCGGCAGGGTCAGGCTGCCCAGGTCAGCTAATCCTCAGCCCTCAGGGAATCACATTGCAGAAAATGGACCTCGCTAAGACAGAATATTCGCCAAGGAAAAAAAGAACACAATGCCATTTGCAGCACCGTAGATGAGTCAAGAAGTAATCACGTGACTTGGAGTAAGTCAGAAAGTGAAAGACACATATCATATCATATCACTTATAGGTGTTACCTATAAATTGATACCAGGGCAGATATTTCCACGGAGAAGGGCAATCACAGATTCATTAAACAAACTTATGGTTCACCAAAGGAAAGGTGTGAGGATTGAATTCATTATGATATTGGGGTTAACAGACATATACAAACACAGTAGACATATATAATCACCAAAGACCTACGGAGTACCAAGAGAAGACTACTCAACATTCTGTCATAAAGAACATGGGAAAAGGATCCCAGGAAGAACAGACATATGTATATGTGTAAAAGAACCACCTCTTGCACACCTACAACAAGCTAAACGTTGTACTCAAACTTGCTGTAATAAAAAATAAAAAATTAAATTAGGGCCTCCCTGGTGGCGCAGTGGTTGAGAGTCCGCCTGCCGATGCAGGGGATGCGGGTTCGTGTCCCGGTCTGGGAGGATCCCATGTGCCGCAGAGCGGCTGGGCCCGTGAGCCATGGCCGCTGGGCCTGCGCGTCCGGAGCCTGTGCTCTGCAGCGGGAGAGGCCACAACGGTGAGAGGCCTGCATACCGCAAAAAGAAAAAAAAAATTAAATTAAAAACACGAACAAGAAGTAGTGAGACAAACTTGAGGGGCTTTCTCCTGGCACATTCCGTTCTACATTCCAATCTAGAACGCGACTTCCATTGAGGCTCTGCTGCCCTAGTAACCAGATTTGGTAAAGGAGAACTGCTGCCACCTTGTGGCCGTTTCACACAACAGCAGCTTTAATCCCAGCGCTAATGGTCAGTGGATATTCCAAATCATTACAGGCCTGTAAATGACACCTGCCCTGAAAACAAATCCTGGGGTCATATATCGACCAAAAAATTCAAAAGACGTCCATATTTCAAAACGACAGTTTCAAGAGGCATATTTCACGCACATTAGTGTTCTGATTCTTTGGCTTTCTTTCTTTCTTTGTTAAAAAAACGGGAATTGAAAAAGGTAACCCTCAGAAGGGGCGAAAACGTTCACAAACGAATCAATGGACAAAGGTTTAATCTCCAATATATATATACAGCTCATGCAGCTTAATTTTAATACAACAAACAACCCAATACAAAAATGGGCAGAAGATCTAAATAGACGTTTCTTCAAAGAAGACACAGAGATGGCCAAGACGCACATGAAAAGCTGCTCAACATCACTAATTATTAGAGAAATGCAAATCAAAACTACAATGAGGTAAGACCTCACACCTGTTAGAATCGGCATCATCAGATAATCTACAAACAACAAATTCTGGGGAGGGTGTGGACAAAAGGAACCCTCTTCCGCTATTGGTGGGAATGTAAATTGATACAGTCACTATGGAGAACAGTATGGAGGTTCCTTTAAAAAACTAAAAAGAGAATTACCATAGGATCCAGCAATCCCACTTCTGGGCAGATACCGAGAGAAAACCATAAATCACAGAGACACATTCACCACAATGTTCATTGCAGCACTATTTACAATAGCCAGGTAATGGAAGCAACCTAAATGCCCACAGACAGACGAATGGATAAAGATGTGGTACATATATAAAATGGAATATAGCCATAAAAAGGAATGAAACTGAGTCATTTGTAGAGAAGTTGATGGATCTAGAGACTGTCATACAGAGTGAAGTAAGTCAGAAAGAGAAAAACAAATATTGTATATTAATGCCTATATGTGGAACCTAGAAAAATGGTAGAGATGAACTGGTTTGCAGGGCAGAAATAGAGACACAGAGGTAGAGAACAAACATATGGACACACAGTGGGGGAAGCCATGGGGTGGTGGTGGTGGGAAGAGTTGGGAGATTGGGATTGACCTGTATACATGTCTATGCATAAAATAGATAACTAATAATAACCTAGTGTATAAATAAATAAATAAAATTAAATTTCAAAATTTTTAAAAATAAAATGTAAACATAAAACAGAAAAAAGTTCTTCCATTCACACTGATGTATTTATAAGAATGAATTATTTCCATGCTTATATCTATAAATACATAAAAGAGGAATAATATCTAACTTGAACCAAAAAAGAAAAAAAAAACTGAACCTAACAGTTATACAGAGGAAAACACTACCAAGGCACTTGCTCCAGTGGTAAACAATTCTGAAATTGGTCAGAGGTGGGGAATCATCTCCCATACAGCCAGCAGCCCCTCCCGCCCACGCAAGGAGCGTCCTTATTGCAAAGCTGGGAGACCGTGCCTAGGCCTCTGTGAGTAAACGTGAGCTGAGCCCCAGGCCAGCTGCTGCTGAACTGTTCCCACCCTTCCCAGGTGAAACACCTGAATATGTACAAGGGCTTGAAAGCCTAGAGGAAGGGCCGTGGAGCCACACTAGCGAAAGCAAGCAGGGCAACTTGGTGCCTGCAGGTCAGCCAGGATGGTCCTGGCCACGGGCGCTCTTCTGGAAGCTTTCCATTGCCCTGCCTGAGATACCCCTCCTGTCCCGGCCCCCACTCCTTTTTTTCCTTCCTCACCTCAGCCCGGAGAGATACTCCAGTGGAAGTTATGGGTGACACATCCTCTTCTTTACAGGTGGCATCCTGGCAACTCCTGCAGAAAGTCCAGCAGAGCCCCACTCACACCGGGCCACCCACAAAGCCGTGGACCCTCACACCCTCCCACCAGCACAGCCCCGAGACTGCTGACGGGGCAGAGAATATGGAGTCAGGCACAGCTGCAGGGGCTATTGCTGCCTGGAGTGCTGTTTATATTGACCTCAACCCAGGCACACCTGGGGAGGGCTTGCCGGCAGGGTCAGGCTGCCCAGGTCAGCTAATCCTCAGCACTCAGGGAATCACATTGCAGAAAATGGACCTCGCTAAGACAGAATATTCGCCAAGGAAAAAAAGAACACAATGCCATTTGCAGCACCGTAGATGAGTCAAGAAGTAATCACGTGACTTGGAGTAAGTCAGAAAGTGAAAGACACATATCATATCATATCACTTATAGGTGTTACCTATAAATTGATACCAGGGCAGATATTTCCACGGAGAAGGGCAATCACAGATTCATTAAACAAACTTATGGTTCACCAAAGGAAAGGTGTGAGGATTGAATTCATTATGATATTGGGGTTAACAGACATATACAAACACAGTAGACATATATAATCACCAAAGACCTACGGAGTACCAAGAGAAGACTACTCAACATTCTGTCATAACGAACATGGGAAAAGGATCCCAGGAAGAACAGACATATGTATATGTGTAAAAGAACCACCTCTTGCACACCTACAACAAGCTAAACGTTGTACTCAAACTTGCTGTAATAAAAAATAAAAAATTAAATTAGGGCCTCCCTGGTGGCGCAGTGGTTGAGAGTCCGCCTGCCGATGCAGGGGATGCGGGTTCGTGTCCCGGTCTGGGAGGATCCCATGTGCCGCAGAGCGGCTGGGCCCGTGAGCCATGGCCGCTGGGCCTGCGCGTCCGGAGCCTGTGCTCTGCAGCGGGAGAGGCCACAACGGTGAGAGGCCTGCATACCGCAAAAAGAAAAAAAAAATTAAATTAAAAACACGAACAAGAAGTAGTGAGACAAACTTGAGGGGCTTTCTCCTGGCACATTCCGTTCTACATTCCAATCTAGAACGCGACTTCCATTGAGGCTCTGCTGCCCTAGTAACCAGATTTGGTAAAGGAGAACTGCTGCCACCTTGTGGCCGTTTCACACAACAGCAGCTTTAATCCCAGCGCTAATGGTCAGTGGATATTCCAAATCATTACAGGCCTGTAAATGACACCTGCCCTGAAAACAAATCCTGGGGTCATATATCGACCAAAAAATTCAAAAGACGTCCATATTTCAAAACGACAGTTTCAAGAGGCATATTTCACGCACATTAGTGTTCTGATTTTTGGCTTTCTTTCTTTCTTTGTTAAAAAAACGGGAATTGAAAAAGGTAACCCTCAGAAGGGGCGAAAACGTTCACAAACGAATCAATGGACAAAGGTTTAATCTCCAATATATATATACAGCTCATGCAGCTTAATTTTAATACAACAAACAACCCAATACAAAAATGGGCAGAAGATCTAAATAGACGTTTCTTCAAAGAAGACACAGAGATGGCCAAGACGCACATGAAAAGCTGCTCAACATCACTAATTATTAGAGAAATGCAAATCAAAACTACAATGAGGTAAGACCTCACACCTGTTAGAATCGGCATCATCAGATAATCTACAAACAACAAATTCTGGGGAGGGTGTGGACAAAAGGAACCCTCTTCCGCTATTGGTGGGAATGTAAATTGATACAGTCACTATGGAGAACAGTATAGAGGTTCCTTTAAAAAACTAAAAAGAGAATTACCATAGGATCCAGCAATCCCACTTCTGGGCAGATACCGAGAGAAAACCATAAATCACAGAGACACATTCACCACAATGTTCATTGCAGCACTATTTACAATAGCCAGGTAATGGAAGCAACCTAAATGCCCACAGACAGACGAATGGATAAAGATGTGGTACATATATAAAATGGAATATAGCCATAAAAAGGAATGAAACTGAGTCATTTGTAGAGAAGTTGATGGATCTAGAGACTGTCATACAGAGTGAAGTAAGTCAGAAAGAGAAAAACAAATATTGTATATTAATGCCTATATGTGGAACCTAGAAAAATGGTAGAGATGAACTGGTTTGCAGGGCAGAAATAGAGACACAGAGGTAGAGAACAAACATATGGACACACAGTGGGGGAAGCCATGGGGTGGTGGTGGTGGGAAGAGTTGGGAGATTGGGATTGACCTGTATACATGTCTATGCATAAAATAGATAACTAATAATAACCTAGTGTATAAATAAATAAATAAAATTAAATTTCAAAATTTTTAAAAATAAAATGTAAACATAAAACAGAAAAAAGTTCTTCCATTCACACTGATGTATTTATAAGAATGAATTATTTCCATGCTTATATCTATAAATACATAAAAGAGGAATAATATCTAACTTGAACCAAAAAAGAAAAAAAAAAACTGAACCTAACAGTTATACAGAGGAAAACACTACCAAGGCACTTGCTCCAGTGGTAAACAATTCTGAAATTGGTCAGAGGTGGGGAATCATCTCCCATACAGCCAGCAGCCCCTCCCGCCCACGCAAGGAGCGTCCTTATTGCAAAGCTGGGAGACCGTGCCTAGGCCTCTGGGAGTAAACGTGAGCTGAGCCCCAGGCCAGCTGCTGCTGAACTGTTCCCACCCTTCCCAGGTGAAACACCTGAATATGTACAAGGGCTTGAAAGCCTAGAGGAAGGGCCGTGGAGCCACACTAGCGAAAGCAAGCAGGGCAACTTGGTGCCTGCAGGTCAGCCAGGATGGTCCTGGCCACGGGCGCTCTTCTGGAAGCTTTCCATTGCCCTGCCTGAGATACCCCTCCTGTCCCGGCCACCACTCCTTTTTTTCCTTCCTCACCTCAGCCCGGAGAGATACTCCAGTGGAAGTTATGGGTGACACATCCTCTTCTTTACAGGTGGCAGCCTGGCAACTCCTGCAGAAAGTCCAGCAGAGCCCCACTCACACCGGGCCACCCACAAAGCCGTGGACCCTCACACCCTCCCACCAGCACAGCCCCGAGACTGCTGACGGGGCAGAGAATATGGAGTCAGGCACAGCTGCAGGGGCTATTGCTGCCTGGAGTGCTGTTTATATTGACCTCAACCCAGGCACACCTGGGGAGGGCTTGCCGGCAGGGTCAGGCTGCCCAGGTCAGCTAATCCTCAGCCCTCAGGGAATCACATTGCAGAAAATGGACCTCGCTAAGACAGAATATTCGCCAAGGAAAAAAAGAACACAATGCCATTTGCAGCACCGTAGATGAGTCAAGAAGTAATCACGTGACTTGGAGTAAGTCAGAAAGTGAAAGACACATATCATATCATATCACTTATAGGTGTTACCTATAAATTGATACCAGGGCAGATATTTCCACGGAGAAGGGCAATCACAGATTCATTAAACAAACTTATGGTTCACCAAAGGAAAGGTGTGAGGATTGAATTCATTATGATATTGGGGTTAACAGACATATACAAACACAGTAGACATATATAATCACCAAAGACCTACGGAGTACCAAGAGAAGACTACTCAACATTCTGTCATAACGAACATGGGAAAAGGATCCCAGGAAGAACAGACATATGTATATGTGTAAAAGAACCACCTCTTGCACACCTACAACAAGCTAAACGTTGTACTCAAACTTGCTGTAATAAAAAATAAAAAATTAAATTAAAAACACGAACAAGAATTAGTGAGAAAAACTTGAGGGGCTTTCTCCTGGTACATTCCGTTCTACATTCCAATCTAGAACGCGACTTCCATTGAGGATTTGCTGCCCTAGTAACCAGATTTGGTAAGGGAGAACTGCTGCCACCTTGTGGCCGTTTCACACAACAGCAGCTTTAATCCCAGCGCTAATGGTCAGTGGATATTCCAAATCATTACAGGCCTGTAAATGACACCTGCCCTGAAAACAAATCCTGGGGTCATATATCGACCAAAAAATTCAAAAGATGTCCATATTTCAAAACGACAGTTTCAAGAGGCATATTTCACGCACATTAGTGTTCTGCTTCTTTTGATTTCTTTCTTTCTTTGTTAAAAAAACGGGAATGGAAAAAGGCAACCCTCAGAATGGGCGAAAACTTTCACAAACGAATCAATGGACAAAGGTTTAATCTCCAATATATATAAACAGCTCATGCAGGTTAATATTAATAAAACAAACAACCCAATACAAAAATGGGCAGAAGATCTAAATAGACGTTTCTTCAAAGAAGACACAGAGATGGCCAAGACGCACATGAAAAGCTGCTCAACATCACTAATTATTAGAGAAATGCAAATCAAAACTACAATGAGGTAAGACCTCACACCTGTTAGAATCGGCATCATCAGATAATCTACAAACAACAAATTCTGGGGAGGGTGTGGACAAAAGGAACCCTCTTCCGCTACTGGTGGGAATGTAAATTGATACAGTCACTATGGAGAACAGTATGGAGGTTCCTTTAAAAAACTAAAAAGAGAATTACCATAGGATCCAGCAATCCCACTTGTGGGCATATACCCAGAGAAAACCATAAATCACAGAGACACATTCACCACAATATTCATTGCACCACTATTTACAATAGCCAGGTAATGGAAGCAACCTAAATGCCCACAGACAGACGAATGGATAAAGATGTGGTACATATATAAAATGGAATATTACTCAGCCATAAGAAGGAATGAAACTGAGTCATTTGTAGAGAAGTTGATGGATCTAGAGACTGTCATACAGAGTGAAGTAAGTCAGAAAGAGAAAAACAACTATTGTATATTAATGCCTATATGTGGAACCTAGAAAAATGGTAGAGATGAACTGGTTTGCAGGGCAGAAATAGAGACACAGAGGTAGAGAACAAACGTATGGACACAAAGTGGGGGAAGCCATGGGGTGGTGGTGGTGGGATGAGTTGGGAGATTGGGATTGACCTGTATAGATGTCTATGCATAAAATAGATAACTAATAATAACCTAGTGTATAAAAAAATAAATAAAATTAAATTTCAATATTTTTAAAATTAAACTGTAAAAATAAAACAGAAAAAAAGTTCTTCCATTCACACTGATGTATTTATAAGAATGAATTATTTCCATGCTTATATCTATAAATACATAAAAGAGGAATAAAATCTAACTTGAACCAAAAAAGAAAAAAAAATACTGAACATAACAGTTATACAGAGGAAAACACTACCAAGGCACTTGCTCCAGTGGTAAACAATTCTGAAATTGGTCAGAGGTGGGGAATCATCTCCCATACAGCCAGCAGCCCCACCCGCCCACGCAAGGAGCGTCCTTATTGCAAACCTGGGGGACCATGCCGAGGCCTCTGTGAGTAAACGTGAGCTGAGCCCCAGGCCAGCTGCTGCTGAACTGTTCCCACCCTTCCGAGGTGAAACACCTGAATATGTACAAGGGTTTGAAAGCCTAGAGGAAGGGCCGTGGAGCCACACCAGCGAAAGCAAGCAGGGCAACTTGGTGCCTGCAGGTCAGCCAGGATGGTCCTGGCCACGGGCGCTCTTCTAGAAGCTTTCCATTGCCCTGCCTGAGATACCCCTCCTGTCCCGGCCCCCACTCCTTTTTTTCCTTCCTCACCTCAGCCCGGAGAGATACTCCAGTGGAAGTTATGGGTGACACATCCTCTTCATTACAGGTGGCAGCCTGGCAACTCCTGCAGAAAGTCCAGCAGAGCCCCACTCACACCGGGCCACCCACAAAGCCGTGGACCCTCACACCCTCCCACCAGCACAGCCCCGAGACTGCTGACGGGGCAGAGAATATGGAGTCAGGCACAGCTGCAGGGGCTATTGCTGCCTGGAGTGCTGTTTATATTGACCTCAACCCAGGCACACCTGGGGAGGGCTTGCCGGCAGGGTCAGGCTGCCCAGGTCAGCTAATCCTCAGCCCTCAGGGAATCACACTGCAGAAAATGGACCTCGCTAAGACAGAATATTAGCCAAGGAAAAAAAGCACACAATGCCATTTGCAGCACCGTAGATGAGTCTAGAGGTAATCACGTGACTTGGAGTAAGTCAGAAAGTGAAAGACACATATCATATCATATCACTTATAGGTGTTACCTATAAATTGATACAAGGGCAGATATTTCCATGGAGAAGGGCAATCACAGATTCATTAACAAACTTATGGTTCACCAAAGGAAAGGTGTGAGGATTGAATTCATTATGATATTGGGGTTAACAGACATATACAAACACAGTAGACATTTATAATCACCAAAGTCCTACGGAGTACCAAGAGAAGACTACTCAACATTCTGTCATAACGTACATGGGAAAAGGATCCCAGGAAGAACAGACATATGTATATGTGTAAAAGAACCACCTCTTGCACACCTACAACAAGCTAAACGTTGTACTCAAACTTGCTGTAATAAAAAATAAAAAAATTAAATTAAAAACACGAACAAGAAGTAGTGAGACAAACTTGAGGGGCTTTCTCCTGGCACATTCCGTTCTAAATTCCAATCTAGAACGTGACTTCCATTGAGGCTCTGCTGCCCAATAACCAGATTTGGTAAGGGAGAACTGCTGCCACCTTGTGGCCGTTTCACACAACAGCAGCTTTAATCCCAGCGCTAATGGTCAGTGGATATTCCAAATCATTACAGGCCTGTAAATGACACCTGCCCTGAAAACAAATCCTGGGGTCATATATCGACCAAAAAATTCAAAAGACGTCCATATTTCAAAACGACAGTTTCAAGAGGCATATTTCACGCACATTGGTGTTCTGCTTCTTTTGATTTCTTTCTTTCTTTGTTAAAAAAACGGGAATGGAAAAAGGTAAGCCTCAGAAGGGGCGAAAACGTTCACAAACGAATCAATGGACAAAGGATTAATCTCCAATATATATATACAGCTCATGCAGCTTAATATTAATACAACAAACAACCCAATACAAAAATGGGCAGAAGATCTAAATAGACGTTTCTTCAAAGAAGACACAGAGATGGCCAAGACGCACATGAAAAGCTGCTCAACATCACTAATTATTAGAGAAATGCAAATCAAAACTACAATGAGGTAAGACCTCACACCTGTTAGAATCGGCATCATCAGATAATCTACAAACAACAAATTCTGGGGAGGGTGTGGACAAAAGGAACCCTCTTCCGCTATTGGTGGGAATGTAAATTGATACAATCACTATGGAGAACAGTATGGAGGTTCCTTTAAAAAACTAAAAAGAGAATTACCATAGGATCCAGCAATCCCACTTCTGGGCATATACCCAGAGAAAACCATAAATCACAGAGACACATTCACCACAATGTTCATTGCAGCACTATTTACAATAGCCAGGTAATGGAAGCAACCTAAATGCCCACAGACAGACGAATGGATAAAGATGTGGTACATATATAAAATGGAATATTACTCAGCCATAAGAAGGAATGAAACTGAGTCATTTGTAGAGAAGTTGATGGATCTAGAGACTGTCATACAGAGTGAAGTAAGTCAGAAAGAGAAAAACAAATATTGTATATTAATGCCTATATGTGGAACCTAGAAAAATGCTACAGATGAACTGGTTTGCAGGGCAGAAATAGAGACACAGAGGTAGAGAACAAACGTATGGACACAAAGTAGGGGAATCCATGGGGTGTTGGTTGTGGGATGAGTTGGGAGATTGGGATTGACCTGTATACATGTCTATGCATAAAATAGATAACTAATAATAACCTAGTGTATAAAAAATAAATAAAATTAAATTTCAAAATTTTTAAAAATAAAATATAAAAATAGAACAGAAAAAAAGTTCTTCCATTCACACTGATGTATTTATAAGAATGAATTATTTCCATGCTTATATCTATAAATAAATAAAAGAGGAATAAAATCTAACTTGAACCAAAAAAGAAAAAAAAAACTGAACCTAACAGTTATACAGAGGAAAACAATACCAAGGCACATGCTCCAGTGGTAAACAATTCTGAAATTGGTCAGAGGTGGGGAATCATCTCCCATACAGCCAGCAGCCCCACCCGCCCACGCAAGGAGCGTCCTTATTGCAAACCTGGGGGACCGTGCCGAGGCCTCTGTGAGTAAACGTGAGCTGAGCCCCAGGCCAGCTGCTGCTGAACTGTTCCCACCCTTCCCAGGTGAAACACCTGAATATGTACAAGGGCTTGAAAGCCTAGAGGAAGGGCCGTGGAGCCACACCAGCGAAAGCAAGCAGGGCAACTTGGTGCCTGCAGGTCAGCCAGGATGATCCTAGCCACGGTCGCTCTTCTGGAAGCTTTCCATTGCCCTGCCTGAGATCCCCCTCCTGTCCCGGGCCCCACTCCATTTTTTCCTTCCTCACCTCAGCCCGGAGAGATATTCCAGTGGAAGTTATGGGTGACACATCCTCTTCTTTACCGGTGGCAGCCTGGCAACTCCTGCAGAAAGTCCAGCAGAGCCCCACTCACACCGGGCCACCCACAAAGCCGTGGACCCTCACACCCTCCCACCAGCACAGCCCCGAGACTGCTGACGGGGCAGAGAATATGGAGTCAGGCACAGCTGCAGGGGCTATTGCTGCCTGGAGTGCTGTTTATATTGACCTCAACCCAGGCACACCTGGGGAGGGCTTGCCGGCAGGGTCAGGCTGCCCAGGTCAGCTAATCCTCAGCCCTCGGGGAATCACATTGCAGAAAATGGACCTCGCTAAGACAGAATATTCGCCAAGGAAAAGAAGCACACAATGCCATTTGCAGCACCGTAGATGAGTCTAGAGGTAATCACGTGACTTGGAGTAAGTCAGAAAGTGAAAGACACATATCATATCATATCACTTATAGGTGTTACCTATAAATTGATACCAGGGCAGATATTTCCACGGAGAAGGGCAATCACAGATTCATTAAACAAACTTATGGTTCACCAAAGGAAAGGTGTGAGAATTGAATTCATTACGATATTGGGGTTAACAGACAGATACAAACACAGTAGACGTATATAATCACCAAAGACCTACGGAGTACCAAGAGAAGACTACTCAACATTCTGTCATAACGTACATGGGAAAAGGATCCCAGGAAGAACAGACATATGTATATGTGTAAAAGAACCACCTCTTGCACACCTACAACAAGCTAAACGTTGTACTCAAACTTGCTGTAATAAAAAATAAAAAATTAAATTAAAAACACGAACAAGAAGTAGTGAGACAAACTTGAGGGGCTTTCTCCTGGCACATTCCGTTCTACATTCCAATCTCGAACACGACTTCCATTGAGGCTCTGCTGCCCTAGTAACCAGATTTGGTAAGGGAGAACTGCTGCCACCTTGTGGCCGTTTCACACAACTGCAGGTTTAATGCCAGCGCTAATGGTCAGTGGATATTCCAAATCATTACAGGCCTGTAAATGACACCTGCCCTGAAAACAAATCCTGGGGTCATATATCGACCAAAAAATTCAAAAGACGTCCATATTTCAAAACGACAGTTTCAAGAGGCATATTTCACGCACATTAGTGTTCTGCTTCTTTTGCTTTCTTTCTTTCTTTGTTAAAAAAAACGGGAATGGAGAAAGGCAACCCTCAGAATGGGCGAAAACGTTCACAAACGAATCAATGGACAAAGGTTTCATCTCCAATATATATAAACAGCTCATGCAGCTTAATATTAATAAAACAAAAAACCCAATACAAAAATGGGCAGAAGATCTAAAGAGACGTTTCTTCAAAGAAGACACAGAGATGGCCAAGACGCACATGAAAAGCTGCTCAACATCACTAATTATTAGAGAAATGCAAATCAAAACTACAATGAGGTAAGACCTCACACCTGTTAGAATCGGCATCATCAGATAATCTACAAACAACAAGTTCTGGGGAGGGTGTGGACAAAAGGAACCCTCTTCCGCTATTGGTGGGAATGTAAATTGATACAGTCACTATGGAGAACAGTATGGAGGTTCCTTTAAAAAACTAAAAAGAGAATTACCATAGGATCCAGCAATCCCACTTCTGGGCATATACCCAGAGAAAACCATAAATCACAGAGACACATTCACCACAATGTTCATTGCAGCACTATTTACAATAGCCAGGTTATGGAAGCAACATAAATGCCCACAGACAGACGAATGGATAAAGATGTGGTACATATATAAAATGGAATATTACTCAGCCATAAAAAGGAATGAAACTGGGTCATTTGTAGAGAAGTTGATGGATCTAGAGACTGTCATACAGAGTGAAGTAAGCCAGAAAGAGAAAAACAAATATTGTATATTAATGCCTATATGTGGAACCTAGAAAAATGGTAGAGATGAACTGGTTTGCAGGGCAGAAATAGAGACACAGAGGTAGAGAACAAACGTATGGACACAAAGTGGGGGAAGCCATGGGGTGGTGGTGGTGGGATGACTTGGGAGATTAGGATTGACCTGTATACATGTCTATGCATAAAATAGATAACTAATAGTAACCTACTGTATAAAAAATAACTAAAATTAAATTTCAAAATTTTAAAAAATAAAATGTAAAAATAAAACAGAAAAAAAGTTCTTCCATTCACACTGATGTATTTATACGAATGAATTATTTCCATGCTTATATCTATAAATACATAAATGAGGAATAAAATCTAACTTGAACCAAAAAAGAAAAAAAAAAACTGAACCTAACAGTTATACAGAGGAAAACACTACCAAGGCACTTGCTCCAGTGGTAAACAATTCTGAAATTGGTCAAAGGTGGGGAATCATCTCCCATACAGCCAGCAGCCCCGCCCGCCCACGCAAGGAGCATCCTCATTGCAAAGCTGGGAGACCGTGCCGAGGCCTCTGTGAGTAAACGTGAGCTGAGCCCCAGGCCAGATGCTGCTGAACTGTTCCCACCCTTCCCAGGTGAAACACCTGAATATGTACAAGGGCTTGAAAGCCTAGAGGAAGGGCCGTGGAGCCACACCAGCGACAGCACGCAGGCCAACTTGGTGCCTGCAGGTCAGCCAGGATGGTACTGGCCACGGGCGCTCTTCTGGAAGCTTTCTATTGCCCTGCCTGAGATACCCCTCCTGTCCCGGCCCCCACTCCTTTTTTTCCTTCCTCACCTCAGCCCGGAGAGATATTCCAGTGGAAGTTATGGGTGACACATCCTCTTCTTTACAGGTGGCAGCCTGGCAACTCCTGCCGAAAGTCCAGCAGAGCCCCACTCACACCGGGCCACCCACAAAGCCGTGGACCCTCACACCCTCCCACCAGCACAGCCCCGAGACTGCTGACGGGGCAGAGAATATGGAGTAAGGCACAGCTGCAGGGGCTATTGCTGCCTGGAGTGCTGTTTATATTGACCTCAACCCAGGCACACCTGGGGAGGGCTTGCCGGCAGGGTCAGGCTGCCCAGGTCAGCTAATCCTCAGCCTTCAGGGAATCACATTGCAGAAAATGGACCTCGCTAAGACAAAATATTCGCCAAGGAGAAAAAGGACACAATGCCATTTGCAGCACCGTAGATGAGTCTCGAGGTAATCACGTGACTTGGAGTAAGTCAGAAAGTGAAAGACACATATCATATCATATCACTTATAGGTGTTACCTATAAATTGATACCAGGGCAGATATTTCCACGGAGAAGGGCAATCACAGATTCATTAAACAAACTTATGGTTCACCAAAGGAAAGGTGTGAGGATTGAATTCATTACGATATTGGGGTTAACAGACAGATACAAACACAGTAGACGTATATAATCACCAATGACATACGGAGTACCAAGAGAAGACTACTCAACATTCTGTCATAACGTACATGGGAAAAGGATCCCAGGAAGAACAGACATATGTATATGTGTAAAAGAACCACCTCTTGCACACCTACAACAAGCTAAACGTTGTACTCAAACTTGCTGTAATAAAAAATAAAAAATTAAATTAAAAACACGAACAAGAAGTAGTGACACAAACTTGAGGGGCTTTCTCCTGGCACATTCCGTTCTACATTCCAATCTCGAACGCGACTTCCATTGAGGCTCTGCTGCCCTAGTAACCAGATTTGGTAAGGGAGAACTGCTGCCACCTTGTGGCCGTTTCACACAACTGCAGGTTTAATGCCAGCGCTAATGGTCAGTGGATATTCCAAATCATTACAGGCCTGTAAATGACACCTGCCCTGAAAACAAATCCTGGGGTCATATATCGACCAAAAAATTCAAAAGACGTCCATATTTCAAAACGACAGTTTCAAGAGGCATATTTCACGCACATTAGTGTTCTGCTTCTTTTGCTTGCTTTCTTTCTTTGTTAAAAAAAACCGGAATGGAAAAAGGCAACCCTCAGAATGGGCGAAAACGTTCACAAACGAATCAATGGACAAAGGTTTAATCTCCAATATATATAAACAGCTCATGCAGCTTAATATTAATAAAACAAACAACCCAATACAAAAATGGGCAGAAGATCTAAAGAGACGTTTCTTCAAAGAAGACACAGAGATGGCCAAGACGCACATGAAAAGCTGCTCAACATCACTAATTATTAGAGAAATGCAAATCAAAACTACAATGAGGTAAGACCACACACATGTTAGAATCGGCATCATCAGATAATCTACAAACAACAAATTCTCGGGAGGGTGTGGACAAAAGGAACCCTCTTCCGCTATTGGTGGGAATGTAAATTGATACAGTCACTATGGAGAACAGTATGGAGGTTCCTTTAAAAAACTAAAAAGAGAATTACCATAGGATCCAGCAATCCCACTTCTGGGCATATACCCAGAGAAAACCATAAATCACAGAGACACATTCACCACAATGTTCATTGCAGCACTATTTACAATAGCCAGGTTATGGAAGCAACATAAATGCCCACAGACAGACGAATGGATAAAGATGTGGTACATATATAAAATGGAATATTATTCAGCCATAAAAAGGAATGAAACTGGGTCATTTGTAGAGAAGTTGATGGATCTAGACACTGTCATACAGAGTGAAGTAAGCCAGAAAGAGAAAAACAAATATTGTATATTAATGCCTATATGTGGAACCTAGAAAAATGGTAGAGATGAACTGGTTTGCAGGGCAGAAATAGAGACACAGAGGTAGAGAACAAACGTATGGACACAAAGTGGGGGAAGCCATGGGGTGGTGGTGGTGGGATGACTTGGGAGATTAGGATTGACCTGTATACATGTCTATGCATAAAATAGATAACTAATAACCTACTGTATAAAAAATAACTAAAATTAAATTTCAAAATTTTAAAAATCAAATGTAAAAATAAAACAGAAAAAAAGTTCTTCCATTCACACTGATGTATTTATACGAATGAATTATTTCCATGCTTATATCCATAAATACATAAATGAGGAATAAAATCTAACTTGAACCAAAAAAGAAAAAAAAAACTGAACCTAACAGTTATACAGAGGAAAACACTACCAAGGCACTTGGTCCAGTGGTAAACAATTCTGAAATTGGTCAGAGGTGGGGAATCATCTCCCATACAGCCAGCAGCCCCGCCCGCCCACGCAAGGAGCATCCTCATTGCAAAGCTGGGAGACCGTGCCGAGGCCTCTGTGAGTAAACGTGAGCTGAGCCCCAGGCCAGATGCTGCTGAACTGTTCCCACCCTTCCCAGGTGAAACACCTGAATATGTACAAGGGCTTGAAAGCCTAGAGGAAGGGCCGTGGAGCCACACCAGCGACAGCACGCAGGCCAACTTGGTGCCTGCAGGTCAGCCAGGATGGTACTGGCCACGGGCGCTCTTCTGGAAGCTTTCTATTGCCCTGCCTGAGATACCCCTCCTGTCCCGGCCCCCACTCCTTTTTTTCCTTCCTCACCTCAGCCCGGAGAGATATTCCAGTGGAAGTTATGGGTGACACATCCTCTTCTTTACAGGTGGCAGCCTGGCAACTCCTGCCGAAAGTCCAGCAGAGCCCCACTCACACCGGGCCACCCACAAAGCCGTGGACCTTCACACCCTCCCACCAGCACAGCCCCGAGACTGCTGACGGGGCAGAGAATATGGAGTAAGGCACAGCTGCAGGGGCTATTGCTGCCTGGAGTGCTGTTTATATTGACCTCAACCCAGGCACACCTGGGGAGGGCTTGCCGGCAGGGTCAGGCTGCCCAGGTCAGCTAATCCTCAGCCTTCAGGGAATCACATTGCAGAAAATGGACCTCGCTAAGACAGAATATTTGCCAAGGAGAAAAAGGACACAATGCCATTTGCAGCACCGTAGATGAGTCTCGAGGTAATCACGTGACTTGGAGTAAGTCAGAAAGTGAAAGACACATATCATATCATATCACTTATAGGTGTTACCTATAAATTGATACCAGGGCAGATATTTCCACGGAGAAGGGCAATCACAGATTCATTAAACAAACTTATGGTTCACCAAAGGAAAGGTGTGAGGATTGAATTCATTACGATATTGGGGTTAACAGACAGATACAAACACAGTAGACGTATATAATCACCAATGACCTACGGAGTACCAAGAGAAGACTACTCAACATTCTGTCATAACGTACATGGGAAAAGGATCCCAGGAAGAACAGACATATGTATATGTGTAAAAGAACCACCTCTTGCACACCTACAACAAGCTAAACGTTGTACTCAAACTTGCTGTAATAAAAAATAAAAAATTAAATTAAAAACACGAACAAGAAGTAGTGAGACAAACTTGAGGGGCTTTCTCCTGGCACATTCCGTTCTACATTCCAATCTCGAACAGGACTTCCATTGAGGCTCTGCTGCCCTAGTAACCAGATTTGGTAAGGGAGAACTGCTGCCACCTTGTGGCCGTTTCACACAACTGCAGGTTTAATGCCAGCGCTAATGGTCAGTGGATATTCCAAATCATTACAGGCCTGTAAATGACACCTGCCCTGAAAACAAATCCTGGGGTCATATATCGACCAAAAAATTCAAAAGACGTCCATATTTCAAAACGACAGTTTCAAGAGGCATATTTCACGCACATTAGTGTTCTGCTTCTTTTGCTTGCTTTCTTTCTTTGTTAAAAAAAACGGGAATGGAAAAAGGCAACCCTCAGAATGGGCGAAAACGTTCACAAACGAATCAATGGACAAAGGTTTAATCTCCAATATATATAAACAGCTCATGCAGCTTAATATTAATAAAACAAACAACCCAATACAAAAATGGGCAGAAGATCTAAAGAGACGTTTCTTCAAAGAAGACACAGAGATGGCCAAGACGCACATGAAAAGCTGCTCAACATCACTAATTATTAGAGAAATGCAAATCAAAACTACAATGAGGTAAGACCTCACACCTGTTAGAATCGGCATCATCAGATAATCTACAAACAACAAATTCTGGGGAGGGTGTGGACAAAAGGAACCCTCTTCCGCTATTGGTGGGAATGTAAATTGATACAGTCACTATGGAGAACAGTATGGAGGTTCCTTTAAAAAACTAAAAAGAGAATTACCATAGGATCCAGCAATCCCACTTCTGGGCATATACCCAGAGAAAACCATAAATCACAGAGACACATTCACCACAATGTTCATTGCAGCACTATTTACAATAGCCAGGTTATGGAAGCAACATAAATGCCCACAGACAGACGAATGGATAAAGATGTGGTACATATATAAAATGGAATATTACTCAGCCATAAAAAGGAATGAAACTGGGTCATTTGTAGAGAAGTTGATGGATCTAGAGACTGTCATACAGAGTGAAGTAAGCCAGAAAGAGAAAAACAAATATTGTATATTAATGCCTATATGTGGAACCTAGAAAAATGGTAGAGATGAACTGGTTTGCAGGGCATAAATAGAGACACAGAGGTAGAGAACAAACGTATGGACACAAAGTGGGGGAAGCCATGGGGTGGTGGTGGTGGGATGACTTGGGAGATTAGGATTGACCTGTATACATGTCTATGCATAAAATAGATAACTAATAACCTACTGTATAAAAAATAACTAAAATTAAATTTCAAAATTTTAAAAATCAAATGTAAAAATAAAACAGAAAAAAAGTTCTTCCATTCACACTGATGTATTTATACGAATGAATTATTTCCATGCTTATATCCATAAATACATAAATGAGGAATAAAATCTAACTTGAACCAAAAAAGAAAAAAAAAAACTGAACCTAACAGTTATACAGAGGAAAACACTACCAAGGCACTTGCTCCAGTGGTAAACAATTCTGAAATTGGTCAGAGGTGGGGAATCATCTCCCATACAGCCAGCAGCCCCGCCCGCCCACGCAAGGAGCATCCTCATTGCAAAGCTGGGAGACCGTGCCGAGGCCTCTGTGAGTAAACGTGAGCTGAGCCCCAGGCCAGATGCTGCTGAACTGTTCCCACCCTTCCCAGGTGAAACACCTGAATATGTACAAGGGCTTGAAAGCCTAGAGGAAGGGCCGTGGAGCCACACCAGTGACAGCACGCAGGCCAACTTGGTGCCTGCAGGTCAGCCAGGATGGTACTGGCCACGGGCGCTCTTCTGGAAGCTTTCTATTGCCCTGCCTGAGATACCCCTCCTGTCCCGGCCCCCACTCCTTTTTTTCCTTCCTCACCTCAGCCCGGAGAGATATTCCAGTGGAAGTTATGGGTGACACATCCTCTTCTTTACAGGTGGCAGCCTGGCAACTCCTGCCGAAAGTCCAGCAGAGCCCCACTCACACCGGGCCACCCACAAATCCGTGGACCCTCACACCCTCCCACCAGCACAGCCCCGAGACGGCTGACGGGGCAGAGAATATGGAGTAAGGCACAGCTGCAGGGGCTATTGCTGCCTGGAGTGCTGTTTATATTGACCTCAACCCAGGCACACCTGGGGAGGGCTTGCCGGCAGGGTCAGGCTGCCCAGGTCAGCTAATCCTCAGCCTTCAGGGAATCACATTGCAGAAAATGGACCTCGCTAAGACAGAATATTTGCCAAGGAGAAAAAGGACACAATGCCATTTGCAGCACCGTAGATGAGTCTCGAGGTAATCACGTGACTTGGAGTAAGTCAGAAAGTGAAAGACACATATCATATCATATCACTTATAGGTGTTACCTATAAATTGATACCAGGGCAGATATTTCCACGGAGAAGGGCAATCACAGATTCATTAAACAAACTTATGGTTCACCAAAGGAAAGGTGTGAGGATTGAATTCATTACGATATTGGGGTTAACAGACAGATACAAACACAGTAGACGTATATAATCACCAATGACCTACGGAGTACCAAGAGAAGACTACTCAACATTCTGTCATAACGTACATGGGAAAAGGATCCCAGGAAGAACAGACATATGTATATGTGTAAAAGAACCACCTCTTGCACACCTACAACAAGCTAAACGTTGTACTCAAACTTGCTGTAATAAAAAATAAAAAATTAAATTAAAAACACGAACAAGAAGTAGTGAGACAAACTTGAGGGGCTTTCTCCTGGCACATTCCGTTCTACATTCCAATCTCGAACAGGACTTCCATTGAGGCTCTGCTGCCCTAGTAACCAGATTTGGTAAGGGAGAACTGCTGCCACCTTGTGGCCGTTTCACACAACTGCAGGTTTAATGCCAGCGCTAATGGTCAGTGGATATTCCAAATCATTACAGGCCTGTAAATGACACCTGCCCTGAAAACAAATCCTGGGGTCATATATCGACCAAAAAATTCAAAAGACGTCCATATTTCAAAACGACAGTTTCAAGAGGCATATTTCACGCACATTAGTGTTCTGCTTCTTTTGCTTGCTTTCTTTCTTTGTTAAAAAAAACGGGAATGGAAAAAGGCAACCCTCAGAATGGGCGAAAACGTTCACAAACGAATCAATGGACAAAGGTTTAATCTCCAATATATATAAACAGCTCATGCAGCTTAATATTAATAAAACAAACAACCCAATACAAAAATGGGCAGAAGATCTAAAGAGACCTTTCTTCAAAGAAGACACAGAGATGGCCAAGACGCACATGAAAAGCTGCTCAACATCACTAATTATTAGAGAAATGCAAATCAAAACTACAATGAGGTAAGACCTCACACCTGTTAGAATCGGCATCATCAGATAATCTACAAACAACAAATTCTGGGGAGGGTGTGGACAAAAGGAACCCTCTTCCGCTATTGGTGGGAATGTAAATTGATACAGTCACTATGGAGAACAGTATGGAGGTTCCTTTAAAAAACTAAAAAGAGAATTACCATAGGATCCAGCAATCCCACTTCTGGGCATATACCCAGAGAAAACCATAAATCACAGAGACACATTCACCACAATGTTCATTGCAGCACTATTTACAATAGCCAGGTTATGGAAGCAACATAAATGCCCACAGACAGACGAATGGATAAAGATGTGGTACATATATAAAATGGAATATTACTCAGCCATGAAAAGGAATGAAACTGGGTCATTTGTAGAGAAGTTGATGGATCTAGAGACTGTCATACAGAGTGAAGTAAGCCAGAAAGAGAAAAACAAATATTGTATATTAATGCCTATATGTGGAACCTAGAAAAATGGTAGAGATGAACTGGTTTGCAGGGCATAAATAGAGACACAGAGGTAGAGAACAAACGTATGGACACAAAGTGGGGGAAGCCATGGGGTGGTGGTGGTGGGATGACTTGGGAGATTAGGATTGACCTGTATACATGTCTATGCATAAAATAGATAACTAATAATAACCTACTGTATAAAAAATAACTAAAATTAAATTTCAAAATTTTAAAAAATAAAATGTAAAAATAAAACAGAAAAAATGTTCTTCCATTCACACTGATGTATTTATACGAATGAATTATTTCCATGCTTATATCTATAAATACATAAATGAGGAATAAAATCTAACTTGAACCAAAAAAGAAAAAAAAAAACTGAACCTAACAGTTATACAGAGGAAAACACTACCAAGGCACTTGCTCCAGTGGTAAACAATTCTGAAATTGGTCAGAGGTGGGGAATCATCTCCCATACAGCCAGCCGTCCCGCCCGCCCTCGCCAGGAGCATCCTCATTGCAAAGCTGGGAGACCGTGCCGAGGCCTCTGTGAGTAAACGTGAGCTGAGCCCCAGGCCAGATGCTGCTGAACTGTTCCCACCCTTCCCAGGTGAAACACCTGAATATGTACAAGGGCTTGAAAGCCTAGAGGAAGGGCCGTGGAGCCACACCAGAGACAGCACGCAGGCCAACTTGGTGCCTGCAGGTCAGCCAGGATGGTACTGGCCACGGGCGCTCTTCTGGAAGCTTTCTATTGCCCTGCCTGAGATACCCCTCCTGTCCCGGCCCCCACTCCTTTTTTTCCTTCCTCACCTCAGCCCGGAGAGATATTCCAGTGGAAGTTATGGGTGACACATCCTCTTCTTTACAGGTGGCAGCCTGGCAACTCCTGCCGAAAGTCCAGCAGAGCCCCACTCACACCGGGCCACCCACAAAGCCCTGGACCCTCACACCCTCCCACTAGCACAGCCCCGAGACTGCTGACGGGGCAGAGAATATGGAGTAAGGCACAGCTGCAGGGGCTATTGCTGCCTGGAGTGCTGTTTATATTGACCTCAACCCAGGCACACCTGGGGAGGGCTTGCCGGCAGGGTCAGGCTGCCCAGGTCAGCTAATCCTCAGCCCTCAGGGAATCACATTGCAGAAAATGGACCTCGCTAAGACAGAATATTTGCCAAGGAGAAAAAGGACACAATGCCATTTGCAGCACCGTAGATGAGTCTCGAGGTAATCACGTGACTTGGAGTAAGTCAGAAAGTGAAAGACACATATCATATCATATCACTTATAGGTGTTACCTATAAATTGATACCAGGGCAGATATTTCCACGGAGAAGGGCAATCACAGATTCATTAAACAAACTTATGGTTCACCAAAGGAAAGGTGAGAGGATTGAATTCATTACGATATTGGGGTTAACAGACAGATACAAACACAGTAGACGTATATAATCACCAATGACCTACGGAGTACCAAGAGAAGACTACTCAACATTCTGTCATAACGTACATGGGAAAAGGATCCCAGGAAGAACAGACATATGTATATGTGTAAAAGAACCACCTCTTGCACACCTACAACAAGCTAAACGTTGTACTCAAACTTGCTGTAATAAAAAATAAAAAATTAAATTAAAAACACGAACAAGAAGTAGTGAGAAAAACTTGAGGGGCTTTCTCCTGGCACATTCCGTTCTACATTCCAATCTCGAACAGGACTTCCATTGAGGCTCTGCTGCCCTAGTAACCAGATTTGGTAAGGGAGAACTGCTGCCACCTTGTGGCCGTTTCACACAACTGCAGGTTTAATGCCAGCGCTAATGGTCAGTGGATATTCCAAATCATTACAGGCCTGTAAATGACACCTGCCCTGAAAACAAATCCTGGGGTCATATATCGACCAAAAAATTCAAAAGACGTCCATATTTCAAAACGACAGTTTCAAGAGGCATATTTCACGCACATTAGTGTTCTGCTTCTTTTGCTTGCTTTCTTTCTTTGTTAAAAAAAACGGGAATGGAAAAAGGCAACCCTCAGAATGGGCGAAAACGTTCACAAACGAATCAATGGACAAAGGTTTAATCTCCAATATATATAAACAGCTCATGCAGCTTAATATTAATAAAACAAACAACCCAATACAAAAATGGGCAGAAGATCTAAAGAGACGTTTCTTCAAAGAAGACACAGAGATGGCCAAGACGCACATGAAAAGCTGCTCAACATCACTAATTATTAGAGAAATGCAAATCAAAACTACAATGAGGTAAGACCTCACACCTGTTAGAATCGGCATCATCAGATAATCTACAAACAACAAATTCTGGGGAGGGTGTGGACAAAAGGAACCCTCTTCCGCTATTGGTGGGAATGTAAATTGATACAGTCACTATGGAGAACAGTATGGAGGTTCCTTTAAAAAACTAAAAAGAGAATTACCATAGGATCCAGCAATCCCACTTCTGGGCATATACCCAGAGAAAACCATAAATCACAGAGACACATTCACCACAATGTTCATTGCAGCACTATTTACAATAGCCAGGTTATGGAAGCAACATAAATGCCCACAGACAGACGAATGGATAAAGATGTGGTACATATATAAAATGGAATATTACTCAGCCATAAAAAGGAATGAAACTGGGTCATTTGTAGAGAAGTTGATGGATCTAGAGACTGTCATACAGAGTCAAGTAAGCCAGAAAGAGAAAAACAAATATTGTATATTAATGCCTATATGTGGAACCTAGAAAAATGGTAGAGATGAACTGGTTTGCAGGGCAGAAATAGAGACACAGAGGTAGAGAACAAACGTATGGACACAAAGTGGGGGAAGCCATGGGGTGGTGGTGGTGGGATGACTTGGGAGATTAGGATTGACCTGTATACATGTCTATGCATAAAATAGATAACTAATAATAACCTACTGTATAAAAAATAACTAAAATTAAATTTCAAAATTTTAAAAAATAAAATGTAAAAATAAAACAGAAGAAAAGTTCTTCCATTCACACTGATGTATTTATACGAATGAATTATTTCCATGCTTATATCTATAAATACATAAATGAGGAATAAAATCTAACTTGAACCAAAAAAGAAAAAAAAAAACTGAACCTAACAGTTATACAGAGGAAAACACTACCAAGGCACTTGCTCCAGTGGTAAACAATTCTGAAATTGGTCAGAGGTGGGGAATCATCTCCCATACAGCCAGCAGCCCCGCCCGCCCACGCAAAGAGCATCCTCATTGCAAAGCTGGGAGACCGTGCCGAGGCCTCTGTGAGTAAACGTGAGCTGAGCCCCAGGCCAGATGCTGCTGAACTGTTCCCACCCTTCCCAGGTGAAACACCTGAATATGTACAAGGGCTTGAAAGCCTAGAGGAAGGGCCGTGGAGCCACACCAGCGACAGCACGCAGGCCAACTTGGTGCCTGCAGGTCAGCCAGGATGGTACTGGCCACGGGCGCTCTTCTGGAAGCTTTCTATTGCCCTGCCTGAGATACCCCTCCTGTCCCGGCCCCCACTCCTTTTTTTCCTTCCTCACCTCAGCCCGGAGAGATATTCCAGTGGAAGTTATGGGTGACACATCCGCTTCTTTACAGGTGGCAGCCTGGCAACTCCTGCCGAAAATCCAGCAGAGCCCCACTCACACCGGGCCACCCACAAAGCCGTGGACCCTCACACCCTCCCACCAGCACAGCCCCGAGACTGCTGACGGGGCAGAGAATATGGAGTAAGGAACAGCTGTAGGGGCTATTGCTGCCTGGAGTGCTGTTTATATTGACCTCAACCCAGGCACACCTGGGGAGGGCTTGCCGGCAGGGTCAGGCTGCCCAGGTCAGCTAATCCTCAGCCTTCAGGGAATCACATTGCAGAAAATGGACCTCGCTAAGACAGAATATTCGCCAAGGAGAAAAAGGACACAATGCCATTTGCAGCACCGTAGATGAGTCTCGAGGTAATCACGTGACTTGGAGTAAGTCAGAAAGTGAAAGACTCATATCATATCATATCACTTATAGGTGTTACCTATAAATTGATACCAGGGCAGATATTTCCACGGAGAAGGGCAATCACAGATTCATTAAACAAACTTATGGTTCACCAAAGGAAAGGTGTGAGGATTGAATTCATTACGATATTGGGGTTAACAGACAGATACAAACACAGTAGACGTATATAATCACCAATGACCTACGGAGTACCAAGAGAAGACTACTCAACATTCTGTCATAACGTACATGGGAAAAGGATCCCAGGAAGAACAGACATATGTATATGTGTAAAAGAACCACCTCTTGCACACCTACAACAAGCTAAACGTTGTACTCAAACTTGCTGTAATAAAAAATAAAAAATTAAATTAAAAACACGAACAAGAAGTAGTGAGACAAACTTGAGGGGCTTTCTCCTGGCACATTCCGTTCTACATTCCAATCTCGAACAGGACTTCCATTGAGGCTCTGCTGCCCTAGTAACCAGATTTGGTAAGGGAGAACTGCTGCCACCTTGTGGCCGTTTCACACAACTGCAGGTTTAATGCCAGCGCTAATGGTCAGTGGATATTCCAAATCATTACAGGCCTGTAAATGACACCTGCCCTGAAAACAAATCCTGGGGTCATATATCGACCAAAAAATTCAAAAGACGTCCATATTTCAAAACGACAGTTTCAAGAGGCATATTTCACGCACATTAGTGTTCTGCTTCTTTTGCTTTCTTTCTTTCTTTGTTAAAAAAAACGGGAATGGAAAAAGGCAACCCTCAGAATGGGCGAAAACGTTCACAAACGAATCAATGGACAAAGGTTTAATCTCCAATATATATAAACAGCTCATGCAGCTTAATATTAATAAAACAAACAACCCAATACAAAAATGGGCAGAAGATCTAAAGAGACGTTTCTTCAAAGAAGACACAGAGATGGCCAAGACGCACATGAAAAGCTGCTCAACATCACTAATTATTAGAGAAATGCAAATCAAAACTACAATGAGGTAAGACCTCACACCTGTTAGAATCGGCATCATCAGATAATCTACAAACAACAAATTCTGGGGAGGGTGTGGACAAAAGGAACCCTCTTCCGCTATTGGTGGGAATGTAAATTTATACAGTCACTATGGAGAACAGTATGGAGGTTCCTTTAAAAAACTAAAAAGAGAATTACCATAGGATCCAGCAATCCCACTTCTGGGCATATACCCAGAGAAAACCATAAATCACAGAGACACATTCACCACAATGTTCATTGCACCACTATTTACAATAGCCAGGTTATGGAAGCAACATAAATGCCCACAGACAGACGAATGGATAAAGATGTGGTACATATATAAAATGGAATATTACTCAGCCATAAAAAGGAATGAAACTGGGTCATTTGTAGAGAAGTTGATGGATCTAGAGACTGTCATACAGAGTGAAGTAAGCCAGAAAGAGAAAAACAAATATTGTATATTAATGCCTATATGTGGAACCTAGAAAAATGGTAGAGATGAACTGGTTTGCAGGGCAGAAATAGAGACACAGAGGTAGAGAACAAACGTATGGACACAAAGTGGGGGAAGCCATGGGGTGGTGGTGGTGGGATGACTTGGGAGATTAGGATTGACCTGTATACATGTCTATGCATAAAATAGATAACTAATAATAACCTACTGTATAAAAAATAACTAAAATTAAATTTCAAAATTTTAAAAAATAAAATGTAAAAATAAAACAGAAAAAAAGTTCTTCCATTCACACTGATGTATTTATACGAATGAATTATTTCCATGCTTATATCCATAAATACATAAATGAGGAATAAAATCTAACTTGAACCAAAAAAGAAAAAAAAAAAACTGAACCTAACAGTTATACAGAGGAAAACACTACCAAGGCACTTGCTCCAGTGGTAAACAGTTCTGAAATTGGTCAGAGGTGGGGAATCATCTCCCATACAGCCAGCAGCCCCGCCCGCCCACGCAAGGAGCATCCTCATTGCAAAGCTGGGAGACCGTGCCGAGGCCTCTGTGAGTAAACGTGAGCTGAGCCCCAGGCCAGATGCTGCTGAACTGTTCCCACCCTTCCCAGGTGAAACACCTGAATATGTACAAGGGCTTGAAAGCCTAGAGGAAGGGCCGTGGAGCCACACCAGCGACAGCACGCAGGCCAACTTGGTGCCTGCAGGTCAGCCAGGATGGTACTGGCCACGGGCGCTCTTCTGGAAGCTTTCTATTGCCCTGCCTGAGATACCCCTCCTGTCCCGGCCCCCACTCCTTTTTTTCCTTCCTCACCTCAGCCCGGAGAGATATTCCAGTGGAAGTTATGGGTGACACATCCTCTTCTTTACAGGTGGCAGCCTGGCAACTCCTGCCGAAAGTCCAGCAGAGCCCCACTCACACCGGGCCACCCACAAAGCCGTGGACCCTCACACCCTCCCACCAGCACAGCCCCGAGACTGCTGACGGGGCAGAGAATATGGAGTAAGGCACAGCTGCAGGGGCTATTGCTGCCTGGAGTGCTGTTTATATTGACCTCAACCCAGGCACACCTGGGGAGGGCTTGCCGGCAGGGTCAGGCTGCCCAGGTCAGCTAATCCTCAGCCCTCAGGGAATCACATTGCAGAAAATGGACCTCGCTAAGACAGAATATTTGCCAAGGAGAAAAAGGACACAATGCCATTTGCAGCACCGTAGATGAGTCTCGAGGTAATCACGTGACTTGGAGTAAGTCAGAAAGTGAAAGACACATATCATATCATATCACTTATAGGTGTTACCTATAAATTGATACCAGGGCAGATATTTCCACGGAGAAGGGCAATCACAGATTCATTAAACAAACTTATGGTTCACCAAAGGAAAGGTGTGAGGATTGAATTCATTACGATATTGGGGTTAACAGACAGATACAAACACAGTAGACGTATATAATCACCAATGACCTACGGAGTACCAAGAGAAGACTACTCAACATTCTGTCATAACGTACATGGGAAAAGGATCCCAGGAAGAACAGACATATGTATATGTGTAAAAGAACCACCTCTTGCACACCTACAACAAGCTAAACGTTGTACTCAAACTTGCTGTAATAAAAAATAAAAAATTAAATTAAAAACACGAACAAGAAGTAGTGAGAAAAACTTGAGGGGCTTTCTCCTGGCACATTCCGTTCTACATTCCAATCTCGAACAGGACTTCCATTGAGGCTCTGCTGCCCTAGTAACCAGATTTGGTAAGGGAGAACTGCTGCCACCTTGTGGCCGTTTCACACAACTGCAGGTTTAATGCCAGCGCTAATGGTCAGTGGATATTCCAAATCATTACAGGCCTGTAAATGACACCTGCCCTGAAAACAAATCCTGGGGTCATATATCGACCAAAAAATTCAAAAGACGTCCATATTTCAAAACGACAGTTTCAAGAGGCATATTTCACGCACATTAGTGTTCTGCTTCTTTTGCTTGCTTTCTTTCTTTGTTAAAAAAAACGGGAATGGAAAAAGGCAACCCTCAGAATGGGCGAAAACGTTCACAAACGAATCAATGGACAAAGGTTTAATCTCCAATATATATAAACAGCTCATGCAGCTTAATATTAATAAAACAAACAACCCAATACAAAAATGGGCAGAAGATCTAAAGAGACGTTTCTTCAAAGAAGACACAGAGATGGCCAAGACGCACATGAAAAGCTGCTCAACATCACTAATTATTAGAGAAATGCAAATCAAAACTACAATGAGGTAAGACCTCACACCTGTTAGAATCGGCATCATCAGATAATCTACAAACAACAAATTCTCGGGAGGGTGTGGACAAAAGGAACCCTCTTCCGCTATTGGTGGGAATGTAAATTGATACAGTCACTATGGAGAACAGTATGGAGGTTCCTTTAAAAAACTAAAAAGAGAATTACCATAGGATCCAGCAATCCCACTTCTGGGCATATACCCAGAGAAAACCATAAATCACAGAGACACATTCACCACAATGTTCATTGCAGCACTATTTACAATAGCCAGGTTATGGAAGCAACATAAATGCCCACAGACAGACGAATGGATAAAGATGTGGTACATATATAAAATGGAATATTACTCAGCCATAAAAAGGAATGAAACTGGGTCATTTGTAGAGAAGTTGATGGATCTAGAGACTGTCATACAGAGTGAAGTAAGCCAGAAAGAGAAAAACAAATATTGTATATTAATGCCTATATGTGGAACCTAGAAAAATGGTAGAGATGAACTGGTTTGCAGGGCAGAAATAGAGACACAGAGGTAGAGAACAAACGTATGGACACAAAGTGGGGGAAGCCATGGGGTGGTGGTGGTGGGATGACTTGGGAGATTAGGATTGACCTGTATACATGTCTATGCATAAAATAGATAACTAATAATAACCTACTGTATAAAAAATAACTAAAATTAAATTTCAAAATTTTAAAAAATAAAATGTAAAAATAAAACAGAAAAAATGTTCTTCCATTCACACTGATGTATTTATACGAATGAATTATTTCCATGCTTATATCTATAAATACATAAATGAGGAATAAAATCTAACTTGAACCAAAAAAGAAAAAAAAAAACTGAACCTAACAGTTATACAGAGGAAAACACTACCAAGGCACTTGCTCCAGTGGTAAACAATTCTGAAATTGGTCAGAGGTGGGGAATCATCTCCCATACAGCCAGCAGCCCCGCCCGCCCTCGCCAGGAGCATCCTCATTGCAAAGCTGGGAGACCGTGCCGAGGCCTCTGTGAGTAAACGTGAGCTGAGCCCCAGGCCAGATGCTGCTGAACTGTTCCCACCCTTCCCAGGTGAAACACCTGAATATGTACAAGGGCTTGAAAGCCTAGAGGAAGGGCCGTGGAGCCACACCAGAGACAGCACGCAGGCCAACTTGGTGCCTGCAGGTCAGCCAGGATGGTACTGGCCACGGGCGCTCTTCTGGAAGCTTTCTATTGCCCTGCCTGAGATACCCCTCCTGTCCCGGCCCCCACTCCTTTTTTTCCTTCCTCACCTCAGCCCGGAGAGATATTCCAGTGGAAGTTATGGGTGACACATCCTCTTCTTTACAGGTGGCAGCCTGGCAACTCCTGCCGAAAGTCCAGCAGAGCCCCACTCACACCGGGCCACCCACAAAGCCGTGGACCCTCACACCCTCCCACCAGCACAGCCCCGAGACTGCTGACGGGGCAGAGAATATGGAGTAAGGCACAGCTGCAGGGGCTATTGCTGCCTGGAGTGCTGTTTATATTGACCTCAACCCAGGCACACCTGGGGAGGGCTTGCCGGCAGGGTCAGGCTGCCCAGGTCAGCTAATCCTCAGCCCTCAGGGAATCACATTGCAGAAAATGGACCTCGCTAAGACTGAATATTTGCCAAGGAGAAAAAGGACACAATGCCATTTGCAGCACCGTAGATGAGTCTCGAGGTAATCACGTGACTTGGAGTAAGTCAGAAAGTGAAAGACACATATCATATCATATCACTTATAGGTGTTACCTATAAATTGATACCAGGGCAGATATTTCCACGGAGAAGGGCAATCACAGATTCATTAAACAAACTTATGGTTCACCAAAGGAAAGGTGTGAGGATTGAATTCATTACGATATTGGGGTTAACAGACAGATACAAACACAGTAGACGTATATAATCACCAATGACATACGGAGTACCAAGAGAAGACTACTCAACATTCTGTCATAACGTACATGGGAAAAGGATCCCAGGAAGAACAGACATATGTATATGTGTAAAAGAACCACCTCTTGCACACCTACAACAAGCTAAACGTTGTACTCAAACTTGCTGTAATAAAAAATAAAAAATTAAATTAAAAACACGAACAAGAAGTAGTGAGACAAACTTGAGGGGCTTTCTCCTGGCACATTCCGTTCTACATTCCAATCTCGAACAGGACTTCCATTGAGGCTCTGCTGCCCTAGTAACCAGATTTGGTAAGGGAGAACTGCTGCCACCTTGTGGCCGTTTCACACAACTGCAGGTTTAATGCCAGCGCTAATGGTCAGTGGATATTCCAAATCATTACAGGCCTGTAAATGACACCTGCCCTGAAAACAAATCCTGGGGTCATATATCGACCAAAAAATTCAAAAGACGTCCATATTTCAAAACGACACTTTCAAGAGGCATATTTCACGCACATTAGTGTTCTGCTTCTTTTGCTTGCTTTCTTTCTTTGTTAAAAAAAACGGGAATGGAAAAAGGCAACCCTCAGAATGGGCGAAAACGTTCACAAACGAATCAATGGACAAAGGTTTAATCTCCAATATATATAAACAGCTCATGCAGCTTAATATTTATAAAACAAACAACCCAATACAAAAATGGGCAGAAGATCTAAAGAGACGTTTCTTCAAAGAAGACACAGAGATGGCCAAGACGCACATGAAAAGCTGCTCAACATCACTAATTATTAGAGAAATGCAAATCAAAACTACAATGAGGTAAGACCTCACACCTGTTAGAATCGGCATCATCAGATAATCTACAAACAACAAATTCTGGGGAGGGTGTGGACAAAAGGAACCCTCTTCCGCTATTGGTGGGAATGTAAATTGATACAGTCACTATGGAGAACAGTATGGAGGTTCCTTTAAAAAACTAAAAAGAGAATTACCATAGGATCCAGCAATCCCACTTCTGGGCATATACCCAGAGAAAACCATAAATCACAGAGACACATTCACCACAATGTTCATTGCAGCACTATTTACAATAGCCAGGTTATGGAAGCAACATAAATGCCCACAGACAGACGAATGGATAAAGATGTGGTACATATATAAAATGGAATATTACTCAGCCATAAAAAGGAATGAAACTGGGTCATTTGTAGAGAAGTTGATGGATCTAGAGACTGTCATACAGAGTGAAGTAAGCCAGAAAGAGAAAAACAAATATTGTATATTAATGCCTATATGTGGAACCTAGAAAAATGGTAGAGATGAACTGGTTTGCAGGGCAGAAATAGAGACACAGAGGTAGAGAACAAACGTATGGACACAAAGTGGGGGAAGCCATGGGGTGGTGGTGGTGGGATGACTTGGGAGATTAGGATTGACCTGTATACATGTCTATGCATAAAATAGATAACTAATAATAACCTACTGTATAAAAAATAACTAAAATTAAATTTCAAAATTTTAAAAAATAAAATGTAAAAATAAAACAGAAAAAAAGTTCTTCCATTCACACTGATGTATTTATACGAATGAATTATTTCCATGCTTATATCCATAAATACATAAATGAGGAATAAAATCTAACTAGAACCAAAAAAGAAAAAAAAAAAAACTGAACCTAACAGTTATACAGAGGAAAACACTACCAAGGCACTTGCTCCAGTGGTAAACAATTCTGAAATTGGTCAGAGGTGGGGAATCATCTCCCATACAGCCAGCAGCCCCGCCCGCCCACGCAAGGAGCATCCTCATTGCAAAGCTGGGAGACCGTGCCGAGGCCTCTGTGAGTAAACGTGAGCTGAGCCCCAGGCCAGATGCTGCTGAACTGTTCCCACCCTTCCCAGGTGAAACACCTGAATATGTACAAGGGCTTGAAAGCCTAGAGGAAGGGCCGTGGAGCCACACCAGCGACAGCACGCAGGCCAACTTGGTGCCTGCAGGTCAGCCAGGATGGTACTGGCCACGGGCGCTCTTCTGGAAGCTTTCTATTGCCCTGCCTGAGATACCCCTCCTGTCCCGGCCCCCACTCCTTTTTTTCCTTCCTCACCTCAGCCCGGAGAGATATTCCAGTGGAAGTTATGGGTGACACATCCTCTTCTTTACAGGTGGCAGCCTGGCAACTCCTGCCGAAAGTCCAGCAGAGCCCCACTCACACCGGGCCACCCACAAAGCCGTGGACCCTCACACCCTCCCACCAGCACAGCCCCGAGACTGCTGACGGGGCAGAGAATATGGAGTAAGGCACAGCTGCAGGGGCTATTGCTGCCTGGAGTGCTGTTTATATTGACCTCAACCCAGGCACACCTGGGGAGGGCTTGCCGGCAGGGTCAGGCTGCCCAGGTCAGCTAATCCTCAGCCCTCAGGGAATCACATTGCAGAAAATGGACCTCGCTAAGACAGAATATTTGCCAAGGAGAAAAAGGACACAATGCCATTTGCAGCACCGTAGATGAGTCTCGAGGTAATCACGTGACTTGGAGTAAGTCAGAAAGTGAAAGACACATATCATATCATATCACTTATAGGTGTTACCTATAAATTGATACCAGGGCAGATATTTCCACGGAGAAGGGCAATCACAGATTCATTAAACAAACTTATGGTTCACCAAAGGAAAGGTGTGAGGATTGAATTCATTACGATATTGGGGTTAACAGACAGATACAAACACAGTAGACGTATATAATCACCAATGACCTACGGAGTACCAAGAGAAGACTACTCAACATTCTGTCATAACGTACATGGGAAAAGGATCCCAGGAAGAACAGACATATGTATATGTGTAAAAGAACCACCTCTTGCACACCTACAACAAGCTAAACGTTGTACTCAAACTTGCTGTAATAAAAAATAAAAAATTAAATTAAAAACACGAACAAGAAGTAGTGAGACAAACTTGAGGGGCTTTCTCCTGGCACATTCCGTTCTACATTCCAATCTCGAACAGGACTTCCATTGAGGCTCTGCTGCCCTAGTAACCAGATTTGGTAAGGGAGAACTGCTGCCACCTTGTGGCCGTTTCACACAACTGCAGGTTTAATGCCAGCGCTAATGGTCAGTGGATATTCCAAATCATTACAGGCCTGTAAATGACACCTGCCCTGAAAACAAATCCTGGGGTCATATATCGACCAAAAAATTCAAAAGACGTCCATATTTCAAAACGACAGTTTCAAGAGGCATATTTCACGCACATTAGTGTTCTGCTTCTTTTGCTTGCTTTCTTTCTTTGTTAAAAAAAACGGGAATGGAAAAAGGCAACCCTCAGAATGGGCGAAAACGTTCACAAACGAATCAATGGACAAAGGTTTAATCTCCAATATATATAAACAGCTCATGCAGCTTAATATTAATAAAACAAACAACCCAATACAAAAATGGGCAGAAGATCTAAAGAGACGTTTCTTCAAAGAAGACACAGAGATGGCCAAGACGCACATGAAAAGCTGCTCAACATCACTAATTATTAGAGAAATGCAAATCAAAACTACAATGAGGTAAGACCTCACACCTGTTAGAATCGGCATCATCAGATAATCTACAAACAACAAATTCTGGGGAGGGTGTGGACAAAAGGAACCCTCTTCCGCTATTGGTGGGAATGTAAATTGATACAGTCACTATGGAGAACAGTATGGAGGTTCCTTTAAAAAACTAAAAAGAGAATTACCATAGGATCCAGCAATCCCACTTCTGGGCATATACCCAGAGAAAACCATAAATCACAGAGACACATTCACCACAATGTTCATTGCAGCACTATTTACAATAGCCAGGTTATGGAAGCAACATAAATGCCCACAGACAGACGAATGGATAAAGATGTGGTACATATATAAAATGGAATATTACTCAGCCATAAAAAGGAATGAAACTGGTTCATTTGTAGAGAAGTTGATGGATCTAGAGACTGTCATACAGAGTGAAGTAAGCCAGAAAGAGAAAAACAAATATTGTATATTAATGCCTATATGTGGAACCTAGAAAAATGGTAGAGATGAACTGGTTTGCAGGGCAGAAATAGAGACACAGAGGTAGAGAACAAACGTATGGACACAAAGTGGGGGAAGCCATGGGGTGGTGGTGGTGGGATGACTTGGGAGATTAGGATTGACCTGTATACATGTCTATGCATAAAATAGATAACTAATAATAACCTACTGTATAAAAAATAACTAAAATTAAATTTCAAAATTTTAAAAAATAAAATGTAAAAATAAAACAGAAAAAATGTTCTTCCATTCACACTGATGTATTTATACGAATGAATTATTTCCATGCTTATATCTATAAATACATAAATGAGGAATAAAATCTAACTTGAACCAAAAAAGAAAAAAAAAAAAACTGAACCTAACAGTTATACAGAGGAAAACACTACCAAGGCACTTGCTCCAGTGGTAAACAATTCTGAAATTGGTCAGAGGTGGGGAATCATCTCCCATACAGCCAGCAGCCCCGCCCGCCCTCGCCAGGAGCATCCTCATTGCAAAGCTGGGAGACCGTGCCGAGGCCTCTGTGAGTAAACGTGAGCTGAGCCCCAGGCCAGATGCTGCTGAACTGTTCCCACCCTTCCCAGGTGAAACACCTGAATATGTACAAGGGCTTGAAAGCCTAGAGGAAGGGCCGTGGAGCCACACCAGAGACAGCACGCAGGCCAACTTGGTGCCTGCAGGTCAGCCAGGATGGTACTGGCCACGGGCGCTCTTCTGGAAGCTTTCTATTGCCCTGCCTGAGATACCCCTCCTGTCCCGGCCCCCACTCCTTTTTTTCCTTCCTCACCTCAGCCCGGAGAGATATTCCAGTGGAAGTTATGGGTGACACATCCTCTTCTTTACAGGTGGCAGCCTGGCAACTCCTGCCGAAAGTCCAGCAGAGCCCCACTCACACCGGGCCACCCACAAAGCCGTGGACCCTCACACCCTCCCACCAGCACAGCCCCGAGACTGCTGACGGGGCAGAGAATATGGAGTAAGGCACAGCTGCAGGGGCTATTGCTGCCTGGAGTGCTGTTTATATTGACCTCAACCCAGGCACACCTGGGGAGGGCTTGCCGGCAGGGTCAGGCTGCCCAGGTCAGCTAATCCTCAGCCCTCAGGGAATCACATTGCAGAAAATCGACCTCGCTAAGACTGAATATTTGCCAAGGAGAAAAAGGACACAATGCCATTTGCAGCACCGTAGATGAGTCTCGAGGTAATCACGTGACTTGGAGTAAGTCAGAAAGTGAAAGACACATATCATATCATATCACTTATAGGTGTTACCTATAAATTGATACCAGGGCAGATATTTCCACGGAGAAGGGCAATCACAGATTCATTAAACAAACTTATGGTTCACCAAAGGAAAGGTGTGAGGATTGAATTCATTACGATATTGGGGTTAACAGACAGATACAAACACAGTAGACGTATATAATCACCAATGACATACGGAGTACCAAGAGAAGACTACTCAACATTCTGTCATAACGTACATGGGAAAAGGATCCCAGGAAGAACAGACATATGTATATGTGTAAAAGAACCACCTCTTGCACACCTACAACAAGCTAAACGTTGTACTCAAACTTGCTGTAATAAAAAATAAAAAATTAAATTAAAAACACGAACAAGAAGTAGTGAGACAAACTTGAGGGGCTTTCTCCTGGCACATTCCGTTCTACATTCCAATCTCGAACAGGACTTCCATTGAGGCTCTGCTGCCCTAGTAACCAGATTTGGTAAGGGAGAACTGCTGCCACCTTGTGGCCGTTTCACACAACTGCAGGTTTAATGCCAGCGCTAATGGTCAGTGGATATTCCAAATCATTACAGGCCTGTAAATGACACCTGCCCTGAAAACAAATCCTGGGGTCATATATCGACCAAAAAATTCAAAAGACGTCCATATTTCAAAACGACACTTTCAAGAGGCATATTTCACGCACATTAGTGTTCTGCTTCTTTTGCTTTCTTTCTTTCTTTGTTAAAAAAAACGGGAATGGAAAAAGGCAACCCTCAGAATGGGCGAAAACGTTCACAAACGAATCAATGGACAAAGGTTTAATCTCCAATATATATAAACAGCTCATGCAGCTTAATATTAATAAAACAAACAACCCAATACAAAAATGGGCAGAAGATCTAAAGAGACGTTTCTTCAAAGAAGACACAGAGATGGCCAAGACGCACATGAAAAGCTGCTCAACATCACTAATTATTAGAGAAATGCAAATCAAAACTACAATGAGGTAAGACCTCACACCTGTTAGAATCGGCATCATCAGATAATCTACAAACAACAAATTCTGGGGAGGGTGTGGACAAAAGGAACCCTCTTCCGCTATTGGTGGGAATGTAAATTGATACAGTCACTATGGAGAACAGTATGGAGGTTCCTTTAAAAAACTAAAAAGAGAATTACCATAGGATCCAGCAATCCCACTTCTGGGCATATACCCAGAGAAAACCATAAATCACAGAGACACATTCACCACAATGTTCATTGCAGCACTATTTACAATAGCCAGGTTATGGAAGCAACATAAATGCCCACAGACAGACGAATGGATAAAGATGTGGTACATATATAAAATGGAATATTACTCAGCCATAAAAAGGAATGAAACTGGGTCATTTGTAGAGAAGTTGATGGATCTAGAGACTGTCATACAGAGTGAAGTAAGCCAGAAAGAGAAAAACAAATATTGTATATTAATGCCTATATGTGGAACCTAGAAAAATGGTAGAGATGAACTGGTTTGCAGGGCAGAAATAGAGACACAGAGGTAGAGAACAAACGTATGGACACAAAGTGGGGGAAGCCATGGGGTGGTGGTGGTGGGATGACTTGGGAGATTAGGATTGACCTGTATACATGTCTATGCATAAAATAGATAACTAATAATAACCTACTGTATAAAAAATAACTAAAATTAAATTTCAAAATTTTAAAAAATAAAATGTAAAAATAAAACAGAAAAAAAGTTCTTCCATTCACACTGATGTATTTATACGAATGAATTATTTCCATGCTTATATCCATAAATACATAAATGAGGAATAAAATCTAACTAGAACCAAAAAAGAAAAAAAAAAAAACTGAACCTAACAGTTATACAGAGGAAAACACTACCAAGGCACTTGCTCCAGTGGTAAACAATTCTGAAATTGGTCAGAGGTGGGGAATCATCTCCCATACAGCCAGCAGCCCCGCCCGCCCACGCAAGGAGCATCCTCATTGCAAAGCTGGGAGACCGTGCCGAGGCCTCTGTGAGTAAACGTGAGCTGAGCCCCAGGCCAGATGCTGCTGAACTGTTCCCACCCTTCCCAGGTGAAACACCTGAATATGTACAAGGGCTTGAAAGCCTAGAGGAAGGGCCGTGGAGCCACACCAGCGACAGCACGCAGGCCAACTTGGTGCCTGCAGGTCAGCCAGGATGGTACTGGCCACGGGCGCTCTTCTGGAAGCTTTCTATTGCCCTGCCTGAGATACCCCTCCTGTCCCGGCCCCCACTCCTTTTTTTCCTTCCTCACCTCAGCCCGGAGAGATATTCCAGTGGAAGTTATGGGTGACACATCCTCTTCTTTACAGGTGGCAGCCTGGCAACTCCTGCCGAAAGTCCAGCAGAGCCCCACTCACACCGGGCCACCCACAAAGCCGTGGACCCTCACACCCTCCCACCAGCACAGCCCCGAGACTGCTGACGGGGCAGAGAATATGGAGTAAGGCACAGCTGCAGGGGCTATTGCTGCCTGGAGTGCTGTTTATATTGACCTCAACCCAGGCACACCTGGGGAGGGCTTGCCGGCAGGGTCAGGCTGCCCAGGTCAGCTAATCCTCAGCCCTCAGGGAATCACATTGCAGAAAATGGACCTCGCTAAGACAGAATATTTGCCAAGGAGAAAAAGGACACAATGCCATTTGCAGCACCGTAGATGAGTCTCGAGGTAATCACGTGACTTGGAGTAAGTCAGAAAGTGAAAGACACATATCATATCATATCACTTATAGGTGTTACCTATAAATTGATACCAGGGCAGATATTTCCACGGAGAAGGGCAATCACAGATTCATTAAACAAACTTATGGTTCACCAAAGGAAAGGTGTGAGGATTGAATTCATTACGATATTGGGGTTAACAGACAGATACAAACACAGTAGACGTATATAATCACCAATGACCTACGGAGTACCAAGAGAAGACTACTCAACATTCTGTCATAACGTACATGGGAAAAGGATCCCAGGAAGAACAGACATATGTATATGTGTAAAAGAACCACCTCTTGCACACCTACAACAAGCTAAACGTTGTACTCAAACTTGCTGTAATAAAAAATAAAAAATTAAATTAAAAACACGAACAAGAAGTAGTGAGACAAACTTGAGGGGCTTTCTCCTGGCACATTCCGTTCTACATTCCAATCTCGAACAGGACTTCCATTGAGGCTCTGCTGCCCTAGTAACCAGATTTGGTAAGGGAGAACTGCTGCCACCTTGTGGCCGTTTCACACAACTGCAGGTTTAATGCCAGCGCTAATGGTCAGTGGATATTCCAAATCATTACAGGCCTGTAAATGACACCTGCCCTGAAAACAAATCCTGGGGTCATATATCGACCAAAAAATTCAAAAGACGTCCATATTTCAAAACGACAGTTTCAAGAGGCATATTTCACGCACATTAGTGTTCTGCTTCTTTTGCTTGCTTTCTTTCTTTGTTAAAAAAAACGGGAATGGAAAAAGGCAACCCTCAGAATGGGCGAAAACGTTCACAAACGAATCAATGGACAAAGGTTTAATCTCCAATATATATAAACAGCTCATGCAGCTTAATATTAATAAAACAAACAACCCAATACAAAAATGGGCAGAAGATCTAAAGAGACGTTTCTTCAAAGAAGACACAGAGATGGCCAAGACGCACATGAAAAGCTGCTCAACATCACTAATTATTAGAGAAATGCAAATCAAAACTACAATGAGGTAAGACCTCACACCTGTTAGAATCGGCATCATCAGATAATCTACAAACAACAAATTCTGGGGAGGGTGTGGACAAAAGGAACCCTCTTCCGCTATTGGTGGGAATGTAAATTGATACAGTCACTATGGAGAACAGTATGGAGGTTCCTTTAAAAAACTAAAAAGAGAATTACCATAGGATCCAGCAATCCCACTTCTGGGCATATACCCAGAGAAAACCATAAATCACAGAGACACATTCACCACAATGTTCATTGCAGCACTATTTACAATAGCCAGGTTATGGAAGCAACATAAATGCCCACAGACAGACGAATGGATAAAGATGTGGTACATATATAAAATGGAATATTACTCAGCCATAAAAAGGAATGAAACTGGGTCATTTGTAGAGAAGTTGATGGATCTAGAGACTGTCATACAGAGTGAAGTAAGCCAGAAAGAGAAAAACAAATATTGTATATTAATGCCTATATGTGGAACCTAGAAAAATGGTAGAGATGAACTGGTTTGCAGGGCAGAAATAGAGACACAGAGGTAGAGAACAAACGTATGGACACAAAGTGGGGGAAGCCATGGGGTGGTGGTGGTGGGATGACTTGGGAGATTAGGATTGACCTGTATACATGTCTATGCATAAAATAGATAACTAATAATAACCTACTGTATAAAAAATAACTAAAATTAAATTTCAAAATTTTAAAAAATAAAATGTAAAAATAAAACAGAAAAAATGTTCTTCCATTCACACTGATGTATTTATACGAATGAATTATTTCCATGCTTATATCTATAAATACATAAATGAGGAATAAAATCTAACTTGAACCAAAAAAGAAAAAAAAAAAACTGAACCTAACAGTTATACAGAGGAAAACACTACCAAGGCACTTGCTCCAGTGGTAAACAATTCTGAAATTGGTCAGAGGTGGGGAATCATCTCCCATACAGCCAGCAGCCCCGCCCGCCCTCGCCAGGAGCATCCTCATTGCAAAGCTGGGAGACCGTGCCGAGGCCTCTGTGAGTAAACGTGAGCTGAGCCCCAGGCCAGATGCTGCTGAACTGTTCCCACCCTTCCCAGGTGAAACACCTGAATATGTACAAGGGCTTGAAAGCCTAGAGGAAGGGCCGTGGAGCCACACCAGAGACAGCACGCAGGCCAACTTGGTGCCTGCAGGTCAGCCAGGATGGTACTGGCCACGGGCGCTCTTCTGGAAGCTTTCTATTGCCCTGCCTGAGATACCCCTCCTGTCCCGGCCCCCACTCCTTTTTTTCCTTCCTCACCTCAGCCCGGAGAGATATTCCAGTGGAAGTTATGGGTGACACATCCTCTTCTTTACAGGTGGCAGCCTGGCAACTCCTGCCGAAAGTCCAGCAGAGCCCCACTCACACCGGGCCACCCACAAAGCCGTGGACCCTCACACCCTCCCACCAGCACAGCCCCGAGACTGCTGACGGGGCAGAGAATATGGAGTAAGGCACAGCTGCAGGGGCTATTGCTGCCTGGAGTGCTGTTTATATTGACCTCAACCCAGGCACACCTGGGGAGGGCTTGCCGGCAGGGTCAGGCTGCCCAGGTCAGCTAATCCTCAGCCCTCAGGGAATCACATTGCAGAAAATGGACCTCGCTAAGACAGAATATTTGCCAAGGAGAAAAAGGACACAATGCCATTTGCAGCACCGTAGATGAGTCTCGAGGTAATCACGTGACTTGGAGTAAGTCAGAAAGTGAAAGACACATATCATATCATATCACTTATAGGTGTTACCTATAAATTGATACCAGGGCAGATATTTCCACGGAGAAGGGCAATCACAGATTCATTAAACAAACTTATGGTTCACCAAAGGAAAGGTGTGAGGATTGAATTCATTACGATATTGGGGTTAACAGACAGATACAAACACAGTAGACGTATATAATCACCAATGACCTACGGAGTACCAAGAGAAGACTACTCAACATTCTGTCATAACGTACATGGGAAAAGGATCCCAGGAAGAACAGACATATGTATATGTGTAAAAGAACCACCTCTTGCACACCTACAACAAGCTAAACGTTGTACTCAAACTTGCTGTAATAAAAAATAAAAAATTAAATTAAAAACACGAACAAGAAGTAGTGAGACAAACTTGAGGGGCTTTCTCCTGGCACATTCCGTTCTACATTCCAATCTCGAACAGGACTTCCATTGAGGCTCTGCTGCCCTAGTAACCAGATTTGGTAAGGGAGAACTGCTGCCACCTTGTGGCCGTTTCACACAACTGCAGGTTTAATGCCAGCGCTAATGGTCAGTGGATATTCCAAATCATTACAGGCCTGTAAATGACACCTGCCCTGAAAACAAATCCTGGGGTCATATATCGACCAAAAAATTCAAAAGACGTCCATATTTCAAAACGACAGTTTCAAGAGGCATATTTCACGCACATTAGTGTTCTGCTTCTTTTGCTTGCTTTCTTTCTTTGTTAAAAAAAACCGGAATGGAAAAAGGCAACCCTCAGAATGGGCGAAAACGTTCACAAACGAATCAATGTACAAAGGTTTCATCTCCAATATATATAAACAGCTCATGCAGCTTAATATTAATAAAACAAACAACCCAATACAAAAATGGGCAGAAGATCTAAAGAGACGTTTCTTCAAAGAAGACACAGAGATGGCCAAGACGCACATGAAAAGCTGCTCAACATCACTAATTATTAGAGAAATGCAAATCAAAACTACAATGAGGTAAGACCTCACACCTGTTAGAATCGGCATCATCAGATAATCTACAAACAACAAATTCTCGGGAGGGTGTGGACAAAAGGAACCCTCTTCCGCTATTGGTGGGAATGTAAATTGATACAGTCACTATGGAGAACAGTATGGAGGTTCCTTTAAAAAACTAAAAAGAGAATTACCATAGGATCCAGCAATCCCACTTCTGGGCATATACCCAGAGAAAACCATAAATCACAGAGACACATTCACCACAATGTTCATTGCAGCACTATTTACAATAGCCAGGTTATGGAAGCAACATAAATGCCCACAGACAGATGAATGGATAAAGATGTGGTACATATATAAAATGGAATATTACTCAGCCATAAAAAGGAATGAAACTGGGTCATTTGTAGAGAAGTTGATGGATCTAGAGACTGTCATACAGAGTGAAGTAAGCCAGAAAGAGAAAAACAAATATTGTATATTAATGCCTATATGTGGAACCTAGAAAAATGGTAGAGATGAACTGGTTTGCAGGGCAGAAATAGAGACACAGAGGTAGAGAACAAACGTATGGACACAAAGTGGGGGAAGCCATGGGGTGGTGGTGGTGGGATGACTTGGGAGATTAGGATTGACCTGTATACATGTCTATGCATAAAATAGATAACTAATAATAACCTACTGTATAAAAAATAACTAAAATTAAATTTCAAAATTTTAAAAAATAAAATGTAAAAATAAAACAGAAAAAAAGTTCTTCCATTCACACTGATGTATTTATACGAATGAATTATTTCCATGCTTATATCCATAAATACATAAATGAGGAATAAAATCTAACTTGAACCAAAAAAGAAAAAAAAAAAACTGAACCTAACAGTTATACAGAGGAAAACACTACCAAGGCACTTGCTCCAGTGGTAAACAATTCTGAAATTGGTCAGAGGTGGGGAATCATCTCCCATACAGCCAGCAGCCCCGCCCGCCCACGCAAGGAGCATCCTCATTGCAAAGCTGGGAGACCGTGCCGAGGCCTCTGTGAGTAAACGTGAGCTGAGCCCCAGGCCAGATGCTGCTGAACTGTTCCCACCCTTCCCAGGTGAAACACCTGAATATGTACAAGGGCTTGAAAGCCTAGAGGAAGGGCCGTGGAGCCACACCAGCGACAGCACGCAGGCCAACTTGGTGCCTGCAGGTCAGCCAGGATGGTACTGGCCACGGGCGCTCTTCTGGAAGCTTTCTATTGCCCTGCCTGAGATAACCCTCCTGTCCCGGCCCCCACTCCTTTTTTTCCTTCCTCACCTCAGCCCGGAGAGATATTCCAGTGGAAGTTATGGGTGACACATCCTCTTCTTTACAGGTGGCAGCCTGGCAACTCCTGCCGAAAGTCCAGCAGAGCCCCACTCACACCGGGCCACCCACAAAGCCGTGGACCCTCACACCCTCCCACCAGCACAGCCCCGAGACTGCTGACGGGGCAGAGAATATGGAGTAAGGCACAGCTGCAGGGGCTATTGCTGCCTGGAGTGCTGTTTATATTGACCTCAACCCAGGCACACCTGGGGAGGGCTTGCCGGCAGGGTCAGGCTGCCCAGGTCAGCTAATCCTCAGCCCTCAGGGAATCACATTGCAGAAAATGGACCTCGCTAAGACAGAATATTTGCCAAGGAGAAAAAGGACACAATGCCATTTGCAGCACCGTAGATGAGTCTCGAGGTAATCACGTGACTTGGAGTAAGTCAGAAAGTGAAAGACACATATCATATCATATCACTTATAGGTGTTACCTATAAATTGATACCAGGGCAGATATTTCCACGGAGAAGGGCAATCACAGATTCATTAAACAAACTTATGGTTCACCAAAGGAAAGGTGTGAGGATTGAATTCATTACGATATTGGGGTTAACAGACAGATACAAACACAGTAGACGTATATAATCACCAATGACCTACGGAGTACCAAGAGAAGACTACTCAACATTCTGTCATAACGTACATGGGAAAAGGATCCCAGGAAGAACAGACATATGTATATGTGTAAAAGAACCACCTCTTGCACACCTACAACAAGCTAAACGTTGTACTCAAACTTGCTGTAATAAAAAATAAAAAATTAAATTAAAAACACGAACAAGAAGTAGTGAGACAAACTTGAGGGGCTTTCTCCTGGCACATTCCGTTCTACATTCCAATCTCGAACAGGACTTCCATTGAGGCTCTGCTGCCCTAGTAACCAGATTTGGTAAGGGAGAACTGCTGCCACCTTGTGGCCGTTTCACACAACTGCAGGTTTAATGCCAGCGCTAATGGTCAGTGGATATTCCAAATCATTACAGGCCTGTAAATGACACCTGCCCTGAAAACAAATCCTGGGGTCATATATCGACCAAAAAATTCAAAAGACGTCCATATTTCAAAACGACAGTTTCAAGAGGCATATTTCACGCACATTAGTGTTCTGCTTCTTTTGCTTGCTTTCTTTCTTTGTTAAAAAAAACGGGAATGGAAAAAGGCAACCCTCAGAATGGGCGAAAACGTTCACAAACGAATCAATGGACAAAGGTTTAATCTCCAATATATATAAACAGCTCATGCAGCTTAATATTAATAAAACAAACAACCCAATACAAAAATGGGCAGAAGATCTAAAGAGACGTTTCTTCAAAGAAGACACAGAGATGGCCAAGACGCACATGAAAAGCTGCTCAACATCACTAATTATTAGAGAAATGCAAATCAAAACTACAATGAGGTAAGACCTCACACCTGTTAGAATCGGCATCATCAGATAATCTACAAACAACAAATTCTGGGGAGGGTGTGGACAAAAGGAACCCTCTTCCGCTATTGGTGGGAATGTAAATTGATACAGTCACTATGGAGAACAGTATGGAGGTTCCTTTAAAAAACTAAAAAGAGAATTACCATAGGATCCAGCAATCCCACTTCTGGGCATATACCCAGAGAAAACCATAAATCACAGAGACACATTCACCACAATGTTCATTGCAGCACTATTTACAATAGCCAGGTTATGGAAGCAACATAAATGCCCACAGACAGACGAATGGATAAAGATGTGGTACATATATAAAATGGAATATTACTCAGCCATAAAAAGGAATGAAACTGGGTCATTTGTAGAGAAGTTGATGGATCTAGAGACTGTCATACAGAGTGAAGTAAGCCAGAAAGAGAAAAACAAATATTGTATATTAATGCCTATATGTGGAACCTAGAAAAATGGTAGAGATGAACTGGTTTGCAGGGCAGAAATAGAGACACAGAGGTAGAGAACAAACGTATGGACACAAAGTGGGGGAAGCCATGGGGTGGTGGTGGTGGGATGACTTGGGAGATTAGGATTGACCTGTATACATGTCTATGCATAAAATAGATAACTAATAATAACCTACTGTATAAAAAATAACTAAAATTAAATTTCAAAATTTTAAAAAATAAAATGTAAAAATAAAACAGAAAAAATGTTCTTCCATTCACACTGATGTATTTATACGAATGAATTATTTCCATGCTTATATCTATAAATACATAAATGAGGAATAAAATCTAACTTGAACCAAAAAAGAAAAAAAAAAAACTGAACCTAACAGTTATACAGAGGAAAACACTACCAAGGCACTTGCTCCAGTGGTAAACAATTCTGAAATTGGTCAGAGGTGGGGAATCATCTCCCATACAGCCAGCAGCCCCGCCCGCCCTCGCCAGGAGCATCCTCATTGCAAAGCTGGGAGACCGTGCCGAGGCCTCTGTGAGTAAACGTGAGCTGAGCCCCAGGCCAGATGCTGCTGAACTGTTCCCACCCTTCCCAGGTGAAACACCTGAATATGTACAAGGGCTTGAAAGCCTAGAGGAAGGGCCGTGGAGCCACACCAGAGACAGCACGCAGGCCAACTTGGTGCCTGCAGGTCAGCCAGGATGGTACTGGCCACGGGCGCTCTTCTGGAAGCTTTCTATTGCCCTGCCTGAGATACCCCTCCTGTCCCGGCCCCCACTCCTTTTTTTCCTTCCTCACCTCAGCCCGGAGAGATATTCCAGTGGAAGTTATGGGTGACACATCCTCTTCTTTACAGGTGGCAGCCTGGCAACTCCTGCCGAAAGTCCAGCAGAGCCCCACTCACACCGGGCCACCCACAAAGCCGTGGACCCTCACACCCTCCCACCAGCACAGCCCCGAGACTGCTGACGGGGCAGAGAATATGGAGTAAGGCACAGCTGCAGGGGCTATTGCTGCCTGGAGTGCTGTTTATATTGACCTCAACCCAGGCACACCTGGGGAGGGCTTGCCGGCAGGGTCAGGCTGCCCAGGTCAGCTAATCCTCAGCCCTCAGGGAATCACATTGCAGAAAATGGACCTCGCTAAGACAGAATATTTGCCAAGGAGAAAAAGGACACAATGCCATTTGCAGCACCGTAGATGAGTCTCGAGGTAATCACGTGACTTGGAGTAAGTCAGAAAGTGAAAGACACATATCATATCATATCACTTATAGGTGTTACCTATAAATTGATACCAGGGCAGATATTTCCACGGAGAAGGGCAATCACAGATTCATTAAACAAACTTATGGTTCACCAAAGGAAAGGTGTGAGGATTGAATTCATTACGATATTGGGGTTAACAGACAGATACAAACACAGTAGACGTATATAATCACCAATGACCTACGGAGTACCAAGAGAAGACTACTCAACATTCTGTCATAACGTACATGGGAAAAGGATCCCAGGAAGAACAGACATATGTATATGTGTAAAAGAACCACCTCTTGCACACCTACAACAAGCTAAACGTTGTACTCAAACTTGCTGTAATAAAAAATAAAAAATTAAATTAAAAACACGAACAAGAAGTAGTGAGAAAAACTTGAGGGGCTTTCTCCTGGCACATTCCGTTCTACATTCCAATCTCGAACAGGACTTCCATTGAGGCTCTGCTGCCCTAGTAACCAGATTTGGTAAGGGAGAACTGCTGCCACCTTGTGGCCGTTTCACACAACTGCAGGTTTAATGCCAGCGCTAATGGTCAGTGGATATTCCAAATCATTACAGGCCTGTAAATGACACCTGCCCTGAAAACAAATCCTGGGGTCATATATCGACCAAAAAATTCAAAAGACGTCCATATTTCAAAACGACAGTTTCAAGAGGCATATTTCACGCACATTAGTGTTCTGCTTCTTTTGCTTGCTTTCTTTCTTTGTTAAAAAAAACGGGAATGGAAAAAGGCAACCCTCAGAATGGGCGAAAACGTTCACAAACGAATCAATGGACAAAGGTTTAATCTCCAATATATATAAACAGCTCATGCAGCTTAATATTAATAAAACAAACAACCCAATACAAAAATGGGCAGAAGATCTAAAGAGACGTTTCTTCAAAGAAGACACAGAGATGGCCAAGACGCACATGAAAAGCTGCTCAACATCACTAATTATTAGAGAAATGCAAATCAAAACTACAATGAGGTAAGACCTCACACCTGTTAGAATCGGCATCATCAGATAATCTACAAACAACAAATTCTGGGGAGGGTGTGGACAAAAGGAACCCTCTTCCGCTATTGGTGGGAATGTAAATTGATACAGTCACTATGGAGAACAGTATGGAGGTTCCTTTAAAAAACTCAAAAGAGAATTACCATAGGATCCAGCAATCCCACTTCTGGGCATATACCCAGAGAAAACCATAAATCACAGAGACACATTCACCACAATGTTCATTGCAGCACTATTTACAATAGCCAGGTTATGGAAGCAACATAAATGCCCACAGACAGACGAATGGATAAAGATGTGGTACATATATAAAATGGAATATTACTCAGCCATAAAAAGGAATGAAACTGGGTCATTTGTAGAGAAGTTGATGGATCTAGAGACTGTCATACAGAGTGAAGTAAGCCAGAAAGAGAAAAACAAATATTGTATATTAATGCCTATATGTGGAACCTAGAAAAATGGTAGAGATGAACTGGTTTGCAGGGCAGAAATAGAGACACAGAGGTAGAGAACAAACGTATGGACACAAAGTGGGGGAAGCCATGGGGTGGTGGTGGTGGGATGACTTGGGAGATTAGGATTGACCTGTATACATGTCTATGCATAAAATAGATAACTAATAATAACCTACTGTATAAAAAATAACTAAAATTAAATTTCAAAATTTTAAAAAATAAAATGTAAAAATAAAACAGAAAAAATGTTCTTCCATTCACACTGATGTATTTATACGAATGAATTATTTCCATGCTTATATCTATAAATACATAAATGAGGAATAAAATCTAACTTGAACCAAAAAAGAAAAAAAAAAAACTGAACCTAACAGTTATACAGAGGAAAACACTACCAAGGCACTTGCTCCAGTGGTAAACAATTCTGAAATTGGTCAGAGGTGGGGAATCATCTCCCATACAGCCAGCAGCCCCGCCCGCCCTCGCCAGGAGCATCCTCATTGCAAAGCTGGGAGACCGTGCCGAGGCCTCTGTGAGTAAACGTGAGCTGAGCCCCAGGCCAGATGCTGCTGAACTGTTCCCACCCTTCCCAGGTGAAACACCTGAATATGTACAAGGGCTTGAAAGCCTAGAGGAAGGGCCGTGGAGCCACACCAGAGACAGCACGCAGGCCAACTTGGTGCCTGCAGGTCAGCCAGGATGGTACTGGCCACGGGCGCTCTTCTGGAAGCTTTCTATTGCCCTGCCTGAGATACCCCTCCTGTCCCGGCCCCCACTCCTTTTTTTCCTTCCTCACCTCAGCCCGGAGAGATATTCCAGTGGAAGTTATGGGTGACACATCCTCTTCTTTACAGGTGGCAGCCTGGCAACTCCTGCCGAAAGTCCAGCAGAGCCCCACTCACACCGGGCCACCCACAAAGCCGTGGACCCTCACACCCTCCCACCAGCACAGCCCCGAGACTGCTGACGGGGCAGAGAATATGGAGTAAGGCACAGCTGCAGGGGCTATTGCTGCCTGGAGTGCTGTTTATATTGACCTCAACCCAGGCACACCTGGGGAGGGCTTGCCGGCAGGGTCAGGCTGCCCAGGTCAGCTAATCCTCAGCCCTCAGGGAATCACATTGCAGAAAATGGACCTCGCTAAGACAGAATATTTGCCAAGGAGAAAAAGGACACAATGCCATTTGCAGCACCGTAGATGAGTCTCGAGGTAATCACGTGACTTGGAGTAAGTCAGAAAGTGAAAGACACATATCATATCATATCACTTATAGGTGTTACCTATAAATTGATACCAGGGCAGATATTTCCACGGAGAAGGGCAATCACAGATTCATTAAACAAACTTATGGTTCACCAAAGGAAAGGTGTGAGGATTGAATTCATTACGATATTGGGGTTAACAGACAGATACAAACACAGTAGACGTATATAATCACCAATGACCTACGGAGTACCAAGAGAAGACTACTCAACATTCTGTCATAACGTACATGGGAAAAGGATCCCAGGAAGAACAGACATATGTATATGTGTAAAAGAACCACCTCTTGCACACCTACAACAAGCTAAACGTTGTACTCAAACTTGCTGTAATAAAAAATAAAAAATTAAATTAAAAACACGAACAAGAAGTAGTGAGAAAAACTTGAGGGGCTTTCTCCTGGCACATTCCGTTCTACATTCCAATCTCGAACAGGACTTCCATTGAGGCTCTGCTGCCCTAGTAACCAGATTTGGTAAGGGAGAACTGCTGCCACCTTGTGGCCGTTTCACACAACTGCAGGTTTAATGCCAGCGCTAATGGTCAGTGGATATTCCAAATCATTACAGGCCTGTAAATGACACCTGCCCTGAAAACAAATCCTGGGGTCATATATCGACCAAAAAATTCAAAAGACGTCCATATTTCAAAACGACAGTTTCAAGAGGCATATTTCACGCACATTAGTGTTCTGCTTCTTTTGCTTGCTTTCTTTCTTTGTTAAAAAAAACGGGAATGGAAAAAGGCAACCCTCAGAATGGGCGAAAACGTTCACAAACGAATCAATGGACAAAGGTTTAATCTCCAATATATATAAACAGCTCATGCAGCTTAATATTAATAAAACAAACAACCCAATACAAAAATGGGCAGAAGATCTAAAGAGACGTTTTTTCAAAGAAGACACAGAGATGGCCAAGACGCACATGAAAAGCTGCTCAACATCACTAATTATTAGAGAAATGCAAATCAAAACTACAATGAGGTAAGACCTCACACCTGTTAGAATCGGCATCATCAGATAATCTACAAACAACAAATTCTCGGGAGGGTGTGGACAAAAGGAACCCTCTTCCGCTATTGGTGGGAATGTAAATTGATACAGTCACTATGGAGAACAGTATGGAGGTTCCTTTAAAAAACTAAAAAGAGAATTACCATAGGATCCAGCAATCCCACTTCTGGGCATATACCCAGAGAAAACCATAAATCACAGAGACACATTCACCACAATGTTCATTGCAGCACTATTTACAATAGCCAGGTTATGGAAGCAACATAAATGCCCACAGACAGACGAATGGATAAAGATGTGGTACATATATAAAATGGAATATTACTCAGCCATAAAAAGGAATGAAACTGGGTCATTTGTAGAGAAGTTGATGGATCTAGAGACTGTCATACAGAGTGAAGTAAGCCAGAAAGAGAAAAACAAATATTGTATATTAATGCCTATATGTGGAACCTAGAAAAATGGTAGAGATGAACTGGTTTGCAGGGCAGAAATAGAGACACAGAGGTAGAGAACAAACGTATGGACACAAAGTGGGGGAAGCCATGGGGTGGTGGTGGTGGGATGACTTGGGAGATTAGGATTGACCTGTATACATGTCTATGCATAAAATAGATAACTAATAATAACCTACTGTATAAAAAATAACTAAAATTAAATTTCAAAATTTTAAAAAATAAAATGTAAAAATAAAACAGAAAAAAAGTTCTTCCATTCACACTGATGTATTTATACGAATGAATTATTTCCATGCTTATATCCATAAATACATAAATGAGGAATAAAATCTAACTTGAACCAAAAAAGAAAAAAAAAAAAACTGAACCTAACAGTTATACAGAGGAAAACACTACCAAGGCACTTGCTCCAGTGGTAAACAATTCTGAAATTGGTCAGAGGTGGGGAATCATCTCCCATACAGCCAGCAGCCCCGCCCGCCCACGCAAGGAGCATCCTCATTGCAAAGCTGGGAGACCGTGCCGAGGCCTCTGTGAGTAAACGTGAGCTGAGCCCCAGGCCAGATGCTGCTGAACTGTTCCCACCCTTCCCAGGTGAAACACCTGAATATGTACAAGGGCTTGAAAGCCTAGAGGAAGGGCCGTGGAGCCACACCAGCGACAGCACGCAGGCCAACTTGGTGCCTGCAGGTCAGCCAGGATGGTACTGGCCACGGGCGCTCTTCTGGAAGCTTTCTATTGCCCTGCCTGAGATACCCCTCCTGTCCCGGCCCCCACTCCTTTTTTTCCTTCCTCACCTCAGCCCGGAGAGATATTCCAGTGGAAGTTATGGGTGACACATCCTCTTCTTTACAGGTGGCAGCCTGGCAACTCCTGCCGAAAGTCCAGCAGAGCCCCACTCACACCGGGCCACCCACAAAGCCGTGGACCCTCACACCCTCCCACCAGCACAGCCCCGAGACTGCTGACGGGGCAGAGAATATGGAGTCAGGCACAGCTGCAGGGGCTATTGCTGCCTGGAGTGCTGTTTATATTGACCTCAACCCAGGCACACCTGGGGAGGGCTTGCCGGCAGGGTCAGGCTGCCCAGGTCAGCTAATCCTCAGCCCTCAGGGAATCACATTGCAGAAAATGGACCTCGCTAAGACAGAATATTTGCCAAGGAGAAAAAGGACACAATGCCATTTGCAGCACCGTAGATGAGTCTCGAGGTAATCACGTGACTTGGAGTAAGTCAGAAAGTGAAAGACACATATCATATCATATCACTTATAGGTGTTACCTATAAATTGATACCAGGGCAGATATTTCCACGGAGAAGGGCAATCACAGATTCATTAAACAAACTTATGGTTCACCAAAGGAAAGGTGTGAGGATTGAATTCATTACGATATTGGGGTTAACAGACAGATACAAACACAGTAGACGTATATAATCACCAATGACCTACGGAGTACCAAGAGAAGACTACTCAACATTCTGTCATAACGTACATGGGAAAAGGATCCCAGGAAGAACAGACATATGTATATGTGTAAAAGAACCACCTCTTGCACACCTACAACAAGCTAAACGTTGTACTCAAACTTGCTGTAATAAAAAATAAAAAATTAAATTAAAAACACGAACAAGAAGTAGTGAGACAAACTTGAGGGGCTTTCTCCTGGCACATTCCGTTCTACATTCCAATCTCGAACACGACTTCCATTGAGGCTCTGCTGCCCTAGTAACCAGATTTGGTAAGGGAGAACTGCTGCCACCTTGTGGCCGTTTCACACAACTGCAGGTTTAATGCCAGCGCTAATGGTCAGTGGATATTCCAAATCATTACAGGCCTGTAAATGACACCTGCCCTGAAAACAAATCCTGGGGTCATATATCGACCAAAAAATTCAAAAGACGTCCATATTTCAAAACGACAGTTTCAAGAGGCATATTTCACGCACATTAGTGTTCTGCTTCTTTTGCTTGCTTTCTTTCTTTGTTAAAAAAAACGGGAATGGAAAAAGGCAACCCTCAGAATGGGCGAAAACGTTCACAAACGAATCAATGGACAAAGGTTTCATCTCCAATATATATAAACAGCTCATGCAGCTTAATATTAATAAAACAAACAACCCAATACAAAAATGGGCAGAAGATCTAAAGAGACGTTTCTTCAAAGAAGACACAGAGATGGCCAAGACGCACATGAAAAGCTGCTCAACATCACTAATTATTAGATAAATGCAAATCAAAACTACAATGAGGTAAGACCTCACACCTGTTAGAATCGGCATCATCAGATAATCTACAAACAACAAATTCTGGGGAGGGTGTGGACAAAAGGAACCCTCTTCCGCTATTGGTGGGAATGTAAATTGATACAGTCACTATGGAGAACAGTATGGAGGTTCCTTTAAAAAACTCAAAAGAGAATTACCATAGGATCCAGCAATCCCACTTCTGGGCATATACCCAGAGAAAACCATAAATCACAGAGACACATTCACCACAATGTTCATTGCAGCACTATTTACAATAGCCAGGTTATGGAAGCAACATAAATGCCCACAGACAGACGAATGGATAAAGATGTGGTACATATATAAAATGGAATATTACTCAGCCATAAAAAGGAATGAAACTGGGTCATTTGTAGAGAAGTTGATGGATCTAGAGACTGTCATACAGAGTGAAGTAAGCCAGAAAGAGAAAAACAAATATTGTATATTAATGCCTATATGTGGAACCTAGAAAAATGGTAGAGATGAACTGGTTTGCAGGGCATAAATAGAGACACAGAGGTAGAGAACAAACGTATGGACACAAAGTGGGGGAAGCCATGGGGTGGTGGTGGTGGGATGACTTGGGAGATTAGGATTGACCTGTATACATGTCTATGCATAAAATAGATAACTAATAATAACCTACTGTATAAAAAATAACTAAAATTAAATTTCAAAATTTTAAAAAATAAAATGTAAAAATAAAACAGAAAAAATGTTCTTCCATTCACACTGATGTATTTATACGAATGAATTATTTCCATGCTTATATCTATAAATACATAAATGAGGAATAAAATCTAACTTGAACCAAAAAAGAAAAAAAAAAAACTGAACCTAACAGTTATACAGAGGAAAACACTACCAAGGCACTTGCTCCAGTGGTAAACAATTCTGAAATTGGTCAGAGGTGGGGAATCATCTCCCATACAGCCAGCAGCCCCGCCCGCCCTCGCCAGGAGCATCCTCATTGCAAAGCTGGGAGACCGTGCCGAGGCCTCTGTGAGTAAACGTGAGCTGAGCCCCAGGCCAGATGCTGCTGAACTGTTCCCACCCTTCCCAGGTGAAACACCTGAATATGTACAAGGGCTTGAAAGCCTAGAGGAAGGGCCGTGGAGCCACACCAGAGACAGCACGCAGGCCAACTTGGTGCCTGCAGGTCAGCCAGGATGGTACTGGCCACGGGCGCTCTTCTGGAAGCTTTCTATTGCCCTGCCTGAGATACCCCTCCTGTCCCGGCCCCCACTCCTTTTTTTCCTTCCTCACCTCAGCCCGGAGAGATATTCCAGTGGAAGTTATGGGTGACACATCCTCTTCTTTACAGGTGGCAGCCTGGCAACTCCTGCCGAAAGTCCAGCAGAGCCCCACTCACACCGGGCCACCCACAAAGCCGTGGACCCTCACACCCTCCCACCAGCACAGCCCCGAGACTGCTGACGGGGCAGACAATATGGAGTAAGGCACAGCTGCAGGGGCTATTGCTGCCTGGAGTGCTGTTTATATTGACCTCAACCCAGGCACACCTGGGGAGGGCTTGCCGGCAGGGTCAGGCTGCCCAGGTCAGCTAATCCTCAGCCCTCAGGGAATCACATTGCAGAAAATGGACCTCGCTAAGACAGAATATTTGCCAAGGAGAAAAAGGACACAATGCCATTTGCAGCACCGTAGATGAGTCTCGAGGTAATCACGTGACTTGGAGTAAGTCAGAAAGTGAAAGACACATATCATATCATATCACTTATAGGTGTTACCTATAAATTGATACCAGGGCAGATATTTCCACGGAGAAGGGCAATCACAGATTCATTAAACAAACTTATGGTTCACCAAAGGAAAGGTGTGAGGATTGAATTCATTACGATATTGGGGTTAACAGACAGATACAAACACAGTAGACGTATATAATCACCAATGACCTACGGAGTACCAAGAGAAGACTACTCAACATTCTGTCATAACGTACATGGGAAAAGGATCCCAGGAAGAACAGACATATGTATATGTGTAAAAGAACCACCTCTTGCACACCTACAACAAGCTAAACGTTGTACTCAAACTTGCTGTAATAAAAAATAAAAAATTAAATTAAAAACACGAACAAGAAGTAGTGAGACAAACTTGAGGGGCTTTCTCCTGGCACATTCCGTTCTACATTCCAATCTCGAACACGACTTCCATTGAGGCTCTGCTGCCCTAGTAACCAGATTTGGTAAGGGAGAACTGCTGCCACCTTGTGGCCGTTTCACACAACTGCAGGTTTAATGCCAGCGCTAATGGTCAGTGGATATTCCAAATCATTACAGGCCTGTAAATGACACCTGCCCTGAAAACAAATCCTGGGGTCATATATCGACCAAAAAATTCAAAAGACGTCCATATTTCAAAACGACAGTTTCAAGAGGCATATTTCACGCACATTAGTGTTATGCTTCTTTTGCTTGCTTTCTTTCTTTGTTAAAAAAAACGGGAATGGAAAAAGGCAACCCTCAGAATGGGCGAAAACGTTCACAAACGAATCAATGGACAAAGGTTTAATCTCCAATATATATAAACAGCTCATGCAGCTTAATATTAATAAAACAAACAACCCAATACAAAAATGGGCAGAAGATCTAAAGAGACGTTTCTTCAAAGAAGACACAGAGATGGCCAAGACGCACATGAAAAGCTGCTCAACATCACTAATTATTAGAGAAATGCAAATCAAAACTACAATGAGGTAAGACCTCACACCTGTTAGAATCGGCATCATCAGATAATCTACAAACAACAAATTCTGGGGAGGGTGTGGACAAAAGGAACCCTCTTCCGCTATTGGTGGGAATGTAAATTGATACAGTCACTATGGAGAACAGTATGGAGGTTCCTTTAAAAAACTCAAAAGAGAATTACCATAGGATCCAGCAATCCCACTTCTGGGCATATACCCAGAGAAAACCATAAATCACAGAGACACATTCACCACAATGTTCATTGCAGCACTATTTACAATAGCCAGGTTATGGAAGCAACATAAATGCCCACAGACAGACGAATGGATAAAGATGTGGTACATATATAAAATGGAATATTACTCAGCCATAAAAAGGAATGAAACTGGGTCATTTGTAGAGAAGTTGATGGATCTAGAGACTGTCATACAGAGTGAAGTAAGCCAGAAAGAGAAAAACAAATATTGTATATTAATGCCTATATGTGGAACCTAGAAAAATGGTAGAGATGAACTGGTTTGCAGGGCAGAAATAGAGACACAGAGGTAGAGAACAAACGTATGGACACAAAGTGGGGGAAGCCATGGGGTGGTGGTGGTGGGATGACTTGGGAGATTAGGATTGACCTGTATACATGTCTATGCATAAAATAGATAACTAATAATAACCTACTGTATAAAAAATAACTAAAATTAAATTTCAAAATTTTAAAAAATAAAATGTAAAAATAAAACAGAAAAAATGTTCTTCCATTCACTCTGATGTATTTATACGAATGAATTATTTCCATGCTTATATCTATAAATACATAAATGAGGAATAAAATCTAACTTGAACCAAAAAAGAAAAAAAAAAAACTGAACCTAACAGTTATACAGAGGAAAACACTACCAAGGCACTTGCTCCAGTGGTAAACAATTCTGAAATTGGTCAGAGGTGGGGAATCATCTCCCATACAGCCAGCAGCCCCGCCCGCCCTCGCCAGGAGCATCCTCATTGCAAAGCTGGGAGACCGTGCCGAGGCCTCTGTGAGTAAACGTGAGCTGAGCCCCAGGCCAGATGCTGCTGAACTGTTCCCACCCTTCCCAGGTGAAACACCTGAATATGTACAAGGGCTTGAAAGCCTAGAGGAAGGGCCGTGGAGCCACACCAGAGACAGCACGCAGGCCAACTTGGTGCCTGCAGGTCAGCCAGGATGGTACTGGCCACGGGCGCTCTTCTGGAAGCTTTCTATTGCCCTGCCTGAGATACCCCTCCTGTCCCGGCCCCCACTCCTTTTTTTCCTTCCTCACCTCAGCCCGGAGAGATATTCCAGTGGAAGTTATGGGTGACACATCCTCTTCTTTACAGGTGGCAGCCTGGCAACTCCTGCCGAAAGTCCAGCAGAGCCCCACTCACACCGGGCCACCCACAAAGCCGTGGACCCTCACACCCTCCCACCAGCACAGCCCCGAGACTGCTGACGGGGCAGAGAATATGGAGTCAGGCACAGCTGCAGGGGCTATTGCTGCCTGGAGTGCTGTTTATATTGACCTCAACCCAGGCACACCTGGGGAGGGCTTGCCGGCAGGGTCAGGCTGCCCAGGTCAGCTAATCCTCAGCCCTCAGGGAATCACATTGCAGAAAATGGACCTCGCTAAGACAGAATATTTGCCAAGGAGAAAAAGGACACAATGCCATTTGCAGCACCGTAGATGAGTCTCGAGGTAATCACGTGACTTGGAGTAAGTCAGAAAGTGAAAGACACATATCATATCATATCACTTATAGGTGTTACCTATAAATTGATACCAGGGCAGATATTTCCACGGAGAAGGGCAATCACAGATTCATTAAACAAACTTATGGTTCACCAAAGGAAAGGTGTGAGGATTGAATTCATTACGATATTGGGGTTAACAGACAGATACAAACACAGTAGACGTATATAATCACCAATGACCTACGGAGTACCAAGAGAAGACTACTCAACATTCTGTCATAACGTACATGGGAAAAGGATCCCAGGAAGAACAGACATATGTATATGTGTAAAAGAACCACCTCTTGCACACCTACAACAAGCTAAACGTTGTACTCAAACTTGCTGTAATAAAAAATAAAAAATTAAATTAAAAACACGAACAAGAAGTAGTGAGACAAACTTGAGGGGCTTTCTCCTGGCACATTCCGTTCTACATTCCAATCTCGAACACGACTTCCATTGAGGCTCTGCTGCCCTAGTAACCAGATTTGGTAAGGGAGAACTGCTGCCACCTTGTGGCCGTTTCACACAACTGCAGGTTTAATGCCAGCGCTAATGGTCAGTGGATATTCCAAATCATTACAGGCCTGTAAATGACACCTGCCCTGAAAACAAATCCTGGGGTCATATATCGACCAAAAAATTCAAAAGACGTCCATATTTCAAAACGACAGTTTCAAGAGGCATATTTCACGCACATTAGTGTTCTGCTTCTTTTGCTTGCTTTCTTTCTTTGTTAAAAAAAACGGGAATGGAAAAAGGCAACCCTCAGAATGGGCGAAAACGTTCACAAACGAATCAATGGACAAAGGTTTCATCTCCAATATATATAAACAGCTCATGCAGCTTAATATTAATAAAACAAACAACCCAATACAAAAATGGGCAGAAGATCTAAAGAGACGTTTCTTCAAAGAAGACACAGAGATGGCCAAGACGCACATGAAAAGCTGCTCAACATCACTAATTATTAGAGAAATGCAAATCAAAACTACAATGAGGTAAGACCTCACACCTGTTAGAATCGGCATCATCAGATAATCTACAAACAACAAATTCTCGGGAGGGTGTGGACAAAAGGAACCCTCTTCCGCTATTGGTGGGAATGTAAATTGATACAGTCACTATGGAGAACAGTATGGAGGTTCCTTTAAAAAACTAAAAAGAGAATTACCATAGGATCCAGCAATCCCACTTCTGGGCATATACCCAGAGAAAACCATAAATCACAGAGACACATTCACCACAATGTTCATTGCAGCACTATTTACAATAGCCAGGTTATGGAAGCAACATAAATGCCCACAGACAGACGAATGGATAAAGATGTGGTACATATATAAAATGGAATATTACTCAGCCATAAAAAGGAATGAAACTGGGTCATTTTTAGAGAAGTTGATGGATCTAGAGACTGTCATACAGAGTGAAGTAAGCCAGAAAGAGAAAAACAAATATTGTATATTAATGCCTATATGTGGAACCTAGAAAAATGGTAGAGATGAACTGGTTTGCAGGGCAGAAATAGAGACACAGAGGTAGAGAACAAACGTATGGACACAAAGTGGGGGAAGCCATGGGGTGGTGGTGGTGGGATGACTTGGGAGATTAGGATTGACCTGTATACATGTCTATGCATAAAATAGATAACTAATAATAACCTACTGTATAAAAAATAACTAAAATTAAATTTCAAAATTTTAAAAAATAAAATGTAAAAATAAAACAGAAAAAATGTTCTTCCATTCACACTGATGTATTTATACGAATGAATTATTTCCATGCTTATATCTATAAATACATAAATGAGGAATAAAATCTAACTTGAACCAAAAAAGAAAAAAAAAACTGAACCTAACAGTTATACAGAGGAAAACACTACCAAGGCACTTGCTCCAGTGGTAAACAATTCTGAAATTGGTCAGAGGTGGGGAATCATCTCCCATACAGCCAGCAGCCCCGCCCGCCCTCGCCAGGAGCATCCTCATTGCAAAGCTGGGAGACCGTGCCGAGGCCTCTGTGAGTAAACGTGAGCTGAGCCCCAGGCCAGATGCTGCTGAACTGTTCCCACCCTTCCCAGGTGAAACACCTGAATATGTACAAGGGCTTGAAAGCCTAGAGGAAGGGCCGTGGAGCCACACCAGAGACAGCACGCAGGCCAACTTGGTGCCTGCAGGTCAGCCAGGATGGTACTGGCCACGGGCGCTCTTCTGGAAGCTTTCTATTGCCCTGCCTGAGATACCCCTCCTGTCCCGGCCCCCACTCCTTTTTTTCCTTCCTCACCTCAGCCCGGAGAGATATTCCAGTGGAAGTTATGGGTGACACATCCTCTTCTTTACAGGTGGCAGCCTGGCAACTCCTGCCGAAAGTCCAGCAGAGCCCCACTCACACCGGGCCACCCACAAAGCCGTGGACCCTCACACCCTCCCACCAGCACAGCCCCGAGACTGCTGACGGGGCAGAGAATATGGAGTAAGGCACAGCTGCAGGGGCTATTGCTGCCTGGAGTGCTGTTTATATTGACCTCAACCCAGGCACACCTGGGGAGGGCTTGCCGGCAGGGTCAGGCTGCCCAGGTCAGCTAATCCTCAGCCCTCAGGGAATCACATTGCAGAAAATGGACCTCGCTAAGACAGAATATTTGCCAAGGAGAAAAAGGACACAATGCCATTTGCAGCACCGTAGATGAGTCTCGAGGTAATCACGTGACTTGGAGTAAGTCAGAAAGTGAAAGACACATATCATATCATATCACTTATAGGTGTTACCTATAAATTGATACCAGGGCAGATATTTCCACGGAGAAGGGCAATCACAGATTCATTAAACAAACTTATGGTTCACCAAAGGAAAGGTGTGAGGATTGAATTCATTACGATATTGGGGTTAACAGACAGATACAAACACAGTAGACGTATATAATCACCAATGACCTACGGAGTACCAAGAGAAGACTACTCAACATTCTGTCATAACGTACATGGGAAAAGGATCCCAGGAAGAACAGACATATGTATATGTGTAAAAGAACCACCTCTTGCACACCTACAACAAGCTAAACGTTGTACTCAAACTTGCTGTAATAAAAAATAAAAAATTAAATTAAAAACACGAACAAGAAGTAGTGAGACAAACTTGAGGGGCTTTCTCCTGGCACATTCCGTTCTACATTCCAATCTCGAACAGGACTTCCATTGAGGCTCTGCTGCCCTAGTAACCAGATTTGGTAAGGGAGAACTGCTGCCACCTTGTGGCCGTTTCACACAACTGCAGGTTTAATGCCAGCGCTAATGGTCAGTGGATATTCCAAATCATTACAGGCCTGTAAATGACACCTGCCCTGAAAACAAATCCTGGGGTCATATATCGACCAAAAAATTCAAAAGACGTCCATATTTCAAAACGACAGTTTCAAGAGGCATATTTCACGCACATTAGTGTTCTGCTTCTTTTGCTTTCTTTCTTTCTTTGTTAAAAAAAACGGGAATGGAAAAAGGCAACCCTCAGAATGGGCGAAAACGTTCACAAACGAATCAATGGACAAAGGTTTAATCTCCAATATATATAAACAGCTCATGCAGCTTAATATTAATAAAACAAACAACCCAATACAAAAATGGGCAGAAGATCTAAAGAGACGTTTCTTCAAAGAAGACACAGAGATGGCCAAGACGCACATGAAAAGCTGCTCAACATCACTAATTATTAGAGAAATGCAAATCAAAACTACAATGAGGTAAGACCTCACACCTGTTAGAATCGGCATCATCAGATAATCTACAATCAACAAATTCTGGGGAGGGTGTGGACAAAAGGAACCCTCTTCCGCTATTGGTGGGAATGTAAATTGATACAGTCACTATGGAGAACAGTATGGAGGTTCCTTTAAAAAACTAAAAAGAGAATTACCATAGGATCCAGCAATCCCACTTCTGGGCATATACCCAGAGAAAACCATAAATCACAGAGACACATTCACCACAATGTTCATTGCAGCACTATTTACAATAGCCAGGTTATGGAAGCAACATAAATGCCCACAGACAGACGAATGGATAAAGATGTGGTACATATATAAAATGGAATATTATTCAGCCATAAAAAGGAATGAAACTGGGTCATTTGTAGAGAAGTTGATGGATCTAGAGACTGTCATACAGAGTGAAGTAAGCCAGAAAGAGAAAAACAAATATTGTATATTAATGCCTATATGTGGAACCTAGAAAAATGGTAGAGATGAACTGGTTTGCAGGGCAGAAATAGAGACACAGAGGTAGAGAACAAACGTATGGACACAAAGTGGGGGAAGCCATGGGGTGGTGGTGGTGGGATGACTTGGGAGATTAGGATTGACCTGTATACATGTCTATGCATAAAATAGATAACTAATAATAACCTACTGTATAAAAAATAACTAAAATTAAATTTCAAAATTTTAAAAAATAAAATGTAAAAATAAAACAGAAAAAAAGTTCTTCCATTCACACTGATGTATTTATACGAATGAATTATTTCCATGCTTATATCCATAAATACATAAATGAGGAATAAAATCTAACTTGAACCAAAAAAGAAAAAAAAAACTGAACCTAACAGTTATACAGAGGAAAACACTACCAAGGCACTTGCTCCAGTGGTAAACAATTCTGAAATTGGTCAGAGGTGGGGAATCATCTCCCATACAGCCAGCAGCCCCGCCCGCCCACGCAAGGAGCATCCTCATTGCAAAGCTGGGAGACCGTGCCGAGGCCTCTGTGAGTAAACGTGAGCTGAGCCCCAGGCCAGATGCTGCTGAACTGTTCCCACCCTTCCCAGGTGAAACACCTGAATATGTACAAGGGCTTGAAAGCCTAGAGGAAGGGCCGTGGAGCCACACCAGCGACAGCACGCAGGCCAACTTGGTGCCTGCAGGTCAGCCAGGATGGTACTGGCCACGGGCGCTCTTCTGGAAGCTTTCTATTGCCCTGCCTGAGATACCCCTCCTGTCCCGGCCCCCACTCCTTTTTTTCCTTCCTCACCTCAGCCCGGAGAGATATTCCAGTGGAAGTTATGGGTGACACATCCTCTTCTTTACAGGTGGCAGCCTGGCAACTCCTGCCGAAAGTCCAGCGGAGCCCCACTCACACCGGGCCACCCACAAAGCCGTGGACCCTCACACCCTCCCACCAGCACAGCCCCGAGACTGCTGACGGGGCAGAGAATATGGAGTAAGGCACAGCTGCAGGGGCTATTGCTGCCTGGAGTGCTGTTTATATTGACCTCAACCCAGGCACACCTGGGGAGGGCTTGCCGGCAGGGTCAGGCTGCCCAGGTCAGCTAATCCTCAGCCCTCAGGGAATCACATTGCAGAAAATGGACCTCGCTAAGACAGAATATTTGCCAAGGAGAAAAAGGACACAATGCCATTTGCAGCACCGTAGATGAGTCTCGAGGTAATCACGTGACTTGGAGTAAGTCAGAAAGTGAAAGACACATATCATATCATATCACTTATAGGTGTTACCTATAAATTGATACCAGGGCAGATATTTCCACGGAGAAGGGCAATCACAGATTCATTAAACAAACTTATGGTTCACCAAAGGAAAGGTGTGAGGATTGAATTCATTACGATATTGGGGTTAACAGACAGATACAAACACAGTAGACGTATATAATCACCAATGACCTACGGAGTACCAAGAGAAGACTACTCAACATTCTGTCATAACGTACATGGGAAAAGGATCCCAGGAAGAACAGACATATGTATATGTGTAAAAGAACCACCTCTTGCACACCTACAACAAGCTAAACGTTGTACTCAAACTTGCTGTAATAAAAAATAAAAAATTAAATTAAAAACACGAACAAGAAGTAGTGAGACAAACTTGAGGGGCTTTCTCCTGGCACATTCCGTTCTACATTCCAATCTCGAACAGGACTTCCATTGAGGCTCTGCTGCCCTAGTAACCAGATTTGGTAAGGGAGAACTGCTGCCACCTTGTGGCCGTTTCACACAACTGCAGGTTTAATGCCAGCGCTAATGGTCAGTGGATATTCCAAATCATTACAGGCCTGTAAATGACACCTGCCCTGAAAACAAATCCTGGGGTCATATATCGACCAAAAAATTCAAAAGACGTCCATATTTCAAAACGACAGTTTCAAGAGGCATATTTCACGCACATTAGTGTTCTGCTTCTTTTGCTTGCTTTCTTTCTTTGTTAAAAAAAACGGGAATGGAAAAAGGCAACCCTCAGAATGGGCGAAAACGTTCACAAACGAATCAATGTACAAAGGTTTCATCTCCAATATATATAAACAGCTCATGCAGCTTAATATTAATAAAACAAACAACCCAATACAAAAATGGGCAGAAGATCTAAAGAGACGTTTCTTCAAAGAAGACACAGAGATGGCCAAGACGCACATGAAAAGCTGCTCAACATCACTAATTATTAGAGAAATGCAAATCAAAACTACAATGAGGTAAGACCTCACACCTGTTAGAATCGGCATCATCAGATAATCTACAAACAACAAATTCTGGGGAGGGTGTGGACAAAAGGAACCCTCTTCCGCTATTGGTGGGAATGTAAATTGATACAGTCACTATGGAGAACAGTATGGAGGTTCCTTTAAAAAACTCAAAAGAGAATTACCATAGGATCCAGCAATCCCACTTCTGGGCATATACCCAGAGAAAACCATAAATCACAGAGACACATTCACCACAATGTTCATTGCAGCACTATTTACAATAGCCAGGTTATGGAAGCAACATAAATGCCCACAGACAGACGAATGGATAAAGATGTGGTACATATATAAAATGGAATATTACTCAGCCATAAAAAGGAATGAAACTGGGTCATTTGTAGAGAAGTTGATGGATCTAGAGACTGTCATACAGAGTGAAGTAAGCCAGAAAGAGAAAAACAAATATTGTATATTAATGCCTATATGTGGAACCTAGAAAAATGGTAGAGATGAACTGGTTTGCAGGGCATAAATAGAGACACAGAGGTAGAGAACAAACGTATGGACACAAAGTGGGGGAAGCCATGGGGTGGTGGTGGTGGGATGACTTGGGAGATTAGGATTGACCTGTATACATGTCTATGCATAAAATAGATAACTAATAATAACCTACTGTATAAAAAATAACTAAAATTAAATTTCAAAATTTTAAAAAATAAAATGTAAAAATAAAACAGAAAAAATGTACTTCCATTCACACTGATGTATTTATACGAATGAATTATTTCCATGCTTATATCTATAAATACATAAATGAGGAATAAAATCTAACTTGAACCAAAAAAGAAAAAAAAAAACTGAACCTAACAGTTATACAGAGGAAAACACTACCAAGGCACTTGCTCCAGTGGTAAACAATTCTGAAATTGGTCAGAGGTGGGGAATCATCTCCCATACAGCCAGCAGCCCCGCCCGCCCTCGCCAGGAGCATCCTCATTGCAAAGCTGGGAGACCGTGCCGAGGCCTCTGTGAGTAAACGTGAGCTGAGCCCCAGGCCAGATGCTGCTGAACTGTTCCCACCCTTCCCAGGTGAAACACCTGAATATGTACAAGGGCTTGAAAGCCTAGAGGAAGGGCCGTGGAGCCACACCAGCGACAGCACGCAGGCCAACTTGGTGCCTGCAGGTCAGCCAGGATGGTACTGGCCACGGGCGCTCTTCTGGAAGCTTTCTATTGCCCTGCCTGAGATACCCCTCCTGTCCCGGCCCCCACTCCTTTTTTTCCTTCCTCACCTCAGCCCGGAGAGATATTCCAGTGGAAGTTATGGGTGACACATCCTCTTCTTTACAGGTGGCAGCCTGGCAACTCCTGCCGAAAGTCCAGCAGAGCCCCACTCACACCGGGCCACCCACAAAGCCGTGGACCCTCACACCCTCCCACCAGCACAGCCCCGAGACTGCTGACGGCGCAGAGAATATGGAGTAAGGCACAGCTGCAGGGGCTATTGCTGCCTGGAGTGCTGTTTATATTGACCTCAACCCAGGCACACCTGGGGAGGGCTTGCCGGCAGGGTCAGGCTGCCCAGGTCAGCTAATCCTCAGCCCTCAGGGAATCACATTGCAGAAAATGGACCTCGCTAAGACAGAATATTCGCCAAGGAGAAAAAGGACACAATGCCATTTGCAGCACCGTAGATGAGTCTCGAGGTAATCACGTGACTTGGAGTAAGTCAGAAAGTGAAAGACACATATCATATCATATCACTTATAGGTGTTACCTATAAATTGATACCAGGGCAGATATTTCCACGGAGAAGGGCAATCACAGATTCATTAAACAAACTTATGGTTCACCAAAGGAAAGGTGTGAGGATTGAATTCATTACGATATTGGGGTTAACAGACAGATACAAACACAGTAGACGTATATAATCACCAAAGACCTACGGAGTACCAAGAGAAGACTACTCAACATTCTGTCATAACGTACATGGGAAAAGGATCCCAGGAAGAACAAACATATGTATATGTGTAAAAGAACCACCTCTTGCACACCTACAACAAGCTAAACGTTGTACTCAAACTTGCTGTAATAAAAAATAAAAAATTAAATTAAAAACACGAACAAGAAGTAGTGAGACAAACTTGAGGGGCTTTCTCCTGGCACATTCCGTTCTACATTCCAATCTCGAACACGACTTCCATTGAGGCTCTGCTGCCCTAGTAACCAGATTTGGTAAGGGAGAACTGCTGCCACCTTGTGGCCGTTTCACACAACTGCAGGTTTAATGCCAGCGCTAATGGTCAGTGGATATTCCAAATCATTACAGGCCTGTAAATGACACCTGCCCTGAAAACAAATCCTGGGGTCATATATCGACCAAAAAATTCAAAAGACGTCCATATTTCAAAACGACAGTTTCAAGAGGCATATTTCACGCACATTAGTGTTCTGCTTCTTTTGCTTGCTTTCTTTCTTTGTTAAAAAAAACGGGAATGGAAAAAGGCAACCCTCAGAATGGGCGAAAACGTTCACAAACGAATCAATGGACAAAGGTTTAATCTCCAATATATATAAACAGCTCATGCAGCTTAATATTAATAAAACAAACAACCCAATACAAAAATGGGCAGAAGATCTAAAGAGACGTTTCTTCAAAGAAGACACAGAGATGGCCAAGACGCACATGAAAAGCTGCTCAACATCACTAATTATTAGAGAAATGCAAATCAAAACTACAATGAGGTAAGACCTCACACCTGTTAGAATCGGCATCATCAGATAATCTACAAACAACAAATTCTCGGGAGGGTGTGGACAAAAGGAACCCTCTTCCGCTATTGGTGGGAATGTAAATTGATACAGTCACTATGGAGAACAGTATGGAGGTTCCTTTAAAAAACTCAAAAGAGAATTACCATAGGATCCAGCAATCCCACTTCTGGGCATATACCCAGAGAAAACCATAAATCACAGAGACACATTCACCACAATGTTCATTGCAGCACTATTTACAATAGCCAGGTTATGGAAGCAACATAAATGCCCACAGACAGACGAATGGATAAAGATGTGGTACATATATAAAATGGAATATTACTCAGCCATAAAAAGGAATGAAACTGGGTCATTTGTAGAGAAGTTGATGGATCTAGAGACTGTCATACAGAGTGAAGTAAGCCAGAAAGAGAAAAACAAATATTGTATATTAATGCCTATATGTGGAACCTAGAAAAATGGTAGAGATGAACTGGTTTGCAGGGCATAAATAGAGACACAGAGGTAGAGAACAAACGTATGGACACAAAGTGGGGGAAGCCATGGGGTGGTGGTGGTGGGATGACTTGGGAGATTAGGATTGACCTGTATACATGTCTATGCATAAAATAGATAACTAATAATAACCTACTGTATAAAAAAATAACTAAAATTAAATTTCAAAATTTTAAAAAATAAAATGTAAAAATAAAACAGAAAAAATGTTCTTCCATTCACACTGATGTATTTATACGAATGAATTATTTCCATGCTTATATCTATAAATACATAAATGAGGAATAAAATCTAACTTGAACCAAAAAAGAAAAAAAAAAACTGAACCTAACAGTTATACTGAGGAAAACACTACCAAGGCACTTGCTCCAGTGGTAAACAATTCTGAAATTGGTCAGAGGTGGGGAATCATCTCCCATACAGCCAGCAGCCCCGCCCGCCCTCGCCAGGAGCATCCTCATTGCAAAGCTGGGAGACCGTGCCGAGGCCTCTGTGAGTAAACGTGAGCTGAGCCCCAGGCCAGATGCTGCTGAACTGTTCCCACCCTTCCCAGGTGAAACACCTGAATATGTACAAGGGCTTGAAAGCCTAGAGGAAGGGCCGTGGAGCCACACTAGAGACAGCACGCAGGCCAACTTGGTGCCTGCAGGTCAGCCAGGATGGTACTGGCCACGGGCGCTCTTCTGGAAGCTTTCTATTGCCCTGCCTGAGATACCCCTCCTGTCCCGGCCCCCACTCCTTTTTTTCCTTTCTCACCTCAGCCCGGAGAGATATTCCAGTGGAAGTTATGGGTGACACATCCTCTTCTTTACAGGTGGCAGCCTGGCAACTCCTGCCGAAAGTCCAGCAGAGCCCCACTCACACCGGGCCACCCACAAAGCCGTGGACCCTCACACCCTCCCACCAGCACAGCCCCGAGACTGCTGACGGGGCAGAGAATATGGAGTAAGGCACAGCTGCAGGGGCTATTGCTGCCTGGAGTGCTGTTTATATTGACCTCAACCCAGGCACACCTGGGGAGGGCTTGCCGGCAGGGTCAGGCTGCCCAGGTCAGCTAATCCTCAGCCCTCAGGGAATCACATTGCAGAAAATGGACCTCGCTAAGACAGAATATTTGCCAAGGAGAAAAAGGACACAATGCCATTTGCAGCACCGTAGATGAGTCTCGAGGTAATCACGTGACTTGGAGTAAGTCAGAAAGTGAAAGACACATATCATATCATATCACTTATAGGTGTTACCTATAAATTGATACCAGGGCAGATATTTCCACGGAGAAGGGCAATCACAGATTCATTAAACAAACTTATGGTTCACCAAAGGAAAGGTGTGAGGATTGAATTCATTACGATATTGGGGTTAACAGACAGATACAAACACAGTAGACGTATATAATCACCAATGACCTACGGAGTACCAAGAGAAGACTACTCAACATTCTGTCATAACGTACATGGGAAAAGGATCCCAGGAAGAACAGACATATGTATATGTGTAAAAGAACCACCTCTTGCACACCTACAACAAGCTAAACGTTGTACTCAAACTTGCTGTAATAAAAAATAAAAAATTAAATTAAAAACACGAACAAGAAGTAGTGAGACAAACTTGAGGGGCTTTCTCCTGGCACATTCCGTTCTACATTCCAATCTCGAACACGACTTCCATTGAGGCTCTGCTGCCCTAGTAACCAGATTTGGTAAGGGAGAACTGCTGCCACCTTGTGGCCGTTTCACACAACTGCAGGTTTAATGCCAGCGCTAATGGTCAGTGGATATTCCAAATCATTACAGGCCTGTAAATGACACCTGCCCTGAAAACAAATCCTGGGGTCATATATCGACCAAAAAATTCAAAAGACGTCCATATTTCAAAACGACAGTTTCAAGAGGCATATTTCACGCACATTAGTGTTCTGCTTCTTTTGCTTTCTTTCTTTCTTTGTTAAAAAAAACGGGAATGGAAAAAGGCAACCCTCAGAATGGGCGAAAACGTTCACAAACGAATCAATGGACAAAGGTTTAATCTCCAATATATATAAACAGCTCATGCAGCTTAATATTAATAAAACAAACAACCCAATACAAAAATGGGCAGAAGATCTAAAGAGACGTTTCTTCAAAGAAGACACAGAGATGGCCAAGACGCACATGAAAAGCTGCTCAACATCACTAATTATTAGAGAAATGCAAATCAAAACTACAATGAGGTAAGACCTCACACCTGTTAGAATCGGCATCATCAGATAATCTACAAACAACAAATTCTGGGGAGGGTGTGGACAAAAGGAACCCTCTTCCGCTATTGGTGGGAATGTAAATTGATACAGTCACTATGGAGAACAGTATGGAGGTTCCTTTAAAAAACTAAAAAGAGAATTACCATAGGATCCAGCAATCCCACTTCTGGGCATATACCCAGAGAAAACCATAAATCACAGAGACACATTCACCACAATGTTCATTGCAGCACTATTTACAATAGCCAGGTTATGGAAGCAACATAAATGCCCACAGACAGACGAATGGATAAAGATGTGGTACATATATAAAATGGAATATTATTCAGCCATAAAAAGGAATGAAACTGGGTCATTTGTAGAGAAGTTGATGGATCTAGAGACTGTCATACAGAGTGAAGTAAGCCAGAAAGAGAAAAACAAATATTGTATATTAATGCCTATATGTGGAACCTAGAAAAATGGTAGAGATGAACTGGTTTGCAGGGCAGAAATAGAGACACAGAGGTAGAGAACAAACGTATGGACACAAAGTGGGGGAAGCCATGGGGTGGTGGTGGTGGGATGACTTGGGAGATTAGGATTGACCTGTATACATGTCTATGCATAAAATAGATAACTAATAATAACCTACTGTATAAAAAATAACTAAAATTAAATTTCAAAATTTTAAAAAATAAAATGTAAAAATAAAACAGAAAAAAAGTTCTTCCATTCACACTGATGTATTTATACGAATGAATTATTTCCATGCTTATATCCATAAATACATAAATGAGGAATAAAATCTAACTTGAACCAAAAAAGAAAAAAAAAACTGAACCTAACAGTTATACAGAGGAAAACACTACCAAGGCACTTGCTCCAGTGGTAAACAATTCTGAAATTGGTCAGAGGTGGGGAATCATCTCCCATACAGCCAGCAGCCCCGCCCGCCCACGCAAGGAGCATCCTCATTGCAAAGCTGGGAGACCGTGCCGAGGCCTCTGTGAGTAAACGTGAGCTGAGCCCCAGGCCAGATGCTGCTGAACTGTTCCCACCCTTCCCAGGTGAAACACCTGAATATGTACAAGGGCTTGAAAGCCTAGAGGAAGGGCCGTGGAGCCACACCAGCGACAGCACGCAGGCCAACTTGGTGCCTGCAGGTCAGCCAGGATGGTACTGGCCACGGGCGCTCTTCTGGAAGCTTTCTATTGCCCTGCCTGAGATACCCCTCCTGTCCCGGCCCCCACTCCTTTTTTTCCTTCCTCACCTCAGCCCGGAGAGATATTCCAGTGGAAGTTATGGGTGACACATCCTCTTCTTTACAGGTGGCAGCCTGGCAACTCCTGCCGAAAGTCCAGCGGAGCCCCACTCACACCGGGCCACCCACAAAGCCGTGGACCCTCACACCCTCCCACCAGCACAGCCCCGAGACTGCTGACGGGGCAGAGAATATGGAGTAAGGCACAGCTGCAGGGGCTATTGCTGCCTGGAGTGCTGTTTATATTGACCTCAACCCAGGCACACCTGGGGAGGTCTTGCCGGCAGGGTCAGGCTGCCCAGGTCAGCTAATCCTCAGCCCTCAGGGAATCACATTGCAGAAAATGGACCTCGCTAAGACAGAATATTTGCCAAGGGGAAAAAGGACACAATGCCATTTGCAGCACCGTAGATGAGTCTCGAGGTAATCACGTGACTTGGAGTAAGTCAGAAAGTGAAAGACACATATCATATCATATCACTTATAGGTGTTACCTATAAATTGATACCAGGGCAGATATTTCCACGGAGAAGGGCAATCACAGATTCATTAAACAAACTTATGGTTCACCAAAGGAAAGGTGTGAGGATTGAATTCATTACGATATTGGGGTTAACAGACAGATACAAACACAGTAGACGTATATAATCACCAATGACCTACGGAGTACCAAGAGAAGACTACTCAACATTCTGTCATAACGTACATGGGAAAAGGATCCCAGGAAGAACAGACATATGTATATGTGTAAAAGAACCACCTCTTGCACACCTACAACAAGCTAAACGTTGTACTCAAACTTGCTGTAATAAAAAATAAAAAATTAAATTAAAAACACGAACAAGAAGTAGTGAGACAAACTTGAGGGGCTTTCTCCTGGCACATTCCGTTCTACATTCCAATCTCGAACAGGACTTCCATTGAGGCTCTGCTGCCCTAGTAACCAGATTTGGTAAGGGAGAACTGCTGCCACCTTGTGGCCGTTTCACACAACTGCAGGTTTAATGCCAGCGCTAATGGTCAGTGGATATTCCAAATCATTACAGGCCTGTAAATGACACCTGCCCTGAAAACAAATCCTGGGGTCATATATCGACCAAAAAATTCAAAAGACGTCCATATTTCAAAACGACAGTTTCAAGAGGCATATTTCACGCACATTAGTGTTCTGCTTCTTTTGCTTGCTTTCTTTCTTTGTTAAAAAAAACGGGAATGGAAAAAGGCAACCCTCAGAATGGGCGAAAACGTTCACAAACGAATCAATGTACAAAGGTTTCATCTCCAATATATATAAACAGCTCATGCAGCTTAATATTAATAAAACAAACAACCCAATACAAAAATGGGCAGAAGATCTAAAGAGACGTTTCTTCAAAGAAGACACAGAGATGGCCAAGACACACATGAAAAGCTGCTCAACATCACTAATTATTAGAGAAATGCAAATCAAAACTACAATGAGGTAAGACCTCACACCTGTTAGAATCGGCATCATCAGATAATCTACAAACAACAAATTCTGGGGAGGGTGTGGACAAAAGGAACCCTCTTCCGCTATTGGTGGGAATGTAAATTGATACAGTCACTATGGAGAACAGTATGGAGGTTCCTTTAAAAAACTAAAAAGAGAATTACCATAGGATCCAGCAATCCCACTTCTGGGCATATACCCAGAGAAAACCATAAATCACAGAGACACATTCACCACAATGTTCATTGCAGCACTATTTACAATAGCCAGGTTATGGAAGCAACATAAATGCCCACAGACAGACGAATGGATAAAGATGTGGTACATATATAAAATGGAATATTACTCAGCCATAAAAAGGAATGAAACTGGGTCATTTGTAGAGAAGTTGATGGATCTAGAGACTGTCATACAGAGTGAAGTAAGCCAGAAAGAGAAAAACAAATATTGTATATTAATGCCTATATGTGGAACCTAGAAAAATGGTAGAGATGAACTGGTTTGCAGGGCATAAATAGAGACACAGAGGTAGAGAACAAACGTATGGACACAAAGTGGGGGAAGCCATGGGGTGGTGGTGGTGGGATGACTTGGGAGATTAGGATTGACCTGTATACATGTCTATGCATAAAATAGATAACTAATAATAACCTACTGTATAAAAAATAACTAAAATTAAATTTCAAAATTTTAAAAAATAAAATGTAAAAATAAAACAGAAAAAATGTACTTCCATTCACACTGATGTATTTATACGAATGAATTATTTCCATGCTTATATCTATAAATACATAAATGAGGAATAAAATCTAACTTGAACCAAAAAAGAAAAAAAAAAAACTGAACCTAACAGTTATACAGAGGAAAACACTACCAAGGCACTTGCTCCAGTGGTAAACAATTCTGAAATTGGTCAGAGGTGGGGAATCATCTCCCATACAGCCAGCAGCCCCGCCCGCCCTCGCCAGGAGCATCCTCATTGCAAAGCTGGGAGACCGTGCCGAGGCCTCTGTGAGTAAACGTGAGCTGAGCCCCAGGCCAGATGCTGCTGAACTGTTCCCACCCTTCCCAGGTGAAACACCTGAATATGTACAAGGGCTTGAAAGCCTAGAGGAAGGGCCGTGGAGCCACACCAGCAACAGCACGCAGGCCAACTTGGTGCCTGCAGGTCAGCCAGGATGGTACTGGCCACGGGCGCTCTTCTGGAAGCTTTCTATTGCCCTGCCTGAGATACCCCTCCTGTCCCGGCCCCCACTCCTTTTTTTCCTTCCTCACCTCAGCCCGGAGAGATATTCCAGTGGAAGTTATGGGTGACACATCCTCTTCTTTACAGGTGGCAGCCTGGCAACTCCTGCCGAAAGTCCAGCAGAGCCCCACTCACACCGGGCCACCCACAAAGCCGTGGACCCTCACACCCTCCCACCAGCACAGCCCCGAGACAGCTGACGGCGCAGAGAATATGGAGTAAGGCACAGCTGCAGGGGCTATTGCTGCCTGGAGTGCTGTTTATATTGACCTCAACCCAGGCACACCTGGGGAGGGCTTGCCGGCAGGGTCAGGCTGCCCAGGTCAGCTAATCCTCAGCCCTCAGGGAATCACATTGCAGAAAATGGACCTCGCTAAGACAGAATATTCGCCAAGGAGAAAAAGGACACAATGCCATTTGCAGCACCGTAGATGAGTCTCGAGGTAATCACGTGACTTGGAGTAAGTCAGAAAGTGAAAGACACATATCATATCATATCACTTATAGGTGTTACCTATAAATTGATACCAGGGCAGATATTTCCACGGAGAAGGGCAATCACAGATTCATTAAACAAACTTATGGTTCACCAAAGGAAAGGTGTGAGGATTGAATTCATTACGATATTGGGGTTAACAGACAGATACAAACACAGTAGACGTATATAATCACCAAAGACCTACGGAGTACCAAGAGAAGACTACTCAACATTCTGTCATAACGTACATGGGAAAAGGATCCCAGGAAGAACAAACATATGTATATGTGTAAAAGAACCACCTCTTGCACACCTACAACAAGCTAAACGTTGTACTCAAACTTGCTGTAATAAAAAATAAAAAATTAAATTAAAAACACGAACAAGAAGTAGTGAGACAAACTTGAGGGGCTTTCTCCTGGCACATTCCGTTCTACATTCCGATCTCGAACACGACTTCCATTGAGGCTCTGCTGCCCTAGTAACCAGATTTGGTAAGGGAGAACTGCTGCCACCTTGTGGCCGTTTCACACAACTGCAGGTTTAATGCCAGCGCTAATGGTCAGTGGATATTCCAAATCATTACAGGCCTGTAAATGACACCTGCCCTGAAAACAAATCCTGGGGTCATATATCGACCAAAAAATTCAAAAGACGTCCATATTTCAAAACGACAGTTTCAAGAGGCATATTTCACGCACATTAGTGTTCTGCTTCTTTTGCTTTCTTTCTTTCTTTGTTAAAAAAAACGGGAATGGAAAAAGGCAACCCTCAGAATGGGCGAAAACGTTCACAAACGAATCAATGGACAAAGGTTTCATCTCCAATATATATAAACAGCTCATGCAGCTTAATATTAATAAAACAAACAACCCAATACAAAAATGGGCAGAAGATCTAAAGAGACGTTTCTTCAAAGAAGACACAGAGATGGCCAAGACGCACATGAAAAGCTGCTCAACATCACTAATTATTAGAGAAATGCAAATCAAAACTACAATGAGGTAAGACCTCACACCTGTTAGAATCGGCATCATCAGATAATCTACAAACAAGAAATTCTCGGGAGGGTGTGGACAAAAGGAACCCTCTTCCGCTATTGGTGGGAATGTAAATTGATACAGTCACTATGGAGAACAGTATGGAGGTTCCTTTAAAAAACTAAAAAGAGAATTACCATAGGATCCAGCAATCCCACTTCTGGGCATATACCCAGAGAAAACCATAAATCACAGAGACACATTCACCACAATGTTCATTGCAGCACTATTTACAATAGCCAGGTTATGGAAGCAACATAAATGCCCACAGACAGACGAATGGATAAAGATGTGGTACATATATAAAATGGAATATTACTCAGCCATAAAAAGGAATGAAACTGGGTCATTTGTAGAGAAGTTGATGGATCTAGAGACTGTCATACAGAGTGAAGTAAGCCAGAAAGAGAAAAACAAATATTGTATATTAATGCCTATATGTGGAACCTAGAAAAATGGTAGAGATGAACTGGTTTGCAGGGCATAAATAGAGACACAGAGGTAGAGAACAAACGTATGGACACAAAGTGGGGGAAGCCATGGGGTGGTGGTGGTGGGATGACTTGGGAGATTAGGATTGACCTGGATACATGTCTATGCATAAAATAGATAACTAATAATAACCTATTGTATAAAAAATAACTAAAATTAAATTTCAAAATTTTAAAAAATAAAATGTAAAAATAAAACAGAAAAAATATTCTTCCATTCACACTGATGTATTTATACGAATGAATTATTTCCATGCTTATATCTATAAATACATAAATGAGGAATAAAATCTAACTTGAACCAAAAAAGAAAAAAAAAAAACTGAACCTAACAGTTATACAGAGGAAAACACTACCAAGGCACTTGCTCCAGTGGTAAACAATTCTGAAATTGGTCAGAGGTGGGGAATCATCTCCCATACAGCCAGCAGCCCCGCCCGCCCTCGCCAGGAGCATCCTCATTGCAAAGCTGGGAGACCGTGCCGAGGCCTCTGTGAGTAAACGTGAGCTGAGCCCCAGGCCAGATGCTGCTGAACTGTTCCCACCCTTCCCAGGTGAAACACCTGAATATGTACAAGGGCTTGAAAGCCTAGAGGAAGGGCCGTGGAGCCACACCAGCGACAGCACGCAGGCCAACTTGGTGCCTGCAGGTCAGCCAGGATGGTACTGGCCACGGGCGCTCTTCTGGAAGCTTTCTATTGCCCTGCCTGAGATACCCCTCCTGTCCCGGCCCCCACTCCTTTTTTTCCTTCCTCACCTCAGCCCGGAGAGATATTCCAGTGGAAGTTATGGGTGACACATCCTCTTCTTTACAGGTGGCAGCCTGGCAACTCCTGCCGAAAGTCCAGCAGAGCCCCACTCACACCGGGCCACCCACAAAGCCGTGGACCCTCACACCCTCCCACCAGCACAGCCCCGAGACTGCTGACGGGGCAGAGAATATGGTGTAAGGCACAGCTGCAGGGGCTATTGCTGCCTGGAGTGCTGTTTATATTGACCTCAACCCAGGCACACCTGGGGAGGGCTTGCCGGCAGGGTCAGGCTGCCCAGGTCAGCTAATCCTCAGCCCTCAGGGAATCACATTGCAGAAAATGGACCTCGCTAAGACAGAATATTCGCCAAGGAGAAAAAGGACACAATGCCATTTGCAGCACCGTAGATGAGTCTCGAGGTAATCACGTGACTTGGAGTAAGTCAGAAAGTGAAAGACACATATCATATCATATCACTTATAGGTGTTACCTATAAATTGATACCAGGGCAGATATTTCCACGGAGAAGGGCAATCACAGATTCATTAAACAAACTTAGGGTTCACCAAAGGAAATGTGTGAGGATTGAATTCATTACGATATTGGGGTTAACAGACAGATACAAACACAGTAGACGTATATAATCACCAAAGACCTACGGAGTACCAAGAGAAGACTACTCAACATTCTGTCATAACGTACATGGGAAAAGGATCCCAGGAAGAACAGACATATGTATATGTGTAAAAGAACCACCTCTTGCACACCTACAACAAGCTAAACGTTGTACTCAAACTTGCTGTAATAAAAAATAAAAAATTAAATTAAAAACACGAACAAGAAGTAGTGAGACAAACTTGAGGGGCTTTCTCCTGGCACATTCCGTTCTACATTCCAATCTCGAACAGGACTTCCATTGAGGCTCTGCTGCCCTAGTAACCAGATTTGGTAAGGGAGAACTGCTGCCACCTTGTGGCCGTTTCACACAACTGCAGGTTTAATGCCAGCGCTAATGGTCAGTGGATATTCCAAATCATTACAGGCCTGTAAATGACACCTGCCCTGAAAACAAATCCTGGGGTCATATATCGACCAAAAAATTCAAAAGACGTCCATATTTCAAAACGACAGTTTCAAGAGGCATATTTCACGCACATTAGTGTTCTGCTTCTTTTGCTTTCTTTCTTTCTTTGTTAAAAAAAACGGGAATGGAAAAAGGCAACCCTCAGAATGGGCGAAAACGTTCACAAACGAATCAATGGACAAAGGTTTAATCTCCAATATATATAAACAGCACATGCAGCTTAATATTAATAAAACAAACAACCCAATACAAAAATGGGCAGAAGATCTAAAGAGACGTTTCTTCAAAGAAGACACAGAGATGGCCAAGACGCACATGAAAAGCTGCTCAACATCACTAATTATTAGAGAAATGCAAATCAAAACTACAATGAGGTAAGACCTCACACCTGTTAGAATCGGCATCATCAGATAATCTACAAACAACAAATTCTGGGGAGGGTGTGGACAAAAGGAACCCTCTTCCGCTATTGGTGGGAATGTAAATTGATACAGTCACTCTGGAGAACAGTATGGAGGTTCCTTTAAAAAACTAAAAAGAGAATTACCATAGGATCCAGCAATCCCACTTCTGGGCATATACCCAGAGAAAACCATAAATCACAGAGACACATTCACCACAATGTTCATTGCAGCACTATTTACAATAGCCAGGTTATGGAAGCAACATAAATGCCCACAGACAGACGAATGGATAAAGATGTGGTACATATATAAAATGGAATATTACTCAGCCATAAAAAGGAATGAAACTGGGTCATTTGTAGAGAAGTTGATGGATCTAGAGACTGTCATACAGAGTGAAGTAAGCCAGAAAGAGAAAAACAAATATTGTATATTAATGCCTATATGTGGAACCTAGAAAAATGGTAGAGATGAACTGGTTTGCAGGGCATAAATAGAGACACAGAGGTAGAGAACAAACGTATGGACACAAAGTGGGGGAAGCCATGGGGTGGTGGTGGTGGGATGACTTGGGAGATTAGGATTGACCTGTATACATGTCTATGCATAAAATAGATAACTAATAATAACCTACTGTATAAAAAATAACTAAAATTAAATTTCAAAATTTTAAAAAATAAAATGTAAAAATAAAACAGAAAAAATGTTCTTCCATTCACACTGATGTATTTATACGAATGAATTATTTCCATGCTTATATCTATAAATACATAAATGAGGAATAAAATCTAACTTGAACCAAAAAAGAAAAAAAAAAAACTGAACCTAACAGTTATACAGAGGAAAACACTACCAAGGCACTTGCTCCAGTGGTAAACAATTCTGAAATTGGTCAGAGGTGGGGAATCATCTCCCATACAGCCAGCAGCCCCGCCCGCCCTCGCCAGGAGCATCCTCATTGCAAAGCTGGGAGACCGTGCCGAGGCCTCTGTGAGTAAACGTGAGCTGAGCCCCAGGCCAGATGCTGCTGAACTGTTCCCACCCTTCCCAGGTGAAACACCTGAATATGTACAAGGGCTTGAAAGCCTAGAGGAAGGGCCGTGGAGCCACACCAGAGACAGCACGCAGGCCAACTTGGTGCCTGCAGGTCAGCCAGGATGGTACTGGCCACGGGCGCTCTTCTGGAAGCTTTCTATTGCCCTGCCTGAGATACCCCTCCTGTCCCGGCCCCCACTCCTTTTTTTCCTTCCTCACCTCAGCCCGGAGAGATATTCCAGTGGAAGTTATGGGTGACACATCCTCTTCTTTACAGGTGGCAGCCTGGCAACTCCTGCCGAAAGTCCAGCAGAGCCCCACTCACACCGGGCCACCCACAAAGCCGTGGACCCTCACACCCTCCCACCAGCACAGCCCCGAGACTGCTGACGGGGCAGAGAATATGGAGTAAGGCACAGCTGCAGGGGCTATTGCTGCCTGGAGTGCTGTTTATATTGACCTCAACCCAGGCACACCTGGGGAGGGCTTGCCGGCAGGGTCAGGCTGCCCAGGTCAGCTAATCCTCAGCCCTCAGGGAATCACATTGCAGAAAATGGACCTCGCTAAGACAGAATATTTGCCAAGGAGAAAAAGGACACAATGCCATTTGCAGCACCGTAGATGAGTCTCGAGGTAATCACGTGACTTGGAGTAAGTCAGAAAGTGAAAGACACATATCATATCATATCACTTATAGGTGTTACCTATAAATTGATACCAGGGCAGATATTTCCACGGAGAAGGGCAATCACAGATTCATTAAACAAACTTATGGTTCACCAAAGGAAAGGTGTGAGGATTGAATTCATTACGATATTGGGGTTAACAGACAGATACAAACACAGTAGACGTATATAATCACCAATGACCTACGGAGTACCAAGAGAAGACTACTCAACATTCTGTCATAACGTACATGGGAAAAGGATCCCAGGAAGAACAGACATATGTATATGTGTAAAAGAACCACCTCTTGCACACCTACAACAAGCTAAACGTTGTACTCAAACTTGCTGTAATAAAAAATAAAAAATTAAATTAAAAACACGAACAAGAAGTAGTGAGAAAAACTTGAGGGGCTTTCTCCTGGCACATTCCGTTCTACATTCCAATCTCGAACAGGACTTCCATTGAGGCTCTGCTGCCCTAGTAACCAGATTTGGTAAGGGAGAACTGCTGCCACCTTGTGGCCGTTTCACACAACTGCAGGTTTAATGCCAGCGCTAATGGTCAGTGGATATTCCAAATCATTACAGGCCTGTAAATGACACCTGCCCTGAAAACAAATCCTGGGGTCATATATCGACCAAAAAATTCAAAAGACGTCCATATTTCAAAACGACAGTTTCAAGAGGCATATTTCACGCACATTAGTGTTCTGCTTCTTTTGCTTGCTTTCTTTCTTTGTTAAAAAAAACCGGAATGGAAAAAGGCAACCCTCAGAATGGGCGAAAACGTTCACAAACGAATCAATGGACAAAGGTTTCATCTCCAATATATATAAACAGCTCATGCAGCTTAATATTAATAAAACAAACAACCCAATACAAAAATGGGCAGAAGATCTAAAGAGACGTTTTTTCAAAGAAGACACAGAGATGGCCAAGACGCACATGAAAAGCTGCTCAACATCACTAATTATTAGAGAAATGCAAATCAAAACTACAATGAGGTAAGACCTCACACCTGTTAGAATCGGCATCATCAGATAATCTACAAACAACAAATTCTCGGGAGGGTGTGGACAAAAGGAACCCTCTTCCGCTATTGGTGGGAATGTAAATTGATACAGTCACTATGGAGAACAGTATGGAGGTTCCTTTAAAAAACTCAAAAGAGAATTACCATAGGATCCAGCAATCCCACTTCTGGGCATATACCCAGAGAAAACCATAAATCACAGAGACACATTCACCACAATGTTCATTGCAGCACTATTTACAATAGCCAGGTTATGGAAGCAACATAAATGCCCACAGACAGACGAATGGATAAAGATGTGGTACATATATAAAATGGAATATTACTCAGCCATAAAAAGGAATGAAACTGGGTCATTTGTAGAGAAGTTGATGGATCTAGAGACTGTCATACAGAGTGAAGTAAGCCAGAAAGAGAAAAACAAATATTGTATATTAATGCCTATATGTGGAACCTAGAAAAATGGTAGAGATGAACTGGTTTGCAGGGCAGAAATAGAGACACAGAGGTAGAGAACAAACGTATGGACACAAAGTGGGGGAAGCCATGGGGTGGTGGTGGTGGGATGACTTGGGAGATTAGGATTGACCTGTATACATGTCTATGCATAAAATAGATAACTAATAATAACCTACTGTATAAAAAATAACTAAAATTAAATTTCAAAATTTTAAAAAATAAAATGTAAAAATAAAACAGAAAAAAAGTTCTTCCATTCACACTGATGTATTTATACGAATGAATTATTTCCATGCTTATATCCATAAATACATAAATGAGGAATAAAATCTAACTTGAACCAAAAAAGAAAAAAAAAAAACTGAACCTAACAGTTATACAGAGGAAAACACTACCAAGGCACTTGCTCCAGTGGTAAACAATTCTGAAATTGGTCAGAGGTGGGGAATCATCTCCCATACAGCCAGCAGCCCCGCCCGCCCACGCAAGGAGCATCCTCATTGCAAAGCTGGGAGACCGTGCCGAGGCCTCTGTGAGTAAACGTGAGCTGAGCCCCAGGCCAGATGCTGCTGAACTGTTCCCACCCTTCCCAGGTGAAACACCTGAATATGTACAAGGGCTTGAAAGCCTAGAGGAAGGGCCGTGGAGCCACACCAGCGACAGCACGCAGGCCAACTTGGTGCCTGCAGGTCAGCCAGGATGGTACTGGCCACGGGCGCTCTTCTGGAAGCTTTCTATTGCCCTGCCTGAGATACCCCTCCTGTCCCGGCCCCCACTCCTTTTTTTCCTTCCTCACCTCAGCCCGGAGAGATATTCCAGTGGAAGTTATGGGTGACACATCCTCTTCTTTACAGGTGGCAGCCTGGCAACTCCTGCCGAAAGTCCAGCAGAGCCCCACTCACACCGGGCCACCCACAAAGCCGTGGACCCTCACACCCTCCCACCAGCACAGCCCCGAGACTGCTGACGGGGCAGAGAATATGGAGTAAGGCACAGCTGCAGGGGCTATTGCTGCCTGGAGTGCTGTTTATATTGACCTCAACCCAGGCACACCTGGGGAGGGCTTGCCGGCAGGGTCAGGCTGCCCAGGTCAGCTAATCCTCAGCCCTCAGGGAATCACATTGCAGAAAATGGACCTCGCTAAGACAGAATATTTGCCAAGGAGAAAAAGGACACAATGCCATTTGCAGCACCGTAGATGAGTCTCGAGGTAATCACGTGACTTGGAGTAAGTCAGAAAGTGAAAGACACATATCATATCATATCACTTATAGGTGTTACCTATAAATTGATACCAGGGCAGATATTTCCACGGAGAAGGGCAATCACAGATTCATTAAACAAACTTATGGTTCACCAAAGGAAAGGTGTGAGGATTGAATTCATTACGATATTGGGGTTAACAGACAGATACAAACACAGTAGACGTATATAATCACCAATGACCTACGGAGTACCAAGAGAAGACTACTCAACATTCTGTCATAACGTACATGGGAAAAGGATCCCAGGAAGAACAGACATATGTATATGTGTAAAAGAACCACCTCTTGCACACCTACAACAAGCTAAACGTTGTACTCAAACTTGCTGTAATAAAAAATAAAAAATTAAATTAAAAACACGAACAAGAAGTAGTGAGACAAACTTGAGGGGCTTTCTCCTGGCACATTCCGTTCTACATTCCAATCTCGAACAGGACTTCCATTGAGGCTCTGCTGCCCTAGTAACCAGATTTGGTAAGGGAGAACTGCTGCCACCTTGTGGCCGTTTCACACAACTGCAGGTTTAATGCCAGCGCTAATGGTCAGTGGATATTCCAAATCATTACAGGCCTGTAAATGACACCTGCCCTGAAAACAAATCCTGGGGTCATATATCGACCAAAAAATTCAAAAGACGTCCATATTTCAAAACGACAGTTTCAAGAGGCATATTTCACGCACATTAGTGTTCTGCTTCTTTTGCTTGCTTTCTTTCTTTGTTAAAAAAAACGGGAATGGAAAAAGGCAACCCTCAGAATGGGCGAAAACGTTCACAAACGAATCAATGGACAAAGGTTTAATCTCCAATATATATAAACAGCTCATGCAGCTTAATATTAATAAAACAAACAACCCAATACAAAAATGGGCAGAAGATCTAAAGAGACGTTTCTTCAAAGAAGACACAGAGATGGCCAAGACGCACATGAAAAGCTGCTCAACATCACTAATTATTAGAGAAATGCAAATCAAAACTACAATGAGGTAAGACCTCACACCTGTTAGAATCGGCATCATCAGATAATCTAGAAACAACAAATTCTGGGGAGGGTGTGGACAAAAGGAACCCTCTTCCGCTATTGGTGGGAATGTAAATTGATACAGTCACTATGGAGAACAGTATGGAGGTTCCTTTAAAAAACTAAAAAGAGAATTACCATAGGATCCAGCAATCCCACTTCTGGGCATATACCCAGAGAAAACCATAAATCACAGAGACACATTCACCACAATGTTCATTGCAGCACTATTTACAATAGCCAGGTTATGGAAGCAACATAAATGCCCACAGACAGACGAATGGATAAAGATGTGGTACATATATAAAATGGAATATTACTCAGCCATAAAAAGGAATGAAACTGGGTCATTTGTAGAGAAGTTGATGGATCTAGAGACTGTCATACAGAGTGAAGTAAGCCAGAAAGAGAAAAACAAATATTGTATATTAATGCCTATATGTGGAACCTAGAAAAATGGTAGAGATGAACTGGTTTGCAGGGCAGAAATAGAGACACAGAGGTAGAGAACAAACGTATGGACACAAAGTGGGGGAAGCCATGGGGTGGTGGTGGTGGGATGACTTGGGAGATTAGGATTGACCTGTATACATGTCTATGCATAAAATAGATAACTAATAATAACCTACTGTATAAAAAATAACTAAAATTAAATTTCAAAATTTTAAAAAATAAAATGTAAAAATAAAACAGAAAAAATGTTCTTCCATTCACACTGATGTATTTATACGAATGAATTATTTCCATGCTTATATCTATAAATACATAAATGAGGAATAAAATCTAACTTGAACCAAAAAAGAAAAAAAAAAAACTGAACCTAACAGTTATACAGAGGAAAACACTACCAAGGCACTTGCTCCAGTGGTAAACAATTCTGAAATTGGTCAGAGGTGGGGAATCATCTCCCATACAGCCAGCAGCCCCGCCCGCCCTCGCCAGGAGCATCCTCATTGCAAAGCTGGGAGACCGTGCCGAGGCCTCTGTGAGTAAACGTGAGCTGAGCCCCAGGCCAGATGCTGCTGAACTGTTCCCACCCTTCCCAGGTGAAACACCTGAATATGTACAAGGGCTTGAAAGCCTAGAGGAAGGGCCGTGGAGCCACACCAGAGACAGCACGCAGGCCAACTTGGTGCCTGCAGGTCAGCCAGGATGGTACTGGCCACGGGCGCTCTTCTGGAAGCTTTCTATTGCCCTGCCTGAGATACCCCTCCTGTCCCGGCCCCCACTCCTTTTTTTCCTTCCTCACCTCAGCCCGGAGAGATATTCCAGTGGAAGTTATGGGTGACACATCCTCTTCTTTACAGGTGGCAGCCTGGCAACTCCTGCCGAAAGTCCAGCAGAGCCCCACTCACACCGGGCCACCCACAAAGCCGTGGACCCTCACACCCTCCCACCAGCACAGCCCCGAGACTGCTGACGGGGCAGAGAATATGGAGTAAGGCACAGCTGCAGGGGCTATTGCTGCCTGGAGTGCTGTTTATATTGACCTCAACCCAGGCACACCTGGGGAGGGCTTGCCGGCAGGGTCAGGCTGCCCAGGTCAGCTAATCCTCAGCCCTCAGGGAATCACATTGCAGAAAATGGACCTCGCTAAGACAGAATATTTGCCAAGGAGAAAAAGGACACAATGCCATTTGCAGCACCGTAGATGAGTCTCGAGGTAATCACGTGACTTGGAGTAAGTCAGAAAGTGAAAGACACATATCATATCATATCACTTATAGGTGTTACCTATAAATTGATACCAGGGCAGATATTTCCACGGAGAAGGGCAATCACAGATTCATTAAACAAACTTATGGTTCACCAAAGGAAAGGTGTGAGGATTGAATTCATTACGATATTGGGGTTAACAGACAGATACAAACACAGTAGACGTATATAATCACCAATGACCTACGGAGTACCAAGAGAAGACTACTCAACATTCTGTCATAACGTACATGGGAAAAGGATCCCAGGAAGAACAGACATATGTATATGTGTAAAAGAACCACCTCTTGCACACCTACAACAAGCTAAACGTTGTACTCAAACTTGCTGTAATAAAAAATAAAAAATTAAATTAAAAACACGAACAAGAAGTAGTGAGAAAAACTTGAGGGGCTTTCTCCTGGCACATTCCGTTCTACATTCCAATCTCGAACAGGACTTCCATTGAGGCTCTGCTGCCCTAGTAACCAGATTTGGTAAGGGAGAACTGCTGCCACCTTGTGGCCGTTTCACACAACTGCAGGTTTAATGCCAGCGCTAATGGTCAGTGTATATTCCAAATCATTACAGGCCTGTAAATGACACCTGCCCTGAAAACAAATCCTGGGGTCATATATCGACCAAAAAATTCAAAAGACGTCCATATTTCAAAACGACAGTTTCAAGAGGCATATTTCACGCACATTAGTGTTCTGCTTCTTTTGCTTGCTTTCTTTCTTTGTTAAAAAAAACCGGAATGGAAAAAGGCAACCCTCAGAATGGGCGAAAACGTTCACAAACGAATCAATGGACAAAGGTTTCATCTCCAATATATATAAACAGCTCATGCAGCTTAATATTAATAAAACAAACAACCCAATACAAAAATGGGCAGAAGATCTAAAGAGACGTTTTTTCAAAGAAGACACAGAGATGGCCAAGACGCACATGAAAAGCTGCTCAACATCACTAATTATTAGAGAAATGCAAATCAAAACTACAATGAGGTAAGACCTCACACCTGTTAGAATCGGCATCATCAGATAATCTACAAACAACAAATTCTCGGGAGGGTGTGGACAAAAGGAACCCTCTTCCGCTATTGGTGGGAATGTAAATTGATACAGTCACTATGGAGAACAGTATGGAGGTTCCTTTAAAAAACTAAAAAGAGAATTACCATAGGATCCAGCAATCCCACTTCTGGGCATATACCCAGAGAAAACCATAAATCACAGAGACACATTCACCACAATGTTCATTGCAGCACTATTTACAATAGCCAGGTTATGGAAGCAACATAAATGCCCACAGACAGATGAATGGATAAAGATGTGGTACATATATAAAATGGAATATTACTCAGCCATAAAAAGGAATGAAACTGGGTCATTTGTAGAGAAGTTGATGGATCTAGAGACTGTCATACAGAGTGAAGTAAGCCAGAAAGAGAAAAACAAATATTGTATATTAATGCCTATATGTGGAACCTAGAAAAATGGTAGAGATGAACTGGTTTGCAGGGCAGAAATAGAGACACAGAGGTAGAGAACAAACGTATGGACACAAAGTGGGGGAAGCCATGGGGTGGTGGTGGTGGGATGACTTGGGAGATTAGGATTGACCTGTATACATGTCTATGCATAAAATAGATAACTAATAATAACCTACTGTATAAAAAATAACTAAAATTAAATTTCAAAATTTTAAAAAATAAAATGTAAAAATAAAACAGAAAAAAAGTTCTTCCATTCACACTGATGTATTTATACGAATGAATTATTTCCATGCTTATATCCATAAATACATAAATGAGGAATAAAATCTAACTTGAACCAAAAAAGAAAAAAAAAAAAACTGAACCTAACAGTTATACAGAGGAAAACACTACCAAGGCACTTGCTCCAGTGGTAAACAATTCTGAAATTGGTCAGAGGTGGGGAATCATCTCCCATACAGCCAGCAGCCCCGCCCGCCCACGCAAGGAGCATCCTCATTGCAAAGCTGGGAGACCGTGCCGAGGCCTCTGTGAGTAAACGTGAGCTGAGCCCCAGGCCAGATGCTGCTGAACTGTTCCCACCCTTCCCAGGTGAAACACCTGAATATGTACAAGGGCTTGAAAGCCTAGAGGAAGGGCCGTGGAGCCACACCAGCGACAGCACGCAGGCCAACTTGGTGCCTGCAGGTCAGCCAGGATGGTACTGGCCACGGGCGCTCTTCTGGAAGCTTTCTATTGCCCTGCCTGAGATACCCCTCCTGTCCCGGCCCCCACTCCTTTTTTTCCTTCCTCACCTCAGCCCGGAGAGATATTCCAGTGGAAGTTATGGGTGACACATCCTCTTCTTTACAGGTGGCAGCCTGGCAACTCCTGCCGAAAGTCCAGCAGAGCCCCACTCACACCGGGCCACCCACAAAGCCGTGGACCCTCACACCCTCCCACCAGCACAGCCCCGAGACTGCTGACGGGGCAGAGAATATGGAGTAAGGCACAGCTGCAGGGGCTATTGCTGCCTGGAGTGCTGTTTATATTGACCTCAACCCAGGCACACCTGGGGAGGGCTTGCCGGCAGGGTCAGGCTGCCCAGGTCAGCTAATCCTCAGCCCTCAGGGAATCACATTGCAGAAAATGGACCTCGCTAAGACAGAATATTTGCCAAGGAGAAAAAGGACACAATGCCATTTGCAGCACCGTAGATGAGTCTCGAGGTAATCACGTGACTTGGAGTAAGTCAGAAAGTGAAAGACACATATCATATCATATCACTTATAGGTGTTACCTATAAATTGATACCAGGGCAGATATTTCCACGGAGAAGGGCAATCACAGATTCATTAAACAAACTTATGGTTCACCAAAGGAAAGGTGTGAGGATTGAATTCATTACGATATTGGGGTTAACAGACAGATACAAACACAGTAGACGTATATAATCACCAATGACCTACGGAGTACCAAGAGAAGACTACTCAACATTCTGTCATAACGTACATGGGAAAAGGATCCCAGGAAGAACAGACATATGTATATGTGTAAAAGAACCACCTCTTGCACACCTACAACAAGCTAAACGTTGTACTCAAACTTGCTGTAATAAAAAATAAAAAATTAAATTAAAAACACGAACAAGAAGTAGTGAGACAAACTTGAGGGGCTTTCTCCTGGCACATTCCGTTCTACATTCCAATCTCGAACAGGACTTCCATTGAGGCTCTGCTGCCCTAGTAACCAGATTTGGTAAGGGAGAACTGCTGCCACCTTGTGGCCGTTTCACACAACTGCAGGTTTAATGCCAGCGCTAATGGTCAGTGGATATTCCAAATCATTACAGGCCTGTAAATGACACCTGCCCTGAAAACAAATCCTGGGGTCATATATCGACCAAAAAATTCAAAAGACGTCCATATTTCAAAACGACAGTTTCAAGAGGCATATTTCACGCACATTAGTGTTCTGCTTCTTTTGCTTGCTTTCTTTCTTTGTTAAAAAAAACGGGAATGGAAAAAGGCAACCCTCAGAATGGGCGAAAACGTTCACAAACGAATCAATGGACAAAGGTTTAATCTCCAATATATATAAACAGCTCATGCAGCTTAATATTAATAAAACAAACAACCCAATACAAAAATGGGCAGAAGATCTAAAGAGACGTTTCTTCAAAGAAGACACAGAGATGGCCAAGACGCACATGAAAAGCTGCTCAACATCACTAATTATTAGAGAAATGCAAATCAAAACTACAATGAGGTAAGACCTCACACCTGTTAGAATCGGCATCATCAGATAATCTAGAAACAACAAATTCTGGGGAGGGTGTGGACAAAAGGAACCCTCTTCCGCTATTGGTGGGAATGTAAATTGATACAGTCACTATGGAGAACAGTATGGAGGTTCCTTTAAAAAACTAAAAAGAGAATTACCATAGGATCCAGCAATCCCACTTCTGGGCATATACCCAGAGAAAACCATAAATCACAGAGACACATTCACCACAATGTTCATTGCAGCACTATTTACAATAGCCAGGTTATGGAAGCAACATAAATGCCCACAGACAGACGAATGGATAAAGATGTGGTACATATATAAAATGGAATATTACTCAGCCATAAAAAGGAATGAAACTGGGTCATTTGTAGAGAAGTTGATGGATCTAGAGACTGTCATACAGAGTGAAGTAAGCCAGAAAGAGAAAAACAAATATTGTATATTAATGCCTATATGTGGAACCTAGAAAAATGGTAGAGATGAACTGGTTTGCAGGGCAGAAATAGAGACACAGAGGTAGAGAACAAACGTATGGACACAAAGTGGGGGAAGCCATGGGGTGGTGGTGGTGGGATGACTTGGGAGATTAGGATTGACCTGTATACATGTCTATGCATAAAATAGATAACTAATAATAACCTACTGTATAAAAAATAACTAAAATTAAATTTCAAAATTTTAAAAAATAAAATGTAAAAATAAAACAGAAAAAATGTTCTTCCATTCACACTGATGTATTTATACGAATGAATTATTTCCATGCTTATATCTATAAATACATAAATGAGGAATAAAATCTAACTTGAACCAAAAAAGAAAAAAAAAAAACTGAACCTAACAGTTATACAGAGGAAAACACTACCAAGGCACTTGCTCCAGTGGTAAACAATTCTGAAATTGGTCAGAGGTGGGGAATCATCTCCCATACAGCCAGCAGCCCCGCCCGCCCTCGCCAGGAGCATCCTCATTGCAAAGCTGGGAGACCGTGCCGAGGCCTCTGTGAGTAAACGTGAGCTGAGCCCCAGGCCAGATGCTGCTGAACTGTTCCCACCCTTCCCAGGTGAAACACCTGAATATGTACAAGGGCTTGAAAGCCTAGAGGAAGGGCCGTGGAGCCACACCAGAGACAGCACGCAGGCCAACTTGGTGCCTGCAGGTCAGCCAGGATGGTACTGGCCACGGGCGCTCTTCTGGAAGCTTTCTATTGCCCTGCCTGAGATACCCCTCCTGTCCCGGCCCCCACTCCTTTTTTTCCTTCCTCACCTCAGCCCGGAGAGATATTCCAGTGGAAGTTATGGGTGACACATCCTCTTCTTTACAGGTGGCAGCCTGGCAACTCCTGCCGAAAGTCCAGCAGAGCCCCACTCACACCGGGCCACCCACAAAGCCGTGGACCCTCACACCCTCCCACCAGCACAGCCCCGAGACTGCTGACGGGGCAGAGAATATGGAGTAAGGCACAGCTGCAGGGGCTATTGCTGCCTGGAGTGCTGTTTATATTGACCTCAACCCAGGCACACCTGGGGAGGGCTTGCCGGCAGGGTCAGGCTGCCCAGGTCAGCTAATCCTCAGCCCTCAGGGAATCACATTGCAGAAAATGGACCTCGCTAAGACAGAATATTTGCCAAGGAGAAAAAGGACACAATGCCATTTGCAGCACCGTAGATGAGTCTCGAGGTAATCACGTGACTTGGAGTAAGTCAGAAAGTGAAAGACACATATCATATCATATCACTTATAGGTGTTACCTATAAATTGATACCAGGGCAGATATTTCCACGGAGAAGGGCAATCACAGATTCATTAAACAAACTTATGGTTCACCAAAGGAAAGGTGTGAGGATTGAATTCATTACGATATTGGGGTTAACAGACAGATACAAACACAGTAGACGTATATAATCACCAATGACCTACGGAGTACCAAGAGAAGACTACTCAACATTCTGTCATAACGTACATGGGAAAAGGATCCCAGGAAGAACAGACATATGTATATGTGTAAAAGAACCACCTCTTGCACACCTACAACAAGCTAAACGTTGTACTCAAACTTGCTGTAATAAAAAATAAAAAATTAAATTAAAAACACGAACAAGAAGTAGTGAGAAAAACTTGAGGGGCTTTCTCCTGGCACATTCCGTTCTACATTCCAATCTCGAACAGGACTTCCATTGAGGCTCTGCTGCCCTAGTAACCAGATTTGGTAAGGGAGAACTGCTGCCACCTTGTGGCCGTTTCACACAACTGCAGGTTTAATGCCAGCGCTAATGGTCAGTGGATATTCCAAATCATTACAGGCCTGTAAATGACACCTGCCCTGAAAACAAATCCTGGGGTCATATATCGACCAAAAAATTCAAAAGACGTCCATATTTCAAAACGACAGTTTCAAGAGGCATATTTCACGCACATTAGTGTTCTGCTTCTTTTGCTTGCTTTCTTTCTTTGTTAAAAAAAACCGGAATGGAAAAAGGCAACCCTCAGAATGGGCGAAAACGTTCACAAACGAATCAATGGACAAAGGTTTCATCTCCAATATATATAAACAGCTCATGCAGCTTAATATTAATAAAACAAACAACCCAATACAAAAATGGGCAGAAGATCTAAAGAGACGTTTTTTCAAAGAAGACACAGAGATGGCCAAGACGCACATGAAAAGCTGCTCAACATCACTAATTATTAGAGAAATGCAAATCAAAACTACAATGAGGTAAGACCTCACACCTGTTAGAATCGGCATCATCAGATAATCTACAAACAACAAATTCTCGGGAGGGTGTGGACAAAAGGAACCCTCTTCCGCTATTGGTGGGAATGTAAATTGATACAGTCACTATGGAGAACAGTATGGAGGTTCCTTTAAAAAACTAAAAAGAGAATTACCATAGGATCCAGCAATCCCACTTCTGGGCATATACCCAGAGAAAACCATAAATCACAGAGACACATTCACCACAATGTTCATTGCAGCACTATTTACAATAGCCAGGTTATGGAAGCAACATAAATGCCCACAGACAGATGAATGGATAAAGATGTGGTACATATATAAAATGGAATATTACTCAGCCATAAAAAGGAATGAAACTGGGTCATTTGTAGAGAAGTTGATGGATCTAGAGACTGTCATACAGAGTGAAGTAAGCCAGAAAGAGAAAAACAAATATTGTATATTAATGCCTATATGTGGAACCTAGAAAAATGGTAGAGATGAACTGGTTTGCAGGGCAGAAATAGAGACACAGAGGTAGAGAACAAACGTATGGACACAAAGTGGGGGAAGCCATGGGGTGGTGGTGGTGGGATGACTTGGGAGATTAGGATTGACCTGTATACATGTCTATGCATAAAATAGATAACTAATAATAACCTACTGTATAAAAAATAACTAAAATTAAATTTCAAAATTTTAAAAAATAAAATGTAAAAATAAAACAGAAAAAAAGTTCTTCCATTCACACTGATGTATTTATACGAATGAATTATTTCCATGCTTATATCCATAAATACATAAATGAGGAATAAAATCTAACTTGAACCAAAAAAGAAAAAAAAAAAAACTGAACCTAACAGTTATACAGAGGAAAACACTACCAAGGCACTTGCTCCAGTGGTAAACAATTCTGAAATTGGTCAGAGGTGGGGAATCATCTCCCATACAGCCAGCAGCCCCGCCCGCCCTCGCCAGGAGCATCCTCATTGCAAAGCTGGGAGACCGTGCCGAGGCCTCTGTGAGTAAACGTGAGCTGAGCCCCAGGCCAGATGCTGCTGAACTGTTCCCACCCTTCCCAGGTGAAACACCTGAATATGTACAAGGGCTTGAAAGCCTAGAGGAAGGGCCGTGGAGCCACACCAGCGACAGCACGCAGGCCAACTTGGTGCCTGCAGGTCAGCCAGGATGGTACTGGCCACGGGCGCTCTTCTGGAAGCTTTCTATTGCCCTGCCTGAGATACCCCTCCTGTCCCGGCCCCCACTCCTTTTTTTCCTTCCTCACCTCAGCCCGGAGAGATATTCCAGTGGAAGTTATGGGTGACACATCCTCTTCTTTACAGGTGGCAGCCTGGCAACTCCTGCCGAAAGTCCAGCAGAGCCCCACTCACACCGGGCCACCCACAAAGCCGTGGACCCTCACACCCTCCCACCAGCACAGCCCCGAGACTGCTGACGGGGCAGAGAATATGGAGTAAGGCACAGCTGCAGGGGCTATTGCTGCCTGGAGTGCTGTTTATATTGACCTCAACCCAGGCACACCTGGGGAGGGCTTGCCGGCAGGGTCAGGCTGCCCAGGTCAGCTAATCCTCAGCCCTCAGGGAATCACATTGCAGAAAATGGACCTCGCTAAGACAGAATATTTGCCAAGGAGAAAAAGGACACAATGCCATTTGCAGCACCGTAGATGAGTCTCGAGGTAATCACGTGACTTGGAGTAAGTCAGAAAGTGAAAGACACATATCATATCATATCACTTATAGGTGTTACCTATAAATTGATACCAGGGCAGATATTTCCACGGAGAAGGGCAATCACAGATTCATTAAACAAACTTATGGTTCACCAAAGGAAAGGTGTGAGGATTGAATTCATTACGATATTGGGGTTAACAGACAGATACAAACACAGTAGACGTATATAATCACCAATGACCTACGGAGTACCAAGAGAAGACTACTCAACATTCTGTCATAACGTACATGGGAAAAGGATCCCAGGAAGAACAGACATATGTATATGTGTAAAAGAACCACCTCTTGCACACCTACAACAAGCTAAACGTTGTACTCAAACTTGCTGTAATAAAAAATAAAAAATTAAATTAAAAACACGAACAAGAAGTAGTGAGACAAACTTGAGGGGCTTTCTCCTGGCACATTCCGTTCTACATTCCAATCTCGAACACGACTTCCATTGAGGCTCTGCTGCCCTAGTAACCAGATTTGGTAAGGGAGAACTGCTGCCACCTTGTGGCCGTTTCACACAACTGCAGGTTTAATGCCAGCGCTAATGGTCAGTGGATATTCCAAATCATTACAGGCCTGTAAATGACACCTGCCCTGAAAACAAATCCTGGGGTCATATATCGACCAAAAAATTCAAAAGACGTCCATATTTCAAAACGACAGTTTCAAGAGGCATATTTCACGCACATTAGTGTTCTGCTTCTTTTGCTTGCTTTCTTTCTTTGTTAAAAAAAACGGGAATGGAAAAAGGCAACCCTCAGAATGGGCGAAAACGTTCACAAACGAATCAATGGACAAAGGTTTAATCTCCAATATATATAAACAGCTCATGCAGCTTAATATTAATAAAACAAACAACCCAATACAAAAATGGGCAGAAGATCTAAAGAGACGTTTCTTCAAAGAAGACACAGAGATGGCCAAGACGCACATGAAAAGCTGCTCAACATCACTAATTATTAGAGAAATGCAAATCAAAACTACAATGAGGTAAGACCTCACACCTGTTAGAATCGGCATCATCAGATAATCTAGAAACAACAAATTCTGGGGAGGGTGTGGACAAAAGGAACCCTCTTCCGCTATTGGTGGGAATGTAAATTGATACAGTCACTATGGAGAACAGTATGGAGGTTCCTTTAAAAAACTAAAAAGAGAATTACCATAGGATCCAGCAATCCCACTTCTGGGCATATACCCAGAGAAAACCATAAATCACAGAGACACATTCACCACAATGTTCATTGCAGCACTATTTACAATAGCCAGGTTATGGAAGCAACATAAATGCCCACAGACAGACGAATGGATAAAGATGTGGTACATATATAAAATGGAATATTACTCAGCCATAAAAAGGAATGAAACTGGGTCATTTGTAGAGAAGTTGATGGATCTAGAGACTGTCATACAGAGTGAAGTAAGCCAGAAAGAGAAAAACAAATATTGTATATTAATGCCTATATGTGGAACCTAGAAAAATGGTAGAGATGAACTGGTTTGCAGGGCAGAAATAGAGACACAGAGGTAGAGAACAAACGTATGGACACAAAGTGGGGGAAGCCATGGGGTGGTGGTGGTGGGATGACTTGGGAGATTAGGATTGACCTGTATACATGTCTATGCATAAAATAGATAACTAATAATAACCTACTGTATAAAAAATAACTAAAATTAAATTTCAAAATTTTAAAAAATAAAATGTAAAAATAAAACAGAAAAAATGTTCTTCCATTCACACTGATGTATTTATACGAATGAATTATTTCCATGCTTATATCTATAAATACATAAATGAGGAATAAAATCTAACTTGAACCAAAAAAGAAAAAAAAAAAACTGAACCTAACAGTTATACAGAGGAAAACACTACCAAGGCACTTGCTCCAGTGGTAAACAATTCTGAAATTGGTCAGAGGTGGGGAATCATCTCCCATACAGCCAGCAGCCCCGCCCGCCCTCGCCAGGAGCATCCTCATTGCAAAGCTGGGAGACCGTGCCGAGGCCTCTGTGAGTAAACGTGAGCTGAGCCCCAGGCCAGATGCTGCTGAACTGTTCCCACCCTTCCCAGGTGAAACACCTGAATATGTACAAGGGCTTGAAAGCCTAGAGGAAGGGCCGTGGAGCCACACCAGAGACAGCACGCAGGCCAACTTGGTGCCTGCAGGTCAGCCAGGATGGTACTGGCCACGGGCGCTCTTCTGGAAGCTTTCTATTGCCCTGCCTGAGATACCCCTCCTGTCCCGGCCCCCACTCCTTTTTTTCCTTCCTCACCTCAGCCCGGAGAGATATTCCAGTGGAAGTTATGGGTGACACATCCTCTTCTTTACAGGTGGCAGCCTGGCAACTCCTGCCGAAAGTCCAGCAGAGCCCCACTCACACCGGGCCACCCACAAAGCCGTGGACCCTCACACCCTCCCACCAGCACAGCCCCGAGACTGCTGACGGGGCAGAGAATATGGAGTAAGGCACAGCTGCAGGGGCTATTGCTGCCTGGAGTGCTGTTTATATTGACCTCAACCCAGGCACACCTGGGGAGGGCTTGCCGGCAGGGTCAGGCTGCCCAGGTCAGCTAATCCTCAGCCCTCAGGGAATCACATTGCAGAAAATGGACCTCGCTAAGACAGAATATTTGCCAAGGAGAAAAAGGACACAATGCCATTTGCAGCACCGTAGATGAGTCTCGAGGTAATCACGTGACTTGGAGTAAGTCAGAAAGTGAAAGACACATATCATATCATATCACTTATAGGTGTTACCTATAAATTGATACCAGGGCAGATATTTCCACGGAGAAGGGCAATCACAGATTCATTAAACAAACTTATGGTTCACCAAAGGAAAGGTGTGAGGATTGAATTCATTACGATATTGGGGTTAACAGACAGATACAAACACAGTAGACGTATATAATCACCAATGACCTACGGAGTACCAAGAGAAGACTACTCAACATTCTGTCATAACGTACATGGGAAAAGGATCCCAGGAAGAACAGACATATGTATATGTGTAAAAGAACCACCTCTTGCACACCTACAACAAGCTAAACGTTGTACTCAAACTTGCTGTAATAAAAAATAAAAAATTAAATTAAAAACACGAACAAGAAGTAGTGAGAAAAACTTGAGGGGCTTTCTCCTGGCACATTCCGTTCTACATTCCAATCTCGAACAGGACTTCCATTGAGGCTCTGCTGCCCTAGTAACCAGATTTGGTAAGGGAGAACTGCTGCCACCTTGTGGCCGTTTCACACAACTGCAGGTTTAATGCCAGCGCTAATGGTCAGTGGATATTCCAAATCATTACAGGCCTGTAAATGACACCTGCCCTGAAAACAAATCCTGGGGTCATATATCGACCAAAAAATTCAAAAGACGTCCATATTTCAAAACGACAGTTTCAAGAGGCATATTTCACGCACATTAGTGTTCTGCTTCTTTTGCTTGCTTTCTTTCTTTGTTAAAAAAAACCGGAATGGAAAAAGGCAACCCTCAGAATGGGCGAAAACGTTCACAAACGAATCAATGGACAAAGGTTTCATCTCCAATATATATAAACAGCTCATGCAGCTTAATATTAATAAAACAAACAACCCAATACAAAAATGGGCAGAAGATCTAAAGAGACGTTTTTTCAAAGAAGACACAGAGATGGCCAAGACGCACATGAAAAGCTGCTCAACATCACTAATTATTAGAGAAATGCAAATCAAAACTACAATGAGGTAAGACCTCACACCTGTTAGAATCGGCATCATCAGATAATCTACAAACAACAAATTCTCGGGAGGGTGTGGACAAAAGGAACCCTCTTCCGCTATTGGTGGGAATGTAAATTGATACAGTCACTATGGAGAACAGTATGGAGGTTCCTTTAAAAAACTAAAAAGAGAATTACCATAGGATCCAGCAATCCCACTTCTGGGCATATACCCAGAGAAAACCATAAATCACAGAGACACATTCACCACAATGTTCATTGCAGCACTATTTACAATAGCCAGGTTATGGAAGCAACATAAATGCCCACAGACAGATGAATGGATAAAGATGTGGTACATATATAAAATGGAATATTACTCAGCCATAAAAAGGAATGAAACTGGGTCATTTGTAGAGAAGTTGATGGATCTAGAGACTGTCATACAGAGTGAAGTAAGCCAGAAAGAGAAAAACAAATATTGTATATTAATGCCTATATGTGGAACCTAGAAAAATGGTAGAGATGAACTGGTTTGCAGGGCAGAAATAGAGACACAGAGGTAGAGAACAAACGTATGGACACAAAGTGGGGGAAGCCATGGGGTGGTGGTGGTGGGATGACTTGGGAGATTAGGATTGACCTGTATACATGTCTATGCATAAAATAGATAACTAATAATAACCTACTGTATAAAAAATAACTAAAATTAAATTTCAAAATTTTAAAAAATAAAATGTAAAAATAAAACAGAAAAAAAGTTCTTCCATTCACACTGATGTATTTATACGAATGAATTATTTCCATGCTTATATCCATAAATACATAAATGAGGAATAAAATCTAACTTGAACCAAAAAAGAAAAAAAAAAAAACTGAACCTAACAGTTATACAGAGGAAAACACTACCAAGGCACTTGCTCCAGTGGTAAACAATTCTGAAATTGGTCAGAGGTGGGGAATCATCTCCCATACAGCCAGCAGCCCCGCCCGCCCACGCAAGGAGCATCCTCATTGCAAAGCTGGGAGACCGTGCCGAGGCCTCTGTGAGTAAACGTGAGCTGAGCCCCAGGCCAGATGCTGCTGAACTGTTCCCACCCTTCCCAGGTGAAACACCTGAATATGTACAAGGGCTTGAAAGCCTAGAGGAAGGGCCGTGGAGCCACACCAGCGACAGCACGCAGGCCAACTTGGTGCCTGCAGGTCAGCCAGGATGGTACTGGCCACGGGCGCTCTTCTGGAAGCTTTCTATTGCCCTGCCTGAGATACCCCTCCTGTCCCGGCCCCCACTCCTTTTTTTCCTTCCTCACCTCAGCCCGGAGAGATATTCCAGTGGAAGTTATGGGTGACACATCCTCTTCTTTACAGGTGGCAGCCTGGCAACTCCTGCCGAAAGTCCAGCAGAGCCCCACTCACACCGGGCCACCCACAAAGCCGTGGACCCTCACACCCTCCCACCAGCACAGCCCCGAGACTGCTGACGGGGCAGAGAATATGGAGTAAGGCACAGCTGCAGGGGCTATTGCTGCCTGGAGTGCTGTTTATATTGACCTCAACCCAGGCACACCTGGGGAGGGCTTGCCGGCAGGGTCAGGCTGCCCAGGTCAGCTAATCCTCAGCCCTCAGGGAATCACATTGCAGAAAATGGACCTCGCTAAGACAGAATATTTGCCAAGGAGAAAAAGGACACAATGCCATTTGCAGCACCGTAGATGAGTCTCGAGGTAATCACGTGACTTGGAGTAAGTCAGAAAGTGAAAGACACATATCATATCATATCACTTATAGGTGTTACCTATAAATTGATACCAGGGCAGATATTTCCACGGAGAAGGGCAATCACAGATTCATTAAACAAACTTATGGTTCACCAAAGGAAAGGTGTGAGGATTGAATTCATTACGATATTGGGGTTAACAGACAGATACAAACACAGTAGACGTATATAATCACCAATGACCTACGGAGTACCAAGAGAAGACTACTCAACATTCTGTCATAACGTACATGGGAAAAGGATCCCAGGAAGAACAGACATATGTATATGTGTAAAAGAACCACCTCTTGCACACCTACAACAAGCTAAACGTTGTACTCAAACTTGCTGTAATAAAAAATAAAAAATTAAATTAAAAACACGAACAAGAAGTAGTGAGACAAACTTGAGGGGCTTTCTCCTGGCACATTCCGTTCTACATTCCAATCTCGAACAGGACTTCCATTGAGGCTCTGCTGCCCTAGTAACCAGATTTGGTAAGGGAGAACTGCTGCCACCTTGTGGCCGTTTCACACAACTGCAGGTTTAATGCCAGCGCTAATGGTCAGTGGATATTCCAAATCATTACAGGCCTGTAAATGACACCTGCCCTGAAAACAAATCCTGGGGTCATATATCGACCAAAAAATTCAAAAGACGTCCATATTTCAAAACGACAGTTTCAAGAGGCATATTTCACGCACATTAGTGTTCTGCTTCTTTTGCTTGCTTTCTTTCTTTGTTAAAAAAAACGGGAATGGAAAAAGGCAACCCTCAGAATGGGCGAAAACGTTCACAAACGAATCAATGGACAAAGGTTTAATCTCCAATATATATAAACAGCTCATGCAGCTTAATATTAATAAAACAAACAACCCAATACAAAAATGGGCAGAAGATCTAAAGAGACGTTTCTTCAAAGAAGACACAGAGATGGCCAAGACGCACATGAAAAGCTGCTCAACATCACTAATTATTAGAGAAATGCAAATCAAAACTACAATGAGGTAAGACCTCACACCTGTTAGAATCGGCATCATCAGATAATCTACAAACAACAAATTCTGGGGAGGGTGTGGACAAAAGGAACCCTCTTCCGCTATTGGTGGGAATGTAAATTGATACAGTCACTATGGAGAACAGTATGGAGGTTCCTTTAAAAAACTAAAAAGAGAATTACCATAGGATCCAGCAATCCCACTTCTGGGCATATACCCAGAGAAAACCATAAATCACAGAGACACATTCACCACAATGTTCATTGCAGCACTATTTACAATAGCCAGGTTATGGAAGCAACATAAATGCCCACAGACAGACGAATGGATAAAGATGTGGTACATATATAAAATGGAATATTACTCAGCCATAAAAAGGAATGAAACTGGGTCATTTGTAGAGAAGTTGATGGATCTAGAGACTGTCATACAGAGTGAAGTAAGCCAGAAAGAGAAAAACAAATATTGTATATTAATGCCTATATGTGGAACCTAGAAAAATGGTAGAGATGAACTGGTTTGCAGGGCAGAAATAGAGACACAGAGGTAGAGAACAAACGTATGGACACAAAGTGGGGGAAGCCATGGGGTGGTGGTGGTGGGATGACTTGGGAGATTAGGATTGACCTGTATACATGTCTATGCATAAAATAGATAACTAATAATAACCTACTGTATAAAAAATAACTAAAATTAAATTTCAAAATTTTAAAAAATAAAATGTAAAAATAAAACAGAAAAAATGTTCTTCCATTCACACTGATGTATTTATACGAATGAATTATTTCCATGCTTATATCTATAAATACATAAATGAGGAATAAAATCTAACTTGAACCAAAAAAGAAAAAAAAAAAACTGAACCTAACAGTTATACAGAGGAAAACACTACCAAGGCACTTGCTCCAGTGGTAAACAATTCTGAAATTGGTCAGAGGTGGGGAATCATCTCCCATACAGCCAGCAGCCCCGCCCGCCCTCGCCAGGAGCATCCTCATTGCAAAGCTGGGAGACCGTGCCGAGGCCTCTGTGAGTAAACGTGAGCTGAGCCCCAGGCCAGATGCTGCTGAACTGTTCCCACCCTTCCCAGGTGAAACACCTGAATATGTACAAGGGCTTGAAAGCCTAGAGGAAGGGCCGTGGAGCCACACCAGCGACAGCACGCAGGCCAACTTGGTGCCTGCAGGTCAGCCAGGATGGTACTGGCCACGGGCGCTCTTCTGGAAGCTTTCTATTGCCCTGCCTGAGATACCCCTCCTGTCCCGGCCCCCACTCCTTTTTTTCCTTCCTCACCTCAGCCCGGAGAGATATTCCAGTGGAAGTTATGGGTGACACATCCTCTTCTTTACAGGTGGCAGCCTGGCAACTCCTGCCGAAAGTCCAGCAGAGCCCCACTCACACCGGGCCACCCACAAAGCCGTGGACCCTCACACCCTCCCACCAGCACAGCCCCGAGACTGCTGACGGGGCAGAGAATATGGAGTAAGGCACAGCTGCAGGGGCTATTGCTGCCTGGAGTGCTGTTTATATTGACCTCAACCCAGGCACACCTGGGGAGGGCTTGCCGGCAGGGTCAGGCTGCCCAGGTCAGCTAATCCTCAGCCCTCAGGGAATCACATTGCAGAAAATGGACCTCGCTAAGACAGAATATTTGCCAAGGAGAAAAAGGACACAATGCCATTTGCAGCACCGTAGATGAGTCTCGAGGTAATCACGTGACTTGGAGTAAGTCAGAAAGTGAAAGACACATATCATATCATATCACTTATAGGTGTTACCTATAAATTGATACCAGGGCAGATATTTCCACGGAGAAGGGCAATCACAGATTCATTAAACAAACTTATGGTTCACCAAAGGAAAGGTGTGAGGATTGAATTCATTACGATATTGGGGTTAACAGACAGATACAAACACAGTAGACGTATATAATCACCAATGACCTACGGAGTACCAAGAGAAGACTACTCAACATTCTGTCATAACGTACATGGGAAAAGGATCCCAGGAAGAACAGACATATGTATATGTGTAAAAGAACCACCTCTTGCACACCTACAACAAGCTAAACGTTGTACTCAAACTTGCTGTAATAAAAAATAAAAAATTAAATTAAAAACACGAACAAGAAGTAGTGAGACAAACTTGAGGGGCTTTCTCCTGGCACATTCCGTTCTACATTCCAATCTCGAACAGGACTTCCATTGAGGCTCTGCTGCCCTAGTAACCAGATTTGGTAAGGGAGAACTGCTGCCACCTTGTGGCCGTTTCACACAACTGCAGGTTTAATGCCAGCGCTAATGGTCAGTGGATATTCCAAATCATTACAGGCCTGTAAATGACACCTGCCCTGAAAACAAATCCTGGGGTCATATATCGACCAAAAAATTCAAAAGACGTCCATATTTCAAAACGACAGTTTCAAGAGGCATATTTCACGCACATTAGTGTTCTGCTTCTTTTGCTTGCTTTCTTTCTTTGTTAAAAAAAACGGGAATGGAAAAAGGCAACCCTCAGAATGGGCGAAAACGTTCACAAACGAATCAATGGACAAAGGTTTCATCTCCAATATATATAAACAGCTCATGCAGCTTAATATTAATAAAACAAACAACCCAATACAAAAATGGGCAGAAGATCTAAAGAGACGTTTCTTCAAAGAAGACACAGAGATGGCCAAGACGCACATGAAAAGCTGCTCAACATCACTAATTATTAGAGAAATGCAAATCAAAACTACAATGAGGTAAGACCTCACACCTGTTAGAATCGGCATCATCAGATAATCTACAAACAACAAATTCTGGGGAGGGTGTGGACAAAAGGAACCCTCTTCCGCTATTGGTGGGAATGTAAATTGATACAGTCACTATGGAGAACAGTATGGAGGTTCCTTTAAAAAACTCAAAAGAGAATTACCATAGGATCCAGCAATCCCACTTCTGGGCATATACCCAGAGAAAACCATAAATCACAGAGACACATTCACCACAATGTTCATTGCAGCACTATTTACAATAGCCAGGTTATGGAAGCAACATAAATGCCCACAGACAGACGAATGGATAAAGATGTGGTACATATATAAAATGGAATATTACTCAGCCATAAAAAGGAATGAAACTGGGTCATTTGTAGAGAAGTTGATGGATCTATAGACTGTCATACAGAGTGAAGTAAGCCAGAAAGAGAAAAACAAATATTGTATATTAATGCCTATATGTGGAACCTAGAAAAATGGTAGAGATGAACTGGTTTGCAGGGCATAAATAGAGACACAGAGGTAGAGAACAAACGTATGGACACAAAGTGGGGGAAGCCATGGGGTGGTGGTGGTGGGATGACTTGGGAGATTAGGATTGACCTGTATACATGTCTATGCATAAAATAGATAACTAATAATAACCTACTGTATAAAAAATAACTAAAATTAAATTTCAAAATTTTAAAAAATAAAATGTAAAAATAAAACAGAAAAAATGTTCTTCCATTCACTCTGATGTATTTATACGAATGAATTATTTCCATGCTTATATCTATAAATACATAAATGAGGAATAAAATCTAACTTGAACCAAAAAAGAAAAAAAAAAAACTGAACCTAACAGTTATACAGAGGAAAACACTACCAAGGCACTTGCTCCAGTGGTAAACAATTCTGAAATTGGTCAGAGGTGGGGAATCATCTCCCATACAGCCAGCAGCCCCGCCCGCCCTCGCCAGGAGCATCCTCATTGCAAAGCTGGGAGACCGTGCCGAGGCCTCTGTGAGTAAACGTGAGCTGAGCCCCAGGCCAGATGCTGCTGAACTGTTCCCACCCTTCCCAGGTGAAACACCTGAATATGTACAAGGGCTTGAAAGCCTAGAGGAAGGGCCGTGGAGCCACACCAGAGACAGCACGCAGGCCAACTTGGTGCCTGCAGGTCAGCCAGGATGGTACTGGCCACGGGCGCTCTTCTGGAAGCTTTCTATTGCCCTGCCTGAGATACCCCTCCTGTCCCGGCCCCCACTCCTTTTTTTCCTTCCTCACCTCAGCCCGGAGAGATATTCCAGTGGAAGTTATGGGTGACACATCCTCTTCTTTACAGGTGGCAGCCTGGCAACTCCTGCAGAAAGTCCAGCAGAGCCCCACTCACACCGGGCCACCCACAAAGCCGTGGACCCTCACACCCTCCCACCAGCACAGCCCCGAGACTGCTGACGGGGCAGAGAATATGGAGTCAGGCACAGCTGCAGGGGCTATTGCTGCCTGGAGTGCTGTTTATATTGACCTCAACCCAGGCACACCTGGGGAGGGCTTGCCGGCAGGGTCAGGCTGCCCAGGTCAGCTAATCCTCAGCCCTCAGGGAATCACATTGCAGAAAATGGACCTCGCTAAGACAGAATATTCGCCAAGGAAAAGAAGCACACAATGCCATTTGCAGCAACGTAGATGAGTCTAGAGGTAATCACGTGACTTGGAGTAAGTCAGAAAGTGAAAGACACATATCATATCATATCACTTATAGGTGTTACCTATAAATTGATACAAGGGCAGATATTTCCACGGAGAAGGGCAATCACAGATTCATTAAAGAAACTTATGGTTCACCAAAGGAAAGGTGTGAGTATTGAATTCATTACGATATTGGGGTTAACAGACATATACAAACACAGTAGACATATATAATCACCAAAGACCTACGGAGTACCAAGAGAAGACTACTCAACATTCTGTCATAACGTACATGGGAAAAGGATCCCAGGAAGAACAGACTTATGTATATGTGTAAAAGAACCACCTCTTGCACACCTACAACAAGCTAAACGTTGTACTCAAACTTGCTGTAATAAAAAATAAAAAAATTAAATTAAAAACACGAACAAGAAGTAGTGAGACAAACTTGAGGGGCTTTCTCCTGGCACATTCCGTTCTAAATTCCAATCTAGAACGTGACTTCCATTGAGGCTCTGCTGCCCAATAACCAGATTTGGTAAGGGAGAACTGCTGCCACCTTGTGGCCGTTTCACACAACAGCAGCTTTAATCCCAGCGCTAATGGTCAGTGGATATTCCAAATCATTACAGGCCTGTAAATGACACCTGCCCTGAAAACAAATCCTGGGGTCATATATCGACCAAAAAATTCAAAAGACGTCCATATTTCAAAACGACAGTTTCAAGAGGCATATTTTACGCACATTAGTGTTCTGCTTCTTTTGCTTTCTTTCTTTCTTTGTTAAAAAAACGGGAATGGAAAAAGGTAACCCTCAGAAGGGGCGAAAACGTTCACAAACGAATCAATGGACAAAGGTTTAATCTCCAATATATATATACAGGTCATGCAGCTTAATATTAATACAACAAACAACCCAATACAGAAATGGGCAGAAGATCTAAAGAGACGTTTCTTCAAAGAAGACACAGAGATGGCCAAGACGCACATGAAAAGCTGCTCAACATCACTAATTATTAGAGAAATGCAAATCAAAACTACAATGAGGTAAGACCTCACACCTGTTAGAATCGGCATCATCAGATAATCTACAAACAACAAATTCTGGGGAGGGTGTGGACAAAAGGAACCCTCTTCCGCTATTGGTGGGAATGTAAATTGATACAGTCACTATGGAGAACAGTATGGAGGTTCCTTTAAAAAACTAAAAAGAGAATTACCATAGGATCCAGCAATCCCACTTCTGGGCATATACCCAGAGAAAACCATAAATCACAGAGACACATTCACCACAATGTTCATTGCATCACTATTTACAATAGCCAGGTAATGGAAGCAACCTAAATGCCCACAGACAGACGAATGGATAAAGATGTGGTACATATATAAAATGGAATATTACACAGCCATAAAAAGGAATGAAACTGGGTCATTTGTAGAGAAGTTGATGGATCTTGAGACTGTCATACAGAGTGAAGTAAGTCAGAAAGAGAAAAACAAATATTGTATATTAATGCCTATATGTGGAACCTAGAAAAATGCTACAGATGAACTGGTTTGCAGGGCAGAAATAGAGACACAGAGGTAGAGAACAAACGTATTGACACAAAGTGGGGGAAGCCATGGGATGGTGGTGGTGGTATGAGTTGGGAGATTGGGATTGACCTGTATACATGTCTATGCATAAAATAGATAACTAATAATAACCTAGTGTATAAAAAAATAAATAAAATTAAATTTCAAAATTTTTAAAAATAAAATGTAAAAATAAAACTGAAAAAATGTTCTTCCATTCACACTGATGTATTTATAAGAATGAATTATTTCCATGCTTATATCTATAAATACATAAATGAGGAATAAAATCTAACTTGAACCAAAAAAGAAAAAAAAAAAAACTGAACCTAACAGTTATACAGAGGAAAACACTACCAAGGCACTTGCTCCAGTGGTAAACAATTCTGAAATTGGTCAGAGGTGGGGAATCATCTCCCATACAGCCAGCAGCCCCACCCGCCCACGCAAAGAGCGTCCTTATTGCAAAGCTGGGGGACAGTGCCGATGCCTCTGTGAGTAAACGTGAGCTGAGCCCCAGGCCAGCTGCTGCTGAACTGTTCCCACCCTTCCCAGGTGAAACACCTGAATATGTACAAGGGCTTGAAAGCCTAGAGGAAGGGCCGTGGAGCCACACCAGCGAAAGCACGCAGGCCAACTTGGTGCCTGCAGGTCAGCCAGGATGGTCCTGGCCACGGGCGCTCTTCTGGAAGCTTTCCATTGCCCTGCCTGAGATACCCCTCCTGTCCCGGCCCCCACTCCTTTTTTTCCTTACTCACCTCAGCCCGGAGAGATACTCCAGTGGAAGTTATGGGTGACACATCCTCTTCTTTACAGGTGGCAGCCTGGCAACTCCTGCAGAAAGTCCAGCAGAGCCCCACTCACACCGGGCCACCCACAAAGCCGTGGACCCTCACACCCTCCCACCAGCACAGCCCCGAGAGTGCTGACGGGGCAGAGAATATGGAGTCAGGCACAGCTGCAGGGGCTATTGCTGCCTGGAGTGCTGTTTATATTGACCTCAACCCAGACACACCTGGGGAGGGCTTGCCGGCAGGGTCAGGCTGCCCAGGTCAGCTAATCCTCAGCCCTCAGGGAATCACATTGCAGAAAATGGACCTCGCTAAGACAGAATATTCGCCAAGGAAAAGAAGCACACAATGCCATTTGCAGCACCGTAGATGAGTCTAGAGGTAATCACGTGACTTGGTGTAAGTCAGAAAGTGAAAGACACATATCATATCATATCACTTATAGGTGTTACCTATAAATTGATACCAGGGCAGATATTTCCACGGAGAAGGGCAATCACAGATTCATTAAACAAACTTATGGTTCACCAAAGGAAAGGTGTGAGGATTGAATTCATTATGATATTGGGGTTAACAGACGTATACAAACACAGTAGACATATATAATCACCAAAGACCTACGGAGTACCAAGAGAAGACTACACAACATTCTGTCATAACGAACATGTTAAAAGGATCCCAGGAAGAACAGACATATGTATATGTGTAAAAGAACCACCTCTTGCACACCTACAACAAGCTAAACGTTGTACTCAAACTTGCTGTAATAAAAAATAAAAAATTAAATTAAAAACACGAACAAGATGTAGTGAGACAAACTTGAGGGGCTTTCTCCTGGCACATTCCGTTCTACATTCCAATCTAGAACGCGACTTCCATTGAGGCTCTGCTGCCCTAGGAACCAGATTTGGTAAGGGAGAACTGCTGCCACCTTGTGGCCGTTTCGACAACAGCAGCTTTAATCCCAGCGCTAATGGTCAGTGGATATTCCAAATCATTACAGGCCTGTAAATGACACCTGCCCTGAAAACAAATCCTGGGGTCATATATCGACCAAAAAATTCAAAAGACGTCCATATTTCAAAACGACAGTTTCAAGAGGCATATTTCACGCACATTAGTGTTCTGATTCTTTTCCTTTCTTTCTTTCTTTGTTAAAAAAACGGGAATGGAAAAAGGTAACCCTCAGAAGGGGCGAAAACGTTCACAAACGAATCAATGGACAAAGGTTTAATCTCCAATATATATATACAACTCATGCAGCTTAATATTAATACAACAAACAACCCAATACAAAAATGGGCAGAAGATCTAAATAGACGTTTCTTCAAAGAAGACACAGAGATGGCCAAGACGCACATGAAAAGCTGCTCAACATCACTAATTATTAGAGAAATGCAAATCAAAACTACAATGAGGTAAGACCTCACACCTGTTAGAATCGGCATCATCAGATAATCTACAAACAACAAATTCTGGGGAGGGTGTGGACAAAAGGAACCCTCTTCCGCTATTGGTGGGAATGTAAATTGATACAGTCACTATGGAGAACAGTATGGAGGTTCCTTTAAAAAACTAAAAAGAGAATTACCATAGGATCCAGCAATCCCACTTCTGGGCATATACCCAGAGAAAACCATAAATCACAAAGACACATTCACCACAATGTTCATTGCAGCACTATTTACAATAGCCAGGTAATGGAAGCAACCTAAATGCCCACAGACAGACGAATGGATAAAGATGTGGTACATATATAAAATGGAATATTACTCAGCCATAAAAAGGAATGAAACTGGGTCATTTGTAGAGAAGTTGATGGATCTATAGACTGTCATACAGAGTGAAGTAAGTCAGAAAGAGAAAAACAAATATTGTATATTAATGCCTATATGTGGAACCTAGAATAATGCTACAGATGAACTGGTTTGCAGGGCAGAAATAGAGACACAGAGGTAGAGAACAAACGTATGGACACAAAGTGGGGGAAGCCATGGGGTGGTGGTGGTAGGATGAGTTGGGAGATTGGGATTGACCTGTATACATGTCTATGCATAAAATAGATAACTAATAATAACCTAGTGGATAAAAAAATAAATAAAATTAAATTTCAAAATTTTTAAAAATAAAATGTAAAAATAAAACAGAAAAAAAGTTCTTCCATTCACACTGATGTATTTATAAGAATGAATTATTTCCATGCTTATATCTATAAATACATAAAAGAGGAATAAAATCTAACTTGAACCAAAAAAGAAAAAAAAAACTGAACCTAACAGTTATACAGAGGAAAACACTACCAAGGCACTTGCTCCAGTGGTAAACAATTCTGAAATTGGTCAGAGGTGGGGAATCATCTCCCATACAGCCAGCAGCCCCGCCCACCCACGCAAGGAGCGTCCATAATTCAAAGCTGGGGGACCGTGCCGAGGCCTCTGTGAGTAAACGTGAGCTGAGCCCCAGGCCAGCTGCTGCTGAACTGTTCCCACCCTTCCCAGGTGAAACACCTGAATATGTACAAGGGCTTGAAAGCCTAGAGGAAGGGCCGTGGAGCCACACCAGCGACAGCACGCAGGCCACCTTGGTGCCTGCAGGTCAGCCAGGATGGTCCTGGCCACGGGCGCTCTTCTGGAAGCTTTCCATTGCCCTGCCTGAGATCCCCCTCCTGTCCCGGGCCCCACTCCTTTTTTTCCTTCCTCACCTCAGCCCGGAGAGATATTCCAGTGGAAGTTATGGGTGACACATCCTCTTCTTTACAGGTGGCAGCCTGGCAACTCCTGCAGAAAGTCCAGCAGAGCCCCACTCACACCGGGCCACCCACAAAGCCGTGGACCCTCACACCCTCCCACCAGCACAGCCCCGAGACTGCTGACGGGGCAGAGAATATGGAGTCAGGCACAGCTGCAGGGGCTATTGCTGCCTGGAGTGCTGTTTATATTGACCTCAACCCAGGCACACCTGGGGAGGGCTTGCCGGCAGGGTCAGGCTGCCCAGGTCAGCTACTCCTCAGCCCTCGGGGAATCACATTGCAGAAAATGGACCTCGCTACGACAGAATATTCGCCAAGGAAAAGAAGCACACAATGCCATTTGCAGCACCGTAGATGAGTCTAGAGGTAATCACGTGACTTGGAGTAAGTCAGAAAGTGAAAGACACATATCATATCATATCACTTATAGGTGTTACCTATAAATTGATACCAGGGCAGATATTTCCACGGAGAAGGGCAATCACAGATTCATTAAACAAACTTATGGTTCACCAAAGGAAAGGTGTGAGGATTGAATTCATTATGATATTGGGGTTAACAGACATATACAAACACAGTAGATGTATATAATCACCAAAGACCTACGGAGTACCAAGAGAAGACTACTCAACATTCTGTCATAACGTACATGGGAAAAGGATCCCAGGAAGAACAGACATATGTATATGTGTAAAAGAACCACCTCTTGCACACCTACAACAAGCTAAACGTTGTACTCAAACTTGCTGTAATAAAAAATAAAAAATTAAATTAAAAACACGAACAAGAATTAGTGAGAAAAACTTGAGGGGCTTTCTCCTGGTACATTCCGTTCTACATTCCAATCTAGAACGCGACTTCCATTGAGGCTCTGCTGCCCTAGTAACCAGATTTGGTAAGGGAGAACTGCTGCCACCTTGTGGCCGTTTCACACAACAGCAGCTTTAATCCCAGCGCTAATGGTCAGTGGACATTCCAAATCATTACAGGCCTGTAAATGACACCTGCACTGAAAACAAATCCTGGGGTCATATATCGACCAAAAAATTCAAAAGACGTCCATATTTCAAAACGACAGTTTCAAGAGGCATATTTCACGCACATTAGTGTTCTGCTTCTTTTGATTTCTTTCTTTCTTTGTTAAAAAAACGGGAATGGAAAAAGGCAACCCTCAGAATGGGCGAAAACGTTCACAAACGAATCAATGGACAAAGGTTTAATCTCCAATATATATAAACAGCTCATGCAGCTTAATATTAATAAAACAACAACCCAATACAAAAATGGGCAGAAGATCTAAATAGACGTTTCTTCAAAGAAGACACAGAGATGGCCAAGACGCACATGAAAAGCTGCTCAACATCACTAATTATTAGAGAAATGCAAATCAAAACTACAATGAGGTAAGACCTCACACCTGTTAGAATCGGCATCATCAGATAATCTACAAACAACAAATTCTGGGGAGGGTGTGGACAAAAGGAACCCTCTTCCGCTATTGGTGGGAATGTAAATTGATACAGTCACTATGGAGAACAGTATGGAGGTTCCTTTAAAAAACTAAAAAGAGAATTACCATAGGATCCAGCAATCCCACTTCTGGGCATATACCCAGAGAAAACCATAAATCACAGAGACACATTCACCACAATGTTCATTGCAGCACTATTTACAATAGCCAGGTAATGGAAGCAACCTAAATGCCCACAGACAGACGAATGGATAAAGATGTGGTACATATATAAAATGGAATATTACTCAGCCATAAAAAGGAATGAAACTGGGTCATTTGTAGAGAAGTTGATGGAACTAGAGACTGTCATACAGAGTGAAGTAAGTCAGAAAGAGAAAAACAAATATTGTATATTAATGCCTATATGTGGAACCTAGAAATATGCTACAGATGAACTGGTTTGCAGGGCAGAAATAGAGACACAGAGGTAGAGAACAAACGTATGGACACAAAGTGGGGGAAGCCATGGGGTGGTGGTGGTGGGATGAGTTGGGAGATTGGGATTGACCTGTATACATGTCTATGCATAAAATAGATAACTAATAATAACCTACTGTATAAAAAAAATAAATAAAATTAAATTTCAAAAATTTTAAAAATAAAATGTACAAATAAAACAGAAAAAATGTTCTTCCATTCACACTGATGTATTTATAAGAATGAATTATTTCCATGCTTATATCCATAAATACATAAAAGAGGAATAATATCTAACTTGAACCAAAAAAGAAAAAAAAATCTGAACCTAAGAGTTATACAGAGGAAAACACTACCAAGGCACTTGCTCCAGTGGTAAACAATTCTGAAATTGGTCAGAGGTGGGGAATCATCTCCCATAGAGCCAGCAGCCCCGCCCGCCCACGCAAGGAGCGTCCTTATTGCAAAGTTCGGGGACCGTGCCGAGGCCTCTGTGAGTAAACGTGAGCTGAGCCACAGGCCAGCTGCTGCTGAACTGTTCCCACCCTTCCCAGGTGAAACACCTGAATATGTACAAGGGCTTGAAAGCCTAGAGGAAGGGCCGTGGAGCCACACCAGCGAAAGCAAGCAGGGCAACATGGTGCCTGCAGGTCAGCCAGGATGATCCTGGCCACGGTCGCTCTTCTGGAAGCCTTCCATTGCCCTGCCTGAGATACCCCTCCTGTCCCGGCCCCCACTCCTTTTTCTCCTTCCTCACCTCAGCCCGGAGAGATACTCCAGTGGAAGTTATGGGTGACACATCCTCTTCTTTACAGGTGCCAGCCTGGCAACTCCTGCAGAAAGTCCAGCAGAGCCCCACTCACACCGGGCCACCCACAAAGCCGTGGACCCTCACACCCTCCCACCAGCACAGCCCCGAGACTGCTGACGGGGCAGAGAATATGGAGTCAGGCACAGCTGCAGGGGCTATTGCTGCCTGGAGTGCTGTTTATATTGACCTCAACCCAGGCACACCTGGGGAGGGCTTGCCGGCAGGGTCAGGCTGCCCAGGTCAGCTAATCCTCAGCCCTCAGGGAATCACATTGCAGAAAATGGACCTTGCTAAGACAGAATATTCGCCAAGGAAAAGAAGCACACAATGCCATTTGCAGCACCGTAGATGAGTCTAGAGGTAATCACGTGACTTGGAGTAAGTCAGAAAGTGAAAGACACATATCATATCATATCACTTATAGGTGTTACCTATAAATTGATACCAGGGCAGATATTTCCACGGAGAAGGGCAATCACAGATTCATTAAACAAACTTATGGTTCACAAAAGGAAAGGTGTGAGGATTGAATTCATTACGATATTGGGGTTAACAGACATATACAAACACAGTAGACGTATATAATCACCAAAGACCTACGGAGTACCAAGAGAAGACTACTCAACATTCTGTCATAACGTACATGGGAAAAGGATTCCAGGAAGAACAGACATAGGTATATGTGTAAAAGAACCACCTCTTGCACACCTACAACAAGCTAAACGTTGTACTCAAACTTGCTGTAATAAAAAATAAAAAATTAAATTAGGGCCTCCCTGGTGGCGCAGTGGTTGAGATTCCGCCTGCCGATGCAGGGGATGCGGGTTCGTGTCCCGGTCTGGGAGGATCCCATGTGCCGCGGAGCGGCTGGGCCCGTGAGCCATGGCCGCTGGGCCTGCGCGTCCGGAGCCTGTGCTCCGCAGCGGGAGAGGCCACAACGGTGAGAGGCCCGCATACCGCAAAAAGAAAAAAAAAATTAAATTAAAAACACGAACAAGAAGGAGTGAGACAAACTTGAGGGGCTTTCTCCTGGCACATTCCGTTCTACATTCCAATCTAGAACGCGACTTCCATTGAGGCTCTGCTGCCCTAGTAACCAGATTTGGTAAGGGAGAACTGCTGCCACCTTGTGGCCGTTTCACACAACAGCAGCTCTAATCCCAGCGCTAATGGTCAGAGGATATTCCAAATCATTACAGGCCTGTAAATGACACCTGCCCTGAAAACAAATCCTGGGGTCATATATCGACCAAAAAATTCAAAAGACGTCCATATTTCAAAACGACAGTTTCAAGAGGCATATTTCACGCACATTAGTGTTCTGATTCTTTTGCTTTCTTTCTTTCTTTGTTAAAAAAACGGGAATGGAAAAAGGTAACCCTCAGAAGGGGCGAAAACGTTCACAAACGAATCAATGGACAAAGGTTTCATCTCCAATAATATAAACAGCTCATGCAGCTTAATATTAATAAAACAAACAACCCAATACAAAAATGGGCAGAAGATCTAAAGAGACGTTTCTTCAAAGAAGACACAGAGATGGCCAAGACGCACATGAAAAGCTGCTCAACATCACTAATTATTAGAGAAATGCAAATCAAAACTACAATGAGGTAAGACCTCACACCTGTGAGAATCGGCCTCATCAGATAATCTACAAACAACAAATTCTGGGGAGGGTGTGGACAAAAGGAACCCTCTTCCGCTATTGGTGGGAATGTAAATTGATACAGTCACGATGGAGAACAGTATGGAGGTTCCTTTTAAAAACTAAAAAGAGAATTACCATAGGATCCAGCAACCCCACTTCTGGGCATATACCCAGAGAAAACCATAAATCACAAAGACACATTCACCACAATGTTCATTGCAGCACTATTTACAATAGCCAGGCAATGGAAGCAACCTAAATGCCCACAGACAGACGAATGGATAAAGATGTGGTACATATATAAAATGGAATATTACTCAGCCAAAAAAAGGAATGAAACTGGGTCATTTGTAGAGAAGTTGATGGATCTAGAGACTGTCATACAGAGTGAAGTAAGTCAGAAAGAGAAAAACAAATATTGTATATTAATGCCTATATGTGGAACCTAGAAAAATGGTACAGATGAACTGGTTTGCAGGGCAGAAATAGAGACACAGAGGTAGAGAACAAACGTATGGACATGGACACAAAGTGGGGGAAGCCATGGGGTGGTGGTGGTGGGATGAGTTGGGAGATTGGGATTTACCTGTATACATGTATATGCATAAAATAGATAACTAATAATAACCTACTGTATAAAAAATAACTAAAATTAAATTTCAAAATTTTAAAAAATAAAATGTAAAAATAAAACTGAAAAAAAGTTCTTCCATTCACACTGATGTATTTATAAGAATGAATTATTTCCATGCTTATATCCATAAATACATAAAAGAGGAATAAAATCTAACTTGAACCAAAAAAGAAAAAAAAAAACTGAACCTAACATTTATACTAAGGAAAACACTACCAAGGCACTTGCTCCAGTGGTAAACAATTCTGAAATTGGTCAGAGGTGGGGAATCATCTCCCATACAGCCAGCAGCCCCGCCCGCCCACGCCAGGAGCATCCTCATTGCAAAGCTGGGAGACCGTGCCGAGGCCTCTGTGAGTAAACGTGAGCTGAGCCCCAGGCCAGCTGCTGCTGAACTGTTCCCACCCTTCCCAGGTGAAACACCTGAATATGTACAAGGGCTTGAAAGCCTAGAGGAAGGGCCGTGGAGCCACACCAGCGACAGCATGCAGGCCAACTTGGTGCCAGCAGGTCAGCCAGGATGGTACTGGCCACGGGCGCTCTTCTGGAAGCTTTCTATTGCCCTGCCTGAGATACCCCTCCTGTCCCGGCCCCCACTCCTTTTTTTCCTTCCTCACCTCAGCCCGGAGAGATATTCCAGTGGAAGTTATGGGTGACACATCCTCTTCTTTACAGGTGGCAGCCTGGCAACTCCTGCAGAAAGTCCAGCAGAGCCCCACTCACACCGGGCCACCCACAAAGCCGTGGACCCTCACACCCTCCCACCAGCACAGCCCCGAGACTGCTGACGGGGCAGAGAATATGGAGTCAGGCACAGCTGCAGGGGCTATTGCTGCCTGGAGTGCTGTTTATATTGACCTCAACCCAGGCACACCTGGGGAGGGCTTGCCGGCAGGGTCAGGCTGCCCAGGTCAGCTAATCCTCAGCCCTCAGGGAATCACATTGCAGAAAATGGACCTCGCTAAGACAGAATATTCGCCAAGGAGAAAAAGGACACAATGCCATTTGCAGCACCGTAGATGAGTCTCGAGGTAATCACGTGACTTGGAGTAAGTCAGAAAGTGAAAGACACATATCATATCATATCACTTATAGGTGTTACCTATAAATTGATACCAGGGCAGATATTTCCACGGAGAAGGGCAATCACAGATTCATTAAACAAACTTATGGTTCACCAAAGGAAAGGTGTGAGGATTGAATTCATTACGATATTGGGGTTAACAGACAGATACAAACACAGTAGACGTATATAATCACCAATGACCTACGGAGTACCAAGAGAAGACTACTCAACATTCTGTCATAACGTACATGGGAAAAGGATCCCAGGAAGAACAGACATATGTATATGTGTAAAAGAACCACCTCTTGCACACCTACAACAAGCTAAACGTTGTACTCAAACTTGCTGTAATAAAAAATAAAAAATTAAATTAAAAACACGAACAAGAAGTAGTGAGACAAACTTGAGGGGCTTTCTCCTGGCACATTCCGTTCTACATTCCAATCTCGAACAGGACTTCCATTGAGGCTCTGCTGCCCTGGTAACCAGATTTGGTAAGGGAGAACTGCTGCCACCTTGTGGCCGTTTCACACAACTGCAGGTTTAATGCCAGCGCTAATGGTCAGTGGATATTCCAAATCATTACAGGCCTGTAAATGACACCTGCCCTGAAAACAAATCCTGGGGTCATATATCGACCAAAAAATTCAAAAGACGTCCATATTTCAAAACGACAGTTTCAAGAGGCATATTTCACGCACATTAGTGTTCTGCTTCTTTTGCTTTCTTTCTTTCTTTGTTAAAAAAAACGGAAATGGAGTAAGGCAACCCTCAGAATGGGCGAAAACATTCACAAACGAATCAATGGACAAAGGTTTCATCTCCAATATATATAAACAGCTCATGCAGCTTAATATTAATAAAACAAAAAACCCAATACAAAAATGGGCAGAAGATCTAAAGAGACGTTTCTTCAAAGAAGACACAGAGATGGCCAAGACGCACATGAAAAGCTGCTCAACATCACTAATTATTAGAGAAATGCAAATCAAAACTACAATGAGGTAAGACCTCACACCTGTTAGAATCGGCATCATCAGATAATCTACAAACAACAAGTCCTGGGGAGGGTGTGGACAAAAGGAACCCTCTTCCGCTATTGGTGGGAATGTAAATTGATACAGTCACTATGGAGAACAGTATGGAGGTTCCTTTAAAAAACTAAAAAGAGAATTACCATAGGATCCAGCAATCCCACTTCTGGGCATATACCCAGAGAAAACCATAAATCACAGAGACACATTCACCACAATGTTCATTGCAGCACTATTTACAATAGCCAGGTTATGGAAGCAACATAAATGCCCACAGACAGACGAATGGATAAAGATGTGGTACATATATAAAATGGAATATTACTCAGCCATAAAAAGGAATGAAACTGGGTCATTTGTAGAGAAGTTGATGGATCTAGAGACTGTCATACAGAGTGAAGTAAGCCAGAAAGAGAAAAACAAATATTGTATATTAATGCCTATATGTGGAACCTAGAAAAATGGTAGAGATGAACTGGTTTGCAGGGCAGAAATAGAGACACAGAGGTAGAGAACAAACGTATGGACACAAAGTGGGGGAAGCCATGGGGTGGTGGTGGTGGGATGACTTGGGAGATTAGGATTGACCTGTATACATGTCTATGCATAAAATAGATAACTAATAGTAACCTACTGTATAAAAAATAACTAAAATTAAATTTCAAAATTTTAAAAAATAAAATGTAAAAATAAAACAGAAAAAAAGTTCTTCCATTCACACTGATGTATTTATACGAATGAATTATTTCCATGCTTATATCTATAAATACATAAATGAGGAATAAAATCTAACTTGAACCAAAAAAGAAAAAAAAAAAACTGAACCTAACAGTTATACAGAGGAAAACACTACCAAGGCACTTGCTCCAGTGGTAAACAATTCTGAAATTGGTCAGAGGTGGGGAATCATCTCCCATACAGCCAGCAGCCCCGCCCGCCCACGCAAGGAGCATCCTCATTGCAAAGCTGGGAGACCGTGCCGAGGCCTCTGTGAGTAAACGTGAGCTGAGCCCCAGGCCAGATGCTGCTGAACTGTTCCCACCCTTCCCAGGTGAAACACCTGAATATGTACAAGGGCTTGAAAGCCTAGAGGAAGGGCCGTGGAGCCACACCAGCGACAGCACGCAGGCCAACTTGGTGCCTGCAGGTCAGCCAGGATGGTACTGGCCACGGGCGCTCTTCTGGAAGCTTTCTATTGCCCTGCCTGAGATACCCCTCCTGTCCCGGCCCCCACTCCTTTTTTTCCTTCCTCACCTCAGCCCGGAGAGATATTCCAGTGGAAGTTATGGGTGACACATCCTCTTCTTTACAGGTGGCAGCCTGGCAACTCCTGCCGAAAGTCCAGCAGAGCCCCACTCACACCGGGCCACCCACAAAGCCGTGGACCCTCACACCCTCCCACCAGCACAGCCCCGAGACTGCTGACGGGGCAGAGAATATGGAGTAAGGCACAGCTGCAGGGGCTATTGCTGCCTGGAGTGCTGTTTATATTGACCTCAACCCAGGCACACCTGGGGAGGGCTTGCCGGCAGGGTCAGGCTGCCCAGGTCAGCTAATCCTCAGCCCTCAGGGAATCACATTGCAGAAAATGGACCTCGCTAAGACAGAATATTCGCCAAGGAGAAAAAGGACACAATGCCATTTGCAGCACCGTAGATGAGTCTCGAGGTAATCACGTGACTTGGAGTAAGTCAGAAAGTGAAAGACACATATCATATCATATCACTTATAGGTGTTACCTATAAATTGATACCAGGGCAGATATTTCCACGGAGAAGGGCAATCACAGATTCATTAAACAAACTTATGGTTCACCAAAGGAAAGGTGTGAGGATTGAATTCATTACGATATTGGGGTTAACAGACAGATACAAACACAGTAGACGTATATAATCACCAATGACCTACGGAGTACCAAGAGAAGACTACTCAACATTCTGTCATAACGTACATGGGAAAAGGATCCCAGGAAGAACAGACATATGTATATGTGTAAAAGAACCACCTCTTGCACACCTACAACAAGCTAAACGTTGTACTCAAACTTGCTGTAATAAAAAATAAAAAATTAAATTAAAAACACGAACAAGAAGTAGTGAGACAAACTTGAGGGGCTTTCTCCTGGCACATTCCGTTCTACATTCCAATCTCGAACACGACTTCCATTGAGGCTCTGCTGCCCTAGTAACCAGATTTGGTAAGGGAGAACTGCTGCCACCTTGTGGCCGTTTCACACAACTGCAGGTTTAATGCCAGCGCTAATGGTCAGTGGATATTCCAAATCATTACAGGCCTGTAAATGACACCTGCCCTGAAAACAAATCCTGGGGTCATATATCGACCAAAAAATTCAAAAGACGTCCATATTTCAAAACGACAGTTTCAAGAGGCATATTTCACGCACATTAGTGTTCTGCTTCTTTTGCTTGCTTTCTTTCTTTGTTAAAAAAAACCGGAATGGAAAAAGGCAACCCTCAGAATGGGCGAAAACGTTCACAAACGAATCAATGGACAAAGGTTTAATCTCCAATATATATAAACAGCTCATGCAGCTTAATATTAATAAAACAAACAACCCAATACAAAAATGGGCAGAAGATCTAAAGAGACGTTTCTTCAAAGAAGACACAGAGATGGCCAAGACGCACATGAAAAGCTGCTCAACATCACTAATTATTAGAGAAATGCAAATCAAAACTACAATGAGGTAAGACCTCACACCTGTTAGAATCGGCATCATCAGATAATCTACAAACAACAAATTCTGGGGAGGGTGTGGACAAAAGGAACCCTCTTCCGCTATTGGTGGGAATGTAAATTGATACAGTCACTATGGAGAACAGTATGGAGGTTCCTTTAAAAAACTAAAAAGAGAATTACCATAGGATCCAGCAATCCCACTTCTGGGCATATACCCAGAGAAAACCATAAATCACAGAGACACATTCACCACAATGTTCATTGCAGCACTATTTACAATAGCCAGGTTATGGAAGCAACATAAATGCCCACAGACAGACGAATGGATAAAGATGTGGTACATATATAAAATGGAATATTACTCAGCCATAAAAAGGAATGAAACTGGGTCATTTGTAGAGAAGTTGATGGATCTAGAGACTGTCATACAGAGTGAAGTAAGCCAGAAAGAGAAAAACAAATATTGTATATTAATGCCTATATGTGGAACCTAGAAAAATGGTAGAGATGAACTGGTTTGCAGGGCAGAAATAGAGACACAGAGGTAGAGAACAAACGTATGGACACAAAGTGGGGGAAGCCATGGGGTGGTGGTGGTGGGATGACTTGGGAGATTAGGATTGACCTGTATACATGTCTATGCATAAAATAGATAACTAATAATAACCTACTGTATAAAAAATAACTAAAATTAAATTTCAAAATTTTAAAAAATAAAATGTAAAAATAAAACAGAAAAAAAGTTCTTCCATTCACACTGATGTATTTATACGAATGAATTATTTCCATGCTTATATCCATAAATACATAAATGAGGAATAAAATCTAACTTGAACCAAAAAAGAAAAAAAAAAACTGAACCTAACAGTTATACAGAGGAAAACACTACCAAGGCAATTGCTCCAGTGGTAAACAATTCTGAAATTGGTCAGAGGTGGGGAATCATCTCCCATACAGCCAGCAGCCCCGCCCGCCCACGCAAGGAGCATCCTCATTGCAAAGCTGGGAGACCGTGCCGAGGCCTCTGTGAGTAAACGTGAGCTGAGCCCCAGGCCAGATGCTGCTGAACTGTTCCCACCCTTCCCAGGTGAAACACCTGAATATGTACAAGGGCTTGAAAGCCTAGAGGAAGGGCCGTGGAGCCACACCAGCGACAGCACGCAGGCCAACTTGGTGCCTGCAGGTCAGCCAGGATGGTACTGGCCACGGGCGCTCTTCTGGAAGCTTTCTATTGCCCTGCCTGAGATACCCCTCCTGTCCCGGCCCCCACTCCTTTTTTTCCTTCCTCACCTCAGCCCGGAGAGATATTCCAGTGGAAGTTATGGGTGACACATCCTCTTCTTTACAGGTGGCAGCCTGGCAACTCCTGCCGAAAGTCCAGCAGAGCCCCACTCACACCGGGCCACCCACAAAGCCGTGGACCCTCACACCCTCCCACCAGCACAGCCCCGAGACTGCTGACGGGGCAGAGAATATGGAGTAAGGCACAGCTGCAGGGGCTATTGCTGCCTGGAGTGCTCTTTATATTGACCTCAACCCAGGCACACCTGGGGAGGGCTTGCCGGCAGGGTCAGGCTGCCCAGGTCAGCTAATCCTCAGCCCTCAGGGAATCACATTGCAGAAAATGGACCTCGCTAAGACAGAATATTCGCCAAGGAGAAAAAGGACACAATGCCATTTGCAGCACCGTAGATGAGTCTCGAGGTAATCACGTGACTTGGAGTAAGTCAGAAAGTGAAAGACACATATCATATCATATCACTTATAGGTGTTACCTATAAATTGATACCAGGGCAGATATTTCCACGGAGAAGGGCAATCACAGATTCATTAAACAAACTTATGGTTCACCAAAGGAAAGGTGTGAGGATTGAATTCATTACGATATTGGGGTTAACAGACAGATACAAACACAGTAGACGTATATAATCACCAATGACCTACGGAGTACCAAGAGAAGACTACTCAACATTCTGTCATAACGTACATGGGAAAAGGATCCCAGGAAGAACAGACATATGTATATGTGTAAAAGAACCACCTCTTGCACACCTACAACAAGCTAAACGTTGTACTCAAACTTGCTGTAATAAAAAATAAAAAATTAAATTAAAAACACGAACAAGAAGTAGTGAGACAAACTTGAGGGGCTTTCTCCTGGCACATTCCGTTCTACATTCCAATCTCGAACACGACTTCCATTGAGGCTCTGCTGCCCTAGTAACCAGATTTGGTAAGGGAGAACTGCTGCCACCTTGTGGCCGTTTCACACAACTGCAGGTTTAATGCCAGCGCTAATGGTCAGTGGATATTCCAAATCATTACAGGCCTGTAAATGACACCTGCCCTGAAAACAAATCCTGGGGTCATATATCGACCAAAAAATTCAAAAGACGTCCATATTTCAAAACGACAGTTTCAAGAGGCATATTTCACGCACATTAGTGTTCTGCTTCTTTTGCTTGCTTTCTTTCTTTGTTAAAAAAAACCGGAATGGAAAAAGGCAACCCTCAGAATGGGCGAAAACGTTCACAAACGAATCAATGGACAAAGGTTTAATCTCCAATATATATAAACAGCTCATGCAGCTTAATATTAATAAAACAAACAACCCAATACAAAAATGGGCAGAAGATCTAAAGAGACGTTTCTTCAAAGAAGACACAGAGATGGCCAAGACGCACATGAAAAGCTGCTCAACATCACTAATTATTAGAGAAATGCAAATCAAAACTACAATGAGGTAAGACCTCACACCTGTTAGAATCGGCATCATCAGATAATCTACAAACAACAAATTCTCGGGAGGGTGTGGACAAAAGGAACCCTCTTCCGCTATTGGTGGGAATGTAAATTGATACAGTCACTATGGAGAACAGTATGGAGGTTCCTTTAAAAAACTAAAAAGAGAATTACCATAGGATCCAGCAATCCCACTTCTGGGCATATACCCAGAGAAAACCATAAATCACAGAGACACATTCACCACAATGTTCATTGCAGCACTATTTACAATAGCCAGGTTATGGAAGCAACATAAATGCCCACAGACAGACGAATGGATAAAGATGTGGTACATATATAAAATGGAATATTACTCAGCCATAAAAAGGAATGAAACTGGGTCATTTGTAGAGAAGTTGATGGATCTAGAGACTGTCATACAGAGTGAAGTAAGCCAGAAAGAGAAAAACAAATATTGTATATTAATGCCTATATGTGGAACCTAGAAAAATGGTAGAGATGAACTGGTTTGCAGGGCATAAATAGAGACACAGAGGTAGAGAACAAACGTATGGACACAAAGTGGGGGAAGCCATGGTGTGGTGGTGGTGGGATGACTTGGGAGATTAGGATTGACCTGTATACATGTCTATGCATAAAATAGATAACTAATAATAACCTACTGTATAAAAAATAACTAAAATTAAATTTCAATATTTTAAAAAATAAAATGTAAAAATAAAACAGAAAAAATGTTCTTCCATTCACACTGATGTATTTATACGAATGAATTATTTCCATGCTTATATCTATAAATACATAAATGAGGAATAAAATCTAACTTGAACCAAAAAAGAAAAAAAAAAAACTGAACCTAACAGTTATACAGAGGAAAACACTACCAAGGCACTTGCTCCAGTGGTAAACAATTCTGAAATTGGTCAGAGGTGGGGAATCATCTCCCATACAGCCAGCAGCCCCGCCCGCCCTCGCCAGGAGCATCCTCATTGCAAAGCTGGGAGACCGTGCTGAGGCCTCTGTGAGTAAACGTGAGCTGAGCCCCAGGCCAGATGCTGCTGAACTGTTCCCACCCTTCCCAGGTGAAACACCTGAATATGTACAAGGGCTTGAAAGCCTAGAGGAAGGGCCGTGGAGCCACACCAGCGACAGCACGCAGGCCAACTTGGTGCCTGCAGGTCAGCCAGGATGGTACTGGCCACGGGCGCTCTTCTGGAAGCTTTCTATTGCCCTGCCTGAGATACCCCTCCTGTCCCGGCCCCCACTCCTTTTTTTCCTTCCTCACCTCAGCCCGGAGAGATATTCCAGTGGAAGTTATGGGTGACACATCCTCTTCTTTACAGGTGGCAGCCTGGCAACTCCTGCCGAAAGTCCAGCAGAGCCCCACTCACACCGGGCCACCCACAAAGCCGTGGACCCTCACACCCTCCCACCAGCACAGCCCCGAGACTGCTGACGGGGCAGAGAATATGGAGTAAGGCACAGCTGCAGGGGCTATTGCTGCCTGGAGTGCTGTTTATATTGACCTCAACCCAGGCACACCTGGGGAGGGCTTGCCGGCAGGGTCAGGCTGCCCAGGTCAGCTAATCCTCAGCCCTCAGGGAATCACATTGCAGAAAATGGACCTCGCTAAGACAGAATATTCGCCAAGGAGAAAAAGGACACAATGCCATTTGCAGCACCGTAGATGAGTCTCGAGGTAATCACGTGACTTGGAGTAAGTCAGAAAGTGAAAGACACATATCATATCATATCACTTATAGGTGTTACCTATAAATTGATACCAGGGCAGATATTTCCACGGAGAAGGGCAATCACAGATTCATTAAACAAACTTATGGTTCACCAAAGGAAAGGTGTGAGGATTGAATTCATTACGATATTGGGGTTAACAGACAGATACAAACACAGTAGACGTATATAATCACCAATGACCTACGGAGTACCAAGAGAAGACTACTCAACATTCTGTCATAACGTACATGGGAAAAGGATCCCAGGAAGAACAGACATATGTATATGTGTAAAAGAACCACCTCTTGCACACCTACAACAAGCTAAACGTTGTACTCAAACTTGCTGTAATAAAAAATAAAAAATTAAATTAAAAACACGAACAAGAAGTAGTGAGACAAACTTGAGGGGCTTTCTCCTGGCACATTCCGTTCTACATTCCAATCTCGAACACGACTTCCATTGAGGCTCTGCTGCCCTAGTAACCAGATTTGGTAAGGGAGAACTGCTGCCACCTTGTGGCCGTTTCACACAACTGCAGGTTTAATGCCAGCGCTAATGGTCAGTGGATATTCCAAATCATTACAGGCCTGTAAATGACACCTGCCCTGAAAACAAATCCTGGGGTCATATATCGACCAAAAAATTCAAAAGACGTCCATATTTCAAAACGACAGTTTCAAGAGGCATATTTCACGCACATTAGTGTTCTGCTTCTTTTGCTTGCTTTCTTTCTTTGTTAAAAAAAACGGGAATGGAAAAAGGCAACCCTCAGAATGGGCGAAAACGTTCACAAACGAATCAATGGACAAAGGTTTAATCTCCAATATATATAAACAGCTCATGCAGCTTAATATTAATAAAACAAACAACCCAATACAAAAATGGGCAGAAGATCTAAAGAGACGTTTCTTCAAAGAAGACACAGAGATGGCCAAGACGCACATGAAAAGCTGCTCAACATCACTAATTATTAGAGAAATGCAAATCAAAACTACAATGAGGTAAGACCTCACACCTGTTAGAATCGGCATCATCAGATAATCTACAAACAACAAATTCTGGGGAGGGTGTGGACAAAAGGAACCCTCTTCCGCTATTGGTGGGAATGTAAATTGATACAGTCACTATGGAGAACAGTATGGAGGTTCCTTTAAAAAACTAAAAAGAGAATTACCATAGGATCCAGCAATCCCACTTCTGGGCATATACCCAGAGAAAACCATAAATCACAGAGACACATTCACCACAATGTTCATTGCAGCACTATTTACAATAGCCAGGTTATGGAAGCAACATAAATGCCCACAGACAGACGAATGGATAAAGATGTTGTACATATATAAAATGGAATATTACTCAGCCATAAAAAGGAATGAAACTGGGTCATTTGTAGAGAAGTTGATGGATCTAGAGACTGTCATACAGAGTGAAGTAAGCCAGAAAGAGAAAAACAAATATTGTATATTAATGCCTATATGTGGAACCTAGAAAAATGGTAGAGATGAACTGGTTTGCAGGGCAGAAATAGAGACACAGAGGTAGAGAACAAACGTATGGACACAAAGTGGGGGAAGCCATGGGGTGGTGGTGGTGGGATGACTTGGGAGATTAGGATTGACCTGTATACATGTCTATGCATAAAATAGATAACTAATAATAACCTACTGTATAAAAAATAACTAAAATTAAATTTCAAAATTTTAAAAAATAAAATGTAAAAATAAAACAGAAAAAATGTTCTTCCATTCACACTGATGTATTTATACGAATGAATTATTTCCATGCTTATATCTATAAATACATAAATGAGGAATAAAATCTAACTTGAACCAAAAAAGAAAAAAAAAAAACTGAACCTAACAGTTATACAGAGGAAAACACTACCAAGGCACTTGCTCCAGTGGTAAACAATTCTGAAATTGGTCAGAGGTGGGGAATCATCTCCCATACAGCCAGCAGCCCCGCCGGCCCTCGCCAGGAGCATCCTCATTGCAAAGCTGGGAGACCATGCCGAGGCCTCTGTGAGTAAACGTGAGCTGAGCCCCAGGCCAGATGCTGCTGAACTGTTCCCACCCTTCCCAGGTGAAACACCTGAATATGTACAAGGGCTTGAAAGCCTAGAGGAAGGGCCGTGGAGCCACACCAGAGACAGCACGCAGGCCAACTTGGTGCCTGCAGGTCAGCCAGGATGGTACTGGCCACGGGCGCTCTTCTGGAAGCTTTCTATTGCCCTGCCTGAGATACCCCTCCTGTCCCGGCCCCCACTCCTTTTTTTCCTTCCTCACCTCAGCCCGGAGAGATATTCCAGTGGAAGTTATGGGTGACACATCCTCTTCTTTACAGGTGGCAGCCTGGCAACTCCTGCCGAAAGTCCAGCAGAGCCCCACTCACACCGGGCCACCCACAAAGCCGTGGACCCTCACACCCTCCCACCAGCACAGCCCCGAGACTGCTGACGGGGCAGAGAATATGGAGTAAGGCACAGCTGCAGGGGCTATTGCTGCCTGGAGTGCTGTTTATATTGACCTCAACCCAGGCACACCTGGGGAGGGCTTGCCGGCAGGGTCAGGCTGCCCAGGTCAGCTAATCCTCAGCCCTCAGGGAATCACATTGCAGAAAATGGACCTCGCTAAGACAGAATATTTGCCAAGGAGAAAAAGGACACAATGCCATTTGCAGCACCGTAGATGAGTCTCGAGGTAATCACGTGACTTGGAGTAAGTCAGAAAGTGAAAGACACATATCATATCATATCACTTATAGGTGTTACCTATAAATTGATACCAGGGCAGATATTTCCACGGAGAAGGGCAATCACAGATTCATTAAACAAACTTATGGTTCACCAAAGGAAAGGTGTGAGGATTGAATTCATTACGATATTGGGGTTAACAGACAGATACAAACACAGTAGACGTATATAATCACCAATGACCTACGGAGTACCAAGAGAAGACTACTCAACATTCTGTCATAACGTACATGGGAAAAGGATCCCAGGAAGAACAGACATATGTATATGTGTAAAAGAACCACCTCTTGCACACCTACAACAAGCTAAACGTTGTACTCAAACTTGCTGTAATAAAAAATAAAAAATTAAATTAAAAACACGAACAAGAAGTAGTGAGACAAACTTGAGGGGCTTTCTCCTGGCACATTCCGTTCTACATTCCAATCTCGAACAGGACTTCCATTGAGGCTCTGCTGCCCTAGTAACCAGATTTGGTAAGGGAGAACTGCTGCCACCTTGTGGCCGTTTCACACAACTGCAGGTTTAATGCCAGCGCTAATGGTCAGTGGATATTCCAAATCATTACAGGCCTGTAAATGACACCTGCCCTGAAAACAAATCCTGGGGTCATATATCGACCAAAAAATTCAAAAGACGTCCATATTTCAAAACGACAGTTTCAAGAGGCATATTTCACGCACATTAGTGTTCTGCTTCTTTTGCTTGCTTTCTTTCTTTGTTAAAAAAAACGGGAATGGAAAAAGGCAACCCTCAGAATGGGCGAAAACGTTCACAAACGAATCAATGGACAAAGGTTTAATCTCCAATATATATAAACAGCTCATGCAGCTTAATATTAATAAAACAAACAACCCAATACAAAAATGGGCAGAAGATCTAAAGAGACGTTTCTTCAAAGAAGACACAGAGATGGCCAAGACGCACATGAAAAGCTGCTCAACATCACTAATTATTAGAGAAATGCAAATCAAAACTACAATGAGGTAAGACCTCACACCTGTTAGAATCGGCATCATCAGATAATCTACAAACAACAAATTCTGGGGAGGGTGTGGACAAAAGGAACCCTCTTCCGCTATTGGTGGGAATGTAAATTGATACAGTCACTATGGAGAACAGTATGGAGGTTCCTTTAAAAAACTAAAAAGAGAATTACCATAGGATCCAGCAATCCCACTTCTGGGCATATACCCAGAGAAAACCATAAATCACAGAGACACATTCACCACAATGTTCATTGCAGCACTATTTACAATAGCCAGGTTATGGAAGCAACATAAATGCCCACAGACAGACAAATGGATAAAGATGTGGTACATATATAAAATGGAATATTACTCAGCCATAAAAAGGAATGAAACTGGGTCATTTGTAGAGAAGTTGATGGATCTAGAGACTGTCATACAGAGTGAAGTAAGCCAGAAAGAGAAAAACAAATATTGTATATTAATGCCTATATGTGGAACGTAGAAAAATGGTAGAGATGAACTGGTTTGCAGGGCAGAAATAGAGACACAGAGGTAGAGAACAAACGTATGGACACAAAGTGGGGGAAGCCATGGGGTGGTGGTGGTGGGATGACTTGGGAGATTAGGATTGACCTGTATACATGTCTATGCATAAAATAGATAACTAATAATAACCTACTGTATAAAAAATAACTAAAATTAAATTTCAAAATTTTAAAAAATAAAATGTAAAAATAAAACAGAAAAAAAGTTCTTCCATTCACACTGATGTATTTATACGAATGAATTATTTCCATGCTTATATCTATAAATACATAAATGAGGAATAAAATCTAACTTGAAACAAAAAAGAAAAAAAAAAACTGAACCTAACAGTTATACAGAGGAAAACACTACCAAGGCACTTGCTCCAGTGGTAAACAATTCTGAAATTGGTCAGAGGTGGGGAATCATCTCCCATACAGCCAGCAGCCCCGCCCGCCCACGCAAAGAGCATCCTCATTGCAAAGCTGGGAGACCGTGCCGAGGCCTCTGTGAGTAAACGTGAGCTGAGCCCCAGGCCAGATGCTGCTGAACTGTTCCCACCCTTCCCAGGTGAAACACCTGAATATGTACAAGGGCTTGAAAGCCTAGAGGAAGGGCCGTGGAGCCACACCAGCGACAACACGCAGGCCAACTTGGTGCCTGCAGGTCAGCCAGGATGGTACTGGCCACGGGCGCTCTTCTGGAAGCTTTCTATTGCCCTGCCTGAGATACCCCTCCTGTCCCGGCCCCCACTCCTTTTTTTCCTTCCTCACCTCAGCCCGGAGAGATATTCCAGTGGAAGTTATGGGTGACACATCCTCTTCTTTACAGGTGGCAGCCTGGCAACTCCTGCCGAAAGTCCAGCAGAGCCCCACTCACACCGGGCCACCCACAAAGCCGTGGACCCTCACACCCTCCCACCAGCACAGCCCCGAGACTGCTGACGGGGCAGAGAATATGGAGTAAGGCACAGCTGCAGGGGCTATTGCTGCCTGGAGTGCTGTTTATATTGACCTCAACCCAGGCACACCTGGGGAGGGCTTGCCGGCAGGGTCAGGCTGCCCAGGTCAGCTAATCCTCAGCCTTCAGGGAATCACATTGCAGAAAATGGACCTCGCTAAGACAGAATATTCGCCAAGGAGAAAAAGGACACAATGCCATTTGCAGCACCGTAGATGAGTCTCGAGGTAATCACGTGACTTGGAGTAAGTCAGAAAGTGAAAGACACATATCATATCATATCACTTATAGGTGTTACCTATAAATTGATACCAGGGCAGATATTTCCACGGAGAAGGGCAATCACAGATTCATTAAACAAACTTATGGTTCACCAAAGGAAAGGTGTGAGGATTGAATTCATTACGATATTGGGGTTAACAGACAGATACAAACACAGTAGACGTATATAATCACCAATGACCTACGGAGTACCAAGAGAAGACTACTCAACATTCTGTCATAACGTACATGGGAAAAGGATCCCAGGAAGAACAGACATATGTATATGTGTAAAAGAACCACCTCTTGCACACCTACAACAAGCTAAACGTTGTACTCAAACTTGCTGTAATAAAAAATAAAAAATTAAATTAAAAACACGAACAAGAAGTAGTGAGACAAACTTGAGGGGCTTTCTCCTGGCACATTCCGTTCTACATTCCAATCTCGAACAGGACTTCCATTGAGGCTCTGCTGCCCTAGTAACCAGATTTGGTAAGGGAGAACTGCTGCCACCTTGTGGCCGTTTCACACAACTGCAGGTTTAATGCCAGCGCTAATGGTCAGTGGATATTCCAAATCATTACAGGCCTGTAAATGACACCTGCCCTGAAAACAAATCCTGGGGTCATATATCGACCAAAAAATTCAAAAGACGTCCATATTTCAAAACGACAGTTTCAAGAGGCATATTTCACGCACATTAGTGTTCTGCTTCTTTTGCTTGCTTTCTTTCTTTGTTAAAAAAAACGGGAATGGAAAAAGGCAACCCTCAGAATGGGCGAAAACGTTCACAAACGAATCAATGGACAAAGGTTTAATCTCCAATATATATAAACAGCTCATGCAGCTTAATATTAATAAAACAAACAACCCAATACAAAAATGGGCAGAAGATCTAAAGAGACGTTTCTTCAAAGAAGACACAGAGATGGCCAAGACGCACATGAAAAGCTGCTCAACATCACTAATTATTAGAGAAATGCAAATCAAAACTACAATGAGGTAAGACCTCACACCTGTTAGAATCGGCATCATCAGATAATCTACAAACAACAAATTCTGGGGAGGGTGTGGACAAAAGGAACCCTCTTCCGCTATTGGTGGGAATGTAAATTGATACAGTCACTATGGAGAACAGTATGGAGGTTCCTTTAAAAAACTAAAAAGAGAATTACCATAGGATCCAGCAATCCCACTTCTGGGCATATACCCAGAGAAAACCATAAATCACAGAGACACATTCACCACAATGTTCATTGCAGCACTATTTACAATAGCCAGGTTATGGAAGCAACATAAATGCCCACAGACAGACAAATGGATAAAGATGTGGTACATATATAAAATGGAATATTACTCAGCCATAAAAAGGAATGAAACTGGGTCATTTGTAGAGAAGTTGATGGATCTAGAGACCGTCATACAGAGTGAAGTAAGCCAGAAAGAGAAAAACAAATATTGTATATTAATGCCTATATGTGGAACCTAGAAAAATGGTAGAGATGAACTGGTTTGCAGGGCAGAAATAGAGACACAGAGGTAGAGAACAAACGTATGGACACAAAGTGGGGGAAGCCATGGGGTGGTGGTGGTGGGATGACTTGGGAGATTAGGATTGACCTGTATACATGTCTATGCATAAAATAGATAACTAATAATAACCTACTGTATAAAAAATAACTAAAATTAAATTTCAAAATTTTAAAAAATAAAATGTAAAAATAAAACAGAAAAAAAGTTCTTCCATTCACACTGATGTATTTATACGAATGAATTATTTCCATGCTTATATCCATAAATACATAAATGAGGAATAAAATCTAACTTGAACCAAAAAAGAAAAAAAAAACTGAACCTAACAGTTATACAGAGGAAAACACTACCAAGGCACTTGCTCCAGTGGTAAACAATTCTGAAATTGGTCAGAGGTGGGGAATCATCTCCCATACAGCCAGCAGCCCCGCCCGCCCACGCAAGGAGCATCCTCATTGCAAAGCTGGGAGACCGTGCCGAGGCCTCTGTGAGTAAACGTGAGCTGAGCCCCAGGCCAGATGCTGCTGAACTGTTCCCACCCTTCCCAGGTGAAACACCTGAATATGTACAAGGGCTTGAAAGCCTAGAGGAAGGGCCGTGGAGCCACACCAGCGACAGCACGCAGGCCAACTTGGTGCCTGCAGGTCAGCCAGGATGGTACTGGCCACGGGCGCTCTTCTGGAAGCTTTCTATTGCCCTGCCTGAGATACCCCTCCTGTCCCGGCCCCCACTCCTTTTTTTCCTTCCTCACCTCAGCCCGGAGAGATATTCCAGTGGAAGTTATGGGTGACACATCCTCTTCTTTACAGGTGGCAGCCTGGCAACTCCTGCCGAAAGTCCAGCAGAGCCCCACTCACACCGGGCCACCCACAAAGCCGTGGACCCTCACACCCTCCCACCAGCACAGCCCCGAGACTGCTGACGGGGCAGAGAATATGGAGTCAGGCACAGCTGCAGGGGCTATTGCTGCCTGGAGTGCTGTTTATATTGACCTCAACCCAGGCACACCTGGGGAAGGCTTGCCGGCAGGGTCAGGCTGCCCAGGTCAGCTAATCCTCAGCCCTCAGGGAATCACATTGCAGAAAATGGACCTCGCTAAGACAGAATATTTGCCAAGGAGAAAAAGGACACAATGCCATTTGCAGCACCGTAGATGAGTCTCGAGGTAATCACGTGACTTGGAGTAAGTCAGAAAGTGAAAGACACATATCATATCATATCACTTATAGGTGTTACCTATAAATTGATACCAGGGCAGATATTTCCACGGAGAAGGGCAATCACAGATTCATTAAACAAACTTATGGTTCACCAAAGGAAAGGTGTGAGGATTGAATTCATTACGATATTGGGGTTAACAGACAGATACAAACACAGTAGACGTATATAATCACCAATGACCTACGGAGTACCAAGAGAAGACTACTCAACATTCTGTCATAACGTACATGGGAAAAGGATCCCAGGAAGAACAGACATATGTATATGTGTAAAAGAACCACCTCTTGCAAACCTACAACAAGCTAAACGTTGTACTCAAACTTGCTGTAATAAAAAATAAAAAATTAAATTAAAAACACGAACAAGAAGTAGTGAGACAAACTTGAGGGGCTTTCTCCTGGCACATTCCGTTCTACATTCCAATCTCGAACAGGACTTCCATTGAGGCTCTGCTGCCCTAGTAACCAGATTTGGTAAGGGAGAACTGCTGCCACCTTGTGGCCGTTTCACACAACTGCAGGTTTAATGCCAGCGCTAATGGTCAGTGGATATTCCAAATCATTACAGGCCTGTAAATGACACCTGCCCTGAAAACAAATCCTGGGGTCATATATCGACCAAAAAATTCAAAAGACGTCCATATTTCAAAACGACAGTTTCAAGAGGCATATTTCACGCACATTAGTGTTCTGCTTCTTTTGCTTGCTTTCTTTCTTTGTTAAAAAAAACGGGAATGGAAAAAGGCAACCCTCAGAATGGGCGAAAACGTTCACAAACGAATCAATGGACAAAGGTTTCATCTCCAATATATATAAACAGCTCATGCAGCTTAATATTAATAAAACAAACAACCCAATACAAAAATGGGCAGAAGATCTAAAGAGACGTTTCTTCAAAGAAGACACAGAGATGGCCAAGACGCACATGAAAAGCTGCTCAACATCACTAATTATTAGAGAAATGCAAATCAAAACTACAATGAGGTAAGACCTCACACCTGTTAGAATCGGCATCATCAGATAATCTACAAACAACAAATTCTCGGGAGGGTGTGGACAAAAGGAACCCTCTTCCGCTATTGGTGGGAATGTAAATTGATACAGTCACTATGGAGAACAGTATGGAGGTTCCTTTAAAAAACTAAAAAGAGAATTACCATAGGATCCAGCAATCCCACTTCTGGGCATATACCCAGAGAAAACCATAAATCACAGAGACACATTCACCACAATGTTCATTGCAGCACTATTTACAATAGCCAGGTTATGGAAGCAACATAAATGCCCACAGACAGACAAATGGATAAAGATGTGGTACATATATAAAATGGAATATTACTCAGCCATAAAAAGGAATGAAACTGGGTCATTTGTAGAGAAGTTGATGGATCTAGAGACTGTCATACAGAGTGAAGTAAGCCAGAAAGAGAAAAACAAATATTGTATATTAATGCCTATATGTGGAACCTAGAAAAATGGTAGAGATGAACTGGTTTGCAGGGCAGAAATAGAGACACAGAGGTAGAGAACAAACGTATGGACACAAAGTGGGGGAAGCCATGGGGTGGTGGTGGTGGGATGACTTGGGAGATTAGGATTGACCTGTATACATGTCTATGCATAAAATAGATAACTAATAATAACCTACTGTATAAAAAATAACTAAAATTAAATTTCAAAATTTTAAAAAATAAAATGTAAAAATAAAACAGAAAAAAAGTTCTTCCATTCACACTGATGTATTTATACGAATGAATTATTTCCATGCTTATATCTATAAATACATAAATGAGGAATAAAATCTAACTTGAACCAAAAAAGAAAAAAAAAAAACTGAACCTAACAGTTATACAGAGGAAAACACTACCAAGGCACTTGCTCCAGTGGTAAACAATTCTGAAATTGGTCAGAGGTGGGGAATCATCTCCCATACAGCCAGCAGCCCCGCCCGCCCTCGCCAGGAGCATCCTCATTGCAAAGCTGGGAGACCGTGCCGAGGCCTCTGTGAGTAAACGTGAGCTGAGCCCCAGGCCAGATGCTGCTGAACTGTTCCCACCCTTCCCAGGTGAAACACCTGAATATGTACAAGGGCTTGAAAGCCTAGAGGAAGGGCCGTGGAGCCACACCAGAGACAGCACGCAGGCCAACTTGGTGCCTGCAGGTCAGCCAGGATGGTACTGGCCACGGGCGCTCTTCTGGAAGCTTTCTATTGCCCTGCCTGAGATACCCCTCCTGTCCCGGCCCCCACTCCTTTTTTTCCTTCCTCACCTCAGCCCGGAGAGATATTCCAGTGGAAGTTATGGGTGACACATCCTCTTCTTTACAGGTGGCAGCCTGGCAACTCCTGCCGAAAGTCCAGCAGAGCCCCACTCACACCGGGCCACCCACAAAGCCGTGGACCCTCACACCCTCCCACTAGCACAGCCCCGAGACTGCTGACGGGGCAGAGAATATGGAGTAAGGCACAGCTGCAGGGGCTATTGCTGCCTGGAGTGCTGTTTATATTGACCTCAACCCAGGCACACCTGGGGAGGGCTTGCCGGCAGGGTCAGGCTGCCCAGGTCAGCTAATCCTCAGCCCTCAGGGAATCACATTGCAGAAAATGGACCTCGCTAAGTCAGAATATTCGCCAAGGAGAAAAAGGACACAATGCCATTTGCAGCACCGTAGATGAGTCTCGAGGTAATCACGTGACTTGGAGTAAGTCAGAAAGTGAAAGACACATATCATATCATATCACTTATAGGTGTTACCTATAAATTGATACCAGGGCAGATATTTCCACGGAGAAGGGCAATCACAGATTCATTAAACAAACTTAGGGTTCACCAAAGGAAAGGTGTGAGGATTGAATTCATTACGATATTGGGGTTAACAGACAGATACAAACACAGTAGACGTATATAATCACCAATGACATACGGAGTACCAAGAGAAGACTACTCAACATTTTGTCATAACGTACATGGGAAAAGGATCCCAGGAAGAACAGACATATGTATATGTGTAAAAGAACCACCTCTTGCACACCTACAACAAGCTAAACGTTGTACTCAAACTTGCTGTAATAAAAAATAAAAAATTAAATTAAAAACACGAACAAGAAGTAGTGAGACAAACTTGAGGGGCTTTCTCCTGGCACATTCCGTTCTACATTCCAATCTCGAACACGACTTCCATTGAGGCTCTGCTGCCCTAGTAACCAGATTTGGTAAGGGAGAACTGCTGCCACCTTGTGGCCGTTTCACACAACTGCAGGTTTAATGCCAGCGCTAATGGTCAGTGGATATTCCAAATCATTACAGGCCTGTAAATGACACCTGCCCTGAAAACAAATCCTGGGGTCATATATCGACCAAAAAATTCAAAAGACGTCCATATTTCAAAACGACACTTTCAAGAGGCATATTTCACGCACATTAGTGTTCTGCTTCTTTTGCTTTCTTTCTTTCTTTGTTAAAAAAAACGGGAATGGAAAAAGGCAACCCTCAGAATGGGCGAAAACGTTCACAAACGAATCAATGGACAAAGGTTTAATCTCCAATATATATAAACAGCTCATGCAGCTTAATATTAATAAAACAAACAACCCAATACAAAAATGGGCAGAAGATCTAAAGAGACGTTTCTTCAAAGAAGACACAGAGATGGCCAAGACGCACATGAAAAGCTGCTCAACATCACTAATTATTAGAGAAATGCAAATCAAAACTAAAATGAGGTAAGACCTCACACCTGTTAGAATCGGCATCATCAGATAATCTACAAACAACAAATTCTGGGGAGGGTGTGGACAAAAGGAACCCTCTTCCGCTATTGGTGGGAATGTAAATTGATACAGTCACTATGGAGAACAGTATGGAGGTTCCTTTAAAAAACTAAAAAGAGAATTACCATAGGATCCAGCAATCCCACTTCTGGGCATATACCCAGAGAAAACCATAAATCACAGAGACACATTCACCACAATGTTCATTGCAGCACTATTTACAATAGCCAGGTTATGGAAGCAACATAAATGCCCACAGACAGACGAATGGATAAAGATGTGGTACATATATAAAATGGAATATTACTCAGCCATAAAAAGGAATGAAACTGGGTCATTTGTAGAGAAGTTGATGGATCTAGAGACCGTCATACAGAGTGAAGTAAGCCAGAAAGAGAAAAACAAATATTGTATATTAATGCCTATATGTGGAACCTAGAAAAATGGTAGAGATGAACTGGTTTGCAGGGCATAAATAGAGACACAGAGGTAGAGAACAAACGTATGGACACAAAGTGGGGGAAGCCATGGGGTGGTGGTGGTGGGATGACTTGGGAGATTAGGATTGACCTGTATACATGTCTATGCATAAAATAGATAACTAATAATAACCTACTGTATAAAAAATAACTAAAATTAAATTTCAAAATTTTAAAAAATAAAATGTAAAAATAAAACAGAAAAAATGTTCTTCCATTCACACTGATGTATTTATACGAATGAATTATTTCCATGCTTATATCCATAAATACATAAATGAGGAATAAAATCTAACTTGAACCAAAAAAGAAAAAAAAAACTGAACCTAACAGTTATACAGAGGAAAACACTACCAAGGCACTTGCTCCAGTGGTAAACAATTCTGAAATTGGTCAGAGGTGGGGAATCATCTCCCATACAGCCAGCAGCCCCGCCCGCCCACGCAAGGAGCATCCTCATTGCAAAGCTGGGAGACCGTGCCGAGGCCTCTGTGAGTAAACGTGAGCTGAGCCCCAGGCCAGATGCTGCTGAACTGTTCCCACCCTTCCCAGGTGAAACACCTGAATATGTACAAGGGCTTGAAAGCCTAGAGGAAGGGCCGTGGAGCCACACCAGCGACAGCACGCAGGCCAACTTGGTGCCTGCAGGTCAGCCAGGATGGTACTGGCCACGGGCGCTCTTCTGGAAGCTTTCTATTGCCCTGCCTGAGATACCCCTCCTGTCCCGGCCCCCACTCCTTTTTTTCCTTCCTCACCTCAGCCCGGAGAGATATTCCAGTGGAAGTTATGGGTGACACATCCTCTTCTTTACAGGTGGCAGCCTGGCAACTCCTGCCGAAAGTCCAGCAGAGCCCCACTCACACCGGGCCACCCACAAAGCCGTGGACCCTCACACCCTTCCACCAGCACAGCCCCGAGACTGCTGACGGGGCAGAGAATATGGAGTCAGGCACAGCTGCAGGGGTTATTGCTGCCTGGAGTGCTGTTTATATTGACCTCAACCCAGGCACACCTGGGGAGGGCTTGCCGGCAGGGTCAGGCTGCCCAGGTCAGCTAATCCTCAGCCCTCAGGGAATCACATTGCAGAAAATGGACCTCGCTAAGACAGAATATTTGCCAAGGAGAAAAAGGACACAATGCCATTTGCAGCACCGTAGATGAGTCTCGAGGTAATCACGTGACTTGGAGTAAGTCAGAAAGTGAAAGACACATATCATATCATATCACTTATAGGTGTTACCTATAAATTGATACCAGGGCAGATATTTCCACGGAGAAGGGCAATCACAGATTCATTAAACAAACTTATGGTTCACCAAAGGAAAGGTGTGAGGATTGAATTCATTACGATATTGGGGTTAACAGACAGATACAAACACAGTAGACGTATATAATCACCAATGACCTACGGAGTACCAAGAGAAGACTACTCAACATTCTGTCATAACGTACATGGGAAAAGGATCCCAGGAAGAACAGACATATGTATATGTGTAAAAGAACCACCTCTTGCACACCTACAACAAGCTAAACGTTGTACTCAAACTTGCTGTAATAAAAAATAAAAAATTAAATTAAAAACACGAACAAGAAGTAGTGAGACAAACTTGAGGGGCTTTCTCCTGGCACATTCCGTTCTACATTCCAATCTCGAACAGGACTTCCATTGAGGCTCTGCTGCCCTAGTAACCAGATTTGGTAAGGGAGAACTGCTGCCACCTTGTGGCCGTTTCACACAACAGCAGCTTTAATCCCAGCGCTAATGGTCAGTGGATATTCCAAATCATTACAGGCCTGTAAATGACACCTGCCCTGAAAACAAATCCTGGGGTCATATATCGACCAAAAAATTCAAAAGACGTCCATATTTCAAAACGACAGTTTCAAGAGGCATATTTCACGCACATTAGTGTTCTGCTTCTTTTGCTTGCTTTCTTTCTTTGTTAAAAAAAACGGGAATGGAAAAAGGCAACCCTCAGAATGGGCGAAAACGTTCACAAACGAATCAATGGACAAAGGTTTCATCTCCAATATATATAAACAGCTCATGCAGCTTAATATTAATAAAACAAACAACCCAATACAAAAATGGGCAGAAGATCTAAAGAGACGTTTCTTCAAAGAAGACACAGAGATGGCCAAGACGCACATGAAAAGCTGCTCAACATCACTAATTATTAGAGAAATGCAAATCAAAACTACAATGAGGTAAGACCTCACACCTGTTAGAATCGGCATCATCAGATAATCTACAAACAACAAATTCTGGGGAGGGTGTGGACAAAAGGAACCCTCTTCCGCTATTGGTGGGAATGTAAATTGATACAGTCACTATGGAGAACAGTATGGAGGTTCCTTTAAAAAACTAAAAAGAGAATTACCATAGGATCCAGCAATCCCACTTCTGGGCATATACCCAGAGAAAACCATAAATCACAGAGACACATTCACCACAATGTTCATTGCAGCACTATTTACAATAGCCAGGTTATGGAAGCAACATAAATGCCCACAGACAGACGAATGGATAAAGATGTGGTACATATATAAAATGGAATATTACTCAGCCATAAAAAGGAATGAAACTGGGTCATTTGTAGAGTTGATGGATCTAGAGACTGTCATACAGAGTGAAGTAAGCCAGAAAGAGAAAAACAAATATTGTATATTAATGCCTATATGTGGAACCTAGAAAAATGGTAGAGATGAACTGGTTTGCAGGGCATAAATAGAGACACAGAGGTAGAGAACAAACGTATGGACACAAAGTGGGGGAAGCCATGGGGTGGTGGTGGTGGGATGACTTGGGAGATTAGGATTGACCTGTATACATGTCTATGCATAAAATAGATAACTAATAATAACCTACTGTATAAAAAATAACTAAAATTAAATTTCAAAATTTTAAAAAATAAAATGTAAAAATAAAACAGAAAAAATGTTCTTCCATTCACACTGATGTATTTATACGAATGAATTATTTCCATGCTTATATCTATAAATACATAAATGAGGAATAAAATCTAACTTGAACCAAAAAAGAAAAAAAAAAACTGAACCTAACAGTTATACAGAGGAAAACACTACCAAGGCACTTGCTCCAGTGGTAAACAATTCTGAAATTGGTCAGAGGTGGGGAATCATCTCCCATACAGCCAGCAGCCCCACCCGCCCTCGCCAGGAGCATCCTCATTGCAAAGCTGGGAGACCGTGCCGAGGCCTCTGTGAGTAAACGTGAGCTGAGCCCCAGGCCAGATGCTGCTGAACTGTTCCCACCCTTCCCAGGTGAAACACCTGAATATGTACAAGGGCTTGAAAGCCTAGAGGAAGGGCCGTGGAGCCACACCAGAGACAGCACGCAGGCCAACTTGGTGCCTGCAGGTCAGCCAGGATGGTACTGGCCACGGGCGCTCTTCTGGAAGCTTTCTATTGCCCTGCCTGAGATACCCCTCCTGTCCCGGCCCCCACTCCTTTTTTTCCTTCCTCACCTCAGCCCGGAGAGATATTCCAGTGGAAGTTATGGGTGACACATCCTCTTCTTTACAGGTGGCAGCCTGGCAACTCCTGCCGAAAGTCCAGCAGAGCCCCACTCACACCGGGCCACCCACAAAGCCGTGGACCCTCACACCCTCCCACTAGCACAGCCCCGAGACTGCTGACGGGGCAGAGAATATGGAGTAAGGCACAGCTGCAGGGGCTATTGCTGCCTGGAGTGCTGTTTATATTGACCTCAACCCAGGCACACCTGGGGAGGGCTTGCCGGCAGGGTCAGGCTGCCCAGGTCAGCTAATCCTCAGCCCTCAGGGAATCACATTGCAGAAAATGGACCTCGCTAAGTCAGAATATTCGCCAAGGAGAAAAAGGACACAATGCCATTTGCAGCACCGTAGATGAGTCTCGAGGTAATCACGTGACTTGGAGTAAGTCAGAAAGTGAAAGACACATATCATATCATATCACTTATAGGTGTTACCTATAAATTGATACCAGGGCAGATATTTCCACGGAGAAGGGCAATCACAGATTCATTAAACAAACTTAGGGTTCACCAAAGGAAAGGTGTGAGGATTGAATTCATTACGATATTGGGGTTAACAGACAGATACAAACACAGTAGACGTATATAATCACCAATGACATACGGAGTACCAAGAGAAGACTACTCAACATTCTGTCATAACGTACATGGGAAAAGGATCCCAGGAAGAACAGACATATGTATATGTGTAAAAGAACCACCTCTTGCACACCTACAACAAGCTAAACGTTGTACTCAAACTTGCTGTAATAAAAAATAAAAAATTAAATTAAAAACACGAACAAGAAGTAGTGAGACAAACTTGAGGGGCTTTCTCCTGGCACATTCCGTTCTACATTCCAATCTCGAACACGACTTCCATTGAGGCTCTGCTGCCCTAGTAACCAGATTTGGTAAGGGAGAACTGCTGCCACCTTGTGGCCGTTTCACACAACTGCAGGTTTAATGCCAGCGCTAATGGTCAGTGGATATTCCAAATCATTACAGGCCTGTAAATGACACCTGCCCTGAAAACAAATCCTGGGGTCATATATCGACCAAAAAATTCAAAAGACGTCCATATTTCAAAACGACAGTTTCAAGAGGCATATTTCACGCACATTAGTGTTCTGCTTCTTTTGCTTGCTTTCTTTCTTTGTTAAAAAAAACGGGAATGGAAAAAGGCAACCCTCAGAATGGGCGAAAACGTTCACAAACGAATCAATGGACAAAGGTTTCATCTCCAATATATATAAACAGCTCATGCAGCTTAATATTAATAAAACAAACAACCCAATACAAAAATGGGCAGAAGATCTAAAGAGACGTTTCTTCAAAGAAGACACAGAGATGGCCAAGACGCACATGAAAAGCTGCTCAACATCACTAATTATTAGAGAAATGCAAATCAAAACTACAATGAGGTAAGACCTCACACCTGTTAGAATCGGCATCATCAGATAATCTACAAACAACAAATTCTGGGGAGGGTGTGGACAAAAGGAACCCTCTTCCGCTATTGGTGGGAATGTAAATTGATACAGTCACTATGGAGAACAGTATGGAGGTTCCTTTAAAAAACTAAAAAGAGAATTACCATAGGATCCAGCAATCCCACTTCTGGGCATATACCCAGAGAAAACCATAAATCACAGAGACACATTCACCACAATGTTCATTGCAGCACTATTTACAATAGCCAGGTTATGGAAGCAACATAAATGCCCACAGACAGACGAATGGATAAAGATGTGGTACATATATAAAATGGAATATTACTCAGCCATAAAAAGGAATGAAACTGGGTCATTTGTAGAGAAGTTGATGGATCTAGAGACCGTCATACAGAGTGAAGTAAGCCAGAAAGAGAAAAACAAATATTGTATATTAATGCCTATATGTGGAACCTAGAAAAATGGTAGAGATGAACTGGTTTGCAGGGCATAAATAGAGACACAGAGGTAGAGAACAAACGTATGGACACAAAGTGGGGGAAGCCATGGGGTGGTGGTGGTGGGATGACTTGGGAGATTAGGATTGACCTGTATACATGTCTATGCATAAAATAGATAACTAATAATAACCTACTGTATAAAAAATAACTAAAATTAAATTTCAAAATTTTAAAAAATAAAATGTAAAAATAAAACAGAAAAAATGTTCTTCCATTCACACTGATGTATTTATACGAATGAATTATTTCCATGCTTATATCCATAAATACATAAATGAGGAATAAAATCTAACTTGAACCAAAAAAGAAAAAAAAAACTGAACCTAACAGTTATACAGAGGAAAACACTACCAAGGCACTTGCTCCAGTGGTAAACAATTCTGAAATTGGTCAGAGGTGGGGAATCATCTCCCATACAGCCAGCAGCCCCGCCCGCCCTCGCCAGGAGCATCCTCATTGCAAAGCTGGGAGACCGTGCCGAGGCCTCTGTGAGTAAACGTGAGCTGAGCCCCAGGCCAGATGCTGCTGAACTGTTCCCACCCTTCCCAGGTGAAACACCTGAATATGTACAAGGGCTTGAAAGCCTAGAGGAAGGGCCGTGGAGCCACACCAGCGACAGCACGCAGGCCAACTTGGTGCCTGCAGGTCAGCCAGGATGGTACTGGCCACGGGCGCTCTTCTGGAAGCTTTCTATTGCCCTGCCTGAGATACCCCTCCTGTCCCGGCCCCCACTCCTTTTTTTCCTTCCTCACCTCAGCCCGGAGAGATATTCCAGTGGAAGTTATGGGTGACACATCCTCTTCTTTACAGGTGGCAGCCTGGCAACTCCTGCCGAAAGTCCAGCAGAGCCCCACTCACACCGGGCCACCCACAAAGCCGTGGACCCTCACACCCTCCCACCAGCACAGCCCCGAGACTGCTGACGGGGCAGAGAATATGGAGTAAGGCACAGCTGCAGGGGCTATTGCTGCCTGGAGTGCTGTTTATATTGACCTCAACCCAGGCACACCTGGGGAGGGCTTGCCGGCAGGGTCAGGCTGCCCAGGTCAGCTAATCCTCAGCCCTCAGGGAATCACATTGCAGAAAATGGACCTCGCTAAGACAGAATATTTGCCAAGGAGAAAAAGGACACAATGCCATTTGCAGCACCGTAGATGAGTCTCGAGGTAATCACGTGACTTGGAGTAAGTCAGAAAGTGAAAGACACATATCATATCATATCACTTATAGGTGTTACCTATAAATTGATACCAGGGCAGATATTTCCACGGAGAAGGGCAATCACAGATTCATTAAACAAACTTATGGTTCACCAAAGGAAAGGTGTGAGGATTGAATTCATTACGATATTGGGGTTAACAGACAGATACAAACACAGTAGACGTATATAATCACCAATGACCTACGGAGTACCAAGAGAAGACTACTCAACATTCTGTCATAACGTACATGGGAAAAGGATCCCAGGAAGAACAGACATATGTATATGTGTAAAAGAACCACCTCTTGCACACCTACAACAAGCTAAACGTTGTACTCAAACTTGCTGTAATAAAAAATAAAAAATTAAATTAAAAACACGAACAAGAAGTAGTGAGACAAACTTGAGGGGCTTTCTCCTGGCACATTCCGTTCTACATTCCAATCTCGAACAGGACTTCCATTGAGGCTCTGCTGCCCTAGTAACCAGATTTGGTAAGGGAGAACTGCTGCCACCTTGTGGCCGTTTCACACAACTGCAGGTTTAATGCCAGCGCTAATGGTCAGTGGATATTCCAAATCATTACAGGCCTGTAAATGACACCTGCCCTGAAAACAAATCCTGGGGTCATATATCGACCAAAAAATTCAAAAGACGTCCATATTTCAAAACGACAGTTTCAAGAGGCATATTTCACGCACATTAGTGTTCTGCTTCTTTTGCTTGCTTTCTTTCTTTGTTAAAAAAAACGGGAATGGAAAAAGGCAACCCTCAGAATGGGCGAAAACGTTCACAAACGAATCAATGGACAAAGGTTTCATCTCCAATATATATAAACAGCTCATGCAGCTTAATATTAATAAAACAAACAACCCAATACAAAAATGGGCAGAAGATCTAAAGAGACGTTTCTTCAAAGAAGACACAGAGATGGCCAAGACGCACATGAAAAGCTGCTCAACATCACTAATTATTAGAGAAATGCAAATCAAAACTACAATGAGGTAAGACCTCACACCTGTTAGAATCGGCATCATCAGATAATCTACAAACAACAAATTCTCGGGAGGGTGTGGACAAAAGGAACCCTCTTCCGCTATTGGTGGGAATGTAAATTGATACAGTCACTATGGAGAACAGTATGGAGGTTCCTTTAAAAAACTAAAAAGAGAATTACCATAGGATCCAGCAATCCCACTTCTGGGCATATACCCAGAGAAAACCATAAATCACAGAGACACGTTCACCACAATGTTCATTGCAGCACTATTTACAATAGCCAGGTTATGGAAGCAACATAAATGCCCACAGACAGACGAATGGAAAAAGATGTGGTACATATATAAAATGGAATATTACTCAGCCATAAAAACGAATGAAACTGGGTCATTTGTAGAGAAGTTGATGGATCTAGAGACTGTCATACAGAGTGAAGTAAGCCAGAAAGAGAAAAACAAATATTGTATATTAATGCCTATATGTGGAACCTAGAAAAATGGTAGAGATGAACTGGTTTGCAGGGCATAAATAGAGACACAGAGGTAGAGAACAAACGTATGGACACAAAGTGGGGGAAGCCATGGGGTGGTGGTGGTGGGATGACTTGGGAGATTAGGATTGACCTGTATACATGTCTATGCATAAAATAGATAACTAATAATAACCTACTGTATAAAAAATAACTAAAATTAAATTTCAAAATTTTAAAAAATAAAATGTAAAAATAAAACAGAAAAAATGTTCTTCCATTCACACTGATGTATTTATACGAATGAATTATTTCCATGCTTATATCTATAAATACATAAATGAGGAATAAAATCTAACTTGAACCAAAAAAGAAAAAAAAAAACTGAACCTAACAGTTATACAGAGGAAAACACTACCAAGGCACTTGCTCCAGTGGTAAACAATTCTGAAATTGGTCAGAGGTGGGGAATCATCTCCCATACAGCCAGCAGCCCCACCCGCCCTCGCCAGGAGCATCCTCATTGCAAAGCTGGGAGACCGTGCCGAGGCCTCTGTGAGTAAACGTGAGCTGAGCCCCAGGCCAGATGCTGCTGAACTGTTCCCACCCTTCCCAGGTGAAACACCTGAATATGTACAAGGGCTTGAAAGCCTAGAGGAAGGGCCGTGGAGCCACACCAGAGACAGCACGCAGGCCAACTTGGTGCCTGCAGGTCAGCCAGGATGGTACTGGCCACGGGCGCTCTTCTGGAAGCTTTCTATTGCCCTGCCTGAGATACCCCTCCTGTCCCGGCCCCCACTCCTTTTTTTCCTTCCTCACCTCAGCCCGGAGAGATATTCCAGTGGAAGTTATGGGTGACACATCCTCTTCTTTACAGGTGGCAGCCTGGCAACTCCTGCCGAAAGTCCAGCAGAGCCCCACTCACACCGGGCCACCCACAAAGCCGTGGACCCTCACACCCTCCCACTAGCACAGCCCCGAGACTGCTGACGGGGCAGAGAATATGGAGTAAGGCACAGCTGCAGGGGCTATTGCTGCCTGGAGTGCTGTTTATATTGACCTCAACCCAGGCACACCTGGGGAGGGCTTGCCGGCAGGGTCAGGCTGCCCAGGTCAGCTAATCCTCAGCCCTCAGGGAATCACATTGCAGAAAATGGACCTCGCTAAGTCAGAATATTCGCCAAGGAGAAAAAGGACACAATGCCATTTGCAGCACCGTAGATGAGTCTCGAGGTAATCACGTGACTTGGAGTAAGTCAGAAAGTGAAAGACACATATCATATCATATCACTTATAGGTGTTACCTATAAATTGATACCAGGGCAGATATTTCCACGGAGAAGGGCAATCACAGATTCATTAAACAAACTTAGGGTTCACCAAAGGTAAGGTGTGAGGATTGAATTCATTACGATATTGGGGTTAACAGACAGATACAAACACAGTAGACGTATATAATCACCAATGACATACGGAGTACCAAGAGAAGACTACTCAACATTCTGTCATAACGTACATGGGAAAAGGATCCCAGGAAGAACAGACATATGTATATGTGTAAAAGAACCACCTCTTGCACACCTACAACAAGCTAAACGTTGTACTCAAACTTGCTGTAATAAAAAATAAAAAATTAAATTAAAAACACGAACAAGAAGTAGTGAGACAAACTTGAGGGGCTTTCTCCTGGCACATTCCGTTCTACATTCCAATCTCGAACACGACTTCCATTGAGGCTCTGCTGCCCTAGTAACCAGATTTGGTAAGGGAGAACTGCTGCCACCTTGTGGCCGTTTCACACAACTGCAGGTTTAATGCCAGCGCTAATGGTCAGTGGATATTCCAAATCATTACAGGCCTGTAAATGACACCTGCCCTGAAAACAAATCCTGGGGTCATATATCGACCAAAAAATTCAAAAGACGTCCATATTTCAAAACGACAGTTTCAAGAGGCATATTTCACGCACATTAGTGTTCTGCTTCTTTTGCTTGCTTTCTTTCTTTGTTAAAAAAAACGGGAATGGAAAAAGGCAACCCTCAGAATGGGCGAAAACGTTCACAAACGAATCAATGGACAAAGGTTTCATCTCCAATATATATAAACAGCTCATGCAGCTTAATATTAATAAAACAAACAACCCAATACAAAAATGGGCAGAAGATCTAAAGAGACGTTTCTTCAAAGAAGACACAGAGATGGCCAAGACGCACATGAAAAGCTGCTCAACATCACTAATTATTAGAGAAATGCAAATCAAAACTACAATGAGGTAAGACCTCACACCTGTTAGAATCGGCATCATCAGATAATCTACAAACAACAAATTCTGGGGAGGGTGTGGACAAAAGGAACCCTCTTCCGCTATTGGTGGGAATGTAAATTGATACAGTCACTATGGAGAACAGTATGGAGGTTCCTTTAAAAAACTAAAAAGAGAATTACCATAGGATCCAGCAATCCCACTTCTGGGCATATACCCAGAGAAAACCATAAATCACAGAGACACATTCACCACAATGTTCATTGCAGCACTATTTACAATAGCCAGGTTATGGAAGCAACATAAATGCCCACAGACAGACGAATGGATAAAGATGTGGTACATATATAAAATGGAATATTACTCAGCCATAAAAAGGAATGAAACTGGGTCATTTGTAGAGAAGTTGATGGATCTAGAGACCGTCATACAGAGTGAAGTAAGCCAGAAAGAGAAAAACAAATATTGTATATTAATGCCTATATGTGGAACCTAGAAAAATGGTAGAGATGAACTGGTTTGCAGGGCATAAATAGAGACACAGAGGTAGAGAACAAACGTATGGACACAAAGTGGGGGAAGCCATGGGGTGGTGGTGGTGGGATGACTTGGGAGATTAGGATTGACCTGTATACATGTCTATGCATAAAATAGATAACTAATAATAACCTACTGTATAAAAAATAACTAAAATTAAATTTCAAAATTTTAAAAAATAAAATGTAAAAATAAAACAGAAAAAATGTTCTTCCATTCACACTGATGTATTTATACGAATGAATTATTTCCATGCTTATATCCATAAATACATAAATGAGGAATAAAATCTAACTTGAACCAAAAAAGAAAAAAAAAACTGAACCTAACAGTTATACAGAGGAAAACACTACCAAGGCACTTGCTCCAGTGGTAAACAATTCTGAAATTGGTCAGAGGTGGGGAATCATCTCCCATACAGCCAGCAGCCCCGCCCGCCCACGCAAGGAGCATCCTCATTGCAAAGCTGGGAGACCGTGCCGAGGCCTCTGTGAGTAAACGTGAGCTGAGCCCCAGGCCAGATGCTGCTGAACTGTTCCCACCCTTCCCAGGTGAAACACCTGAATATGTACAAGGGCTTGAAAGCCTAGAGGAAGGGCCGTGGAGCCACACCAGCGACAGCACGCAGGCCAACTTGGTGCCTGCAGGTCAGCCAGGATGGTACTGGCCACGGGCGCTCTTCTGGAAGCTTTCTATTGCCCTGCCTGAGATACCCCTCCTGTCCCGGCCCCCACTCCTTTTTTTCCTTCCTCACCTCAGCCCGGAGAGATATTCCAGTGGAAGTTATGGGTGACACATCCTCTTCTTTACAGGTGGCAGCCTGGCAACTCCTGCCGAAAGTCCAGCAGAGCCCCACTCACACCGGGCCACCCACAAAGCCGTGGACCCTCACACCCTTCCACCAGCACAGCCCCGAGACTGCTGACGGGGCAGAGAATATGGAGTCAGGCACAGCTGCAGGGGTTATTGCTGCCTGGAGTGCTGTTTATATTGACCTCAACCCAGGCACACCTGGGGAGGGCTTGCCGGCAGGGTCAGGCTGCCCAGGTCAGCTAATCCTCAGCCCTCAGGGAATCACATTGCAGAAAATGGACCTCGCTAAGACAGAATATTTGCCAAGGAGAAAAAGGACACAATGCCATTTGCAGCACCGTAGATGAGTCTCGAGGTAATCACGTGACTTGGAGTAAGTCAGAAAGTGAAAGACACATATCATATCATATCACTTATAGGTGTTACCTATAAATTGATACCAGGGCAGATATTTCCACGGAGAAGGGCAATCACAGATTCATTAAACAAACTTATGGTTCACCAAAGGAAAGGTGTGAGGATTGAATTCATTACGATATTGGGGTTAACAGACAGATACAAACACAGTAGACGTATATAATCACCAATGACCTACGGAGTACCAAGAGAAGACTACTCAACATTCTGTCATAACGTACATGGGAAAAGGATCCCAGGAAGAACAGACATATGTATATGTGTAAAAGAACCACCTCTTGCACACCTACAACAAGCTAAACGTTGTACTCAAACTTGCTGTAATAAAAAATAAAAAATTAAATTAAAAACACGAACAAGAAGTAGTGAGACAAACTTGAGGGGCTTTCTCCTGGCACATTCCGTTCTACATTCCAATCTCGAACAGGACTTCCATTGAGGCTCTGCTGCCCTAGTAACCAGATTTGGTAAGGGAGAACTGCTGCCACCTTGTGGCCGTTTCACACAACAGCAGCTTTAATCCCAGCGCTAATGGTCAGTGGATATTCCAAATCATTACAGGCCTGTAAATGACACCTGCCCTGAAAACAAATCCTGGGGTCATATATCGACCAAAAAATTCAAAAGACGTCCATATTTCAAAACGACAGTTTCAAGAGGCATATTTCACGCACATTAGTGTTCTGCTTCTTTTGCTTGCTTTCTTTCTTTGTTAAAAAAAACGGGAATGGAAAAAGGCAACCCTCAGAATGGGCGAAAACGTTCACAAACGAATCAATGGACAAAGGTTTCATCTCCAATATATATAAACAGCTCATGCAGCTTAATATTAATAAAACAAACAACCCAATACAAAAATGGGCAGAAGATCTAAAGAGACGTTTCTTCAAAGAAGACACAGAGATGGCCAAGACGCACATGAAAAGCTGCTCAACATCACTAATTATTAGAGAAATGCAAATCAAAACTACAATGAGGTAAGACCTCACACCTGTTAGAATCGGCATCATCAGATAATCTACAAACAACAAATTCTGGGGAGGGTGTGGACAAAAGGAACCCTCTTCCGCTATTGGTGGGAATGTAAATTGATACAGTCACTATGGAGAACAGTATGGAGGTTCCTTTAAAAAACTAAAAAGAGAATTACCATAGGATCCAGCAATCCCACTTCTGGGCATATACCCAGAGAAAACCATAAATCACAGAGACACATTCACCACAATGTTCATTGCAGCACTATTTACAATAGCCAGGTTATGGAAGCAACATAAATGCCCACAGACAGACGAATGGATAAAGATGTGGTACATATATAAAATGGAATATTACTCAGCCATAAAAAGGAATGAAACTGGGTCATTTGTAGAGTTGATGGATCTAGAGACTGTCATACAGAGTGAAGTAAGCCAGAAAGAGAAAAACAAATATTGTATATTAATGCCTATATGTGGAACCTAGAAAAATGGTAGAGATGAACTGGTTTGCAGGGCATAAATAGAGACACAGAGGTAGAGAACAAACGTATGGACACAAAGTGGGGGAAGCCATGGGGTGGTGGTGGTGGGATGACTTGGGAGATTAGGATTGACCTGTATACATGTCTATGCATAAAATAGATAACTAATAATAACCTACTGTATAAAAAATAACTAAAATTAAATTTCAAAATTTTAAAAAATAAAATGTAAAAATAAAACAGAAAAAATGTTCTTCCATTCACACTGATGTATTTATACGAATGAATTATTTCCATGCTTATATCTATAAATACATAAATGAGGAATAAAATCTAACTTGAACCAAAAAAGAAAAAAAAAAACTGAACCTAACAGTTATACAGAGGAAAACACTACCAAGGCACTTGCTCCAGTGGTAAACAATTCTGAAATTGGTCAGAGGTGGGGAATCATCTCCCATACAGCCAGCAGCCCCACCCGCCCTCGCCAGGAGCATCCTCATTGCAAAGCTGGGAGACCGTGCCGAGGCCTCTGTGAGTAAACGTGAGCTGAGCCCCAGGCCAGATGCTGCTGAACTGTTCCCACCCTTCCCAGGTGAAACACCTGAATATGTACAAGGGCTTGAAAGCCTAGAGGAAGGGCCGTGGAGCCACACCAGAGACAGCACGCAGGCCAACTTGGTGCCTGCAGGTCAGCCAGGATGGTACTGGCCACGGGCGCTCTTCTGGAAGCTTTCTATTGCCCTGCCTGAGATACCCCTCCTGTCCCGGCCCCCACTCCTTTTTTTCCTTCCTCACCTCAGCCCGGAGAGATATTCCAGTGGAAGTTATGGGTGACACATCCTCTTCTTTACAGGTGGCAGCCTGGCAACTCCTGCCGAAAGTCCAGCAGAGCCCCACTCACACCGGGCCACCCACAAAGCCGTGGACCCTCACACCCTCCCACTAGCACAGCCCCGAGACTGCTGACGGGGCAGAGAATATGGAGTAAGGCACAGCTGCAGGGGCTATTGCTGCCTGGAGTGCTGTTTATATTGACCTCAACCCAGGCACACCTGGGGAGGGCTTGCCGGCAGGGTCAGGCTGCCCAGGTCAGCTAATCCTCAGCCCTCAGGGAATCACATTGCAGAAAATGGACCTCGCTAAGTCAGAATATTCGCCAAGGAGAAAAAGGACACAATGCCATTTGCAGCACCGTAGATGAGTCTCGAGGTAATCACGTGACTTGGAGTAAGTCAGAAAGTGAAAGACACATATCATATCATATCACTTATAGGTGTTACCTATAAATTGATACCAGGGCAGATATTTCCACGGAGAAGGGCAATCACAGATTCATTAAACAAACTTAGGGTTCACCAAAGGAAAGGTGTGAGGATTGAATTCATTACGATATTGGGGTTAACAGACAGATACAAACACAGTAGACGTATATAATCACCAATGACATACGGAGTACCAAGAGAAGACTACTCAACATTCTGTCATAACGTACATGGGAAAAGGATCCCAGGAAGAACAGACATATGTATATGTGTAAAAGAACCACCTCTTGCACACCTACAACAAGCTAAACGTTGTACTCAAACTTGCTGTAATAAAAAATAAAAAATTAAATTAAAAACACGAACAAGAAGTAGTGAGACAAACTTGAGGGGCTTTCTCCTGGCACATTCCGTTCTACATTCCAATCTCGAACACGACTTCCATTGAGGCTCTGCTGCCCTAGTAACCAGATTTGGTAAGGGAGAACTGCTGCCACCTTGTGGCCGTTTCACACAACTGCAGGTTTAATGCCAGCGCTAATGGTCAGTGGATATTCCAAATCATTACAGGCCTGTAAATGACACCTGCCCTGAAAACAAATCCTGGGGTCATATATCGACCAAAAAATTCAAAAGACGTCCATATTTCAAAACGACAGTTTCAAGAGGCATATTTCACGCACATTAGTGTTCTGCTTCTTTTGCTTGCTTTCTTTCTTTGTTAAAAAAAACGGGAATGGAAAAAGGCAACCCTCAGAATGGGCGAAAACGTTCACAAACGAATCAATGGACAAAGGTTTCATCTCCAATATATATAAACAGCTCATGCAGCTTAATATTAATAAAACAAACAACCCAATACAAAAATGGGCAGAAGATCTAAAGAGACGTTTCTTCAAAGAAGACACAGAGATGGCCAAGACGCACATGAAAAGCTGCTCAACATCACTAATTATTAGAGAAATGCAAATCAAAACTACAATGAGGTAAGACCTCACACCTGTTAGAATCGGCATCATCAGATAATCTACAAACAACAAATTCTGGGGAGGGTGTGGACAAAAGGAACCCTCTTCCGCTATTGGTGGGAATGTAAATTGATACAGTCACTATGGAGAACAGTATGGAGGTTCCTTTAAAAAACTAAAAAGAGAATTACCATAGGATCCAGCAATCCCACTTCTGGGCATATACCCAGAGAAAACCATAAATCACAGAGACACATTCACCACAATGTTCATTGCAGCACTATTTACAATAGCCAGGTTATGGAAGCAACATAAATGCCCACAGACAGACGAATGGATAAAGATGTGGTACATATATAAAATGGAATATTACTCAGCCATAAAAAGGAATGAAACTGGGTCATTTGTAGAGAAGTTGATGGATCTAGAGACCGTCATACAGAGTGAAGTAAGCCAGAAAGAGAAAAACAAATATTGTATATTAATGCCTATATGTGGAACCTAGAAAAATGGTAGAGATGAACTGGTTTGCAGGGCATAAATAGAGACACAGAGGTAGAGAACAAACGTATGGACACAAAGTGGGGGAAGCCATGGGGTGGTGGTGGTGGGATGACTTGGGAGATTAGGATTGACCTGTATACATGTCTATGCATAAAATAGATAACTAATAATAACCTACTGTATAAAAAATAACTAAAATTAAATTTCAAAATTTTAAAAAATAAAATGTAAAAATAAAACAGAAAAAATGTTCTTCCATTCACACTGATGTATTTATACGAATGAATTATTTCCATGCTTATATCCATAAATACATAAATGAGGAATAAAATCTAACTTGAACCAAAAAAGAAAAAAAAAACTGAACCTAACAGTTATACAGAGGAAAACACTACCAAGGCACTTGCTCCAGTGGTAAACAATTCTGAAATTGGTCAGAGGTGGGGAATCATCTCCCATACAGCCAGCAGCCCCGCCCGCCCTCGCCAGGAGCATCCTCATTGCAAAGCTGGGAGACCGTGCCGAGGCCTCTGTGAGTAAACGTGAGCTGAGCCCCAGGCCAGATGCTGCTGAACTGTTCCCACCCTTCCCAGGTGAAACACCTGAATATGTACAAGGGCTTGAAAGCCTAGAGGAAGGGCCGTGGAGCCACACCAGCGACAGCACGCAGGCCAACTTGGTGCCTGCAGGTCAGCCAGGATGGTACTGGCCACGGGCGCTCTTCTGGAAGCTTTCTATTGCCCTGCCTGAGATACCCCTCCTGTCCCGGCCCCCACTCCTTTTTTTCCTTCCTCACCTCAGCCCGGAGAGATATTCCAGTGGAAGTTATGGGTGACACATCCTCTTCTTTACAGGTGGCAGCCTGGCAACTCCTGCCGAAAGTCCAGCAGAGCCCCACTCACACCGGGCCACCCACAAAGCCGTGGACCCTCACACCCTCCCACCAGCACAGCCCCGAGACTGCTGACGGGGCAGAGAATATGGAGTAAGGCACAGCTGCAGGGGCTATTGCTGCCTGGAGTGCTGTTTATATTGACCTCAACCCAGGCACACCTGGGGAGGGCTTGCCGGCAGGGTCAGGCTGCCCAGGTCAGCTAATCCTCAGCCCTCAGGGAATCACATTGCAGAAAATGGACCTCGCTAAGACAGAATATTTGCCAAGGAGAAAAAGGACACAATGCCATTTGCAGCACCGTAGATGAGTCTCGAGGTAATCACGTGACTTGGAGTAAGTCAGAAAGTGAAAGACACATATCATATCATATCACTTATAGGTGTTACCTATAAATTGATACCAGGGCAGATATTTCCACGGAGAAGGGCAATCACAGATTCATTAAACAAACTTATGGTTCACCAAAGGAAAGGTGTGAGGATTGAATTCATTACGATATTGGGGTTAACAGACAGATACAAACACAGTAGACGTATATAATCACCAATGACCTACGGAGTACCAAGAGAAGACTACTCAACATTCTGTCATAACGTACATGGGAAAAGGATCCCAGGAAGAACAGACATATGTATATGTGTAAAAGAACCACCTCTTGCACACCTACAACAAGCTAAACGTTGTACTCAAACTTGCTGTAATAAAAAATAAAAAATTAAATTAAAAACACGAACAAGAAGTAGTGAGACAAACTTGAGGGGCTTTCTCCTGGCACATTCCGTTCTACATTCCAATCTCGAACAGGACTTCCATTGAGGCTCTGCTGCCCTAGTAACCAGATTTGGTAAGGGAGAACTGCTGCCACCTTGTGGCCGTTTCACACAACTGCAGGTTTAATGCCAGCGCTAATGGTCAGTGGATATTCCAAATCATTACAGGCCTGTAAATGACACCTGCCCTGAAAACAAATCCTGGGGTCATATATCGACCAAAAAATTCAAAAGACGTCCATATTTCAAAACGACAGTTTCAAGAGGCATATTTCACGCACATTAGTGTTCTGCTTCTTTTGCTTGCTTTCTTTCTTTGTTAAAAAAAACGGGAATGGAAAAAGGCAACCCTCAGAATGGGCGAAAACGTTCACAAACGAATCAATGGACAAAGGTTTCATCTCCAATATATATAAACAGCTCATGCAGCTTAATATTAATAAAACAAACAACCCAATACAAAAATGGGCAGAAGATCTAAAGAGACGTTTCTTCAAAGAAGACACAGAGATGGCCAAGACGCACATGAAAAGCTGCTCAACATCACTAATTATTAGAGAAATGCAAATCAAAACTACAATGAGGTAAGACCTCACACCTGTTAGAATCGGCATCATCAGATAATCTACAAACAACAAATTCTCGGGAGGGTGTGGACAAAAGGAACCCTCTTCCGCTATTGGTGGGAATGTAAATTGATACAGTCACTATGGAGAACAGTATGGAGGTTCCTTTAAAAAACTAAAAAGAGAATTACCATAGGATCCAGCAATCCCACTTCTGGGCATATACCCAGAGAAAACCATAAATCACAGAGACACGTTCACCACAATGTTCATTGCAGCACTATTTACAATAGCCAGGTTATGGAAGCAACATAAATGCCCACAGACAGACGAATGGAAAAAGATGTGGTACATATATAAAATGGAATATTACTCAGCCATAAAAACGAATGAAACTGGGTCATTTGTAGAGAAGTTGATGGATCTAGAGACTGTCATACAGAGTGAAGTAAGCCAGAAAGAGAAAAACAAATATTGTATATTAATGCCTATATGTGGAACCTAGAAAAATGGTAGAGATGAACTGGTTTGCAGGGCATAAATAGAGACACAGAGGTAGAGAACAAACGTATGGACACAAAGTGGGGGAAGCCATGGGGTGGTGGTGGTGGGATGACTTGGGAGATTAGGATTGACCTGTATACATGTCTATGCATAAAATAGATAACTAATAATAACCTACTGTATAAAAAATAACTAAAATTAAATTTCAAAATTTTAAAAAATAAAATGTAAAAATAAAACAGAAAAAATGTTCTTCCATTCACACTGATGTATTTATACGAATGAATTATTTCCATGCTTATATCTATAAATACATAAATGAGGAATAAAATCTAACTTGAACCAAAAAAGAAAAAAAAAAACTGAACCTAACAGTTATACAGAGGAAAACACTACCAAGGCACTTGCTCCAGTGGTAAACAATTCTGAAATTGGTCAGAGGTGGGGAATCATCTCCCATACAGCCAGCAGCCCCACCCGCCCTCGCCAGGAGCATCCTCATTGCAAAGCTGGGAGACCGTGCCGAGGCCTCTGTGAGTAAACGTGAGCTGAGCCCCAGGCCAGATGCTGCTGAACTGTTCCCACCCTTCCCAGGTGAAACACCTGAATATGTACAAGGGCTTGAAAGCCTAGAGGAAGGGCCGTGGAGCCACACCAGAGACAGCACGCAGGCCAACTTGGTGCCTGCAGGTCAGCCAGGATGGTACTGGCCACGGGCGCTCTTCTGGAAGCTTTCTATTGCCCTGCCTGAGATACCCCTCCTGTCCCGGCCCCCACTCCTTTTTTTCCTTCCTCACCTCAGCCCGGAGAGATATTCCAGTGGAAGTTATGGGTGACACATCCTCTTCTTTACAGGTGGCAGCCTGGCAACTCCTGCCGAAAGTCCAGCAGAGCCCCACTCACACCGGGCCACCCACAAAGCCGTGGACCCTCACACCCTCCCACTAGCACAGCCCCGAGACTGCTGACGGGGCAGAGAATATGGAGTAAGGCACAGCTGCAGGGGCTATTGCTGCCTGGAGTGCTGTTTATATTGACCTCAACCCAGGCACACCTGGGGAGGGCTTGCCGGCAGGGTCAGGCTGCCCAGGTCAGCTAATCCTCAGCCCTCAGGGAATCACATTGCAGAAAATGGACCTCGCTAAGTCAGAATATTCGCCAAGGAGAAAAAGGACACAATGCCATTTGCAGCACCGTAGATGAGTCTCGAGGTAATCACGTGACTTGGAGTAAGTCAGAAAGTGAAAGACACATATCATATCATATCACTTATAGGTGTTACCTATAAATTGATACCAGGGCAGATATTTCCACGGAGAAGGGCAATCACAGATTCATTAAACAAACTTAGGGTTCACCAAAGGAAAGGTGTGAGGATTGAATTCATTACGATATTGGGGTTAACAGACAGATACAAACACAGTAGACGTATATAATCACCAATGACATACGGAGTACCAAGAGAAGACTACTCAACATTCTGTCATAACGTACATGGGAAAAGGATCCCAGGAAGAACAGACATATGTATATGTGTAAAAGAACCACCTCTTGCACACCTACAACAAGCTAAACGTTGTACTCAAACTTGCTGTAATAAAAAATAAAAAATTAAATTAAAAACACGAACAAGAAGTAGTGAGACAAACTTGAGGGGCTTTCTCCTGGCACATTCCGTTCTACATTCCAATCTCGAACACGACTTCCATTGAGGCTCTGCTGCCCTAGTAACCAGATTTGGTAAGGGAGAACTGCTGCCACCTTGTGGCCGTTTCACACAACTGCAGGTTTAATGCCAGCGCTAATGGTCAGTGGATATTCCAAATCATTACAGGCCTGTAAATGACACCTGCCCTGAAAACAAATCCTGGGGTCATATATCGACCAAAAAATTCAAAAGACGTCCATATTTCAAAACGACAGTTTCAAGAGGCATATTTCACGCACATTAGTGTTCTGCTTCTTTTGCTTGCTTTCTTTCTTTGTTAAAAAAAACGGGAATGGAAAAAGGCAACCCTCAGAATGGGCGAAAACGTTCACAAACGAATCAATGGACAAAGGTTTCATCTCCAATATATATAAACAGCTCATGCAGCTTAATATTAATAAAACAAACAACCCAATACAAAAATGGGCAGAAGATCTAAAGAGACGTTTCTTCAAAGAAGACACAGAGATGGCCAAGACGCACATGAAAAGCTGCTCAACATCACTAATTATTAGAGAAATGCAAATCAAAACTACAATGAGGTAAGACCTCACACCTGTTAGAATCGGCATCATCAGATAATCTACAAACAACAAATTCTGGGGAGGGTGTGGACAAAAGGAACCCTCTTCCGCTATTGGTGGGAATGTAAATTGATACAGTCACTATGGAGAACAGTATGGAGGTTCCTTTAAAAAACTAAAAAGAGAATTACCATAGGATCCAGCAATCCCACTTCTGGGCATATACCCAGAGAAAACCATAAATCACAGAGACACATTCACCACAATGTTCATTGCAGCACTATTTACAATAGCCAGGTTATGGAAGCAACATAAATGCCCACAGACAGACGAATGGATAAAGATGTGGTACATATATAAAATGGAATATTACTCAGCCATAAAAAGGAATGAAACTGGGTCATTTGTAGAGAAGTTGATGGATCTAGAGACCGTCATACAGAGTGAAGTAAGCCAGAAAGAGAAAAACAAATATTGTATATTAATGCCTATATGTGGAACCTAGAAAAATGGTAGAGATGAACTGGTTTGCAGGGCATAAATAGAGACACAGAGGTAGAGAACAAACGTATGGACACAAAGTGGGGGAAGCCATGGGGTGGTGGTGGTGGGATGACTTGGGAGATTAGGATTGACCTGTATACATGTCTATGCATAAAATAGATAACTAATAATAACCTACTGTATAAAAAATAACTAAAATTAAATTTCAAAATTTTAAAAAATAAAATGTAAAAATAAAACAGAAAAAATGTTCTTCCATTCACACTGATGTATTTATACGAATGAATTATTTCCATGCTTATATCCATAAATACATAAATGAGGAATAAAATCTAACTTGAACCAAAAAAGAAAAAAAAAACTGAACCTAACAGTTATACAGAGGAAAACACTACCAAGGCACTTGCTCCAGTGGTAAACAATTCTGAAATTGGTCAGAGGTGGGGAATCATCTCCCATACAGCCAGCAGCCCCGCCCGCCCTCGCCAGGAGCATCCTCATTGCAAAGCTGGGAGACCGTGCCGAGGCCTCTGTGAGTAAACGTGAGCTGAGCCCCAGGCCAGATGCTGCTGAACTGTTCCCACCCTTCCCAGGTGAAACACCTGAATATGTACAAGGGCTTGAAAGCCTAGAGGAAGGGCCGTGGAGCCACACCAGCGACAGCACGCAGGCCAACTTGGTGCCTGCAGGTCAGCCAGGATGGTACTGGCCACGGGCGCTCTTCTGGAAGCTTTCTATTGCCCTGCCTGAGATACCCCTCCTGTCCCGGCCCCCACTCCTTTTTTTCCTTCCTCACCTCAGCCCGGAGAGATATTCCAGTGGAAGTTATGGGTGACACATCCTCTTCTTTACAGGTGGCAGCCTGGCAACTCCTGCCGAAAGTCCAGCAGAGCCCCACTCACACCGGGCCACCCACAAAGCCGTGGACCCTCACACCCTCCCACCAGCACAGCCCCGAGACTGCTGACGGGGCAGAGAATATGGAGTAAGGCACAGCTGCAGGGGCTATTGCTGCCTGGAGTGCTGTTTATATTGACCTCAACCCAGGCACACCTGGGGAGGGCTTGCCGGCAGGGTCAGGCTGCCCAGGTCAGCTAATCCTCAGCCCTCAGGGAATCACATTGCAGAAAATGGACCTCGCTAAGACAGAATATTTGCCAAGGAGAAAAAGGACACAATGCCATTTGCAGCACCGTAGATGAGTCTCGAGGTAATCACGTGACTTGGAGTAAGTCAGAAAGTGAAAGACACATATCATATCATATCACTTATAGGTGTTACCTATAAATTGATACCAGGGCAGATATTTCCACGGAGAAGGGCAATCACAGATTCATTAAACAAACTTATGGTTCACCAAAGGAAAGGTGTGAGGATTGAATTCATTACGATATTGGGGTTAACAGACAGATACAAACACAGTAGACGTATATAATCACCAATGACCTACGGAGTACCAAGAGAAGACTACTCAACATTCTGTCATAACGTACATGGGAAAAGGATCCCAGGAAGAACAGACATATGTATATGTGTAAAAGAACCACCTCTTGCACACCTACAACAAGCTAAACGTTGTACTCAAACTTGCTGTAATAAAAAATAAAAAATTAAATTAAAAACACGAACAAGAAGTAGTGAGACAAACTTGAGGGGCTTTCTCCTGGCACATTCCGTTCTACATTCCAATCTCGAACAGGACTTCCATTGAGGCTCTGCTGCCCTAGTAACCAGATTTGGTAAGGGAGAACTGCTGCCACCTTGTGGCCGTTTCACACAACTGCAGGTTTAATGCCAGCGCTAATGGTCAGTGGATATTCCAAATCATTACAGGCCTGTAAATGACACCTGCCCTGAAAACAAATCCTGGGGTCATATATCGACCAAAAAATTCAAAAGACGTCCATATTTCAAAACGACAGTTTCAAGAGGCATATTTCACGCACATTAGTGTTCTGCTTCTTTTGCTTGCTTTCTTTCTTTGTTAAAAAAAACGGGAATGGAAAAAGGCAACCCTCAGAATGGGCGAAAACGTTCACAAACGAATCAATGGACAAAGGTTTCATCTCCAATATATATAAACAGCTCATGCAGCTTAATATTAATAAAACAAACAACCCAATACAAAAATGGGCAGAAGATCTAAAGAGACGTTTCTTCAAAGAAGACACAGAGATGGCCAAGACGCACATGAAAAGCTGCTCAACATCACTAATTATTAGAGAAATGCAAATCAAAACTACAATGAGGTAAGACCTCACACCTGTTAGAATCGGCATCATCAGATAATCTACAAACAACAAATTCTCGGGAGGGTGTGGACAAAAGGAACCCTCTTCCGCTATTGGTGGGAATGTAAATTGATACAGTCACTATGGAGAACAGTATGGAGGTTCCTTTAAAAAACTAAAAAGAGAATTACCATAGGATCCAGCAATCCCACTTCTGGGCATATACCCAGAGAAAACCATAAATCACAGAGACACGTTCACCACAATGTTCATTGCAGCACTATTTACAATAGCCAGGTTATGGAAGCAACATAAATGCCCACAGACAGACGAATGGAAAAAGATGTGGTACATATATAAAATGGAATATTACTCAGCCATAAAAACGAATGAAACTGGGTCATTTGTAGAGAAGTTGATGGATCTAGAGACTGTCATACAGAGTGAAGTAAGCCAGAAAGAGAAAAACAAATATTGTATATTAATGCCTATATGTGGAACCTAGAAAAATGGTAGAGATGAACTGGTTTGCAGGGCATAAATAGAGACACAGAGGTAGAGAACAAACGTATGGACACAAAGTGGGGGAAGCCATGGGGTGGTGGTGGTGGGATGACTTGGGAGATTAGGATTGACCTGTATACATGTCTATGCATAAAATAGATAACTAATAATAACCTACTGTATAAAAAATAACTAAAATTAAATTTCAAAATTTTAAAAAATAAAATGTAAAAATAAAACAGAAAAAATGTTCTTCCATTCACACTGATGTATTTATACGAATGAATTATTTCCATGCTTATATCTATAAATACATAAATGAGGAATAAAATCTAACTTGAACCAAAAAAGAAAAAAAAAAACTGAACCTAACAGTTATACAGAGGAAAACACTACCAAGGCACTTGCTCCAGTGGTAAACAATTCTGAAATTGGTCCGAGGTGGGGAATCATCTCCCATACAGCCAGCAGCCCCGCCCGCCCTCGCCAGGAGCATCCTCATTGCAAAGCTGGGAGACCGTGCCGAGGCCTCTGTGAGTAAACGTGAGCTGAGCCCCAGGCCAGATGCTGCTGAACTGTTCCCACCCTTCCCAGGTGAAACACCTGAATATGTACAAGGGCTTGAAAGCCTAGAGGAAGGGCCGTGGAGCCACACCAGCGACAGCACGCAGGCCAACTTGGTGCCTGCAGGTCAGCCAGGATGGAACTGGCCACGGGCGCTCTTCTGGAAGCTTTCTATTGCCCTGCCTGAGATACCCCTCCTGTCCCGGCCCCCACTCCTTTTTTTCCTTCCTCACCTCAGCCCGGAGAGATATTCCAGTGGAAGTTATGGGTGACACATCCTCTTCTTTACAGGTGGCAGCCTGGCAACTCCTGCCGAAAGTCCAGCAGAGCCCCACTCACACCGGGCCACCCACAAAGCCGTGGACCCTCACACCCTCCCACCAGCACAGCCCCGAGACTGCTGACGGGGCAGAGAATATGGAGTAAGGCACAGCTGCAGGGGCTATTGCTGCCTGGAGTGCTCTTTATATTGACCTCAACCCAGGCACACCTGGGGAGGGCTTGCCGGCAGGGTCAGGCTGCCCAGGTCAGCTAATCCTCAGCCCTCAGGGAATCACATTGCAGAAAATGGACCTCGCTAAGACAGAATATTCGCCAAGGAGAAAAAGGACACAATGCCATTTGCAGCACCGTAGATGAGTCTCGAGGTAATCACGTGACTTGGAGTAAGTCAGAAAGTGAAAGACACATATCATATCATATCACTTATAGGTGTTACCTATAAATTGATACCAGGGCAGATATTTCCACGGAGAAGGGCAATCACAGATTCATTAAACAAACTTAGGGTTCACCAAAGGAAAGGTGTGAGGATTGAATTCATTACGATATTGGGGTTAACAGACAGATACAAACACAGTAGACGTATATAATCACCAAAGACCTACGGAGTACCAAGAGAAGACTACTCAACATTCTGTCATAACGTACATGGGAAAAGGATCCCAGGAAGAACAGACATATGTATATGTGTAAAAGAACCACCTCTTGCACACCTACAACAAGCTAAACGTTGTACTCAAACTTGCTGTAATAAAAAATAAAAAATTAAATTAAAAACACGAACAAGAAGTAGTGAGACAAACTTGAGGGGCTTTCTCCTGGCACATTCCGTTCTACATTCCAATCTCGAACACGACTTCCATTGAGGCTCTGCTGCCCTAGTAACCAGATTTGGTAAGGGAGAACTGCTGCCACCTTGTGGCCGTTTCACACAACTGCAGGTTTAATGCCAGCGCTAATGGTCAGTGGATATTCCAAATCATTACAGGCCTGTAAATGACACCTGCCCTGAAAACAAATCCTGGGGTCATATATCGACCAAAAAATTCAAAAGACGTCCATATTTCAAAACGACAGTTTCAAGAGGCATATTTCACGCACATTAGTGTTCTGCTTCTTTTGCTTGCTTTCTTTCTTTGTTAAAAAAAACGGGAATGGAAAAAGGCAACCCTCAGAATGGGCGAAAACGTTCACAAACGAATCAATGGACAAAGGTTTCATCTCCAATATATATAAACAGCTCATGCAGCTTAATATTAATAAAACAAACAACCCAATACAAAAATGGGCAGAAGATCTAAAGAGACGTTTCTTCAAAGAAGACACAGAGATGGCCAAGACGCACATGAAAAGCTGCTCAACATCACTAATTATTAGAGAAATGCAAATCAAAACTACAATGAGGTAAGACCTCACACCTGTTAGAATCGGCATCATCAGATAATCTACAAACAACAAATTCTCGGGAGGGTGTGGACAAAAGGAACCCTCTTCCGCTATTGGTGGGAATGTAAATTGATACAGTCACTATGGAGAACAGTATGGAGGTTCCTTTAAAAAACTAAAAAGAGAATTACCATAGGATCCAGCAATCCCACTTCTGGGCATATACCCAGAGAAAACCATAAATCACAGAGACACATTCACCACAATGTTCATTGCAGCACTATTTACAATAGCCAGGTTATGGAAGCAACATAAATGCCCACAGACAGACGAATGGAAAAAGATGTGGTACATATATAAAATGGAATATTACTCAGCCATAAAAACGAATGAAACTGGGTCATTTGTAGAGAAGTTGATGGATCTAGAGACTGTCATACAGAGTGAAGTAAGCCAGAAAGAGAAAAACAAATATTGTATATTAATGCCTATATGTGGAACCTAGAAAAATGGTAGAGATGAACTGGTTTGCAGGGCATAAATAGAGACACAGAGGTAGAGAACAAACGTATGGACACAAAGTGGGGGAAGCCATGGGGTGGTGGTGGTGGGATGACTTGGGAGATTAGGATTGACCTGTATACATGTCTATGCATAAAATAGATAACTAATAATAACCTACTGTATAAAAAATAACTAAAATTAAATTTCAAAATTTTAAAAAATAAAATGTAAAAATAAAACAGAAAAAATGTTCTTCCATTCACACTGATGTATTTATACGAATGAATTATTTCCATGCTTATATCTATAAATACATAAATGAGGAATAAAATCTAACTTGAACCAAAAAAGAAAAAAAAAAACTGAACCTAACAGTTATACAGAGGAAAACACTACCAAGGCACTTGCTCCAGTGGTAAACAATTCTGAAATTGGTCCGAGGTGGGGAATCATCTCCCATACAGCCAGCAGCCCCGCCCGCCCTCGCCAGGAGCATCCTCATTGCAAAGCTGGGAGACCGTGCCGAGGCCTCTGTGAGTAAACGTGAGCTGAGCCCCAGGCCAGATGCTGCTGAACTGTTCCCACCCTTCCCAGGTGAAACACCTGAATATGTACAAGGGCTTGAAAGCCTAGAGGAAGGGCCGTGGAGCCACACCAGCGACAGCACGCAGGCCAACTTGGTGCCTGCAGGTCAGCCAGGATGGAACTGGCCACGGGCGCTCTTCTGGAAGCTTTCTATTGCCCTGCCCTGCCTGAGATACCCCTCCTGTCCCGGCCCCCACTCCTTTTTTTCCTTCCTCACCTCAGCCCGGAGAGATATTCCAGTGGAAGTTATGGGTGACACATCCTCTTCTTTACAGGTGGCAGCCTGGCAACTCCTGCCGAAAGTCCAGCAGAGCCCCACTCACACCGGGCCACCCACAAAGCCGTGGACACTCACACCCTCCCACCAGCACAGCCCCGAGACTGCTGACGGGGCAGAGAATATGGAGTAAGGCACAGCTGCAGGGGCTATTGCTGCCTGGAGTGCTCTTTATATTGACCTCAACCCAGGCACACCTGGGGAGGGCTTGCCGGCAGGGTCAGGCTGCCCAGGTCAGCTAATCCTCAGCCCTCAGGGAATCACATTGCAGAAAATGGACCTCGCTAAGACAGAATATTCGCCAAGGAGAAAAAGGACACAATGCCATTTGCAGCACCGTAGATGAGTCTCGAGGTAATCACGTGACTTGGAGTAAGTCAGAAAGTGAAAGACACATATCATATCATATCACTTATAGGTGTTACCTATAAATTGATACCAGGGCAGATATTTCCACGGAGAAGGGCAATCACAGATTCATTAAACAAACTTAGGGTTCACCAAAGGAAAGGTGTGAGGATTGAATTCATTACGATATTGGGGTTAACATACAGATACAAACACAGTAGACGTATATAATCACCAAAGACCTACGGAGTACCAAGAGAAGACTACTCAACATTCTGTCATAACGTACATGGGAAAAGGATCCCAGGAAGAACAGACATATGTATATGTGTAAAAGAACCACCTCTTGCACACCTACAACAAGCTAAACGTTGTACTCAAACTTGCTGTAATAAAAAATAAAAAATTAAATTAAAAACACGAACAAGAAGTAGTGAGACAAACTTGAGGGGCTTTCTCCTGGCACATTCCGTTCTACATTCCAATCTCGAACACGACTTCCATTGAGGCTCTGCTGCCCTAGTAACCAGATTTGGTAAGGGAGAACTGCTGCCACCTTGTGGCCGTTTCACACAACTGCAGGTTTAATGCCAGCGCTAATGGTCAGTGGATATTCCAAATCATTACAGGCCTGTAAATGACACCTGCCCTGAAAACAAATCCTGGGGTCATATATCGACCAAAAAATTCAAAAGACGTCCATATTTCAAAACGACAGTTTCAAGAGGCATATTTCACGCACATTAGTGTTCTGCTTCTTTTGCTTTCTTTCTTTCTTTGTTAAAAAAAACGGGAATGGAAAAAGGCAACCCTCAGAATGGGCGAAAACGTTCACAAACGAATCAATGGACAAAGGTTTCATCTCCAATATATATAAATAGCTCATGCAGCTTAATATTAATAAAACAAACAACCCAATACAAAAATGGGCAGAAGATCTAAAGAGACGTTTCTTCAAAGAAGACACAGAGATGGCCAAGACGCACATGAAAAGCTGCTCAACATCACTAATTATTAGAGAAATGCAAATCAAAACTACAATGAGGTAAGACCTCACACCTGTTAGAATCGGCATCATCAGATAATCTACAAACAACAAATTCTGGGGAGGGTGTGGACAAAAGGAACCCTCTTCCGCTATTGGTGGGAATGTAAATTGATACAGTCACTATGGAGAACAGTATGGAGGTTCCTTTAAAAAACTAAAAAGAGAATTACCATAGGATCCAGCAATCCCACTTCTGGGCATATACCCAGAGAAAACCATAAATCACAGAGACACATTCACCACAATGTTCATTGCAGCACTATTTACAATAGCCAGGTTATGGAAGCAACATAAATGCCCACAGACAGACGAATGGATAAAGATGTGGTACATATATAAAATGGAATATTACTCAGCCATAAAAAGGAATGAAACTGGGTCATTTGTAGAGAAGTTGATGGATCTAGAGACTGTCATACAGAGTGAAGTAAGCCAGAAAGAGAAAAACAAATATTGTATATTAATGCCTATATGTGGAACCTAGAAAAATGGTAGAGATGAACTGGTTTGCAGGGCAGAAATAGAGACACAGAGGTAGAGAACAAACGTATGCACACAAAGTGGGGGAAGCCATGGGGTGGTGGTGGTGGGATGACTTGGGAGATTAGGATTGACCTGGATACATGTCTATGCATAAAATAGATAACTAATAATAACCTATTGTATAAAAAATAACTAAAATTAAATTTCAAAATTTTAAAAAATAAAATGTAAAAATAAAACAGAAAAAATATTCTTCCATTCACACTGATGTATTTATACGAATGAATTATTTCCATGCTTATATCTATAAATACATAAATGAGGAATAAAATCTAACTTGAACCAAAAAAGAAAAAAAAAAAAACTGAACCTAACAGTTATACAGAGGAAAACACTACCAAGGCACTTGCTCCAGTGGTAAACAATTCTGAAATTGGTCAGAGGTGGGGAATCATCTCCCATACAGCCAGCAGCCCCGCCCGCCCTCGCCAGGAGCATCCTCATTGCAAAGCTGGGAGACCGTGCCGAGGCCTCTGTGAGTAAACGTGAGCTGAGCCCCAGGCCAGATGCTGCTGAACTGTTCCCACCCTTCCCAGGTGAAACACCTGAATATGTACAAGGGCTTGAAAGCCTAGAGGAAGGGCCGTGGAGCCACACCAGCGACAGCACGCAGGCCAACTTGGTGCCTGCAGGTCAGCCAGGATGGTACTGGCCACGGGCGCTCTTCTGGAAGCTTTCTATTGCCCTGCCTGAGATACCCCTCCTGTCCCGGCCCCCACTCCTTTTTTTCCTTCCTCACCTCAGCCCGGAGAGATATTCCAGTGGAAGTTATGGGTGACACATCCTCTTCTTTACAGGTGGCAGCCTGGCAACTCCTGCCGAAAGTCCAGCAGAGCCCCACTCACACCGGGCCACCCACAAAGCCGTGGACCCTCACACCCTCCCACCAGCACAGCCCCGAGACTGCTGACGGGGCAGAGAATATGGAGTAAGGCACAGCTGCAGGGGCTATTGCTGCCTGGAGTGCTCTTTATATTGACCTCAACCCAGGCACACCTGGGGAGGGCTTGCCGGCAGGGTCAGGCTGCCCAGGTCAGCTAATCCTCAGCCCTCAGGGAATCACATTGCAGAAAATGGACCTCGCTAAGACAGAATATTCGCCAAGGAGAAAAAGGACACAATGCCATTTGCAGCACCGTAGATGAGTCTCGAGGTAATCACGTGACTTGGAGTAAGTCAGAAAGTGAAAGACACATATCATATCATATCACTTATAGGTGTTACCTATAAATTGATACCAGGGCAGATATTTCCACGGAGAAGGGCAATCACAGATTCATTAAACAAACTTAGGGTTCACCAAAGGAAAGGTGTGAGGATTGAATTCATTACGATATTGGGGTTAACATACAGATACAAACACAGTAGACGTATATAATCACCAAAGACCTACGGAGTACCAAGAGAAGACTACTCAACATTCTGTCATAACGTACATGGGAAAAGGATCCCAGGAAGAACAGACATATGTATATGTGTAAAAGAACCACCTCTTGCACACCTACAACAAGCTAAACGTTGTACTCAAACTTGCTGTAATAAAAAATAAAAAATTAAATTAAAAACACGAACAAGAAGTAGTGAGACAAACTTGAGGGGCTTTCTCCTGGCACATTCCGTTCTACATTCCAATCTCGAACACGACTTCCATTGAGGCTCTGCTGCCCTAGTAACCAGATTTGGTAAGGGAGAACTGCTGCCACCTTGTGGCCGTTTCACACAACTGCAGGTTTAATGCCAGCGCTAATGGTCAGTGGATATTCCAAATCATTACAGGCCTGTAAATGACACCTGCCCTGAAAACAAATCCTGGGGTCATATATCGACCAAAAAATTCAAAAGACGTCCATATTTCAAAACGACAGTTTCAAGAGGCATATTTCACGCACATTAGTGTTCTGCTTCTTTTGCTTTCTTTCTTTCTTTGTTAAAAAAAACGGGAATGGAAAAAGGCAACCCTCAGAATGGGCGAAAACGTTCACAAACGAATCAATGGACAAAGGTTTCATCTCCAATATATATAAATAGCTCATGCAGCTTAATATTAATAAAACAAACAACCCAATACAAAAATGGGCAGAAGATCTAAAGAGACGTTTCTTCAAAGAAGACACAGAGATGGCCAAGACGCACATGAAAAGCTGCTCAACATCACTAATTATTAGAGAAATGCAAATCAAAACTACAATGAGGTAAGACCTCACACCTGTTAGAATCGGCATCATCAGATAATCTACAAACAACAAATTCTGGGGAGGGTGTGGACAAAAGGAACCCTCTTCCGCTATTGGTGGGAATGTAAATTGATACAGTCACTATGGAGAACAGTATGGAGGTTCCTTTAAAAAACTAAAAAGAGAATTACCATAGGATCCAGCAATCCCACTTCTGGGCATATACCCAGAGAAAACCATAAATCACAGAGACACATTCACCACAATGTTCATTGCAGCACTATTTACAATAGCCAGGTTATGGAAGCAACATAAATGCCCACAGACAGACGAATGGATAAAGATGTGGTACATATATAAAATGGAATATTACTCAGCCATAAAAAGGAATGAAACTGGGTCATTTGTAGAGAAGTTGATGGATCTAGAGACTGTCATACAGAGTGAAGTAAGCCAGAAAGAGAAAAACAAATATTGTATATTAATGCCTATATGTGGAACCTAGAAAAATGGTAGAGATGAACTGGTTTGCAGGGCAGAAATAGAGACACAGAGGTAGAGAACAAACGTATGCACACAAAGTGGGGGAAGCCATGGGGTGGTGGTGGTGGGATGACTTGGGAGATTAGGATTGACCTGGATACATGTCTATGCATAAAATAGATAACTAATAATAACCTATTGTATAAAAAATAACTAAAATTAAATTTCAAAATTTTAAAAAATAAAATGTAAAAATAAAACAGAAAAAATATTCTTCCATTCACACTGATGTATTTATACGAATGAATTATTTCCATGCTTATATCTATAAATACATAAATGAGGAATAAAATCTAACTTGAACCAAAAAAGAAAAAAAAAAAAACTGAACCTAACAGTTATACAGAGGAAAACACTACCAAGGCACTTGCTCCAGTGGTAAACAATTCTGAAATTGGTCAGAGGTGGGGAATCATCTCCCATACAGCCAGCAGCCCCGCCCGCCCTCGCCAGGAGCATCCTCATTGCAAAGCTGGGAGACCGTGCCGAGGCCTCTGTGAGTAAACGTGAGCTGAGCCCCAGGCCAGATGCTGCTGAACTGTTCCCACCCTTCCCAGGTGAAACACCTGAATATGTACAAGGGCTTGAAAGCCTAGAGGAAGGGCCGTGGAGCCACACCAGCGACAGCACGCAGGCCAACTTGGTGCCTGCAGGTCAGCCAGGATGGTACTGGCCACGGGCGCTCTTCTGGAAGCTTTCTATTGCCCTGCCTGAGATACCCCTCCTGTCCCGGCCCCCACTCCTTTTTTTCCTTCCTCACCTCAGCCCGGAGAGATATTCCAGTGGAAGTTATGGGTGACACATCCTCTTCTTTACAGGTGGCAGCCTGGCAACTCCTGCCGAAAGTCCAGCAGAGCCCCACTCACACCGGGCCACCCACAAAGCCGTGGACCCTCACACCCTCCCACCAGCACAGCCCCGAGACTGCTGACGGGGCAGAGAATATGGAGTAAGGCACAGCTGCAGGGGCTATTGCTGCCTGGAGTGCTCTTTATATTGACCTCAACCCAGGCACACCTGGGGAGGGCTTGCCGGCAGGGTCAGGCTGCCCAGGTCAGCTAATCCTCAGCCCTCAGGGAATCACATTGCAGAAAATGGACCTCGCTAAGACAGAATATTCGCCAAGGAGAAAAAGGACACAATGCCATTTGCAGCACCGTAGATGAGTCTCGAGGTAATCACGTGACTTGGAGTAAGTCAGAAAGTGAAAGACACATATCATATCATATCACTTATAGGTGTTACCTATAAATTGATACCAGGGCAGATATTTCCACGGAGAAGGGCAATCACAGATTCATTAAACAAACTTAGGGTTCACCAAAGGAAAGGTGTGAGGATTGAATTCATTACGATATTGGGGTTAACATACAGATACAAACACAGTAGACGTATATAATCACCAAAGACCTACGGAGTACCAAGAGAAGACTACTCAACATTCTGTCATAACGTACATGGGAAAAGGATCCCAGGAAGAACAGACATATGTATATGTGTAAAAGAACCACCTCTTGCACACCTACAACAAGCTAAACGTTGTACTCAAACTTGCTGTAATAAAAAATAAAAAATTAAATTAAAAACACGAACAAGAAGTAGTGAGACAAACTTGAGGGGCTTTCTCCTGGCACATTCCGTTCTACATTCCAATCTCGAACACGACTTCCATTGAGGCTCTGCTGCCCTAGTAACCAGATTTGGTAAGGGAGAACTGCTGCCACCTTGTGGCCGTTTCACACAACTGCAGGTTTAATGCCAGCGCTAATGGTCAGTGGATATTCCAAATCATTACAGGCCTGTAAATGACACCTGCCCTGAAAACAAATCCTGGGGTCATATATCGACCAAAAAATTCAAAAGACGTCCATATTTCAAAACGACAGTTTCAAGAGGCATATTTCACGCACATTAGTGTTCTGCTTCTTTTGCTTTCTTTCTTTCTTTGTTAAAAAAAACGGGAATGGAAAAAGGCAACCCTCAGAATGGGCGAAAACGTTCACAAACGAATCAATGGACAAAGGTTTCATCTCCAATATATATAAATAGCTCATGCAGCTTAATATTAATAAAACAAACAACCCAATACAAAAATGGGCAGAAGATCTAAAGAGACGTTTCTTCAAAGAAGACACAGAGATGGCCAAGACGCACATGAAAAGCTGCTCAACATCACTAATTATTAGAGAAATGCAAATCAAAACTACAATGAGGTAAGACCTCACACCTGTTAGAATCGGCATCATCAGATAATCTACAAACAACAAATTCTGGGGAGGGTGTGGACAAAAGGAACCCTCTTCCGCTATTGGTGGGAATGTAAATTGATACAGTCACTATGGAGAACAGTATGGAGGTTCCTTTAAAAAACTAAAAAGAGAATTACCATAGGATCCAGCAATCCCACTTCTGGGCATATACCCAGAGAAAACCATAAATCACAGAGACACATTCACCACAATGTTCATTGCAGCACTATTTACAATAGCCAGGTTATGGAAGCAACATAAATGCCCACAGACAGACGAATGGATAAAGATGTGGTACATATATAAAATGGAATATTACTCAGCCATAAAAAGGAATGAAACTGGGTCATTTGTAGAGAAGTTGATGGATCTAGAGACTGTCATACAGAGTGAAGTAAGCCAGAAAGAGAAAAACAAATATTGTATATTAATGCCTATATGTGGAACCTAGAAAAATGGTAGAGATGAACTGGTTTGCAGGGCAGAAATAGAGACACAGAGGTAGAGAACAAACGTATGCACACAAAGTGGGGGAAGCCATGGGGTGGTGGTGGTGGGATGACTTGGGAGATTAGGATTGACCTGGATACATGTCTATGCATAAAATAGATAACTAATAATAACCTATTGTATAAAAAATAACTAAAATTAAATTTCAAAATTTTAAAAAATAAAATGTAAAAATAAAACAGAAAAAATATTCTTCCATTCACACTGATGTATTTATACGAATGAATTATTTCCATGCTTATATCTATAAATACATAAATGAGGAATAAAATCTAACTTGAACCAAAAAAGAAAAAAAAAAAAACTGAACCTAACAGTTATACAGAGGAAAACACTACCAAGGCACTTGCTCCAGTGGTAAACAATTCTGAAATTGGTCAGAGGTGGGGAATCATCTCCCATACAGCCAGCAGCCCCGCCCGCCCTCGCCAGGAGCATCCTCATTGCAAAGCTGGGAGACCGTGCCGAGGCCTCTGTGAGTAAACGTGAGCTGAGCCCCAGGCCAGATGCTGCTGAACTGTTCCCACCCTTCCCAGGTGAAACACCTGAATATGTACAAGGGCTTGAAAGCCTAGAGGAAGGGCCGTGGAGCCACACCAGCGACAGCACGCAGGCCAACTTGGTGCCTGCAGGTCAGCCAGGATGGTACTGGCCACGGGCGCTCTTCTGGAAGCTTTCTATTGCCCTGCCTGAGATACCCCTCCTGTCCCGGCCCCCACTCCTTTTTTTCCTTCCTCACCTCAGCCCGGAGAGATATTCCAGTGGAAGTTATGGGTGACACATCCTCTTCTTTACAGGTGGCAGCCTGGCAACTCCTGCCGAAAGTCCAGCAGAGCCCCACTCACACCGGGCCACCCACAAAGCCGTGGACCCTCACACCCTCCCACCAGCACAGCCCCGAGACTGCTGACGGGGCAGAGAATATGGAGTAAGGCACAGCTGCAGGGGCTATTGCTGCCTGGAGTGCTCTTTATATTGACCTCAACCCAGGCACACCTGGGGAGGGCTTGCCGGCAGGGTCAGGCTGCCCAGGTCAGCTAATCCTCAGCCCTCAGGGAATCACATTGCAGAAAATGGACCTCGCTAAGACAGAATATTCGCCAAGGAGAAAAAGGACACAATGCCATTTGCAGCACCGTAGATGAGTCTCGAGGTAATCACGTGACTTGGAGTAAGTCAGAAAGTGAAAGACACATATCATATCATATCACTTATAGGTGTTACCTATAAATTGATACCAGGGCAGATATTTCCACGGAGAAGGGCAATCACAGATTCATTAAACAAACTTAGGGTTCACCAAAGGAAAGGTGTGAGGATTGAATTCATTACGATATTGGGGTTAACATACAGATACAAACACAGTAGACGTATATAATCACCAAAGACCTACGGAGTACCAAGAGAAGACTACTCAACATTCTGTCATAACGTACATGGGAAAAGGATCCCAGGAAGAACAGACATATGTATATGTGTAAAAGAACCACCTCTTGCACACCTACAACAAGCTAAACGTTGTACTCAAACTTGCTGTAATAAAAAATAAAAAATTAAATTAAAAACACGAACAAGAAGTAGTGAGACAAACTTGAGGGGCTTTCTCCTGGCACATTCCGTTCTACATTCCAATCTCGAACACGACTTCCATTGAGGCTCTGCTGCCCTAGTAACCAGATTTGGTAAGGGAGAACTGCTGCCACCTTGTGGCCGTTTCACACAACTGCAGGTTTAATGCCAGCGCTAATGGTCAGTGGATATTCCAAATCATTACAGGCCTGTAAATGACACCTGCCCTGAAAACAAATCCTGGGGTCATATATCGACCAAAAAATTCAAAAGACGTCCATATTTCAAAACGACAGTTTCAAGAGGCATATTTCACGCACATTAGTGTTCTGCTTCTTTTGCTTTCTTTCTTTCTTTGTTAAAAAAAACGGGAATGGAAAAAGGCAACCCTCAGAATGGGCGAAAACGTTCACAAACGAATCAATGGACAAAGGTTTCATCTCCAATATATATAAATAGCTCATGCAGCTTAATATTAATAAAACAAACAACCCAATACAAAAATGGGCAGAAGATCTAAAGAGACGTTTCTTCAAAGAAGACACAGAGATGGCCAAGACGCACATGAAAAGCTGCTCAACATCACTAATTATTAGAGAAATGCAAATCAAAACTACAATGAGGTAAGACCTCACACCTGTTAGAATCGGCATCATCAGATAATCTACAAACAACAAATTCTGGGGAGGGTGTGGACAAAAGGAACCCTCTTCCGCTATTGGTGGGAATGTAAATTGATACAGTCACTATGGAGAACAGTATGGAGGTTCCTTTAAAAAACTAAAAAGAGAATTACCATAGGATCCAGCAATCCCACTTCTGGGCATATACCCAGAGAAAACCATAAATCACAGAGACACATTCACCACAATGTTCATTGCAGCACTATTTACAATAGCCAGGTTATGGAAGCAACATAAATGCCCACAGACAGACGAATGGATAAAGATGTGGTACATATATAAAATGGAATATTACTCAGCCATAAAAAGGAATGAAACTGGGTCATTTGTAGAGAAGTTGATGGATCTAGAGACTGTCATACAGAGTGAAGTAAGCCAGAAAGAGAAAAACAAATATTGTATATTAATGCCTATATGTGGAACCTAGAAAAATGGTAGAGATGAACTGGTTTGCAGGGCAGAAATAGAGACACAGAGGTAGAGAACAAACGTATGCACACAAAGTGGGGGAAGCCATGGGGTGGTGGTGGTGGGATGACTTGGGAGATTAGGATTGACCTGGATACATGTCTATGCATAAAATAGATAACTAATAATAACCTATTGTATAAAAAATAACTAAAATTAAATTTCAAAATTTTAAAAAATAAAATGTAAAAATAAAACAGAAAAAATATTCTTCCATTCACACTGATGTATTTATACGAATGAATTATTTCCATGCTTATATCTATAAATACATAAATGAGGAATAAAATCTAACTTGAACCAAAAAAGAAAAAAAAAAAAACTGAACCTAACAGTTATACAGAGGAAAACACTACCAAGGCACTTGCTCCAGTGGTAAACAATTCTGAAATTGGTCAGAGGTGGGGAATCATCTCCCATACAGCCAGCAGCCCCGCCCGCCCTCGCCAGGAGCATCCTCATTGCAAAGCTGGGAGACCGTGCCGAGGCCTCTGTGAGTAAACGTGAGCTGAGCCCCAGGCCAGATGCTGCTGAACTGTTCCCACCCTTCCCAGGTGAAACACCTGAATATGTACAAGGGCTTGAAAGCCTAGAGGAAGGGCCGTGGAGCCACACCAGCGACAGCACGCAGGCCAACTTGGTGCCTGCAGGTCAGCCAGGATGGTACTGGCCACGGGCGCTCTTCTGGAAGCTTTCTATTGCCCTGCCTGAGATACCCCTCCTGTCCCGGCCCCCACTCCTTTTTTTCCTTCCTCACCTCAGCCCGGAGAGATATTCCAGTGGAAGTTATGGGTGACACATCCTCTTCTTTACAGGTGGCAGCCTGGCAACTCCTGCCGAAAGTCCAGCAGAGCCCCACTCACACCGGGCCACCCACAAAGCCGTGGACCCTCACACCCTCCCACCAGCACAGCCCCGAGACTGCTGACGGGGCAGAGAATATGGAGTAAGGCACAGCTGCAGGGGCTATTGCTGCCTGGAGTGCTGTTTATATTGACCTCAACCCAGGCACACCTGGGGAGGGCTTGCCGGCAGGGTCAGGCTGCCCAGGTCAGCTAATCCTCAGCCCTCAGGGAATCACATTGCAGAAAATGGACCTCGCTAAGACAGAATATTCGCCAAGGAGAAAAAGGACACAATGCCATTTGCAGCACCGTAGATGAGTCTCGAGGTAATCACGTGACTTGGAGTAAGTCAGAAAGTGAAAGACACATATCATATCATATCACTTATAGGTGTTACCTATAAATTGATACCAGGGCAGATATTTCCACGGAGAAGGGCAATCACAGATTCATTAAACAAACTTATGGTTCACCAAAGGAAAGGTGTGAGGATTGAATTCATTACGATATTGGGGTTAACAGACAGATACAAACACAGTAGACGTATATAATCACCGAAGACCTACGGAGTACCAAGAGAAGACTACTCAACATTCTGTCATAACGTACATGGGAAAAGGATCCCAGGAAGAACAGACATATATATATGTGTAAAAGAACCACCTCTTGCACACCTACAACAAGCTAAACGTTGTACTCAAACTTGCTGTAATAAAAAATAAAAAATTAAATTAAAAACACGAACAAGAAGTAGTGAGACAAACTTGAGGGGCTTTCTCCTGGCACATTCCGTTCTACATTCCAATCTCGAACACGACTTCCATTGAGGCTCTGCTGCCCTAGTAACCAGATTTGGTAAGGGAGAACTGCTGCCACCTTGTGGCCGTTTCACACAACTGCAGGTTTAATGCCAGCGCTAATGGTCAGTGGATATTCCAAATCATTACAGGCCTGTAAATGACACCTGCCCTGAAAACAAATCCTGGGGTCATATATCGACCAAAAAATTCAAAAGACGTCCATATTTCAAAACGACAGTTTCAAGAGGCATATTTCACGCACATTAGTGTTCTGCTTCTTTTGCTTGCTTTCTTTCTTTGTTAAAAAAAACGGGAATGGAAAAAGGCAACCCTCAGAATGGGCGAAAACGTTCACAAACGAATCAATGGACAAAGGTTTCATCTCCAATATATATAAACAGCTCATGCAGCTTAATATTAATAAAACAAACAACCCAATACAAAAATGGGCAGAAGATCTAAAGAGACGTTTCTTCAAAGAAGACACAGAGATGGCCAAGACGCACAAGAAAAGCTGCTCAACATCACTAATTATTAGAGAAATGAAAATCAAAACTACAATGAGGTAAGACCTCACACCTGTTAGAATCGGCATCATCAGATAATCTACAAACAACAAATTCTCGGGAGGGTGTGGACAAAAGGAACCCTCTTCCGCTATTGGTGGGAATGTAAATTGATACAGTCACTATGGAGAACAGTATGGAGGTTCCTTTAAAAAACTAAAAAGAGAATTACCATAGGATCCAGCAATCCCACTTCTGGGCATATACCCAGAGAAAACCATAAATCACAGAGACACATTCACCACAATGTTCATTGCAGCACTATTTACAATAGCCAGGTTATGGAAGCAACATAAATGCCCACAGACAGACGAATGGAAAAAGATGTGGTACATATATAAAATGGAATATTACTCAGCCATAAAAACGAATGAAACTGGGTCATTTGTAGAGAAGTTGATGGATCTAGAGACTGTCATACAGAGTGAAGTAAGCCAGAAAGAGAAAAACAAATATTGTATATTAATGCCTATATGTGGAACCTAGAAAAATGGTAGAGATGAACTGGTTTGCAGGGCATAAATAGAGACACAGAGGTAGAGAACAAACGTATGGACACAAAGTGGGGGAAGCCATGGGGTGGTGGTGGTGGGATGACTTGGGAGATTAGGATTGACCTGTATACATGTCTATGCATAAAATAGATAACTAATAATAACCTACTGTATAAAAAATAACTAAAATTAAATTTCAAAATTTTAAAAAATAAAATGTAAAAATAAAACAGAAAAAATGTTCTTCCATTCACACTGATGTATTTATACGAATGAATTATTTCCATGCTTATATCTATAAATACATAAATGAGGAATAAAATCTAACTTGAACCAAAAAAGAAAAAAAAAAACTGAACCTAACAGTTATACAGAGGAAAACACTACCAAGGCACTTGCTCCAGTGGTAAACAATTCTGAAATTGGTCCGAGGTGGGGAATCATCTCCCATACAGCCAGCAGCCCCGCCCGCCCTCGCCAGGAGCATCCTCATTGCAAAGCTGGGAGACCGTGCCGAGGCCTCTGTGAGTAAACGTGAGCTGAGCCCCAGGCCAGATGCTGCTGAACTGTTCCCACCCTTCCCAGGTGAAACACCTGAATATGTACAAGGGCTTGAAAGCCTAGAGGAAGGGCCGTGGAGCCACACCAGCGACAGCACGCAGGCCAACTTGGTGCCTGCAGGTCAGCCAGGATGGAACTGGCCACGGGCGCTCTTCTGGAAGCTTTCTATTGCCCTGCCTGAGATACCCCTCCTGTCCCGGCCCCCACTCCTTTTTTTCCTTCCTCACCTCAGCCCGGAGAGATATTCCAGTGGAAGTTATGGGTGACACATCCTCTTCTTTACAGGTGGCAGCCTGGCAACTCCTGCCGAAAGTCCAGCAGAGCCCCACTCACACCGGGCCACCCACAAAGCCGTGGACCCTCACACCCTCCCACCAGCACAGCCCCGAGACTGCTGACGGGGCAGAGAATATGGAGTAAGGCACAGCTGCAGGGGCTATTGCTGCCTGGAGTGCTCTTTATATTGACCTCAACCCAGGCACACCTGGGGAGGGCTTGCCGGCAGGGTCAGGCTGCCCAGGTCAGCTAATCCTCAGCCCTCAGGGAATCACATTGCAGAAAATGGACCTCGCTAAGACAGAATATTCGCCAAGGAGAAAAAGGACACAATGCCATTTGCAGCACCGTAGATGAGTCTCGAGGTAATCACGTGACTTGGAGTAAGTCAGAAAGTGAAAGACACATATCATATCATATCACTTATAGGTGTTACCTATAAATTGATACCAGGGCAGATATTTCCACGGAGAAGGGCAATCACAGATTCATTAAACAAACTTAGGGTTCACCAAAGGAAAGGTGTGAGGATTGAATTCATTACGATATTGGGGTTAACAGACAGATACAAACACAGTAGACGTATATAATCACCAAAGACCTACGGAGTACCAAGAGAAGACTACTCAACATTCTGTCATAACGTACATGGGAAAAGGATCCCAGGAAGAACAGACATATGTATATGTGTAAAAGAACCACCTCTTGCACACCTACAACAAGCTAAACGTTGTACTCAAACTTGCTGTAATAAAAAATAAAAAATTAAATTAAAAACACGAACAAGAAGTAGTGAGACAAACTTGAGGGGCTTTCTCCTGGCACATTCCGTTCTACATTCCAATCTCGAACACGACTTCCATTGAGGCTCTGCTGCCCTAGTAACCAGATTTGGTAAGGGAGAACTGCTGCCACCTTGTGGCCGTTTCACACAACTGCAGGTTTAATGCCAGCGCTAATGGTCAGTGGATATTCCAAATCATTACAGGCCTGTAAATGACACCTGCCCTGAAAACAAATCCTGGGGTCATATATCGACCAAAAAATTCAAAAGACGTCCATATTTCAAAACGACAGTTTCAAGAGGCATATTTCACGCACATTAGTGTTCTGCTTCTTTTGCTTTCTTTCTTTCTTTGTTAAAAAAAACGGGAATGGAAAAAGGCAACCCTCAGAATGGGCGAAAACGTTCACAAACGAATCAATGGACAAAGGTTTCATCTCCAATATATATAAATAGCTCATGCAGCTTAATATTAATAAAACAAACAACCCAATACAAAAATGGGCAGAAGATCTAAAGAGACGTTTCTTCAAAGAAGACACAGAGATGGCCAAGACGCACATGAAAAGCTGCTCAACATCACTAATTATTAGAGAAATGCAAATCAAAACTACAATGAGGTAAGACCTCACACCTGTTAGAATCGGCATCATCAGATAATCTACAAACAACAAATTCTGGGGAGGGTGTGGACAAAAGGAACCCTCTTCCGCTATTGGTGGGAATGTAAATTGATACAGTCACTATGGAGAACAGTATGGAGGTTCCTTTAAAAAACTAAAAAGAGAATTACCATAGGATCCAGCAATCCCACTTCTGGGCATATACCCAGAGAAAACCATAAATCACAGAGACACATTCACCACAATGTTCATTGCAGCACTATTTACAATAGCCAGGTTATGGAAGCAACATAAATGCCCACAGACAGACGAATGGATAAAGATGTGGTACATATATAAAATGGAATATTACTCAGCCATAAAAAGGAATGAAACTGGGTCATTTGTAGAGAAGTTGATGGATCTAGAGACTGTCATACAGAGTGAAGTAAGCCAGAAAGAGAAAAACAAATATTGTATATTAATGCCTATATGTGGAACCTAGAAAAATGGTAGAGATGAACTGGTTTGCAGGGCAGAAATAGAGACACAGAGGTAGAGAACAAACGTATGCACACAAAGTGGGGGAAGCCATGGGGTGGTGGTGGTGGGATGACTTGGGAGATTAGGATTGACCTGGATACATGTCTATGCATAAAATAGATAACTAATAATAACCTATTGTATAAAAAATAACTAAAATTAAATTTCAAAATTTTAAAAAATAAAATGTAAAAATAAAACAGAAAAAATATTCTTCCATTCACACTGATGTATTTATACGAATGAATTATTTCCATGCTTATATCTATAAATACATAAATGAGGAATAAAATCTAACTTGAACCAAAAAAGAAAAAAAAAAAAACTGAACCTAACAGTTATACAGAGGAAAACACTACCAAGGCACTTGCTCCAGTGGTAAACAATTCTGAAATTGGTCAGAGGTGGGGAATCATCTCCCATACAGCCAGCAGCCCCGCCCGCCCTCGCCAGGAGCATCCTCATTGCAAAGCTGGGAGACCGTGCCGAGGCCTCTGTGAGTAAACGTGAGCTGAGCCCCAGGCCAGATGCTGCTGAACTGTTCCCACCCTTCCCAGGTGAAACACCTGAATATGTACAAGGGCTTGAAAGCCTAGAGGAAGGGCCGTGGAGCCACACCAGCGACAGCACGCAGGCCAACTTGGTGCCTGCAGGTCAGCCAGGATGGTACTGGCCACGGGCGCTCTTCTGGAAGCTTTCTATTGCCCTGCCTGAGATACCCCTCCTGTCCCGGCCCCCACTCCTTTTTTTCCTTCCTCACCTCAGCCCGGAGAGATATTCCAGTGGAAGTTATGGGTGACACATCCTCTTCTTTACAGGTGGCAGCCTGGCAACTCCTGCCGAAAGTCCAGCAGAGCCCCACTCACACCGGGCCACCCACAAAGCCGTGGACCCTCACACCCTCCCACCAGCACAGCCCCGAGACGGCTGACGGGGCAGAGAATATGGAGTAAGGCACAGCTGCAGGGGCTATTGCTGCCTGGAGTGCTGTTTATATTGACCTCAACCCAGGCACACCTGGGGAGGGCTTGCCGGCAGGGTCAGGCTGCCCAGGTCAGCTAATCCTCAGCCCTCAGGGAATCACATTGCAGAAAATGGACCTCGCTAAGACAGAATATTCGCCAAGGAGAAAAAGGACACAATGCCATTTGCAGCACCGTAGATGAGTCTCGAGGTAATCACGTGACTTGGAGTAAGTCAGAAAGTGAAAGACACATATCATATCATATCACTTATAGGTGTTACCTATAAATTGATACCAGGGCAGATATTTCCACGGAGAAGGGCAATCACAGATTCATTAAACAAACTTATGGTTCACCAAAGGAAAGGTGTGAGGATTGAATTCATTACGATATTGGGGTTAACAGACAGATACAAACACAGTAGACGTATATAATCACCGAAGACCTACGGAGTACCAAGAGAAGACTACTCAACATTCTGTCATAACGTACATGGGAAAAGGATCCCAGGAAGAACAGACATATATATATGTGTAAAAGAACCACCTCTTGCACACCTACAACAAGCTAAACGTTGTACTCAAACTTGCTGTAATAAAAAATAAAAAATTAAATTAAAAACACGAACAAGAAGTAGTGAGACAAACTTGAGGGGCTTTCTCCTGGCACATTCCGTTCTACATTCCAATCTCGAACACGACTTCCATTGAGGCTCTGCTGCCCTAGTAACCAGATTTGGTAAGGGAGAACTGCTGCCACCTTGTGGCCGTTTCACACAACTGCAGGTTTAATGCCAGCGCTAATGGTCAGTGGATATTCCAAATCATTACAGGCCTGTAAATGACACCTGCCCTGAAAACAAATCCTGGGGTCATATATCGACCAAAAAATTCAAAAGACGTCCATATTTCAAAACGACAGTTTCAAGAGGCATATTTCACGCACATTAGTGTTCTGCTTCTTTTGCTTTCTTTCTTTCTTTGTTAAAAAAAACGGGAATGGAAAAAGGCAACCCTCAGAATGGGCGAAAACGTTCACAAACGAATCAATGGACAAAGGTTTAATCTCCAATATATATAAACAGCTCATGCAGCTTAATATTAATAAAACAAACAACCCAATACAAAAATGGGCAGAAGATCTAAAGAGACGTTTCTTCAAAGAAGACACAGAGATGGCCAAGACGCACATGAAAAGCTGCTCAACATCACTAATTATTAGAGAAATGCAAATCAAAACTACAATGAGGTAAGACCTCACACCTGTTAGAATCGGCATCATCAGATAATCTACAAACAACAAATTCTCGGGAGGGTGTGGACAAAAGGAACCCTCTTCCGCTATTGGTGGGAATGTAAATTGATACAGTCACTATGGAGAACAGTATGGAGGTTCCTTTAAAAAACTAAAAAGAGAATTACCATAGGATCCAGCAATCCCACTTCTGGGCATATACCCAGAGAAAACCATAAATCACAGAGACACATTCACCACAATGTTCATTGCAGCACTATTTACAATAGCCAGGTTATGGAAGCAACATAAATGCCCACAGACAGACGAATGGAAAAAGATGTGGTACATATATAAAATGGAATATTACTCAGCCATAAAAACGAATGAAACTGGGTCATTTGTAGAGAAGTTGATGGATCTAGAGACTGTCATACAGAGTGAAGTAAGCCAGAAAGAGAAAAACAAATATTGTATATTAATGCCTATATGTGGAACCTAGAAAAATGGTAGAGATGAACTGGTTTGCAGGGCATAAATAGAGACACAGAGGTAGAGAACAAACGTATGGACACAAAGTGGGGGAAGCCATGGGGTGGTGGTGGTGGGATGACTTGGGAGATTAGGATTGACCTGTATACATGTCTATGCATAAAATAGATAACTAATAATAACCTACTGTATAAAAAATAACTAAAATTAAATTTCAAAATTTTAAAAAATAAAATGTAAAAATAAAACAGAAAAAATGTTCTTCCATTCACACTGATGTATTTATACGAATGAATTATTTCCATGCTTATATCTATAAATACATAAATGAGGAATAAAATCTAACTTGAACCAAAAAAGAAAAAAAAAACTGAACCTAACAGTTATACAGAGGAAAACACTACCAAGGCACTTGCTCCAGTGGTAAACAATTCTGAAATTGGTCCGAGGTGGGGAATCATCTCCCATACAGCCAGCAGCCCCGCCCGCCCTCGCCAGGAGCATCCTCATTGCAAAGCTGGGAGACCGTGCCGAGGCCTCTGTGAGTAAACGTGAGCTGAGCCCCAGGCCAGATGCTGCTGAACTGTTCCCACCCTTCCCAGGTGAAACACCTGAATATGTACAAGGGCTTGAAAGCCTAGAGGAAGGGCCGTGGAGCCACACCAGCGACAGCACGCAGGCCAACTTGGTGCCTGCAGGTCAGCCAGGATGGAACTGGCCACGGGCGCTCTTCTGGAAGCTTTCTATTGCCCTGCCTGAGATACACCTCCTGTCCCGGCCCCCACTCCTTTTTTTCCTTCCTCACCTCAGCCCGGAGAGATATTCCAGTGGAAGTTATGGGTGACACATCCTCTTCTTTACAGGTGGCAGCCTGGCAACTCCTGCCGAAAGTCCAGCAGAGCCCCACTCACACCGGGCCACCCACAAAGCCGTGGACCCTCACACCCTCCCACCAGCACAGCCCCGAGACTGCTGACGGGGCAGAGAATATGGAGTAAGGCACAGCTGCAGGGGCTATTGCTGCCTGGAGTGCTCTTTATATTGACCTCAACCCAGGCACACCTGGGGAGGGCTTGCCGGCAGGGTCAGGCTGCCCAGGTCAGCTAATCCTCAGCCCTCAGGGAATCACATTGCAGAAAATGGACCTCGCTAAGACAGAATATTCGCCAAGGAGAAAAAGGACACAATGCCATTTGCAGCACCGTAGATGAGTCTCGAGGTAATCACGTGACTTGGAGTAAGTCAGAAAGTGAAAGACACATATCATATCATATCACTTATAGGTGTTACCTATAAATTGATACCAGGGCAGATATTTCCACGGAGAAGGGCAATCACAGATTCATTAAACAAACTTAGGGTTCACCAAAGGAAAGGTGTGAGGATTGAATTCATTACGATATTGGGGTTAACAGACAGATACAAACACAGTAGACGTATATAATCACCAAAGACCTACGGAGTACCAAGAGAAGACTACTCAACATTCTGTCATAACGTACATGGGAAAAGGATCCCAGGAAGAACAGACATATGTATATGTGTAAAAGAACCACCTCTTGCACACCTACAACAAGCTAAACGTTGTACTCAAACTTGCTGTAATAAAAAATAAAAAATTAAATTAAAAACACGAACAAGAAGTAGTGAGACAAACTTGAGGGGCTTTCTCCTGGCACATTCCGTTCTACATTCCAATCTCGAACACGACTTCCATTGAGGCTCTGCTGCCCTAGTAACCAGATTTGGTAAGGGAGAACTGCTGCCACCTTGTGGCCGTTTCACACAACTGCAGGTTTAATGCCAGCGCTAATGGTCAGTGGATATTCCAAATCATTACAGGCCTGTAAATGACACCTGCCCTGAAAACAAATCCTGGGGTCATATATCGACCAAAAAATTCAAAAGACGTCCATATTTCAAAACGACAGTTTCAAGAGGCATATTTCACGCACATTAGTGTTCTGCTTCTTTTGCTTTCTTTCTTTCTTTGTTAAAAAAAACGGGAATGGAAAAAGGCAACCCTCAGAATGGGCGAAAACGTTCACAAACGAATCAATGGACAAAGGTTTAATCTCCAATATATATAAACAGCTCATGCAGCTTAATATTAATAAAACAAACAACCCAATACAAAAATGGGCAGAAGATCTAAAGAGACGTTTCTTCAAAGAAGACACAGAGATGGCCAAGACGCACATGAAAAGCTGCTCAACATCACTAATTATTAGAGAAATGCAAATCAAAACTACAATGAGGTAAGACCTCACACCTGTTAGAATCGGCATCATCAGATAATCTACAAACAACAAATTCTGGGGAGGGTGTGGACAAAAGGAACCCTCTTCCGCTATTGGTGGGAATGTAAATTGATACAGTCACTATGGAGAACAGTATGGAGGTTCCTTTAAAAAACTAAAAAGAGAATTACCATAGGATCCAGCAATCCCACTTCTGGGCATATACCCAGAGAAAACCATAAATCACAGAGACACATTCACCACAATGTTCATTGCAGCACTATTTACAATATCCAGGTTATGGAAGCAACATAAATGCCCACAGACAGACGAATGGATAAAGATGTGGTACATATATAAAATGGAATATTACTCAGCCATAAAAAGGAATGAAACTGGGTCATTTGTAGAGAAGTTGATGGATCTAGAGACTGTCATACAGAGTGAAGTAAGCCAGAAAGAGAAAAACAAATATTGTATATTAATGCCTATATGTGGAACGTAGAAAAATGGTAGAGATGAACTGGTTTGCAGGGCAGAAATAGAGACACAGAGGTAGAGAACAAACGTATGGACACAAAGTGGGGGAAGCCATGGGGTGGTGGTGGTGGGATGAGTTGGGAGATTAGGATTGACCTGTATACATGTCTATGCATAAAATAGATAACTAATAATAACCTATTGTATAAAAAATAACTAAAATTAAATTTCAAAATTTTAAAAAATAAAATGTAAAAATAAAACAGAAAAAATATTCTTCCATTCACACTGATGTATTTATACGAATGAATTATTTCCATGCTTATATCTATAAATACATAAATGAGGAATAAAATCTAACTTGAACCAAAAAAGAAAAAAAAAAAACTGAACCTAGCAGTTATACAGAGGAAAACACTACCAAGGCACTTGCTCCAGTGGTAAACAATTCTGAAATTGGTCAGAGGTGGGGAATCATCTCCCATACAGCCAGCAGCCCCGCCCGCCCTCGCCAGGAGCATCCTCATTGCAAAGCTGGGAGACCGTGCCGAGGCCTCTGTGAGTAAACGTGAGCTGAGCCCCAGGCCAGATGCTGCTGAACTGTTCCCACCCTTCCCAGGTGAAACACCTGAATATGTACAAGGGCTTGAAAGCCTAGAGGAAGGGCCGTGGAGCCACACCAGCGACAGCACGCAGGCCAACTTGGTGCCTGCAGGTCAGCCAGGATGGTACTGGCCACGGGCGCTCTTCTGGAAGCTTTCTATTGCCCTGCCTGAGATACCCCTCCTGTCCCGGCCCCCACTCCTTTTTTTCCTTCCTCACCTCAGCCCGGAGAGATATTCCAGTGGAAGTTATGGGTGACACATCCTCTTCTTTACAGGTGGCAGCCTGGCAACTCCTGCCGAAAGTCCAGCAGAGCCCCACTCACACCGGGCCACCCACAAAGCCGTGGACCCTCACACCCTCCCACCAGCACAGCCCCGAGACTGCTGACGGGGCAGAGAATATGGAGTAAGGCACAGCTGCAGGGGCTATTGCTGCCTGGAGTGCTGTTTATATTGACCTCAACCCAGGCACACCTGGGGAGGGCTTGCCGGCAGGGTCAGGCTGCCCAGGTCAGCTAATCCTCAGCCCTCAGGGAATCACATTGCAGAAAATGGACCTCGCTAAGACAGAATATTCGCCAAGGAGAAAAAGGACACAATGCCATTTGCAGCACCGTAGATGAGTCTCGAGGTAATCACGTGACTTGGAGTAAGTCAGAAAGTGAAAGACACATATCATATCATATCACTTATAGGTGTTACCTATAAATTGATACCAGGGCAGATATTTCCACGGAGAAGGGCAATCACAGATTCATTAAACAAACTTAGGGTTCACCAAAGGAAAGGTGTGAGGATTGAATTCATTACGATATTGGGGTTAACAGACAGATACAAACACAGTAGACGTATATAATCACCAAAGACCTACGGAGTACCAAGAGAAGACTACTCAACATTCTGTCATAACGTACATGGGAAAAGGATCCCAGGAAGAACAGACATATGTATATGTGTAAAAGAACCACCTCTTGCACACCTACAACAAGCTAAACGTTGTACTCAAACTTGCTGTAATAAAAAATAAAAAATTAAATTAAAAACACGAACAAGAAGTAGTGAGACAAACTTGAGGGGCTTTCTCCTGGCACATTCCGTTCTACATTCCAATCTCGAACACGATTTCCATTGAGGCTCTGCTGCCCTAGTAACCAGATTTGGTAAGGGAGAACTGCTGCCACCTTGTGGCCGTTTCACACAACTGCAGGTTTAATGCCAGCGCTAATGGTCAGTGGATATTCCAAATCATTACAGGCCTGTAAATGACACCTGCCCTGAAAACAAATCCTGGGGTCATATATCGACCAAAAAATTCAAAAGACGTCCATATTTCAAAACGACAGTTTCAAGAGGCATATTTCACGCACATTAGTGTTCTGCTTCTTTTGCTTGCTTTCTTTCTTTGTTAAAAAAAACGGGAATGGAAAAAGGCAACCCTCAGAATGGGCGAAAACGTTCACAAACGAATCAATGGACAAAGGTTTAATCTCCAATATATATAAACAGCTCATGCAGCTTAATATTAATAAAACAAACAACCCAATACAAAAATGGGCAGAAGATCTAAAGAGACGTTTCTTCAAAGAAGACACAGAGATGGCCAAGACGCACATGAAAAGCTGCTCAACATCACTAATTATTAGAGAAATGCAAATCAAAACTACAATGAGGTAAGACCTCACACCTGTTAGAATCGGCATCATCAGATAATCTACAAACAACAAATTCTCGGGAGGGTGTGGACAAAAGGAACCCTCTTCCGCTATTGGTGGGAATGTAAATTGATACAGTCACTATGGAGAACAGTATGGAGGTTCCTTTAAAAAACTAAAAAGAGAATTACCATAGGATCCAGCAATCCCACTTCTGGGCATATACCCAGAGAAAACCATAAATCACAGAGACACATTCACCACAATGTTCATTGCAGCACTATTTACAATAGCCAGGTTATGGAAGCAACATAAATGCCCACAGACAGACGAATGGAAAAAGATGTGGTACATATATAAAATGGAATATTACTCAGCCATAAAAACGAATGAAACTGGGTCATTTGTAGAGAAGTTGATGGATCTAGAGACTGTCATACAGAGTGAAGTAAGCCAGAAAGAGAAAAACAAATATTGTATATTAATGCCTATATGTGGAACCTAGAAAAATGGTAGAGATGAACTGGTTTGCAGGGCAGAAATAGAGACACAGAGGTAGAGAACAAACGTATGGACACAAAGTGGGGGAAGCCATGGGGTGGTGGTGGTGGGATGACTTGGGAGATTAGGATTGACCTGTATACATGTCTATGCATAAAATAGATAACTAATAATAACCTACTGTATAAAAAAATAACTAAAATTAAATTTCAAAATTTTAAAAAATAAAATGTAAAAATAAAACAGAAAAAAGTTCTTCCATTCACACTGATGTATTTATACGAATGAATTATTTCCATGCTTATATCTATAAATACATAAATGAGGAATAAAATCTAACTTGAACCAAAAAAGAAAAAAAAAAAACTGAACCTAATAGTTATACAGAGGAAAACACTACCAAGGCACTTGCTCCAGTGGTAAATAATTCTGAAATTGGTCAGAGGTGGGGAATCATCTCCCATACAGCCAGCAGCCCCGCCCGCCCACGCAAGGAGCATCCTCATTGCAAAGCTGGGAGACCGTGCCGAGGCCTCTGTGAGTAAACGTGAGCTGAGCCCCAGGCCAGATGCTGCTGAACTGTTCCCACCCTTCCCAGGTGAAACACCTGAATATGTACAAGGGCTTGAAAGCCTAGAGGAAGGGCCGTGGAGCCACACCAGCGACAGCACGCAGGCCAAATTGGTGCCTGCAGGTCAGCCAGGATGGTACTGGCCACGGGCGCTCTTCTGGAAGCTTTCTATTGCCCTGCCTGATATACCCCTCCTGTCCCGGCCCCCACTCCTTTTTTTCCTTCCTCACCTCAGCCCGGAGAGATATTCCAGTGGAAGTTATGGGTGACACATTCTCTTCTTTACAGGTGGCAGCCTGGCAACTCCTGCCGAAAGTCCAGCAGAGCCCCACTCACACCGGGCCACCCACAAAGCCGTGGACCCTCACACCCTCCCACCAGCACAGCCCCGAGACTGCTGACGGGGCAGAGAATATGGAGTCAGGCAGAGCTGCAGGGGCTATTGATGCCTGGAGTGCTGTTTATATTGACCTCAACCCAGGCACACCTGGGGAGGGCTTGCCGGCAGGGTCAGGCTGCCCAGGTCAGCTAATCCTCAGCCCTCAGGGAATCACATTGCAGAAAATGGACCTCGCTAAGACAGAATATTCGCCAAGGAGAAAAAGGACACAATGCCATTTGCAGCACCGTAGATGAGTCTCGAGGTAATCACGTGACTTGGAGTAAGTCAGAAAGTGAAAGACACATATCATATCACTTATAGGTGTTACCTATAAATTGATACCAGGGCAGATATTTCCACGGAGAAGGGCAATCACAGATTCATTAAACAAACTTATGGTTCACCAAAGGAAAGGTGTGAGGATTGAATTCATTACGATATTGGGGTTAACAGACAAACACAGTAGACGTATATAATCACCAAAGACCTACGGAGTACCAAGAGAAGACTACTCAACATTCTGTCATAACGTACATGGGAAAAGGATCCCAGGAAGAACAGACATATGTATATGTGTAAAAGAACCACCTCTTGCACACCTACAACAAGCTAAACGTTGTACTCAAACTTGCTGTAATAAAAAATAAAAAATTAAATTAAAAACACGAACAAGAAGTAGTGAGACAAACTTGAGGGGCTTTCTCCTGGCACATTCCGTTCTACATTCCAATCTAGAACACGACTTCCATTGAGGCTCTGCTGCCCTAGTAACCAGATTTGGTAAGGGAGAACTGCTGCCACCTTGTGGCCGTTTCACACAACTGCAGGTTTAATGCCAGCGCTAATGGTCAGTGGATACTCCAAATCATTACAGGCCTGTAAATGACACCTGCCCTGAAAACAAATCCTGGGGTCATATATGGACCAAAAAATTCAAAAGACGTCCATATTTCAAAACGACAGTTTCAAGAGGCATATTTCACGCACATTAGTGTTCTGCTTCTTTTGCTTTCTTTCTTTCTTTGTTAAAAAAAACGGGAATGGAGAAAGGCAACCCTCAGAATGGGCGAAAACGTTCACAAACGAATCAATGGACAAAGGTTTAATCTCCAATATATATAAACAGCTCATGCAGCTTAATATTAATAAAACAAACAACCCAATACAAAAATGGGCAGAAGATCTAAAGAGACGTTTCTTCAAAGAAGACACAGAGATGGCCAAGACGCACATGAAAAGCTGCTCAACATCACTAATTATTAGAGAAATGCAAATCAAAACTACAATGAGGTAAGACCTCACACCTGTTAGAATCGGCAACATCAGATAATCTACAAACAACAAATTCTGGGGAGGGTGTGGACAAAAGGAACCCTCTTCCGCTATTGGTGGGAATGTAAATTGTTACAGTCACTATGGAGAAGAGTATGGAGGTTCCTTTAAAAAACTAAAAAGAGAATTACCATAGGTACCAGCAATCCCACTTCTGGGCATATACCCAGAGAAAACCATAAATCACAGAGACACATTCACCACAATGTTCATTGCAGCACTATTTACAATTGCCAGGTTATGGAAGCAACATAAATGGCCACAGACAGACGAATGGATAAAGATGTGGTACATATATAAAATGGAATATTACTCAGCCATAAAAAGGAATGAAACTGGGTCATTTGTAGAGAAGTTGATGGATCTAGAGACTGTCATACAGAGTGAAGTAAGCCAGAAAGAAAAAAACAAATATTGTATATTAATGCCTATATGTGGAACCTAGAAAAATGGTAGAGATGAACTGGTTTGCAGGGCAGAAATAGAGACACAGAGGTAGAGAACAAACGTATGGACACAAAGTGGGGGAAGCCATGGGGTGGTGGTGGTGGGATGAGTTGGGAGATTAGGATTGACCTGTATACATGTCTATGCAAAAAATAGATAACTAATAATAACCTACTGTATAAAAAAATAATTAAATTAAATTAAAAAGTTTTAAAAAATAAAATGTAAAAATAAAACAGAAAAAAAGTTCTTCCATTCACACTGATGTATTTATACGAATGCATTATTTCCATGCTTATATCTATAAATACATAAATGAGGAATAAAATCTAACTTGACCCAAAAAAGAAAAAAAAAAAACTGAACCTAACAGTTATACAGAGGAAAACACTACCAAGGCACTTGCTCCAGTGGTAAACAATTCTGAAATTGGTCAGAGGTGGGGAATCATCTCCCATACAGCCAGCAGCCCCGCCCGCCCACGCAAGGAGCATCCTCATTGCAAAGCTGGGAGACCGTGCCGAGGCCTCTGTGAGTAAACGTGAGCTGAGCCCCAGGCCAGCTGATGCTGAACTGTTCCCACCCTTCCCAGGTGAAACACCTGAATATGTACAAGGGCTTGAAAGCCTAGAGGAAGGGCCGTGGAGCCACACCAGCGACAGCACGCAGGCCAACTTGGTGCCTGCAGGTCAGCCAGGATGGTACTGGCCACGGGCGCTCTTCTGGAAGCTTTCTATTGCCCTGCCTGAGATACCCCTCCTGTCCCGGCCCCCACTCCTTTTTTTCCTTCCTCACCTCAGCCCGGAGAGATATTCCAGTGGAAGTTATGGGTGACACATCCTCTTCTTTACAGGTGGCAGCCTGGCAACTCCTGCCGAAAGTCCAGCAGAGCCCCACTCACACCGGGCCACCCACAAAGCCGTGGACCCTCACACCCTCCCACCAGCACAGCCCCGAGACTGCTGACGGGGCAGAGAATATGGAGTCAGGCACAGCTGCAGGGGCTATTGATGCCTGGAGTGCTGTTTATATTGACCTCAACCCAGGCACACCTGGGGAGGGCTTGCCGGCAGGGTCAGGCTGCCCAGGTCAGCTAATCCTCAGCCCTCAGGGAATCACAATGCAGAATATGGACCTCGCTAAGACAGAATATTCGCCAAGGAAAAAAAGGACACAATGCCATTTGCAGCACCGTAGATGAGTCTCGAGGTAATCACGTGACTTGGAGTAAGTCAGAAAGTGAAAGACACATATCATATCATATCACTTATAGGTGTTACCTATAAATTGATACCAGGGCAGATATTTCCACGGAGAAGGGCAATCACAGATTCATTAAACAAACTTATGGTTCACCAAAGGAAAGGTGTGAGGATTGAATTCATTACGATATTGGGGTTAACAGACATATACAAACACAGTAGACGTATATAATCACCAAAGACCTACGGAGTACCAAGAGAAGACTACTCAACATTCTGTCATAACGTACATGGGAAAAGGATCCCAGGAAGAACAGACATATGTATATGTGTAAAAGAACCACCTCTTGCACACCTACAACAAGCTAAACGTTGTACTCAAACTTGCTGTAATAAAAAATAAAAAATTAAATTAAAAACACGAACAAGAAGTAGTGAGACAAACTTGAGTGGCTTTCTCCGGGCACATTCCGTTCTACATTCTAATCTAGAACACGACTTCCATTGAGGCTCTGCTGCCCTAGTAACCAGATTTGGTAAGGGAGAACTGCTGCCACCTTGTGGCCGTTTCACACAACTGCAGGTTTAATGCCAGCGCTAATGGTCAGTGGATATTCCAAATCATTACAGGCCTGTAAATGACACCTGCCCTGAAAACAAATCCTGGGGTCATATATCGACCAAAAAATTCAAAAGACGTCCATATTTCAAAACGACAGTTTCAAGAGGCATATTTCACGCACATTAGTGTTCTGCTTCTTTTGCTTGCTTTCTTTCTTTGTTAAAAAAAACCGGAATGGAAAAAGGCAACCCTCAGAATGGGCGAAAACGTTCACAAACGAATCAATGGACAAAGGTTTAATCTCCAATATATATAAACAGCTCATGCAGCTTAATATTAATAAAACAAACAACCCAATACAAAAATGGGCAGAAGATCTAAAGAGACGTTTCTTCAAAGAAGACACAGAGATGGCCAAGACGCACATGAAAAGCTGCTCAACATCACTAATTATTAGAGAAATGCAAATCAAAACTACAATGAGGTAAGACCTCACACCTGTTAGAATCGGCATCATCAGATAATCTACAAACAACAAATTCTGGGGAGGGTGTGGACAAAAGGAACCCTCTTCTGCTATTGGTGGGAATGTAAATTGATACAGTCACTATGGAGAACAGTATGGAGGTTCCTTTAAAAAACTAAAAAGAGAATTACCATAGGATCCAGCAATCCCACTTCTGGGCATATACCCAGAGAAAACCATAAATCACAGAGACACATTCACCACAATGTTCATTGCAGCACTATTTACAATAGCCAGGTTATGGAAGCAACATAAATGCCCACAGACAGAAGAATGGATAAAGATGTGGTACATATATAAAATGGAATATTACTCAGCCATAAAAAGGAATGAAACTGGGTCATTTGTAGAGAAGTTGATGGATCTAGAGACTGTCATACAGAGTGAAGTAAGCCAGAAAGAGAAAAACAAATATTGTATATTAATGCCTATATGTGGAACCTAGAAAAATGGTAGAGATGAACTGGTTTGCAGGGCAGAAATAGAGACACAGAGGTAGAGAACAAACGTATGGACACAAAGTGGGGGAAGCCATGGGGTGGTGGTGGTGGGATGAGTTGGGAGATTAGGATTGACCTGTATACATGTCTATGCATAAAATAGATAACTAATAATAACCTACTGTATAAAAAAATAACTAAAATTAAATTTCAAAATTTTAAAAAATAAAATGTAAAAATAAAACAGAAAAAAAGTTCTTCCATTCACACTGATGTATTTATACGAATGAATTATTTCCATGCTTATATCTATAAATACATAAATGAGGAATAAAATCTAACTTGAACCAAAAAAGAAAAAAAAAAAACTGAACCTAACAGTTATACAGAGGAAAACACTACCAAGGCACTTGCTCCAGTGGTAAACAATTCTGAAATTGGTCAGAGGTGGGGAATCATCTCCCATACAGCCAGCAGCCCCGCCCGCCCACGCAAGGAGCATCCTCATTGCAAAGCTGGGAGACCGTGCCGAGGCCTCTGTGAGTAAACGTGAGCTGAGCCCCAGGCCAGATGCTGCTGAACTGTTCCCACCCTTCCCAGGTGAAACACCTGAATATGTACAAGGGCTTGAAAGCCTAGAGGAAGGGCCGTGGAGCCACACCAGCGACAGCACGCAGGCCAACTTGGTGCCTGTAGGTCAGCCAGGATGGTACTGGCCACGGGCGCTCCTCTGGAAGCTTTCTATTGCCCTGCCTGAGATACCCCTCCTGTCCCGGCCCCCACTCCTTTTTTTCCTTCCTCACCTCAGCCCGGAGAGATATTCCAGTGGAAGTTATGGGTGACACATCCTCTTCTTTACAGGTGGCAGCCTGGCAACTCCTGCCGAAAGTCCAGCAGAGCCCAACTCACACCGGGCCACCCACAAAGCCGTGGACCCTCACACCCTCCCATCAGCACAGCCCCGAGACTGCTGACGGGGCAGAGAATATGGAGTAAGGCAGAGCTGCAGGGGCTATTGCTGCCTGGAGTGCTGTTTATATTGACCTCAACCCAGGCAACACTGGGGAGGGCTTGCCGGCAGGGTCAGGCTGCCCAGGTCAGCTAATCCTCAGCCCTCAGGGAATCACATTGCAGAATATGGACCTGGCTAAGACAGAATATTTGCCAAGGAAAAAAAGGACACAATGCCATTTGCAGCACCGTAGATGAGTCTCGAGGTAATCATGTGACTTGGACTAAGTCAGAAAGTGAAAGACACATATCGTATCATATCACTTATAGGTGTTACCTATAAATTGATACCAGGGCAGATATTTCCACGGAGAAGGGCAATCACAGATTCATTAAACAAACTTATGGTTCACCAAAGGAAAGGTGTGAGGATTGAATTCATTACGATATTGGGGTTAACAGACATATACAAACACAGTAGACGTATATAATCATCAAAGACCTACGGAGTACCAAGAGAAGACTACTCAACATTCTGTCATAACGTACATGGGAAAAGGATCCCAGGAAGAACAGACATATGTATATGCGTAAAAGAACCACCTCTTGCACACCTACAACAAGCTAAACGTTGTACTCAAACTTGCTGTAATAAAAAATAAAAAATTAAATTAAAAACACGAACAAGAAGTAGTGAGACAAACTTGAGGGTCTTTCTCCTGGCACATTCCGTTCTACATTCCAATCTAGAACACGACTTCCTTTGAGGCTCTGCTGCCCTAGTAACCAGATTTGGTAAGGGAGAACTGCTGCCACCTTGTGGCCGTTTCACACAACTGCAGGTTTAATTCCAGCGCTAATGGTCAGTGGATATTCCAAATCATTACAGGCCTGTAAATGACACCTGCCCTGAAAACAAATCCTGGGGTCATATATCGACCAAAAAATTCAAAAGACGTCCATATTTCAAAACGACAGTTTCAAGAGGCATATTTCACGCACATTAGTGTTCTGCTTCTTTTGCTTTCTTTCTTTCTTTGTTAAAAAAAACGGGAATGGAGAAAGGCAACCCTCAGAATGGGCGAAAACGTTCACAAACGAATCAATGGACAAAGGTTTAATCTCCAATATATATAAACAGCTCATGCAGCTTAATATTAATAAAACAAACAACCCAATACAAAAATGGGCAGAAGATCTAAAGAGACGTTTCTTCAAAGAAGACACAGAGATGGCCAAGACGCACATGAAAAGCTGCTCAACATCACTAATTATTAGAGAAATGCAAATCAAAACTACAATGAGGTAAGACCTCACACCTGTTAGAATCGGCATCATCAGATAATCTACAATCAACAAATTCTGGGGACGGTGTGGACAAAAGGAAACCTCTGCCACTATTGGTGGGAATGTAAATTGATAGTCACTATGGAGAACAGTATGGCGGTTCCTTTAAAAAACTAAAAAGAGAATTACCATAGGATCCAGCAATCCCACTTCTGGGCATATACCCAGAGAAAACCATAAATCACAAAGACACATTCACCACAATGTTCATTGCAGCACTATTTACAATAGCCAGGTAATGGAAGCAACCTAAATGCCCACAGACAGACGAATGGATAAAGATGTGGTACATATACAAAATGGAATATTACTCAGCCATAAAACGGAATGAAACTGGGTCATTTGTAGAGAAGTTGATGGATCTAGAGACTGTCATACAGAGTGAAGTAAGCCAGAAAGAGAAAAACAAATAATGTATATTAATGCCTATATGTGGAACCTAGAAAAATGGTAGAGATGAACTGGTTTGCAGGGCAGAAATAGAGACACAGAGGTAGAGAACAAACGTATGGACACAAAGTGGGGGAAGCCATGGTGTGGTGGTGGTGGGATGAGTTGGGAGATTAGGATTGACCTGTATACATGTCTATGCCTAAAATAGATAACTAATAATAACCTACTGTATAAAAAAATAACTAAAATTAAATTTCAAAATTTTAAAAAATAAAATGTAAAAATAAAACAGAAAAAAAGTTCTTCCATTCACACTGATGTATTTATACGAATGAATTATTTCCATGCTTATATCTATAAATACATAAATGAGGAATAAAATCTAACTTGAACCAAAAAAGAAAAAAAAAACTGAACCTAACAGTTATACAGAGGAAAACACTACCAAGGCACTTGCTCCAGTGGTAAACAATTCTGAAATTGGTCAGAGGTGGGGAATCATCTCCCATACAGCCAGCAGCCCCGCCCGCCCACGCAAGGAGCATCCTCATTGCAAAGCTGGGAGACCGTGCCGAGGCCTCTGTGAGTAAACGTGAGCTGAGCCCCAGGCCAGATGCTGCTGAACTGTTCCCACCCTTCCCAGGTGAAACACCTGAATATGTACAAGGGCTTGAAAGCCTAGAGGAAGGGCCGTGGAGCCACACCAGCGACAGCACGCACGCCAACTTGGTGCCTGCAGGTCAGCCAGGATGGTCCTGGCCACGGGCGCTCTTCTGGAAGCTTTCAATGGCCCTGCCTGAGATACCCCTCCTGTCCCGGCCCCCACTCCCTTTTTTCCTTCCTCACCTCAGCCCGGAGAGATATTCCAGTGGAAGTTATGGGTGACACATCCTTTTCTTTACAGGTGGCACTCTGGCAACTCCTGCCGAAAGTCAAGCAGAGCCCCACTCACACCGGGCCACCCACAAAGCCGTGGACCCTCACACCCTCCCACCAGCACAGCCCCGAGACTGCTGACGGGGCAGAGAATATGGAGTCAGGCACAGCTGCAGGGGCTATTGCTGCCTGGAGTGCTGTTTATATTGACCTCAACCCAGGCACACCTGGGGAGGGCTTGCCGGCAGGGTCAGGCTGCCCAGGTCAGCTAATCCTCAGCCCTCGGGGAATCACATTGCAGAAAATGGACCTCGCTAAGACAGAATATTCGCCAAGGAGAAAAAGGACACAATGCCATTTGCAGCACCGTAGATGAGTCTCGAGGTAATCACGTGACTTGGAGTAAGTCAGAAAGTGAAAGACACATATCATATCATATCACTTATAGGTGTTACCTATAAATTGATACCAGGGCAGATATTTCCACGGGGAAGGGCAATCACAGATTCATTAAACAAACTTATGGTTCACCAAAGGAAAGGTGTGAGGATTGAATTCATTACGATATTGGGGTTAACAGACATATACAAACACAGTAGACGTATATAATCACCAAAGACCTACGGAGTACCAAGAGAAGACTACTCAACATTCTGTCATAACGTACATGGGAAAAGGATCCCAGGAAGAACAGACATATGTATATGTGTAAAAGAACCACCTCTTGCACACCTACAACAAGCTAAACGTTGTACTCAAACTTGCTGTAATAAAAAATAAAAAATTAAATTAAAAACACGAACAAGAAGTAGTGAGACAAACTTGAGGGGCTTTCTCCTGGCACATTCCGTTCTACATTCCAATCTAGAACACGACTTCCATTGAGGCTCTGCTGCCCTAGTAACCAGATTTGGTAAGGGAGAACTGCTGCCACCTTGTGGCCGTTTCACACAACTGCAGGTTTAATGCCAGCGCTAATGGTCAGTGGATATTCCAAATCATTACAGGCCTGTAAATGACACCTGCCCTGAAAACAAATCCTGGGGTCATATATGGACCAAAAAATTCAAAAGACGTCCATATTTCAAAACGACAGTTTCAAGAGGCATATTTCACGCACATTAGTGTTCTGCTTCTTTTGCTTTCTTTCTTTCTTTGTTAAAAAAACGGGAATGGAGAAAGGCAACCCTCAGAATGGGCGAAAACGTTCACAAACGAATCAATGGACAAAGGTTTAATCTCCAATATATATAAACAGCTCATTCAGCTTAATATTAATAAAACAAACAACCCAATACAAAAATGGGCAGAAGATCTAAAGAGACGTTTCTTCAAAGAAGACACAGAGATGGCCAAGACGCACATGAAAAGCTGCTCAACATCACTAATTATTAGAGAAATGCAAATCAAAACTACAATGAGGTAAGACCTCACACCTGTTAGAATCGGCAACATCAGATAATCTACAAACAACAAATACTGGGGAGGGTGTGGACAAAAGGAACCCTCTTCCGCTATTGGTGGGAATGTAAATTGTTACAGTCACTATGGAGAAGAGTATGGAGGTTCCTTTAAAAAACTAAAAAGAGAATTACCATAGGATCCAGCAATCCCACTTCTGGGCATATACCCAGAGAAAACCATAAATCACAGAGACACATTCACCACAATGTTCATTGCAGCACTATTTACAATAGCCAGGTTATGGAAGCAACATAAATGGCCACAGACAGACGAATGGATAAAGAAGTGGTACATATATAAAATGGAATATTACTCAGCCATAAAAAGGAATGAAACTGGGTCATTTGTAGAGAAGTTGATGGATCTAGAGACTGTCATACAGAGTGAAGTAAGCCAGAAAGAAAAAAACAAATATTGTATATTAATGCCTATATGTGGAACCTAGAAAAATGGTAGAGATGAACTGGTGTGCAGGGCAGAAATAGAGACACAGAGGTAGAGAACAAACGTATGGACACAAAGTGGGGGAAGCCATGGGGTGGTGGTGGTGGGATGAGTTGGGAGATTAGGATTGACCTGTATACATGTCTATGCAAAAAATAGATAACTAATAATAACCTACTGTATAAAAAAATAATTAAATTAAATTAAAAAGTTTTAAAAAATAAAATGTAAAAATAAAACAGAAAAAAAGTTCTTCCATTCACACTGATGTATTTATACGAATGCATTATTTCCATGCTTATATCTATAAATACATAAATGAGGAATAAAATCTAACTTGAACCAAAAAAGAAAAAAAAAAACTGAACCTAACAGTTATACAGAGGAAAACACTACCAAGGCACTTGCTCCAGTGGTAAACAATTCTGAAATTGGTCAGAGGTGGGGAATCATCTCCCATACAGCCAGCAGCCCCGCCCGCCCACGCAAGGAGCATCCTCATTGCAAAGCTGGGAGACGGTGCCGAGGCCTCTGTGAGTAAACGTGAGCTGAGCCCCAGGCCAGATGCTGCTGAACTGTTCCCACCCTTCCCAGGTGAAACACCTGAATATGTACAAGGGCTTGAAAGCCTAGAGGAAGGGCCGTGGAGCCACACCAGCGACAGCACGCAGGCCAACTTGGTGCCTGCAGGTCAGCCAGGATGGTACTGGCCACGGGCGCTCCTCTGGAAGCTTTCTATTGCCCTGCCTGAGATACCCCTCCTGTTCCGGCCCCCACTCCTTTTTTTCCTTCCTCACCTCAGCCCGGAGAGATATTCCAGTGGAAGTTATGGGTGACACATCCTCTTCTTTACAGGTGGCAGCCTGGCAACTCCTGCCGAAAGTCCAGCAGAGCCCCACTCACACCGGGCCACCCACAAAGCCGTGGACCCTCACACCCTCCCACCAGCACAGCCCCGAGACTGCTGACGGGGCAGAGAATATGGAGTCAGGCACAGCTGCAGGGGCTATTGATGCCTGGAGTGCTGTTTATATTGACCTCAACCCAGGCACACCTGGGGAGGGCTTGCCGGCAGGGTCAGGCTGCCCAGGTCAGCTAATCCTCAGCCCTCAGGGAATCACAATGCAGAAAATGGACCTCGCTAAGACAGAATATTCGCCAAGGAAAAAAAGGACACAATGCCATTTGCAGCACCGTAGATGAGTCTCGAGGTAATCACGTGACTTGGAGTAAGTCAGAAAGTGAAAGACACATATCATATCATATCACTTATAGGTGTTACCTATAAATTGATACCAGGGCAGATATTTCCACGGAGAAGGGCAATCACAGATTCATTAAACAAACTTATGGTTCACCAAAGGAAAGGTGTGAGGATTGAATTCATTACGATATTGGGGTTAACAGACATATACAAACACAGTAGACGTATATAATCACCAAAGACCTACGGAGTACCAAGAGAAGACTACTCAACATTCTGTCATAACGTACATGGGAAAAGGATCCCAGGAAGAACAGACATATGTATATGTGTAAAAGAACCACCTCTTGCACACCTACAACAAGCTAAACGTTGTACTCAAACTTGCTGTAATAAAAAATAAAAAAGTAAATTAAAAACACGAACAAGAAGTAGTGAGACAAACTTGAGGGGCTTTCTCCTGGCACATTCCGTTCTACATTCCAATCTAGAACACGAGTTCCATTGAGGCTCTGCTGCCCTATTAACCAGATTTGGTAAGGGAGAACTGCTGCCACCTTGTGGCCGTTTCACACAACTGCAGGTTTAATGCCAGCGCTAATGGTCAGTGGATATTCCAAATCATTACAGGCCTGTAAAAGACACCTGCCCTGAAAACAAATCCTGGGGTCATATATCGACCAAAAAATTCAAAAGACGTCCATATTTCAAAACGACAGTTTCAAGAGGCATATTTCACGCACATTAGTGTTCTGCTTCTTTTGCTTTCTTTCTTTCTTTGTTAAAAAAAACGGGAATGGAGAAAGGCAACCCTCAGAATGGGCGAAAACGTTCACAAACGAATCAATGGACAAAGGTTTAATCTCCAATATATATAAACAGCTCATGCAGCTTAATATTAATAAAACAAACAACCCAATACAAAAATGGGCAGAAGATCTAAAGAGACGTTTCTTCAAAGAAGACACAGAGATGTCCAAGACACACATGAAAAGCTGCTCAACATCACTAATTATTAGAGAAATGCAAATCAAAACTACAATGAGGTAAGACCTCACACCTCTTAGAATCGGCATCATCAGATAATCTACAATCAACAAATTCTGGGGACGGTGTGGACAAAAGGAACCCTCTTCCGCTATTGGTGGGAATGTAAATTGATACAGTCACTATGGAGAACAGTATGGAGGTTCCTTTAAAAAACTAAAAAGAGAATTACCATAGGATCCAGCAATCCCACTTCTGGGCATATACCCAGAGAAAACCATAAATCACAAAGACACATTCACCACAATATTCATTGCAGCACTATTTACAATAGCCAGGTAATGGAAGCAACCTAAGTGCCCAAAGACAGACGAATGGATAAAGATGTGGTACATATACAAAATGGAATATTACTCAGCCATAAAAAGGAATGAAACTGGGTCATTTGTAGAGAAGTTGATGGATCTAGAGACTGTCATACAGAGTGAAGTAAGCCAGAAAGAGAAAAACAAATATTGTATATTAATGCCTAAATGTGGAACCTAGAAAAATGGTAGAGATGAACTGGTTTGCAGGGCAGAAATAGAGACACAGAGGTAGAGAACAAACGTATGGACACAAAGTGGGGGAAGCCATGGGGTGGTGGTGGTGGGATGAGTTGGGAGATTAGGATTGACCTGTATACATGTCTATGCATAAAATAGATAACTAATAATAACCTACTGAATGAAAAAATAACTAAAATTAAATTTCAAAATTTTAAAAAATAAAATGTAAAAATAAAACTGAAAAAAAGTTCTTCCATTCACACTGATGTATTTATACGAATGAATTATTTCCATGCTTATATCTATAAATACATAAATGAGGAATAAAATCTAACTTGACCCAAAAAAGAAAAAAAAAAAAACTGAACCTAACAGTTATACAGAGGAAAACACTACCAAGGCACTTGCTCCAGTGGTAAACAATTCTGAAATTGGTCAGAGGTGGGGAATCATCTCCCATACAGCCAGCAGCCCCGCCCGCCCACGCAAGGAGCATCCTCATTGCAAAGCTGGGAGACCGTGCCGAGGCCTCTGTGAGTAAACGTGAGCTGAGCCCCAGGCCAGATGCTGCTGAACTGTTCCCACCCTTCCCAGGTGAAACACCTGAATATGTACAAGGGCTTGAAAGCCTAGAGGAAGGGCCGTGGAGCCACACCAGCGACAGCACGCAGGCCAACTTGGTGCCTGCAGGTCAGCCAGGATGGTACTGGCCACGGGCGCTCCTCTGGAAGCTTTCTATTGCCCTGCCTGAGATACCCCTCCTGTCCCGGCCCCCACGCCTTTTTTTCCTTCCTTACCTCAGCCCGGAGAGATATTCCAGTGGAATTTATGGGTGACACATCCTCTTCTTTACAGGTGGCAGCCTGGCAACTCCTGCCGAAAGTCCAGCAGAGCCCCACTCACACCGGGCCACCCACAAAGCCGTGGACCCTCACACCCTCCCACCAGCACAGCCCCGAGACTGCTGACGGGGCAGAGAATATGGAGTAAGGCACAGCTGCAGGGGCTATTGCTGCCTGGAGTGCTGTTTATATTGACCTCAACCCAGGCACACCTGGGGAGGGCTTGCCGGCAGGGTCAGGCTGCCCAGGTCAGCTAATCCTCAGCCCTCAGGGAATCACATTGCAGAATATGGACCTCGCTAAGACAGAATATTCGCCAAGGAAAAAAAGGACACAATGCCATTTGCAGCACCGTAGATGAGTCTCGAGGTAATCACGTGACTTGGAGTAAGTCAGAAAGTGAAAGACACATATCATATCATATCACTTATAGGTGTTACCTATAAATTGATACCAGGGCAGATATTTCCACGGAGAAGGGCAATCACAGATTCATTAAACAAACTTATGGTTCACCAAAGTAAAGGTGTGAGGATTGAATTCATTACGATATTGGGGTTAACAGACATATACAAACACAGTAGACGTATATAATCACCAAAGACCTACGGAGTACCAAGAGAAGACTACTCAACATTCTGTCATAACGTACATGGGAAAAGGATCCCAGGAAGAACAGACATATGTATATGTGTAAAAGAACCACCTCTTGCACACCTACAACAAGCTAAACGTTGTACTCAAACTTGCTGTAATAAAAAATAAAAAATTAAATTAAAAACACGAACAAGAAGTAGTGAGACAAACTTGAGGGGCTTTCTCCTGGCACATTCCGTTCTACATTCCAATATAGAACACGACTTCCATTGAGTCTCTGCTGCCCTAGTAACCAGAATTGGTAAGGGAGAACTGCTGCCACCTTGTGGCCGTTTCACACAACTGCAGGTTTAATGCCAGCGCTAATGGTCAGTGGATATTCCAAATCATTACAGGCCTGTAAATGACACCTGCCCTGAAAACAAATCCTGGGGTCATATATCGACCAAAAAATTCAAAAGACGTCCATATTTCAAAACGACAGTTTCAAGAGGCATATTTCAAGTACATTAGTGTTCTGCTTCTTTTGCTTTCTTTCTTTCTTTGTTAAAAGAACGGGAATGGAAAAAGGCAACCCTCAGAATGGGCAAAAACGTTCACAAACGAATCAATGGACAAAGGTTTAATCTCCAATATATATAAACAGCTCATGCAGCTTAATATTAATAAAACAAACAACCCAATACAAAAATGGGCAGAAGATCTAAAGAGACGTTTCTTCAAAGAAGACACAGAGATGGCCAAGACGCACATGAAAAGCTGCTCAACATCACTAATTATTAGAGAAATGCAAATCAAATCTACAATGGGGTAAGACCTCACACCTGTTAGAATCGGCATCATCAGATAATCTACAAACAACAAATTCTGGGGAGGGTGTGGACAAAAGGAACCCTCTTCCGCTATTGGTGGGAATGTAAATTGATACAGTCACTATGGAGAACAGTATGGAGGTTCCTTTAAAAAACTAAAAAGAGAATTACCATAGGATCCAGCAATCCCACTTCTGGGCATATACCCAGAGAAAACCATAAATCACAAAGACACATTCACCACAATGTTCATTGCAGCACTATTTACAATAGCCAGGTAATGGAAGCAACCTAAATGCCCACAGACAGACGAATGGATAAAGATGTGGTACATATATAAAATGGAATATTACTCAGCCATAAAAAGGAATGAAACTGGGTCATTTGTAGAGAAGTTGATGGATCTAGAGACTGTCATACAGAGTGAAGTAAGTCAGAAAGAGAAAAACAAATATTGTATATTAATGCCTATATGTGGAACCTAGAAAAATGGTAGAGATGAACTGGTTTGCAGGGCAGAAATAGAGACACAGAGGTAGAGAACAAACGTATGGACACAAAGTGGGGGAAGCCATGGGGTGGTGGTGGTGGGATGAGTTGGGAGATTAGGATTGACCTGTATACATGTCTATGCATAAAATAGATAACTAATAATAACCTACTGTATAAAAAAATAACTAAAATTAAATTTCAAAATTTTAAAAAATAAAATGTAAAAGTAAAACAGAAAAAAAGTTCTTCCATTCACACTGATGTATTTATACGAATGAATTATTTCCATGCTTATAACTATAAATACATAAATGAGGAATAAAATCTAACTTGAACCAAAAAAGAAAAAAAAAACTGAACCTAAGAATTATACAGAGGAAAACACTACCAAGGCACTTGCTCCAGTGGTAAACAATTCTGAAATTGGTCAGAGGTGGGGAATCATCTCCCATACAGCCAGCAGCCCCGCCCGCCCACGCAAGGAGCATCCTCATTGCAAAGCTGGGAGACCATGCCGAGGCCTCTGTGAGTAAACATGAGCTGAGCCCCAGGCCAGATGCTGCTGAACTGTTCCCACCCTTCCCAGGTGAAACACCTGAATATGTACAAGGGCTTGAAAGCCTAGAGGAAGGGCCGTGGAGCCACACCAGCGACAGCACGCTGGCCAACTTGTTGCCTGCAGGTCAGCCAGGATGGTACTGGCCACGGGCGCTCTTCTGGAAGCTTTCTATTGCCCTGCCTGAGATACCCCTCCTGTCCCGGCCCCCACTCCTTTTTTTCCTTCCTCACCTCAGCCCGGAGAGATATTCTAGTGGAAGTTATGGGTGACACATCCTCTTCTTTACAGGTGGCAGCCTGGCAACTCCTGCCGAAAGTCCAGCAGAGCCCCACTCACACCGGGCCACCCACAAAGCCGTGGACCCTCACACCCTCCCACCAGCACAGCCCCGAGACAGCTGACGGGGCAGAGAATATGGAGTAAGGCACAGCTGCAGGGGCTATTGCTGCCTGGAGTGCTGTTTATATTGACCTCAACCCAGGCACACCTGGGGAGGGCTTGCCGGCTGGGTCAGGCTGCCCAGGTCAGCTAATCCTCAGCCCTCAGGGAATCACATTGCAGAAAATGGACCTCGCTAAGACAGAATATTCGCCAAGGATAAAAAGGACACAATGCCATTTGCAGCACCGTGGATGAGTCTCGAGGTAATCACGTGACTTGGAGTAAGTCAGAAAGTGAAAGACACATATCATATCATATCACTTATAGGTGTTACGTATAAATTGATACCAGGGCAGATATTTCCACGGAGAAGGGCAATCACAGATTCATTAAACAAACTTATGGTTCACCAAAGGAAAGGTGTGAGGATTGAATTCATTACGATTTTGGGGTTAACAGATACAAACACAGTAGACGTATATAATCACCAAAGACCTACGGAGTACCAAGAGAAGACTACTCAACATTCTGTCATAACGTACATGGGAAAAGGATCCCAGGAAGAACAGACATATGTATATGTGTAAAAGAACCACCTCTTGCACACCTACAACAAGCTAAACGTTGTACTCAAACTTGCTGTAATAAAAAATAAAAAATTAAATTAAAAACACGAACAAGAAGTAGTGAGACAAACTTGAGGGGCTTTCTCCTGGCACATTCCGTTCTACATTCTAATCTAGAACACGACTTCCATTGAGGCTCTGCTGCCCTAGTAACCAGATTTGGTAAGGGAGAACTGCTGCCACCTTGTGGCCGTTTCACACAGCTGCAGGTTTAATGCCAGCGCTAATGGTCAGTGGATATTCCAAATCATTACAGGCCTGTAAATGACACCTGCCCTGAAAACAAATCCTGGGGTCATATATCGACCAAAAAATTCAAAAGACGTCCATATTTCAAAACGACAGTTTCAAGAGGCATATTTCACGCACATTAGTGTTCTGCTTCTTTTGCTTTCTTTCTTTCTTTGTTAAAAAAAACGGGAATGGAGAAAGGCAACCCTCAGAATGGGCGAAAACGTTCACAAACGAATCAATGGACAAAGGTTTAATCTCCAATATATATAAACAGCTCATGCAGCTTAATATTAATAAAACAAACAACCCAATACAAAAATGGGCAGAAGATCTAAAGAGACGTTTCTTCAAAGAAGACACAGAGATGGCCAAGACGCACATGAAAAGCTGCTCAACATCACTAATTATTAGAGAAATGCAAATCAAAACTACAATGAGGTAAGACCTCACACCTGTTAGAATCGGCATCATCAGATAATCTACAAACAACAAATTCTGGGGAGGGTGTGGACAAAAGGAACCCTCTTCCGCTATTGGTGGGAATGTAAATTGATACAGTCACTATGGAGAACAGTATGGAGGTTCCTTTAAAAAACTAAAAAGAGAATTACCATAGGATCCAGCAATCCCACTTCTGGGCATATACCCAGAGAAAACCATAAATCACAGAGACACATTCACCACAATGTTCATTGCAGCACTATTTACAATAGCCAGGTTATGGAAGCAACATAAATGCCCACAGACAGAAGAATGGATAAAGATGTGGTACATATATAAAATGGAATATTACTCAGCCATAAAAAGGAATGAAACTGGGTCATTTGTAGAGAAGTTGATGGATCTAGAGACTGTCATACAGAGTGAAGTAAGCCAGAAAGAGAAAAACAAATATTGTATATTAATGCCTATATGTGGAACCTAGAAAAATGGTAGAGATGAACTGGTTTGCAGGGCAGAAATAGAGACACAGAGGTAGAGAACAAACGTATGGACACAAAGTGGGGGAAGCCATGGGGTGGTGGTGGTGGGATGAGTTGGGAGATTAGGATTGACCTGTATACATGTCTATGCATAAAATAGATAACTAATAATAACCTACTGTATAAAAAAATAACTAAAATTAAATTTCAAAATTTTAAAAAATAAAATGTAAAAATAAAACAGAAAAAAAGTTCTTCCATTCACACTGATGTATTTATACGAATGAATTTTTTCCATGCTTATATCTATAAATACATAAATGAGGAATAAAATCTAACTTGAACCAAAAAAGAAAAAAAAAAAACTGAACCTAACAGTTATACAGAGGAAAACACTACCAAGGCACTTGCTCCAGTGGTAAACAATTCTGAAATTGGTCAGAGGTGGGGAATCATCTCCCATACAGCCAGCAGCCCCGCCCGCCCACGCAAGGAGCATCCTCATTGCAAAGCTGGGAGACCGTGCCGAGGCCTCTGTGAGTAAACGTGAGCTGAGCCCCAGGCCAGATGCTGCTGAACTGTTCCCACCCTTCCCAGGTGAAACACCTGAATATGTACAAGGGCTTGAAAGCCTAGAGGAAGGGCCGTGGAGCCACACCAGCGACAGCACGCAGGCCAACTTGGTGCCTGTAGGTCAGCCAGGATGGTACTGGCCAAGGGCGCTCCTCTGGAAGCTTTCTATTGCCCTGCCTGAGATACCCCTCCTGTCCCGGCCCCCACTCCTTTTTTTCCTTCCTCACCTCAGCCCGGAGAGATATTCCAGTGGAAGTTATGGGTGACACATCCTCTTCTTTACAGGTGGCAGCCTGGCAACTCCTGCCGAAAGTCCAGCAGAGCCCAACTCACACCGGGCCACCCACAAAGCCGTGGACCCTCACACCCTCCCACCAGCACAGCCCCGAGACTGCTGACGGGGCAGAGAATATGGAGTAAGGCAGAGCTGCAGGGGCTATTGCTGCCTGGAGTGCTGTTTATATTGACCTCAACCCAGGCAACACTGGGGAGGGCTTGCCGGCAGGGTCAGGCTGCCCAGGTCAGCTAATCCTCAGCCCTCAGGGAATCACATTGCAGAATATGGACCTCGCTAAGACAGAATATTTGCCAAGGAAAAAAAGGACACAATGCCATTTGCAGCACCGTAGATGAGTCTCGAGGTAATCATGTGACTTGGACTAAGTCAGAAAGTGAAAGACACATATCGTATCATATCACTTATAGGTGTTACCTATAAATTGATACCAGGGCAGATATTTCCACGGAGAAGGGCAATCACAGATTCATTAAACAAACTTATGGTTCACCAAAGGAAAGGTGTGAGGATTGAATTCATTACGATATTGGGGTTAACAGACATATACAAACACAGTAGACGTATATAATCATCAAAGACCTACGGAGTACCAAGAGAAGACTACTCAACATTCTGTCATAACGTACATGGGAAAAGGATCCCAGGAAGAACAGACATATGTATATGCGTAAAAGAACCACCTCTTGCACACCTACAACAAGCTAAATGTTGTACTCAAACTTGCTGTAATAAAAAATAAAAAATTAAATTAAAAACACGAACAAGAAGTAGTGAGACAAACTTGAGGGTCTTTCTCATGGCACATTCCGTTCTACATTCCAATCTAGAACACGACTTCCATTGAGGCTCTGCTGCCCTAGTAACCAGATTTGGTAAGGGAGAACTGCTGCCACCTTGTGGCCGTTTCACACAACTGCAGGTTTAATGCCAGCGCTAATGGTCAGTGGATATTCCAAATCATTACAGGCCTGTAAATGACACCTGCCCTGAAAACAAATCCTGGGGTCATATATCGACCAAAAAATTCAAAAGACGTCCATATTTCAAAACGACAGTTTCAAGAGGCATATTTCACGCACATTAGTGTTCTGCTTCTTTTGCTTTCTTTCTTTCTTTGTTAAAAAAAACGGGAATGGAAAAAGGCAACCCTCAGAATGGGCGAAAACGTTCACAAACGAATCAATGGACAAAGGTTTAATCTCCAATATATATAAACAGCTCATGCAGCTTAATATTAATAAAACAAACAACCCAATACAAAAATGGGCAGAAGATCTAAAGAGACGTTTCTTCAAAGAAGACACAGAGATGGCCAAGACGCACATGAAAAGCTGCTCAACATCACTAATTATTAGAGAAATGCAAATCAAAACTACAATGAGGTAAGACCTCACACCTGTTAGAATCGGCATCATCAGATAATCTAAAATCAACAAATTCTGGGGACGGTGTGGACAAAAGGAACCCTCTTCCGCTATTGGTGGGAATGTAAATTGATACAGTCACTATGGAGAACAGTATGGAGGTTCCTTTAAAAAACTAAAAAGAGAATTACCATAGGATCCAGCAATCCCACTTCTGGGCATATACCCAGAGAAAACCATAAATCACAAAGACACATTCACCACAATGTTCATTGCAGCACTATTTACAATAGCCAGGTAATGGAAGCAACCTAAATGCCCACAGACAGACGAATGGATAAAGATGTGGTACATATACAAAATGGAATATTACTCAGCCATAAAAAGGAATGAAACTGGGTCATTTGTAGAGAAGTTGATGGATCTAGAGACTGTCATACAGAGTGAAGTAAGCCAGAAAGAGAAAAACAAATATTGTATATTAATACCTATATGTGGAACCTAGAAAAATGGTAGAGATGAACTGGTTTGCAGGGCAGAAATAGAGACACAGAGGTAGAGAACAAACGTATGGACACAAAGTGGGGGAAGCCATGGGGTGGTGGTGGTGGGATGAGTTGGGAGATTAGGATTGACCTGTATACATGTCTATGCATAAAATAGATAACTAATAATAACCTATTGTATAAAAAATAACTAAAATTAAATTTCAAAATTTTAAAAAATAAAATGTAAAAATAAAACAGAAAAAAAGTTCTTCCATTCACACTGATGTATTTATACGAATGAATTATTTCCATGCTTATATCTATAAATACATAAATGAGGAATAAAATCTAACTTGAACCAAAAAAGAAAAAAAAAAACTGAACCTAACAGTTATACAGAGGAAAACACTACCAAGGCACTTGCTCCAGTGGTAAACAATTCTGAAATTGGTCAGAGGTGGGGAATCATCTCCCATACAGCCAGCAGCCCCGCCCGCCCTCGCCAGGAGCATCCTCATTGCAAAGCTGGGAGACCGTGCCGAGGCCTCTGTGAGTAAACGTGAGCTGAGCCCCAGGCCAGATGCTGCTGAACTGTTCCCACCCTTCCCAGGTGAAACACCTGAATATGTACAAGGGCTTGAAAGCCTAGAGGAAGGGCCGTGGAGCCACACCAGCGACAGCACGCAGGCCAACTTGGTGCCTGCAGGTCAGCCAGGATGGTACTGGCCACGGGCGCTCTTCTGGAAGCTTTCTATTGCCCTGCCTGAGATACCCCTCCTGTCCCGGCCCCCACTCCTTTTTTTCCTTCCTCACCTCAGCCCGGAGAGATATTCCAGTGGAAGTTATGGGTGACACATCCTCTTCTTTACAGGTGGCAGCCTGGCAACTCCTGCCGAAAGTCCAGCAGAGCCCCACTCACACCGGGCCACCCACAAAGCCGTGGACCCTCACACCCTCCCACCAGCACAGCCCCGAGACTGCTGACGGGGCAGAGGATATGGAGTAAGGCACAGCTGCAGGGGCTATTGCTGCCTGGAGTGCTGTTTATATTGACCTCAACCCAGGCACACCTGGGGAGGGCTTGCCGGCAGGGTCAGGCTGCCCAGGTCAGCTAATCCTCAGCCCTCAGGGAATCACATTGCAGAAAATGGACCTCGCTAAGACAGAATATTCGCCAAGGAGAAAAAGGACACAATGCCATTTGCAGCACCGTAGATGAGTCTCGAGGTAATCACGTGACTTGGAGTAAGTCAGAAAGTGAAAGACACATATCATATCATATCACTTATAGGTGTTACCTATAAATTGATACCAGGGCAGATATTTCCACGGAGAAGGGCAATCACAGATTCATTAAACAAACTTATGGTTCACCAAAGGAAAGGTGTGGGGATTGAATTCATTACGATTTTGGGGTTAACAGACAGATACAAACACAGTAGACGTATATAATCACCAAAGACCTACGGAGTACCAAGAGAAGACTACTCAACATTCTGTCATAACGTACATGGGAAAAGGATCCCAGGAAGAACAGACATATGTATATGTGTAAAAGAACCACCTCTTGCACACCTACAACAAGCTAAACGTTGTACTCAAACTTGCTGTAATAAAAAATAAAAAATTAAATTAAAAACACGAACAAGAAGTAGTGAGACAAACTTGAGGGGCTTTCTCCTGGCACATTCCGTTCTACATTCCAATCTAGAACACGACTTCCATTGAGGCTCTGCTGCCCTAGTAACCAGATTTGGTAAGGGAGAACTGCTGCCACCTTGTGGCCGTTTCACACAACTGCAGGTTTAATGCCAGCGCTAATGGTCAGTGGATATTCCAAATCATTACAGGCCTGTAAATGACACCTGCCCTGAAAACAAATCCTGGGGTCATATATCGACCAAAAAATTCAAAAGACGTCCATATTTCAAAACGACAGTTTCAAGAGGCATATTTCACGCACATTAGTGTTCTGCTTCTTTTGCTTTCTTTCTTTCTTTGTTAAAAAAAACGGGAATGGAGAAAGGCAACCCTCAGAATGGGCGAAAACGTTCACAAACGAATCAATGGACAAAGGTTTAATCTCCAATATATATAAACAGCTCATGCAGCTTAATATTAATAAAACAAACAACCCAATACAAAAATGGGCAGAAGATCTAAAGAGACGTTTCTTCAAAGAAGACACAGAGATGGCCAAGACGCACAAGAAAAGCTGCTCAACATCACTAATTATTAGAGAAATGCAAATCAAAACTACAATGAGGTAAGACCTCACACCTGTTAGAATCGGCATCATCAGATAATCTACAATCAACAAATTCTGGGGACGGTGTGGACAAAAGGAACCCTCTTCCGCTATTGGTGGGAATGTAAATTGATACAGTCACTATGGATAACAGTATGGAGGTTCCTTTAAAAAACTAAAAAGAGAATTACCATAGGATCCAGCAATCCCACTTCTGGGCGTATACCCAGAGAAAACCATAAATCACAGAGACACATTCACCACAATGTTCATTGCAGCACTATTTACAATAGCCAGGTTATGGAAGCAACATAAATGCCCACAGACAGACGAATGGATAAAGATGTGGTACATATATAAAATGGAATATTACTCAGCCATAAAAAGGAATGAAACTGGGTCATTTGTAGAGAAGTTGATGGATCTAGAGACTGTCATACAGAGTGAAGTAAGCCAGAAAGAGAAAAACAAATATTGTATATTAATGCCTATATGTGGAACCTAGAAAAATGGTAGAGATGAACTGGTTTGCAGGGCAGAAATAGAGACACAGAGGTAGAGAACAAACGTATGGACACAAAGTGGGGGAAGCCATGGGGTGGTGGTGGTGGGATGAGTTGGGAGATTAGGATTGACCTGTATACATGTCTATGCATAAAATAGATAACTAATAATAACCTACTGAATGAAAAAATAACTAAAATTAAATTTCAAAATTTTAAAAAATAAAATGTAAAAATAAAACTGAAAAAAAGTTCTTCCATTCACACTGATGTATTTATACGAATGAATTATTTCCATGCTTATATCTATAAATACATAAATGAGGAATAAAATCTAACTTGACCCAAAAAAGAAAAAAAAAAAAACTGAACCTAACAGTTATACAGAGGAAAACACTACCAAGGCACTTGCTCCACTGGTAAACAATTCTGAAATTGGTCAGAGGTGGGGAATCATCTCCCATACAGCCAGCAGCCCCGCCCGCCCACGCAAGGAGCATCCTCATTGCAAAGCTGGGAGACCGTGCCGAGGCCTCTGTGAGTAAACGTGAGCTGAGCCCCAGGCCAGATGCTGCTGAACTGTTCCCACCCTTCCCAGGTGAAACACCTGAATATGTACAAGGGCTTGAAAGCCTAGAGGAAGGGCCGTGGAACCACACCAGCGACAGCACGCAGGCCAACTTGGTGCCTGCAGGTCAGCCAGGATGGTACTGGCCACGGGCGCTCTTCTGGAAGCTTTCTATTGCCCTGCCTGAGATACACCTCCTGTCCCGGCCCCCACTCCTTTTTTTCCTTCCTCACCTCAGCCCGGAGAGATATTCCAGTGGAAGTTATGGGTGACATATCCTCTTCTTTACAGGTGGCAGCCTGGCAACTCCTGCCGAAAGTCCAGCAGAGAACCACTCACACCGGGCCACCCACAAAGCCGTGGACCCTCACACCCTCCCACCAGCACAGCCCCGAGACTGCTGACGGGGCAGAGAATATGGAGTCAGGCACAGCTGCAGGGGCTATTGATGCCTGGAGTGCTGTTTATATTGACCTCAACCCAGGCACACCTGGGGAGGGCTTGCCGGCAGGGTCAGGCTGCCCAGGTCAGCTAATCCTCAGCCCTCAGGGAATCACATTGCAGAAAATGGACCTCGCTAAGACAGAGTATTCGCCAAGGAAAAAAAGCACACAATGCCATTTGCAGCACCGTAGATGAGTCTAGAGGTAATCACGTGACTTGGAGTAAGTCAGAAAGTGAAAGACACATATCATATCATATCACTTATAGGTGTTACCTATAAATTGATACCAGGGCAGATATTTCCACGGAGAAGGGCAATCACAGATTCATTAAACAAACTTATGGTTCACCAAAGGAAAGGTGTGAGGATTGAATTCATTACGATTTTGGGGTTAACAGATACAAACACAGTAGACGTATATAATCACCAAAGACCTACGGAGTACCAAGAGAAGACTACTCAACATTCTGTCATAACGTCCATGGGAAAAGGATCCCAGGAAGAACAGACATATGTATATGTGTAAAAGAACCACCTCTTGCACACCTACAACAAGCTAAACGTTGTACTCAAACTTGCTGTAATAAAAAATAAAAAATTAAATTAAAAACACGAACAAGAAGTAGTGAGACAAACTTGAGGGGCTTTCTCCTGGCACATTCCGTTCTACATTCCAATCTAGAACACGACTTCCATTGAGGCTCTGCTGCCCTAGTAACCAGATTTGGTAAGGGAGAACTGCTGCCACCTTGTGGCCGTTTCACACAACTGCAGGTTTAATGCCAGCGCTAATGGTCAGTGGATACTCCAAATCATTACAGGCCTGTAAATGACACCTGCCCTGAAAACAAATCCTGGGGTCATATATGGACCAAAAAATTCAAAAGACGTCCATATTTCAAAACGACAGTTTCAAGAGGCATATTTCACGCACATTAGTGTTCTGCTTCTTTTGCTTTCTTTCTTTCTTTGTTAAAAAAAACGGGAATGGAGAAAGGCAACCCTCAGAATGGGCGAAAACGTTCACAAACGAATCAATGGACAAAGGTTTAATCTCCAATATATATAAACAGCTCATGCAGCTTAATATTAATAAAACAAACAACCCAATACAAAAATGGGCAGAAGATCTAAAGAGACGTTTCTTCAAAGAAGACACAGAGATGGCCAAGACGCACATGAAAAGCTGCTCAACATCACTAATTATTAGAGAAATGCAAATCAAAACTACAATGAGGTAAGACCTCACACCTGTTAGAATCGCCAACATCAGATAATCTACAAACAACAAATTCTGGGGACGGTGTGGACAAAAGGAACCCTCTTCCGCTATTGATGGGAATGTAAATTGTTACAGTCACTATGGAGAAGAGTATGGAGGTTCCTTTAAAAAACTAAAAAGAGAATTACCATAGGATCCAACAATCCCACTTCTGGGCATATACCCAGAGAAAACCATAAATCACAGAGACACATTCACCACAATGTTCATTGCAGCACTATTTACAGTAGCCAGGTTATGGAAGCAACATAAATGGCCACAGACAGACGAATGGATAAAGATGTGGTACATATATAAAATGGAATATTACTCAGCCATAAAAAGGAATGAAACTGGGTCATTTGTAGAGAAGTTGATGGATCTAGAGACTGTCATACAGAGTGAAGTAAGCCAGAAAGAGAAAAACAAATATTGTATATTAATGCCTATATGTGGAACCTAGAAAAATGGTAGAGATGAACTGGTTTGCAGGGCAGAAATAGAGACACAGAGGTAGAGAACAAACGTATGGACACAAAGTGGGGGAAGCCATGGGGTGGTGGTGGTGGGATGAGTTGGGAGATTAGGATTGACCTGTATACATGTCTATGCATAAAATAGATAACTAATAATAACCTACTGAATGAAAAAATAACTAAAATTAAATTTCAAAATTTTAAAAAATAAAATGTAAAAATAAAACTGAAAAAAAGTTCTTCCATTCACACTGATGTATTTATACGAATGAATTATTTCCATGCTTATATCTATAAATACATAAATGAGGAATAAAATCTAACTTGACCCAAAAAAGAAAAAAAAAAAAACTGAACCTAACAGTTATACAGAGGAAAACACTACCAAGGCACTTGCTCCACTGGTAAACAATTCTGAAATTGGTCAGAGGTGGGGAATCATCTCCCATACAGCCAGCAGCCCCGCCCGCCCACGCAAGGAGCATCCTCATTGCAAAGCTGGGAGACCGTGCCGAGGCCTCTGTGAGTAAACGTGAGCTGAGCCCCAGGCCAGATGCTGCTGAACTGTTCCCACCCTTCCCAGGTGAAACACCTGAATATGTACAAGGGCTTGAAAGCCTAGAGGAAGGGCCGTGGAACCACACCAGCGACAGCACGCAGGCCAACTTGGTGTCTGCAGGTCAGCCAGGATGGTACTGGCCACGGGCGCTCTTCTGGAAGCTTTCTATTGCCCTGCCTGAGATACACCTCCTGTCCCGGCCCCCACTCCTTTTTTTCCTTCCTCACCTCAGCCCAGAGAGATATTCCAGTGGAAGTTATGGGTGACATATCCTCTTCTTTACAGGTGGCAGCCTGGCAACTCCTGCCGAAAGTCCAGCAGAGACCCACTCACACCGGGCCACCCACAAAGCCGTGGACCCTCACACCCTCCCACCAGCACAGCCCCGAGACTGCTGACGGGGCAGAGAATATGGAGTCAGGCACAGCTGCAGGGGCTATTGATGCCTGGAGTGCTGTTTATATTGACCTCAACCCAGGCACACCTGGGGAGGGCTTGCCGGCAGGGTCAGGCTGCCCAGGTCAGCTAATCCTCAGCCCTCAGGGAATCACATTGCAGAAAATGGACCTCGCTAAGACAGAGTATTCGCCAAGGAAAAAAAGCACACAATGCCATTTGCAGCACCGTAGATGAGTCTAGAGGTAATCACGTGACTTGGAGTAAGTCAGAAAGTGAAAGACACATATCATATCATATCACTTATAGGTGTTACCTATAAATTGATACCAGGGCAGATATTTCCACGGAGAAGGGCAATCACAGATTCATTAAACAAACTTATGGTTCACCAAAGGAAAGGTGTGAGGATTGAATTCATTACGATTTTGGGGTTAACAGATACAAACACAGTAGACGTATATAATCACCAAAGACCTACGGAGTACCAAGAGAAGACTACTCAACATTCTGTCATAACGTCCATGGGAAAAGGATCCCAGGAAGAACAGACATATGTATATGTGTAAAAGAACCACCTCTTGCACACCTACAACAAGCTAAACGTTGTACTCAAACTTGCTGTAATAAAAAATAAAAAATTAAATTAAAAACACGAACAAGAAGTAGTGAGACAAACTTGAGGGGCTTTCTCCTGGCACATTCCGTTCTACATTCCAATCTAGAACACGACTTCCATTGAGGCTCTGCTGCCCTAGTAACCAGATTTGGTAAGGGAGAACTGCTGCCACCTTGTGGCCGTTTCACACAACTGCAGGTTTAATGCCAGCGCTAATGGTCAGTGGATACTCCAAATCATTACAGGCCTGTAAATGACACCTGCCCTGAAAACAAATCCTGGGGTCATATATGGACCAAAAAATTCAAAAGACGTCCATATTTCAAAACGACAGTTTCAAGAGGCATATTTCACGCACATTAGTGTTCTGCTTCTTTTGCTTTCTTTCTTTCTTTGTTAAAAAAAACGGGAATGGAGAAAGGCAACCCTCAGAATGGGCGAAAACGTTCACAAACGAATCAATGGACAAAGGTTTAATCTCCAATATATATAAACAGCTCATGCAGCTTAATATTAATAAAACAAACAACCCAATACAAAAATGGGCAGAAGATCTAAAGAGACGTTTCTTCAAAGAAGACACAGAGATGGCCAAGACGCACATGAAAAGCTGCTCAACATCACTAATTATTAGAGAAATGCAAATCAAAACTACAATGAGGTAAGACCTCACACCTGTTAGAATCGCCAACATCAGATAATCTACAAACAACAAATTCTGGGGACGGTGTGGACAAAAGGAACCCTCTTCCGCTATTGATGGGAATGTAAATTGTTACAGTCACTATGGAGAAGAGTATGGAGGTTCCTTTAAAAAACTAAAAAGAGAATTACCATAGGATCCAACAATCCCACTTCTGGGCATATACCCAGAGAAAACCATAAATCACAGAGACACATTCACCACAATGTTCATTGCAGCACTATTTACAGTAGCCAGGTTATGGAAGCAACATAAATGGCCACAGACAGACGAATGGATAAAGATGTGGTACATATATAAAATGGAATATTACTCAGCCATAAAAAGGAATGAAACTGGGTCATTTGTAGAGAAGTTGATGGATCTAGAGACTGTCATACAGAGTGAAGTAAGCCAGAAAGAAATAAACAAATATTGTATATTAATGCCTATATGTGGAACCTAGAAAAATGGTAGAGATGAACTGGTTTGCAGGGCAGAAATAGAGACACAGAGGTAGAGAACAAACGTATGGACACAAAGTGGGGGAAGCCATGGGGTGGTGGTGGTGGGATGAGTTGGGAGATTAGGATTGACCTGTATACATGTCTATGCATAAAATAGATAACTAATAATAACCTACTGAATGAAAAAATAACTAAAATTAAATTTCAAAATTTTAAAAAATAAAATGTAAAAATAAAACTGAAAAAAAGTTCTTCCATTCACACTGATGTATTTATACGAATGAATTATTTCCATGCTTATATCTATAAATACATAAATGAGGAATAAAATCTAACTTGACCCAAAAAAGAAAAAAAAAACTGAACCTAACAGTTATACAGAGGAAAACACTACCAAGGCACTTGCTCCAGTGGTAAACAATTCTGAAATTGGTCCGAGGTGGGGAATCATCTCCCATACAGCCAGCAGCCCCGCCCGCCCACGCAAGGAGCATCCTCATTGCAAAGCTGGGAGACCGTGCCGAGGCCTCTGTGAGTAAACGTGAGCTGAGCCCCAGGCCAGATGCTGCTGAACTGTTCCCACCCTTCCCAGGTGAAACACCTGAATATGTACAAGGGCTTGAAAGCCTAGAGGAAGGGCCGTGGAGCCACACCAGCGACAGCACGCAGGCCAACTTGGTGCCTGCAGGTCAGCCAGGATGGTACTGGCCACGGGCGCTCTTCTGGAAGCTTTCTATTGCCCTGCCTGAGATACCCCTCCTGTCCAGGCCCCCACTCCTTTTTTTCCTTCCTCACCTCAGCCCGGAGAGATATTCCAGTGGAAGTTATGGGTGACACATCCTCTTCTTTACAGGTGGCAGCCTGGCAACTCCTGCCGAAAGTCCAGCAGAGCCCCACTCACACCGGGCCACCCACAAAGCCGTGGACCCTCACACCCTCCCACGAGCACAGCCCCGAGACTGCTGACGGGGCAGAGAATATGGAGTAAGGCCGAGCTGCAGGGGCTATTGATGCCTGGAGTGCTGTTTATATTGACCTCAACCCAGGCAACCCTGGGGAGGGCTTGCCGGCAGGGTCAGGCTGCCCAGGTCAGCTAATCCTCAGCCCTCAGGGAATCACATTGCAGAATATGGACCTCGCTAAGACAGAATATTCGCCAAGGAAAAAAAGGACACAATGCCATTTGCAGCACCGTAGATGAGTCTCGAGGTAATCACGTGACTTGGAGTAAGTCAGAAAGTGAAAGACACATATCATATCATATCACTTATAGGTTTTACCTATAAATTGATACCAGGGCAGATATTTCCACGGAGAAGGGCAATCACAGATTCATTAAACAAACTTATGGTTCACCAAAGGAAAGGTGTGAGGATTGAATTCATTACGATATTGGGGTTAACAGACATATACAAACACAGTAGACGTATATAATCACCAAAGACCTACGGAGTACCAAGAGAAGACTACTCAACATTCTGTCATAACGTACATGGGAAAAGGATCCCAGGAAGAACAGACATATGTATATGTGTAAAAGAACCACCTCTTGCACACCTACAACAAGCTAAACGTTGTACTCAAACTTGCTGTAATAAAAAATAAAAAATTAAATTAAAAACACGAACAAGAAGTAGTGAGACAAACTTGAGGGGCTTTCTCCTGGCACATTCCGTTCTACATTCTAATCTAGAACACGACTTCCATTGAGGCTCTGCTGCCCTAGTAACCAGATTTGGTAAGGGAGAACTGCTGCCACCTTGTGGCCGTTTCACACAACTGCAGGTTTAATGCCAGCGCTAATGGTCAGTGGATATTCCAAATCATTACAGGCCTGTAAATGACACCTGCCCTGAAAACAAATCCTGGGGTCATATATCGACCAAAAAATTCAAAAGACGTCCATATTTCAAAACGACAGTTTCAAGAGGCATATTTCACGCACATTAGTGTTCTGCTTCTTTTGCTTTCTTTCTTTCTTTGTTAAAAAAAACGGGAATGGAGAAAGGCAACCCTCAGAATGGGCGAAAACGTTCACAAACGAATCAATGGACAAAGGTTTAATCTCCAATATATATAAACAGCTCATGCAGCTTAATATTAATAAAACAAACAACCCAATACAAAAATGGGCAGAAGATCTAAAGAGACGTTTCTTCAAAGAAGACACAGAGATGTCCAAGACACACATGAAAAGCTGCTCAACATCACTAATTATTAGAGAAATGCAAATCAAAACTACAATGAGGTAAGACCTCACACCTGTTAGAATCGGCATCATCAGATAATCTACAATCAACAAATTCTGGGGACGGTGTGGACAAAAGGAACCCTCTTCCGCTATTGGTGGGAATGTAAATTGATACAGTCACTATGGAGAACAGTATGGAGGTTCCTTTAAAAAACTAAAAAGAGAATTACCATAGGATCCAGCAATCCCACTTCTGGGCATATACCCAGAGAAAACCATAAATCACAAAGACACATTCACCACAATGTTCATTGCAGCACTATTTACAATAGCCAGGTAATGGAAGCAACCTAAATGCCCACAGACAGACGAATGGATAAAGATGTGGTACATATACAAAATGGAATATTACTCAGCCATAAAAAGGAATGAAACTGGGTCATTTGTAGAGAAGTTGATGGATCTAGAGAATGTCATACAGAGTGAAGTAAGCCAGAAAGAGAAAAACAAATATTGTATATTAATGCCTATATGTGGAACCTAGAAAAATGGTAGAGATGAACTGGTTTGCAGGGCAGAAATAGAGACACAGAGGTAGAGAACAAACGTATGGACACAAAGTGGGGGAAGCCATGGGGTGGTGGTGGTGGGATGAGTTGGGAGATTAGGATTGACCTGTATACATGTCTATGCATAAAATAGATAACTAATACTAACCTACTGAATGAAAAAATAACTAAAATTAAATTTCAAAATTTTAAAAAATAAAATGTAAAAATAAAACAGAAAAAAAGTTCTTCCATTCACACTGATGTATTTATACGAATGAATTATTTCCATGCTTATATCTATAAATACATAAATGAGGAATAAAATCTAACTTGACCCAAAAAAGAAAAAAAAAAAAACTGAACCTAACAGTTATACAGAGGAAAACACTACCAAGGCACTTGCTCCAGTGGTAAACAATTCTGAAATTGGTCAGAGGTGGGGAATCATCTCCCATACAGCCAGCAGCCCCGCCCGCCCACGCAAGGAGCATCCTCATTGCAAAGCTGGGAGACCGTGCCGAGGCCTCTGTGAGTAAACGTGAGCTGAGCCCCAGGCCAGATGCTGCTGAACTGTTCCCACCCTTCCCAGGTGAAACACCTGAATATGTACAAGGGCTTGAAAGCCTAGAGGAAGGGCCGTGGAGCCACACCATCGACAGCACGCAGGCCAACTTGGTGCCTGCAGGTCAGCCAGGATGGTACTGGCCACGGGCGCTCTTCTGGAAGCTTTCTATTGCCCTGCCTGAGATACCCCTCCTGTCCCGGCCCCCACTCCTTTTTTTCCTTCCTCACCTCAGCCCGGAGAGATATTCCAGTGGAAGTTATGGGTGACACATCCTCTTCTTTACAGGTGGCAGCCTGGCAACTCCTGCCGAAAGTCCAGCAGAGCCCCACTCACACCGGGCCACCCACAAAGCCGTGGACCCTCACACCCTCCCACGAGCACAGCCCCGAGACTGCTGACGGGGCAGAGAATATGTAGTAAGGCAGAGCTGCAGGGGCTATTGATGCCTGGAGTGCTGTTTATATTGACCTCAACCCAGGCAACCCTGGGGAGGGCTTGCCGGCAGGGTCAGGCTGCCCAGGTCAGCTAATCCTCAGCCCTCAGGGAATCACATTGCAGAATATGGACCTCGCTAAGACAGAATATTCGCCAAGGAAAAAAAGGACACAATGCCATTTGCAGCACCGTAGATGAGTCTCGAGGTAATCACGTGACTTGGAGTAAGTCAGAAAGTGAAAGACACATATCATATCATATCACTTATAGGTGTTACCTATAAATTGATACCAGGGCAGATATTTCCACGGAGAAGGGCAATCACAGATTCATTAAACAAACTTATGGTTCACCAAAGGAAAGGTGTGAGGATTGAATTCATTACGATATTGGGGTTAACAGACATATACAAACACAGTAGACGTATATAATCACCAAAGACCTACGGAGTACCAAGAGAAGACTACTCAACATTCTGTCATAACGTACATGGGAAAAGGATCCCAGGAAGAACAGACATATGTATATGTGTAAAAGAACCAACTCTTGCAAACCTACAACAAGCTAAACGTTGTACTCAAACTTGCTGTAATAAAAAATAAAAAATTAAATTAAAAACACGAACAAGAAGTAGTGAGACAAACTTGAGCGGCTTTCTCCTGGCACATTCCGTTCTACATTCTAATCTAGAACACGACTTCCATTGAGGCTCTGCTGCCCTAGTAACCAGATTTGGTAAGGGAGAACTGCTGCCACCTTGTGGCCGTTTCACACAACTGCAGGTTTAATGCCAGCGCTAATGGTCAGTGGATATTCCAAATCATTACAGGCCTGTAAATGACACCAGCCCTGAAAACAAATCCTGGGGTCATATATCGACCAAAAAATTCAAAAGACGTCCATATTTCAAAACGACAGTTTCAAGAGGCATATTTCACGCACATTAGTGTTCTGCTTCTTTTGCTTTCTTTCTTTCTTTGTTAAAAAAAACGGGAATGGAGAAAGGCAACCCTCAGAATGGGCGAAAACGTTCACAAACGAATCAATGGACAAAGGTTTAATCTCCAATATATATAAACTGCTCATGCAGCTTAATATTAATAAAACAAACAACCCAATACAAAAATGGGCAGAAGATCTAAAGAGACGTTTCTTCAAAGAAGACACAGAGATGTCCAAGACACACATGAAAAGCTGCTCAACATCACTAATTATTAGAGAAATGCAAATCAAAACTACAATGAGGTAAGACCTCACACCTGTTAGAATCGGCATCATCAGATAATCTACAATCAACAAATTCTGGGGACGGTGTGGACAAAAGGAACCCTCTTCCGCTATTGGTGGGAATGTAAATTGATACAGTCACTATGGAGAACAGTATGGAGGTTCCTTTAAAAAACTAAAAAGAGAATTACCATAGGATCCAGCAATCCCACTTCTGGGCATATACCCAGAGAAAACCATAAATCACAAAGACACATTCACCACAATGTTCATTGCAGCACTATTTACAATAGCCAGGTAATGGAAGCAACCTAAATGCCCACAGACAGACGAATGGATAAAGATGTGGTACATATACAAAATGGAATATTACTCAGCCATAAAAAGGAATGAAACTGGGTCATTTGTAGAGAAGTTGATGGATCTAGAGAATGTCATACAGAGTGAAGTAAGCCAGAAAGAGAAAAACAAATATTGTATATTAATGCCTATATGTGGAACCTAGAAAAATGGTAGAGATGAACTGGTTTGCAGGGCAGAAATAGAGACACAGAGGTAGAGAACAAACGTATGGACACAAAGTGGGGGAAGCCATGGGGTGGTGGTGGTGGGATGAGTTGGGAGATTAGGATTGACCTGTATACATGTCTATGCATAAAATAGATAACTAATAATAACCTACTGAATGAAAAAATAACTAAAATTAAATTTCAAAATTTTAAAAAATAAAATGTAAAAATAAAACTGAAAAAAAGTTCTTCCATTCACACTGATGTATTTATACGAATGAATTATTTCCATGCTTATATCTATAAATACATAAATGAGGAATAAAATCTAACTTGACCCAAAAAAGAAAAAAAAAAAAACTGAACCTAACAGTTATACAGAGGAAAACACTACCAAGGCACTTGCTCCAGTGGTAAACAATTCTGAAATTGGTCAGAGGTGGGGAATCATCTCCCATACAGCCAGCAGCCCCGCCCGCCCACGCAAGGAGCATCCTCATTGCAAAGCTGGGAGACCGTGCCGAGGCCTCTGTGAGTAAACGTGAGCTGAGCCCCAGGCCAGATGCTGCTGAACTGTTCCCACCCTTCCCAGGTGAAACACCTGAATATGTACAAGGGCTTGAAAGCCTAGAGGAAGGGCCGTGGAGCCACACCAGCGACAGCACGCAGGCCAACTTGGTGCCTGCAGGTCAGCCAGGATGGTACTGGCCACGGGCGCTCTTCTGGAAGCTTTCTATTGCCCTGCCTGAGATACCCCTCCTGTCCCGGCCCCCACTCCTTTTTTTCCTTCCTCACCTCAGCCCGGAGAGATATTCCAGTGGAAGTTATGGGTGACACATCCTCTTCTTTACAGGTGGCAGCCTGGCAACTCCTGCCGAAAGTCCAGCAGAGCCCCACTCACACCGGGCCACCCACAAAGCCGTGGACCCTCACACCCTCCCACCAGCACAGCCCCGAGACTGCTGACGGGGCAGAGAATATGGAGTAAGGCACAGCTGCAGGGGCTATTGCTGCCTGGAGTGCTGTTTATATTGACCTCAACCCAGGCACACCTGGGGAGGGCTTGCCGGCAGGGTCAGGCTGCCCAGGTCAGCTAATCCTCAGCCCTCAGGGAATCACATTGCAGAAAATGGACCTCGCTAAGACAGAATATTCGCCAAGGAGAAAAAGGACACAATGCCATTTGCAGCACCGTAGATGAGTCTCGAGGTAATCACGTGACTTGGAGTAAGTCAGAAAGTGAAAGACACATATCATATCATATCACTTATAGGTGTTACCTATAAATTGATACCAGGGCAGATATTTCCACGGAGAAGGGCAATCACAGATTCATTAAACAAACTTATGGTTCACCAAAGGAAAGGTGTGAGGATTGAATTCATTACGATATTGGGGTTAACAGACAGATACAAACACAGTAGACGTATATAATCACCAAAGACCTACGGAGTACCAAGAGAAGACTACTCAACATTCTGTCATAACGTACATGGGAAAAGGATCCCAGGAAGAACAGACATATGTATATGTGTAAAAGAACCACCTCTTGCACACCTACAACAAGCTAAACGTTGTACTCAAACTTGCTGTAATAAAAAATAAAAAATTAAATTAAAAACACGAACAAGAAGTAGTGAGACAAACTTGAGGGGCTTTCTCCTGGCACATTCCGTTCTACATTCTAATCTAGAACAGGACTTCCATTGAGGCTCTGCTGCCCTAGTAACCAGATTTGGTAAGGGAGAACTGCTGCCACCTTGTGGCCGTTTCACACAACTGCAGGTTTAATGCCAGCGCTAATGGTCAGTGGATATTCCAAATCATTACAGGCCTGTAAATGACACCTGCCCTGAAAACAAATCCTGGGGTCATATATCGACCAAAAAATTCAAAAGACGTCCATATTTCAAAACGACAGTTTCAAGAGGCATATTTCACGCACATTAGTGTTCTGCTTCTTTTGCTTTCTTTCTTTCTTTGTTAAAAAAAACGGGAATGGAGAAAGGCAACCCTCAGAATGGGCGAAAACGTTCACAAACGAATCAATGGACAAAGGTTTAATCTCCAATATATATAAACAGCTCATGCAGCTTAATATTAATAAAACAAACAACCCAATACAAAAATGGGCAGAAGATCTAAAGAGACGTTTCTTCAAAGAAGACACAGAGATGTCCAAGACACACATGAAAAGCTGCTCAACATCACTAATTATTAGAGAAATGCAAATCAAAACTACAATGAGGTAAGACCTCACACCTGTTAGAATCGGCATCATCAGATAATCTACAATCAACAAATTCTGGGGACGGTGTGGACAAAAGGAACCCTCTTCCGCTATTGGTGGGAATGTAAATTGATACAGTCACTATGGAGAACAGTATGGAGGTTCCTTTAAAAAATTAAAAAGAGAATTACCATAGGATCCAGCAATCCCACTTCTGGGCATATACCCAGAGAAAACCATAAATCACAAAGACACATTCACCACAATGTTCATTGCAGCACTATTTACAATAGCCAGGTAATGGAAGCAACCTAAATGCCCACAGACAGACGAATGGATAAAGATGTGGTACATATACAAAATTTAATATTACTGAGCCATAAAAAGGAATGAAACTGGGTCATTTGTAGAGAAGTTGATGGATCTAGAGAATGTCATACAGAGTGAAGTAAGCCAGAAAGAGAAAAACAAATATTGTATATTAATGCCTATATGTGGAACCTAGAAAAATGGTAGAGATGAACTGGTTTGCAGGGCAGAAATAGAGACACAGAGGTAGAGAACAAACGTATGGACACAAAGTGGGGGAAGCCATGGGGTGGTGGTGGTGGGATGAGTTGGGAGATTAGGATTGACCTGTATACATGTCTATGCATAAAATAGATAACTAATAATAACCTACTGAATGAAAAAATAACTAAAATTAAATTTCAAAATTTTAAAAAATAAAATGTAAAAATAAAACTGAAAAAAAGTTCTTCCATTCACACTGATGTATTTATACGAATGAATTATTTCCATGCTTATATCTATAAATACATAAATGAGGAATAAAATCTAACTTGAACCAAAAAAGAAAAAAAAAAAAACTGAACCTAACAGTTATACAGAGGAAAACACTACCAAGGCACTTGCTCCAGTGGTAAACAATTCTGAAATTGGTCAGAGGTGGGGAATCATCTCCCATACAGCCAGCAGCCCCGCCCGCCCACGCAAGGAGCATCCTCATTGCAAAGCTGGGAGACCGTGCCAAGGCCTCTGTGAGTAAACGTGAGCTGAGCCCCAGGCCAGATGCTGCTGAACTGTTCCCACCCTTCCCAGGTGAAACACCTGAATATGTACAAGGGCTTGAAAGCCTAGAGGAAGGGCCGTGGAGCCACACCAGCGACAGCACGCAGGCCAACTTGGTGCCTGCAGGTCAGCCAGGATGGTACTGGCCACGGGCGCTCTTCTGGAAGCTTTCTATTGCCCTGCCTGAGATACCCCTCCTGTCCCGGCCCCCACTCCTTTTTTTCCTTCCTCACCTCAGCCCGGAGAGATATTCCAGTGGAAGTTATGGGTGACACATCCTCTTCTTTACAGGTGGCAGCCTGGCAACTCCTGCCGAAAGTCCAGCAGAGCCCCACTCACACCGGGCCACCCACAAAGCCGTGGACCCTCACACCCTCCCACCAGCACAGCCCCGAGACTGCTGACGGGGCAGAGAATATGGAGTCAGGCACAGCTGCAGGGGCTATTGCTGCCTGGAGTGCTGTTTATATTGACCTCAACCCAGGCAACCCTGGGGAGGGCTTGCCGGCAGGGTCAGGCTGCCCAGGTCAGCTAATCCTCAGCCCTCAGGGAATCACATTGCAGAATATGGACCTCGCTAAGACAGAATATTCGCCAAGGAAAAAAAGGACACAATGCCATTTGCAGCACCGTAGATGAGTCTCGAGGTAATCACGTGACTTGGAGTAAGTCAGAAAGTGAAAGACACATATCATATCATATCACTTATAGGTGTTACCTATAAATTGATACCAGGGCAGATATTTCCACGGAGAAGGGCAATCACAGATTCATTAAACAAACTTATGGTTCACCAAAGGAAAGGTGTGAGGATTGAATTCATTACGATATTGGGGTTAACAGACATATACAAACACAGTAGACGTATATAATCACCAAAGACCTACGGAGTACCAAGAGAAGACTACTCAACATTCTGTCATAACGTACATGGGAAAAGGATCCCAGGAAGAACAGACATATGTATATGTGTAAAAGAACCACCTCTTGCACACCTACAACAAGCTAAACGTTGTACTCAAACTTGCTGTAATAAAAAATAAAAAATTAAATTAAAAACACGAACAAGAAGTAGTGAGACAAACTTGAGGGGCTTTCTCCTGGCACATTCCGTTCTACATTCTAATCTAGAACAGGACTTCCATTGAGGCTCTGCTGCCCTAGTAACCAGATTTGGTAAGGGAGAACTGCTGCCACCTTGTGGCCGTTTCACACAGCTGCAGGTTTAATGCCAGCGCTAATGGTCAGTGGATATTCCAAATCATTACAGGCCTGTAAATGACACCTGCCCTGAAAACAAATCCTGGGGTCATATATCGACCAAAAAATTCAAAAGACGTCCATATTTCAAAACGACAGTTTCAAGAGGCATATTTCACGCACATTAGTGTTCTGCTTCTTTTGCTTTCTTTCTTTCTTTGTTAAAAAAAACGGGAATGGAGAAAGGCAACCCTCAGAATGGGCGAAAACGTTCACAAACGAATCAATGGACAAAGGTTTAATCTCCAATATATATAAACAGCTCATGCAGCTTAATATTAATAAAACAAACAACCCAATACAAAAATGGGCAGAAGATCTAAAGAGACGTTTCTTCAAAGAAGACACAGAGATGTCCAAGACACACATGAAAAGCTGCTCAACATCACTAATTATTAGAGAAATGCAAATCAAAACTACAATGAGGTAAGACCTCACACCTGTTAGAATCGGCATCATCAGATAATCTACAATCAACAAATTCTGGGGACGGTGTGGACAAAAGGAACCCTCTTCCGCTATTGGTGGGAATGTAAATTGATACAGTCACTATGGAGAACAGTATGGAGGTTCCTTTAAAAAACTAAAAAGAGAATTACCATAGGATCCAGCAATCCCACTTCTGGGCATATACCCAGAGAAAACCATAAATCACAAAGACACATTCACCACAATGTTCATTGCAGCACTATTTACAATAGCCAGGTAATGGAAGCAACCTAAATGCCCACAGACAGACGAATGGATAAAGATGTGGTACATATACAAAATGGAATATTACTCAGCCATAAAAAGGAATGAAACTGGGTCATTTGTAGAGAAGTTGATGGATCTAGAGAATGTCATACAGAGTGAAGTAAGCCAGAAAGAGAAAAACAAATATTGTATATTAATGCCTATATGTGGAACCTAGAAAAATGGTAGAGATGAACTGGTTTGCAGGGCAGAAATAGAGACACAGAGGTAGAGAACAAACGTATGGACACAAAGTGGGGGAAGCCATGGGGTGGTGGTGGTGGGATGAGTTGGGAGATTAGGATTGACCTGTATACATGTCTATGCATAAAATAGATAACTAATAATAACCTACTGAATGAAAAAATAACTAAAATTAAATTTCAAAATTTTAAAAAATAAAATGTAAAAATAAAACTGAAAAAAAGTTCTTCCATTCACACTGATGTATTTATACGAATGAATTATTTCCATGCTTATATCTATAAATACATAAATGAGGAATAAAATCTAACTTGACCCAAAAAAGAAAAAAAAAAAAACTGAACCTAACAGTTATACAGAGGAAAACACTACCAAGGCACTTGCTCCAGTGGTAAACAATTCTGAAATTGGTCAGAGGTGGGGAATCATCTCCCATACAGCCAGCAGCCCCGCCCGCCCACGCAAGGAGCATCCTCATTGCAAAGCTGGGAGACCGTGCCAAGGCCTCTGTGAGTAAACGTGAGCTGAGCCCCAGGCCAGATGCTGCTGAACTGTTCCCACCCTTCCCAGGTGAAACACCTGAATATGTACAAGGGCTTGAAAGCCTAGAGGAAGGGCCGTGGAGCCACACCAGCGACAGCACGCAGGCCAACTTGGTGCCTGCAGGTCAGCCAGGATGGTACTGGCCACGGGCGCTCTTCTGGAAGCTTTCTATTGCCCTGCCTGAGATACCCCTCCTGTCCCGGCCCCCACTCCTTTTTTTCCTTCCTCACCTCAGCCCGGAGAGATATTCCAGTGGAAGTTATGGGTGACACATCCTCTTCTTTACAGGTGGCAGCCTGGCAACTCCTGCCGAAAGTCCAGCAGAGCCCCACTCACACCGGGCCACCCACAAAGCCGTGGACCCTCACACCCTCCCACCAGCACAGCCCCGAGACTGCTGACGGGGCAGAGAATATGGAGTCAGGCACAGCTGCAGGGGCTATTGCTGCCTGGAGTGCTGTTTATATTGACCTCAACCCAGGCAACCCTGGGGAGGGCTTGCCGGCAGGGTCAGGCTGCCCAGGTCAGCTAATCCTCAGCCCTCAGGGAATCACATTGCAGAATATGGACCTCGCTAAGACAGAATATTCGCCAAGGAAAAAAAGGACACAATGCCATTTGCAGCACCGTAGATGAGTCTCGAGGTAATCACGTGACTTGGAGTAAGTCAGAAAGTGAAAGACACATATCATATCATATCACTTATAGGTGTTACCTATAAATTGATACCAGGGCAGATATTTCCACGGAGAAGGGCAATCACAGATTCATTAAACAAACTTATGGTTCACCAAAGGAAAGGTGTGAGGATTGAATTCATTACGATATTGGGGTTAACAGACATATACAAACACAGTAGACGTATATAATCACCAAAGACCTACGGAGTACCAAGAGAAGACTACTCAACATTCTGTCATAACGTACATGGGAAAAGGATCCCAGGAAGAACAGACATATGTATATGTGTAAAAGAACCACCTCTTGCACACCTACAACAAGCTAAACGTTGTACTCAAACTTGCTGTAATAAAAAATAAAAAATTAAATTAAAAACACGAACAAGAAGTAGTGAGACAAACATGAGGGGCTTTCTCCTGGCACATTCCGTTCTACATTCTAATCTAGAACAGGACTTCCATTGAGGCTCTGCTGCCCTAGTAACCAGATTTGGTAAGGGAGAACTGCTGCCACCTTGTGGCCGTTTCACACAACTGCAGGTTTAATGCCAGCGCTAATGGTCAGTGGATATTCCAAATCATTACAGGCCTGTAAATGACACCTGCCCTGAAAACAAATCCTGGGGTCATATATCGACCAAAAAATTCAAAAGACGTCCATATTTCAAAACGACAGTTTCAAGAGGCATATTTCACGCACATTAGTGTTCTGCTTCTTTTGCTTTCTTTCTTTCTTTGTTAAAAAAAACGGGAATGGAAAAAGGCAACCCTCAGAATGGGCGAAAACGTTCACAAACGAATCAATGGACAAAGGTTTAATCTCCAATATATATAAACAGCTCATGCAGCTTAATATTAATAAAACAAACAACCCAATACAAAAATGGGCAGAAGATCTAAAGAGACGTTTCTTCAAAGAAGACACAGAGATGGCCAAGATGCACATGAAAAGCTGCTCAACATCACTAATTATTAGAGAAATGCAAATCAAAACTACAATGAGGTAAGACCTCACACCTGTTAGAATCGGCATCATCAGATAATCTACAAACAACAAATTCTGGGGAGGGTGTGGACAAAAGGAACCCTCTTCCGCTATTGGTGGGAATGTAAATTGATACAGTCACTATGGAGAACAGTATGGAGGTTCCTTTAAAAAACTAAAAAGAGAATTACCATAGGATCCAGCAATCCCACTTCTGGGCATATACCCAGAGAAAACCATAAATCACAGAGACACATTCACCACAATGTTCATTGCAGCACTATTTACAATAGCCAGGTTATGGAAGCAACATAAATGCCCACAGACAGACGAATGGATAAAGATGTGGTACATATATAAAATGGAATATTACTCAGCCATAAAAAGGAATGAAACTGGGTCATTTGTAGAGAAGTTGATGGATCTAGAGACTGTCATACAGAGTGAAGTAAGCCAGAAAGAGAAAAACAAATATTGTATATTAATGCCTATATGAGGAACTTAGAAAAATGGTAGAGATGAACTGGTTTGCAGGGCAGAAATAGAGACACAGAGGTAGAGAACAAACGTATGGACACAAAGTGGGGGAAGCCATGGGGTGGTGGTGGTGGGATGAGTTGGGAGATTAGGATTGACCTGTATACATGTCTATGCATAAAATAGATAACTAATAATAACCTACTGTATAAAAAAATAACTAAAATTAAATTTCAAAATTTTAAAAAATAAAATGTAAAAATAAAACAGAAAAAAAGTTCTTCCATTCACACTGATGTATTTATACGAATGAATTATTTCCATGCTTATATCTATAAATACATAAATGAGGAATAAAATCTAACTTGAACCAAAAAAGAAAAAAAAAAAACTGAACCTAACAGTTATATAGAGGAAAACACTACCAAGGCACTTGCTCCAGTGGTAAACAATTCTGAAATTGGTCAGAGGTGGGGAATCATCTCCCATACAGCCAGCAGCCCCGCCCGCCCACGCAAGGAGCATCCTCATTGCAAAGCTGGGAGACCGTGCCGAGGCCTCTGTGAGTAAACGTGAGCTGAGCCCCAGGCCAGATGCTGCTGAACTGTTCCCACCCTTCCCAGGTGAAACACCTGAATATGTACAAGGGCTTGAAAGCCTAGAGGAAGGGCCGTGGAGCCACACCAGCGACAGCACGCAGGCCAACTTGGTGCCTGTAGGTCAGCCAGGGTGGTACTGGCCACGGGCGCTCCTCTGGAAGCTTTCTATTGCCCTGCCTGAGATACCCCTCCTGTCCCGGCCCCCACTCCTTTTTTTCCTTCCTCACCTCAGCCCGGAGAGATATTCCAGTGGAAGTTATGGGTGACACATCCTCTTCTTTACAGGTGGCAGCCTGGCAACTCCTGCCGAAAGTCCAGCAGAGCCCAACTCACACCGGGCCACCCACAAAGCCGTGGACCCTCACACCCTCCCACCAGCACAGCCCCGAGACTGATGACGGGGCAGAGAATATGGAGTAAGGCAGAGCTGCAGGGGCTATTGCTGCCTGGAGTGCTGTTTATATTGACCTCAACCCAGGCAACACTGGGGAGGGCTTGCCGGCAGGGTCAGGCTGCCCAGGTCAGCTAATCCTCAGCCCTCAGGGAATCACATTGCAGAATATGGACCTGGCTAAGACAGAATATTTGCCAAGGAAAAAAAGGACACAATGCCATTTGCAGCACCGTAGATGAGTCTCGAGGTAATCATGTGACTAGGACTAAGTCAGAAAGTGAAAGACACATATCGTATCATATCACTTATAGGTGTTACCTATAAATTGATACCAGGGCAGATATTTCCACGGAGAAGGGCAATCACAGATTCATTAAACAAACTTATGGTTCACCAAAGGAAAGGTGTGAGGATTGAATTCATTACGATATTGGGGTTAACAGACATATACAAACACAGTAGACGTATATAATCATCAAAGACCTACGGAGTACCAAGAGAAGACTACTCAACATTCTGTCATAACGTACATGGGAAAAGGATCCCAGGAAGAACAGACATATGTATATGCGTAAAAGAACCACCTCTTGCACACCTACAACAAGCTAAACGTTGTACTCAAACTTGCTGTAATAAAAAATAAAAAATTAAATTAAAAACACGAACAAGAAGTAGTGAGACAAACTTGAGGGTCTTTCTCCTGGCACATTCCGTTCTACATTCCAATCTAGAACACGACTTCCATTGAGGCTCTGCTGCCCTAGTAACCAGATTTGGTAAGGGAGAACTGCTGCCACCTTGTGGCCTTTTCACACAACTGCAGGTGTAATGCCAGCGCTAATGGTCAGTGGATATTCCAAATCATTACAGGCCTGTAAATGACACCTGCCCTGAAAACAAATCCTGGGGTCATATATCGACCAAAAAATTCAAAAGACGTCCATATTTCAAAACGACAGTTTCAAGAGGCATATTTCACGCACATTAGTGTTCTGCTTCTTTTGCTTTCTTTCTTTCTTTGTTAAAAAAAACGGGAATGGAGAAAGGCAACCCTCAGAATGGGCGAAAACGTTCACAAACGAATCAATGGACAAAGGTTTAATCTCCAATATATATAAACAGCTCATGCAGCTTAATATTAATAAAACAAACAACCCAATACAAAAATGGGCAGAAGATCTAAGAGACGTTTCTTCAAAGAAGACACAGAGATGGCCAAGACGCACATGAAAAGCTGCTCAACATCACTAATTATTAGAGAAATGCAAATCAAAACTACAATGAGGTAAGACCTCACACCTGTTAGAATCGGCATCATCAGATAATCTACAATCAACAAATTCTGGGGACGGTGTGGACAAAAGGAAACCTCTGCCACTATTGGTGGGAATGTAAATTGATACAGTCACTATGGAGAACAGTATGGAGGTTCCTTTAAAAAACTAAAAAGAGAATTACCATAGGATCCAGCAATCCCACTTCTGGGCATATACCCAGAGAAACCATAAATCACAAAGGCACATTCACCACAATGTTCATTGCAGCACTATTTACAATAGCCAGGTAATGGAAGCAACCTAAATGCCCACAGACAGACGAATGGATAAAGATGTGGTACATATACAAAATGGAATATTACTCAGCCATAAAACGGAATGAAACTGGGTCATTTGTAGAGAAGTTGATGGATCTAGAGACTGTCATACAGAGTGAAGTAAGCCAGAAAGAGAAAAACAAATATTGTATATTAATGCCTATATATGGAACCTAGAAAATTGGTAGAGATGAACTGGTTTGCAGGGCAGAAATAGAGACACAGAGGTAGAGAACAAACGTATGGACACAAAGTGGGGGAAGCCATGGGGTGGTGGTGGTGGGATGAGTTGGGAGATTAGGATTGACCTGTATACATGTCTATGCATAAAATAGATAACTAATAATAACCTACTGTATAAAAAATAACTAAAATTAAATTTCAAAATTTAAAAAAATAAAATGTAAAAATAAAACAGAAAAAAAGTTCTTCCATTCACACTGATGTATTTATACGAATGAATTATTTCCATGCTTATATCTATAAATACATAAATGAGGAATAAAATCTAACTTGAACCAAAAAAGAAAAAAAAAACTGAACCTAACAGTTATACAGAGGAAAACACTACCAAGGCACTTGCTCCAGTGGTAAACAATTCTGAAATTGGTCAGAGGTGGGGAATCATCTCCCATACAGCCAGCAGCCCCGCCCGCCCACGCAAGGAGCATCCTCATTGCAAAGCTGGGAGACCGTGCCGAGGCCTCTGTGAGTAAACGTGAGCTGAGCCCCAGGCCAGATGCTGCTGAACTGTTCCCACCCTTCCCAGGTGAAACACCTGAATATGTACAAGGGCTTGAAAGCCTAGAGGAAGGGCCGTGGAGCCACACCAGCGACAGCACGCAGACCAACTTGGTGCCTGCAGGTCAGCCAGGATGGTACTGGCCACGGGCGCTCTTCTGGAAGCTTTCTATTGCCCTGCCTGAGATACCCCTCCTGTCCCGGCCCCCACTCCTTTTTTTCCTTCCTCACCTCAGCCCGGAGAGATATTCCAGTGGAAGTTATGGGTGACACATCCTCTTCTTTACAGGCGGCAGACTGGCAACTCCTGCCGAAAGTCCAGCAGAGCCCCACTCACACCGGGCCACCCACAAAGCCGTGGACCCTCACACCCTCCCACCAGCACAGCCCCGAGACTGCTGACGGGGCAGAGAATATGGAGTAAGGCACAGCTGCAGGGGCTATTGCTGCCTGGAGTGCTGTTTATATTGACCTCAACCCAGGCACACCTGGGGAGGGCTTGCCGGCAGGGTCAGGCTGCCCAGGTCAGCTAATCCTCAGCCCTCAGGGAATCACATTGCAGAAAATGGACCTCGCTAAGACAGAATATTCGCCAAGGAGAAAAAGGACACAATGCCATTTGCAGCACCGTAGATGAGTCTCGAGGTAATCACGTGACTTGGAGTAAGTCAGAAAGTGAAAGACACATATCATATCATATCACTTATAGGTGTTACCTATAAATTGATACCAGGGCAGATATTTCCACGGAGAAGGGCAATCACAGATTCATTAAACAAACTTATGGTTCACCAAAGGAAAGGTGTGAGGATTGAATTCATTACGATATTGGGGTTAACAGACAGATACAAACACAGTAGACGTATATAATCACCAAAGACCTACGGAGTACCAAGAGAAGACTACTCAACATTCTGTCATAACGTACATGGGAAAAGGATCCCAGGAAGAACAGACATATGTATATGTGTAAAAGAACCACCTCTTGCACACCTACAACAAGCTAAACGTTGTACTCAAACTTGCTGTAATAAAAAATAAAAAATTAAATTAAAAACACGAACAAGAAGTAGTGAGACAAACTTGAGGGGCTTTCTCCTGGCACATTCCGTTCTACATTCCAATCTCGAACACGACTTCCATTGAGGCTCTGCTGCCCTAGTAACCAGATTTGGTAAGGGAGAACTGCTGCCACCTTGTGGCCGTTTCACACAACTGCAGGTTTAATGCCAGCGCTAATGGTCAGTGGATATTCCAAATCATTACAGGCCTGTAAATGACACCTGCCCTGAAAACAAATCCTGGGGTCATATATCGACCAAAAAATTCAAAAGACGTCCATATTTCAAAACGACAGTTTCAAGAGGCATATTTCACGCACATTAGTGTTCTGCTTCTTTTGCTTTCTTTCTTTCTTTGTTAAAAAAAACGGGAATGGAAAAAGGCAACCCTCAGAATGGGCGAAAACGTTCACAAACGAATCAATGGACAAAGGTTTCATCTCCAATATATATAAACAGCTCATGCAGCTTAATATTAATAAAACAAACAACCCAATACAAAAATGGGCAGAAGATCTAAAGAGACGTTTCTTCAAAGAAGACACAGAGATGGCCAAGACGCACATGAAAAGCTGCTCAACATCACTAATTATTAGAGAAATGCAAATCAAAACTACAATGAGGTAAGACCTCACACCTGTTAGAATCGGCATCATCAGATAATCTACAATCAACAAATTCTGGGGAGGGTGTGGACAAAAGGAACCCTCTTCCGCTATTGGTGGGAATGTAAATTGATACAGTCACTATGGAGAACAGTATGGAGGTTCCTTTAAAAAACTAAAAAGAGAATTACCATAGGATCCAGCAATCCCACTTCTGGGCATATACCCTGAGAAAACCATAAATCACAGAGACACATTCACCACAATGTTCATTGCAGCACTATTTACAATAGCCAGGTTATGGAAGCAACATAAATGCCCACAGACAGACGAATGGATAAAGATGTGGTACATATATAAAATGGAATATTACTCAGCCATAAAAAGGAATGAAACTGGGTCATTTGTAGAGAAGTTGATGGATCTAGAGACTGTCATACAGAGTGAAGTAAGCCAGAAAGAGAAAAACAAATATTGTATATTAATGCCTATATGTGGAACCTAGAAAAATGGTAGAGATGAACTGGTTTGCAGGGCAGAAATAGAGACACAGAGGTAGAGAACAAACGTATGGACACAAAGTGGGGGAAGCCATGGGGTGGTGGTGGTGGGATGAGTTGGGAGATTAGGATTGACCTGTATACATGTCTATGCATAAAATAGATAACTAATAATAACCTACTGTATAAAAAATAACTAAAATTAAATTTCAAAATTTTAAAAAATAAAATGTAAAAATAAAACAGAAAAAATGTTCTTCCATTCACACTGATGTATTTATACGAATGAATTATTTCCATGCTTATATCTATAAATACATAAATGAGGAATAAAATCTAACTTGAACCAAAAAAGAAAAAAAAAAAAACTGAACCTAACAGTTATACAGAGGAAAACACTACCAAGGCACTTGCTCCAGTGGTAAACAATTCTGAAATTGGTCAGAGGTGGGGAATCATCTCCCATACAGCCAGCAGCCCCGCCCGCCCTCGCCAGGAGCATCCTCATTGCAAAGCTGGGAGACCGTGCCGAGGCCTCTGTGAGTAAACGTGAGCTGAGCCCCAGGCCAGATGCTGCTGAACTGTTCCCACCCTTCCCAGGTGAAACACCTGAATATGTACAAGGGCTTGAAAGCCTAGAGGAAGGGCCGTAGAGCCACACCAGCGACAGCACGCAGACCAACTTGGTGCCTGCAGGTCAGCCAGGATGGTACTGGCCACGGGCGCTCTTCTGGAAGCTTTCTATTGCCCTGCCTGAGATACCCCTCCTGTCCCGGCCCCCACTCCTTTTTTTCCTTCCTCACCTCAGCCCGGAGAGATATTCCAGTGGAAGTTATGGGTGACACATCCTCTTCTTTACAGGTGGCAGCCTGGCAACTCCTGCCGAAAGTCCAGCAGAGCCCCACTCACACCGGGCCACCCACAAAGCCGTGGACCCTCACACCCTCCCACCAGCACAGCCCCGAGACTGCTGACGGGGCAGAGAATATGGAGTAAGGCACAGCTGCAGGGGCGATTGCTGCCTGGAGTGCTGTTTATATTGACCTCAACCCAGGCACACCTGGGGAGGGCTTGCCGGCAGGGTCAGGCTGCCCAGGTCAGCTAATCCTCAGCCCTCAGGGAATCATATTGCAGAAAATGGACCTCGCTAAGACAGAATATTCGCCAAGGAGAAAAAGGACACAATGCCATTTGCAGCACCGTAGATGAGTCTCGAGGTAATCACGTGACTTGGAGTAAGTCAGAAAGTGAAAGACACATATCATATCATATCACTTATAGGTGTTACCTATAAATTGATACCAGGGCAGATATTTCCACGGAGAAGGGCAATCACAGATTCATTAAACAAACTTATGGTTCACCAAAGGAAAGGTGTGAGGATTGAATTTATTACGATATTGGGGTTAGCAGACAGATACAAACACAGTAGACGTATATAATCACCAAAGACCTACGGAGTACCAAGAGAAGACTACTCAACATTCTGTCATAACGTACATGGGAAAAGGATCCCAGGAAGAACAGACATATGTATATGTGTAAAAGAACCACCTCTCGCACACCTACAACAAGCTAAACGTTGTACTCAAACTTGCTGTAATAAAAAATAAAAAATTAAATTAAAAACACGAACAAGAAGTAGTGAGACAAACTTGAGGGGCTTTCTCCTGGCACATTCCGTTCTACATTCCAATCTCGAACACGACTTCCATTGAGGCTCTGCTGCCCTAGTAACCAGATTTGGTAAGGGAGAACTGCTGCCACCTTGTGGCCGTTTCACACAACTGCAGGTTTAATGCCAGCGCTAATGGTCACTGGATATTCCAAATCATTACAGGCCTGTAAATGACACCTGCCCTGAAAACAAATCCTGGGGTCATATATCGACCAAAAAATTCAAAAGACGTCCATATTTCAAAACGACAGTTTCAAGAGGCATATTTCACGCACATTAGTGTTCTGCTTATTTTGCTTTCTTTCTTTCTTTGTTAAAAAAAACGGGAATGGAAAAAGGCAACCCTCAGAATGGGCGAAAACGTTCACAAACGAATCAATGGACAAAGGTTTAATCTCCAATATATATAAACAGCTCATGCAGCTTAATATTAATAAAACAAACAACCCAATACAAAAATGGGCAGAAGATCTAAAGAGACGTTTCTTCAAAGAAGACACAGAGATGGCCAAGACGCACATGAAAAGCTGCTCAACATCACTAATTATTAGAGAAATGCAAATCAAAACTACAATGAGGTAAGACCTCACACCTGTTAGAATCGGCATCATCAGATAATCTACAAACAACAAATTCTGGGGAGGGTGTGGACAAAAGGAACCCTCTTCCGCTATTGGTGGGAATGTAAATTGATACAGTCACTATGGAGAACAGTATGGAGGTTCCTTTAAAAAACTAAAAAGAGAATTACCATAGGATCCAGCAATCCCACTTCTGGGCATATACCCAGAGAAAACCATAAATCACAGAGACACATTCACCACAATGTTCATTGCAGCACTATTTACAATAGCCAGGTTATGGAAGCAACCTAAATGCCCACAGACAGACGAATGGATAAAGATGTGGTACATATATAAAATGGAATATTACTCAGCCATAAAAAGGAATGAAACTGGGTCATTTGTAGAGAAGTTGATGGATCTAGAGACTGTCATACTGAGTGAAGTAAGCCAGAAAGAGAAAAACAAATATTGTATATTAATGCCTATATGTGGAACCTAGAAAAATGGTAGAGATGAACTGGTTTGCAGGGCAGAAATAGAGACACAGAGGTAGAGAACAAACGTATGGACACAAAGTGGGGTAAGCCATGGGGTGGTGGTGGTGGGATGAGTTGGGAGATTAGGATTGACCTGTATACATGTCTATGCATAAAATAGATAACTAATAATAACCTACTGTATAAAAAAATAACTAAAATTAAATTTCAAAATTTTAAAAAATAAAATGTAAAAATAAAACAGAAAAAAAGTTCTTCCATTCACACTGATGTATTTATACGAATGAATTATTTCCATGCTTATATCTATAAATACATAAATGAGGAATAAAATCTAACTTGAACCAAAAAAGAAAAAAAAAAACTGAACCTAACAGTTATACAGAGGAAAACACTACCAAGGCACTTGCTCCAGTGGTAAACAATTCTGAAATTGGTCAGAGGTGGGGAATCATCTCCCATACAGCCAGCAGCCCCGCCCGCCCACGCAAGGAGCATCCTCATTGCAAAGCTGGGAGACCGTGCCGAGGCCTCTGTGAGTAAACGTGAGCTGAGCCCCAGGCCAGATGCTGCTGAACTGTTCCCACCCTTCCCAGGTGAAACACCTGAATATGTACAAGGGCTTGAAAGCCTAGAGGAAGGGCCGTGGAGCCACACCAGCGACAGCACGCAGGCCAACTTGGTGCCTGCAGGTCAGCCAGGATGGTACTGGCCACGGGCGCTCTTCTGGAAGCTTTCTATTGCCCTGCCTGAGATACCCCTCCTGTCCCGGCCCCCACTCCTTTTTTTCCTTCCTCACCTCAGCCCGCAGAGATATTCCAGTGGAAGTTATGGGTGACACATCCTCTTCTTTACAGGTGGCAGCCTGGCAACTCCTGCCGAAAGTCCAGCAGAGCCCCACTCACACCGGGCCACCCACAAAGCTGTGGACCCTCACACCCTCCCACCAGCCCAGCCCCGAAACTGCTGACGGGGCAGAGGATATGGAGTCAGGCACAGCTTCAGAGACTATTGCTGCCTGGAGTGCAGTTTATATTGACCTCAACCCAGGCACACCTGGGGAGGGCTTGCCGGCAGGGTCAGGCTGCCCACGTCAGCTAATCCTCAGCCCTCAGGGAATCACATTGCAGAATATGGACCTCGCTAAGACAGAATATTCGCCAAGGAAAAAAAGGACACAATGCCATTTGCAGCACCGTAGATGAGTCTCAAGGTAATCACGTGACTTGGAGTAAGTCAGAAAGTGAAAGACACATATCATATCATATCACTTATAGGTGTTACCTATAAATTGATACCAGGGCAGATATTTCCACGGAGAAGGGCAATCACAGATTGTTTAAACAAACTTATGGTTCACCAAAGGAAAGGTGTGAGGATTGATTTCATTACGATATTGGGGTTAACAGACAGATACAAACACAGTAGACGTATATAATCACCAAAGACCTACGGAGTACCAAGAGAAGACTACTCAACATTCTGTCATAACGTACATGGGAAAAGGATCCCAGGAAGAACAGACATATGTATATGTGTAAAAGAACCACCTCTTGCACACCTACAACAAGCTAAACGTTGTACTCAAACTTGCTGTAATAAAAAATAAAAAATTAAATTAAAAACACGAACAAGAAGTAGTGAGACAAACTTGAGCGGCTTTCTCCTGGCACATTCCGTTCTACATTCCAATCTCGAACACGACTTCCATTGAGGCTCTGCTGCCCTAGTAACCAGATTTGGTAAGGGAGAACTGCTGCCACCTTGTGGCCGTTTCACACAACTGCAGGTTTAATGCCAGCGCTAATGGTCACTGGATATTCCAAATCATTACAGGCCTGTAAATGACACCTGCCCTGAAAACAAATCCTGGGGTCATATATCGACCAAAAAATTCAAAAGACGTCCATATTTCAAAACGACAGTTTCAAGAGGCATATTTCACGCACATTAGTGTTCTGCTTCTTTTGCTTTCTTTCTTTCTTTGTTAAAAAAAACGGGAATGGAAAAAGGCAACCCTCAGAATGGGCGAAAACGTTCACAAACGAATCAATGGACAAAGGTTTAATCTCCAATATATATAAACAGCTCATGCAGCTTAATATTAATAAAACAAACAACCCAATACAAAAATGGGCAGAAGATCTAAAGAGACGTTTCTTCAAAGAAGACACAGAGATGGCCAAGACGCACATGAAAAGCTGCTCAACATCACTAATTATTAGAGAAATGCAAATCAAAACTACAATGAGGTAAGACCTCACACCTGTTAGAATCGGCATCATCAGATAATCTACAAACAACAAATTCTGGGGAGGGTGTGGACAAAAGGAACCCTCTTCCGCTATTGGTGGGAATGTAAATTGATACAGTCACTATGGAGAACAGTATGGAGGTTCCTTTAAAAAACTAAAAAGAGAATTACCATAGGATCCAGCAATCCCACTTCTGGGCATATACCCAGAGAAAACCATAAATCACAGAGACACATTCACCACAATGTTCATTGCAGCACTATTTACAATAGCCAGGTTATGGAAGCAACATAAATGCCCACAGACAGACGAATGGATAAAGATGTGGTACATATATAAAATGGAATATTACTCAGCCATAAAAAGGAATGAAACTGGGTCATTTGTAGAGAAGTTGATGGATCTAGAGACTGTCATACAGAGTGAAGTAAGCCAGAAAGAGAAAAACAAATATTGTATATTAATGCCTATATGTGGAACCTAGAAAAATGGTAGAGATGAACTGGTTTGCAGGGCAGAAATAGAGACACAGAGGTAGAGAACAAACCTATGGACACAAAGTGGGGTAAGCCATGGGGTGGTGGTGGTGGGATGAGTTGGGAGATTGGGATTGACCTGTATACATGTCTATGCATAAAATAGATAACTAATAATAACCTACTGTATAAAAAAATAACTAAAATTAAATTTCAAAATTTTAAAAAATAAAATGTAAAAATAAAACAGAAAAAAAGTTCTTCCATTCACACTGATGTATTTATACGAATGAATTATTTCCATGCTTATATCTATAAATACATAAATGAGGAATAAAATCTAACTTGAACCAAAAAAGAAAAAAAAAAACTGAACCTAACAGTTATACAGAGGAAAACACTACCAAGGCACTTGCTCCAGTGGTAAACAATTCTGAAATTGGTCAGAGGTGGGGAATCATCTCCCATACAGCCAGCAGCCCCGCCCGCCCACGCAAGGAGCATCCTCATTGCAAAGCTGGGAGACCGTGCCGAGGCCTCTGTGAGTAAACGTGAGCTGAGCCCCAGGCCAGATGCTGCTGAACTGTTCCCACCCTTCCCAGGTGAAACACCTGAATATGTACAAGGGCTTGAAAGCCTAGAGGAAGGGCCGTGGAGCCACACCAGCGACAGCACGCAGGCCAACTTGGTGCCTGCAGGTCAGCCAGGATGGTACTGGCCACGGGCGCTCTTCTGGAAGCTTTCTATTGCCCTGCCTGAGATACCCCTCCTGTCCCGGCCCCCACTCCTTTTTTTCCTTCCTCACCTCAGCCCGCAGAGATATTCCAGTGGAAGTTATGGGTGACACATCCTCTTCTTTACAGGTGGCAGCCTGGCAACTCCTGCCGAAAGTCCAGCAGAGCCCCACTCACACCGGGCCACCCACAAAGCCGTGGACCCTCACACCCTCCCACCAGCACAGCCCCGAGACTCCTGACGGGACAGAGGATATGGAGTCAGGCACAGCTGCAGGGACTATTGCTGCCTGGAGTGCTGTTTATATTGACCTCAACCCAGGCACACCTGGGGAGGGCTTGCCGGCAGGGTCAGGCTGCTCAGGTCAGCTAATCCTCAGCCCTCAGGGAATCACATTGCAGAATATGGACCTCGCTAAGACAGAATATTCGCCAAGGAAAAAAAGGACACAATGCCATTTGCAGCACCGTAGATGAGTCTCGAGGTAATCACGTGACTTGGAGTAAGTCAGAAAGTGAAAGACACATATCATATCATATCACTTATAGGTGTTACCTATAAATTGATACCAGGGCAGATATTTCCACGGAGAAGGGCAATCACAGATTCATTAAACAAACTTATGGTTCACCAAAGGAAAGGTGTGAGGATTGAATTCATTACGATATTGGGGTTAACAGACAGATACAAACACAGTAGACGTATATAATCACCAAAGACCTACGGAGTACCAAGAGAAGACTACTCAACATTCTGTCATAACGTACATGGGAAAAGGATCCCAGGAAGAACAGACATATGTATATGTGTAAAAGAACCACCACTTGCACACCTACAACAAGCTAAACGTTGTACTCAAACTTGCTGTAATAAAAAATAAAAAATTAAATTAAAAACACGAACAAGAAGTAGTGAGACAAACTTGAGCGGCTTTCTCCTGGCACATTCCGTTCTACATTCCAATCTCGAACACGACTTCCATTGAGGCTCTGCTGCCCTAGTAACCAGATTTGGTAAGGGAGAACTGCTGCCACCTTGTGGCCGTTTCACACAACTGCAGGTTTAATGCCAGCGCTAATGGTCAGTGGATATTCCAAATCATTACAGGCCTGTAAATGACACCTGCCCTGAAAACAAATCCTGGGGTCATATATCGACCAAAAAATTCAAAAGACGTCCATATTTCAAAACGACAGTTTCAAGAGGCATATTTCACGCACATTAGTGTTCTGCTTCTTTTGCTTTCTTTCTTTCTTTGTTAAAAAAAAACGGGAATGGAAAAAGGCAACCCTCAGAATGGGCGAAAACGTTCACAAACGAATCAATGGACAAAGGTTTAATCTCCAATATATATAAACAGCTCATGCAGCTTAATATTAATAAAACAAACAACCCAATACAAAAATGGGCAGAAGATCTAAAGAGACGTTTCTTCAAAGAAGACACAGAGATGGCCAAGACGCACATGAAAAGCTGCTCAACATCACTAATTATTAGAGAAATGCAAATCAAAACTACAATGAGGTAAGACCTCACACCTGTTAGAATCGGCATCATCAGATAATCTACAAACAACAAATTCTGGGGAGGGTGTGGACAAAAGGAACCCTCTTCCGCTATTGGTGGGAATGTAAATTGATACAGTCACTATGGAGAACAGTATGGAGGTTCCTTTAAAAAACTAAAAAGAGAATTACCATAGGATCCAGCAATCCCACTTCTGGGCATATACCCAGAGAAAACCATAAATCACAGAGACACATTCACCACAATGTTCATTGCAGCACTATTTACAATAGCCAGGTTATGGAAGCAACATAAATGCCCACAGACAGACGAATGGATAAAGATGTGGTACATATATAAAATGGAATATTACTCAGCCATAAAAAGGAATGAAACTGGGTCATTTGTAGAGAAGTTGATGGATCTAGAGACTGTCATACTGAGTGAAGTAAGCCAGAAAGAGAAAAACAAATATTGTATATTAATGCCTATATGTGGAACCTAGAAAAATGGTAGAGATTAACTGGTTTGCAGGGCAGAAATAGAGACACAGAGGTAGAGAACAAACGTATGGACACAAAGTGGGGGAAGCCTTGGGGTGGTGGTGGTGGGATGACTTGGGAGATTAGGATTGACCTGTATACATGTCTATGCATAAAATAGATAACTAATAATAACCTACTGTATAAAAAAATAACTAAAATTAAATTTCAAAATTTTAAAAAATAAAATGTAAAAATAAAACAGAAAAAAATTTCTTCCATTCACACTGATGTATTTATACGAATGAATTATTTCCATGCTTATATCTATAAATACATAAATGAGGAATAAAATCTAACTTGAACCAAAAAAGAAAAAAAAAACCTGAACCTAACAGTTATACAGAGGAAAACACTACCAAGGCACTTGCTCCAGTGGTAAACAATTCTGAAATTGGTCAGAGGTGGGGAATCATCTCCCATACAGCCAGCAGCCCCGCCCGCCCTCAACAGGAGCATCCTCATTGCAAAGCTGGGAGACCGTGCCGAGGCCTCTGTGAGTAAACGTGAGCTGAGCCCCAGGCCAGATGCTGCTGAACTGTTCCCACCCTTCCCAGGTGAAACACCTGAATATGTACAAGGGCTTGAAAGCCTAGAGGAAGGGCCGTGGAGCCACACCAGCGACAGCACGCAGGCCAACTTGGTGCCTGCAGGTCAGCCAGGATGGTACTGGCCACGGGCGCTCTTCTGGAAGCTTTCTATTGCCCTGCCTGAGATACCCCTCCTGTCCCGGCCCCCACTCCTTTTTTTCCTTCCTCACCTCAGCCCGCAGAGATATTCCAGTGGAAGTTATGGGTGACACATCCTCTTCTTTACAGGTGGCAGACTGGCAACTCCTGCCGAAAGTCCAGCAGAGCCCCACTCACACCGGGCCACCCACAAAGCCGTGGACCCTCACACCCTCCCACCAGCACAGCCCCGAGACTGCTGACGGGGCAGAGGATATGGAGTCAGGCACAGCTGCAGGGACTATTGCTGCATGGAGTGCTGTTTATATTGACCTCAACCCAGGCACACCTGGGGAGGGCTTGCCGGCAGGGTCAGGCTGCCCAGGTCAGCTAATCCTCAGCCCTCAGGGAATCACATTGCAGAATATGGACCTCGCTAAGACAGAATATTCACCAAGGAAAAAAAGGACACAATGCCATTTGCAGCACCGTAGATGAGTCTCGAGGTAATCACGTGACTTGGAGTAAGTCAGAAAGTGAAAGACACATATCATATCATATCACTTATAGGTGTTACCTATAAATTGATACCAGGGCAGATATTTCCACGGAGAACGGCAATCACAGATTCATTAAACAAACTTATGGTTCACCAAAGGAAAGGTGTGAGGATTGAATTCATTACGATATTGGGGTTAACAGACAGATACAAACACAGTAGACGTATATAATCACCAAAGACCTACGGAGTACCAAGAGAAAACTACTCAACATTCTGTCATAACGTACATGGGAAAAGGATCCCAGGAAGAACAGACATATGTATATGTGTAAAAGAACCACCTCTTGCACACCTACAACAAGCTAAACGTTGTACTCAAACTTGCTGTAATAAAAAATAAAAAATTAAATTAAAAACACGAACAAGAAGTAGTGAGACAAACTTGAGGGGCTTTCTCCTGGCACATTCCGTTCTACATTCCAATCTCGAACACGACTTCCATTGAGGCTCTGCTGCCCTAGTAACCAGATTTGGTAAGGGAGAACTGCTGCCACCTTGTGGCCGTTTCACACAACTGCAGGTTTAATGCCAGCGCTAATGGTCACTGGATATTCCAAATCATTACAGGCCTGTAAATGACACCTGCCCTGAAAACAAATCCTGGGGTCATATATCGACCAAAAAATTCAAAAGACGTCCATATTTCAAAATGACAGTTTCAAGAGGCATATTTCACGCACATTAGTGTTCTGCTTCTTTTGCTTTCTTTCTTTCTTTGTTAAAAAAAACGGGAATGGAAAAAGGCAACCCTCAGAATGGGCGAAAACGTTTTCAAACGAATCAATGGACAAAGGTTTAATCTCCAATATATATAAACAGCTCATGCAGCTTAATATTAATAAAACAAACAACCCAATACAAAAATGGGCAGAAGATCTAAAGAGACGTTTCTTCAAAGAAGACACAGAGATGGCCAAGACGCACATGAAAAGCTGCTCAACATCACTAATTATTAGAGAAATGCAAATCAAAACTACAATGAGGTAAGACCTCACACCTGTTAGAATCGGCATCATCAGATAATCTACAAACAACAAATTCTGGGGAGGGTGTGGACAAAAGGAACCCTCTTCCGCTATTGGTGGGAATGTAAATTGATACAGTCACTATGGAGAACAGTATGGAGGTTCCTTTAAAAAACTAAAAAGAGAATTACCATAGGATCCAGCAATCCCACTTCTGGGCATATACCCAGAGAAAACCATAAATCACAGAGACACATTCACCACAATGTTCATTGCAGCACTATTTACAATAGCCAGGTTATGGAAGCAACATAAATGCCCACAGACAGACGAATGGATAAAGATGTGGTACATATATAAAATGGAATATTCCTCAGCCATAAAAAGGAATGAAACTGGGTCATTTGTAGAGAAGTTGATGGATCTAGAGACTGTCATACTGAGTGAAGTAAGCCAGAAAGAGAAAAACAAATATTGTATATTAATGCCTATATGTGGAACCTAGAAAAATGGTAGAGATGAACTGGTTTGCAGGGCAGAAATAGAGACACAGAGGTAGAGAACAAACGTATGGACACAAAGTGGGGGAAGCCTTGGGGTGGCGGTGGTGGGATGACTTGGGAGATTAGGATTGACCTGTATACATGTCTATGCATAAAATAGATAACTAATAATAACCTACTGTATAAAAAAATAACTAAAATTAAATTTCAAAATTTTAAAAAATAAAATGTAAAAATAAAACAGAAAAAAATTTCTTCCATTCACACTGATGTATTTATACGAATGAATTATTTCCATGCTTATATCTATAAATACATAAATGAGGAATAAAATCTAACTTGAACCAAAAAAGAAAAAAAAAACCTGAACCTAACAGTTATACAGAGGAAAACACTACCAAGGCACTTGCTCCAGTGGTAAACAATTCTGAAATTGGTCAGAGGTGGGGAATCATCTCCCATACAGCCAGCAGCCCCGCCCGCCCTCAACAGGAGCATCCTCATTGCAAAGCTGGGAGACCGTGCCGAGGCCTCTGTGAGTAAACGTGAGCTGAGCCCCAGGCCAGATGCTGCTGAACTGTTCCCACCCTTCCCAGGTGAAACACCTGAATATGTACAAGGGCTTGAAAGCCTAGAGGAAGGGCCGTGGAGCCACACCAGCGACAGCACGCAGGCCAACTTGGTGCCTGCAGGTCAGCCAGGATGGTACTGGCCACGGGCGCTCTTCTGGAAGCTTTCTATTGCCCTGCCTGAGATACCCCTCCTGTCCCGGCCCCCACTCCTTTTTTTCCTTCCTCACCTCAGCCCGCAGAGATATTCCAGTGGAAGTTATGGGTGACACATCCTCTTCTTTACAGGTGGCAGACTGGCAACTCCTGCCGAAAGTCCAGCAGAGCCCCACTCACACCGGGCCACCCACAAAGCCGTGGACCCTCACACCCTCCCACCAGCACAGCCCCGAGACTGCTGACGGGGCAGAGGATATGGAGTCAGGCACAGCTGCAGGGACTATTGCTGCATGGAGTGCTGTTTATATTGACCTCAACCCAGGCACACCTGGGGAGGGCTTGCCGGCAGGGTCAGGCTGCCCAGGTCAGCTAATCCTCAGCCCTCAGGGAATCACATTGCAGAATATGGACCTCGCTAAGACAGAATATTCACCAAGGAAAAAAAGGACACAATGCCATTTGCAGCACCGTAGATGAGTCTCGAGGTAATCACGTGACTTGGAGTAAGTCAGAAAGTGAAAGACACATATCATATCATATCACTTATAGGTGTTACCTATAAATTGATACCAGGGCAGATATTTCCACGGAGAACGGCAATCACAGATTCATTAAACAAACTTATGGTTCACCAAAGGAAAGGTGTGAGGATTGAATTCATTACGATATTGGGGTTAACAGACAGATACAAACACAGTAGACGTATATAATCACCAAAGACCTACGGAGTACCAAGAGAAAACTACTCAACATTCTGTCATAACGTACATGGGAAAAGGATCCCAGGAAGAACAGACATATGTATATGTGTAAAAGAACCACCTCTTGCACACCTACAACAAGCTAAACGTTGTACTCAAACTTGCTGTAATAAAAAATAAAAAATTAAATTAAAAACACGAACAAGAAGTAGTGAGACAAACTTGAGGGGCTTTCTCCTGGCACATTCCGTTCTACATTCCAATCTCGAACACGACTTCCATTGAGGCTCTGCTGCCCTAGTAACCAGATTTGGTAAGGGAGAACTGCTGCCACCTTGTGGCCGTTTCACACAACTGCAGGTTTAATGCCAGCGCTAATGGTCAGTGGATATTCCAAATCATTACAGGCCTGTAAATGACACCTGCCCTGAAAACAAATCCTGGGGTCATATATCGACCAAAAAATTCAAAAGACGTCCATATTTCAAAATGACAGTTTCAAGAGGCATATTTCACGCACATTAGTGTTCTGCTTCTTTTGCTTTCTTTCTTTCTTTTTTAAAAAAAACGGGAATGGAAAAAGGCAACCCTCAGAATGGGCGAAAACGTTTTCAAACGAATCAATGGACAAAGGTTTAATCTCCAATATATATAAACAGCTCATGCAGCTTAATATTAATAAAACAAACAACCCAATACAAAAATGGGCAGAAGATCTAAAGAGACGTTTCTTCAAAGAAGACACAGAGATGGCCAAGACGCACATGAAAAGCTGCTCAACATCACTAATTATTAGAGAAATGCAAATCAAAACTACAATGAGGTAAGACCTCACACCTGTTAGAATCGGCATCATCAGATAATCTACAAACAACAAATTCTGGGGAGGGTGTGGACAAAAGGAACCCTCTTCCGCTATTGGTGGGAATGTAAATTGATACAGTCACTATGGAGAACAGTATGGAGGTTCCTTTAAAAAACTAAAAAGAGAATTACCATAGGATCCAGCAATCCCACTTCTGGGCATATACCCAGAGAAAACCATAAATCACAGAGACACATTCACCACAATGTTCATTGCAGCACTATTTACAATAGCCAGGTTATGGAAGCAACATAAATGCCCACAGACAGACGAATGGATAAAGATGTGGTACATATATAAAATGGAATATTCCTCAGCCATAAAAAGGAATGAAACTGGGTCATTTGTAGAGAAGTTGATGGATCTAGAGACTGTCATACTGAGTGAAGTAAGCCAGAAAGAGAAAAACAAATATTGTATATTAATGCCTATATGTGGAACCTAGAAAAATGGTAGAGATGAACTGGTTTGCAGGGCAGAAATAGAGACACAGAGGTAAAGAACAAACGTATGGACACAAAGTGGGGGAAGCCATGGGGTGGTGGTGGTGGGAAGACTTGGGAAATTAGGATTGACCTGTATACATGTCTATGCATAAAATAGATAACTAATAATAACCTACTGTATAAAAAATAACTAAACTTAAATTTCAAAATTTTAAAAAATAAAATGTAAAAATAAAACAGAAAAAATGTTCTTCCTTTCACACTGATGTATTTATACGAATGAATTATTTCCATGCTTATATCTATAAATACATAATTGAGGAATAAAATCTAACTTGAACCAAAAAAGAAAAAAAAAAACTGAACCTAACAGTTATACAGAGGAAAACACTACCAAGGCACTTGCTCCAGTGGTAAACAATTCTGAAATTGGTCAGAGGTGGGGAATCATCTCCCATACAGCCAGCAGCCCCGCCCGCCCACGCAAGGAGCATCCTCATTGCAAAGCTGGGAGACCGTGCCGAGGCCTCTGTGAGTAAACGTGAGCTGAGCCCCAGGCCAGATGCTGCTGAACTGTTCCCACCCTTCCCAGGTGAAACACCTGAATATGTACAAGGGCTTTAAAGCCTAGAGGAAGGGCCGTGGAGCCACACCAGCGACAGCACGCAGGCCAACTTGGTGCCTGCAGGTCAGCCAGGATGGTACTGGCCACGGGCGCTCTTCTGGAAGCTTTCTATTGCCCTGCCTGACATATCCCTCCTGTCCCGGCCCCCACTCCTTTTTTTCCTTCCTCACCTCAGCCCGGAGAGATATTCCAGTGGAAGTTATGGGTGACACATCCTCTTCTTTACAGGTGGCAGCCTGGCAACTCCTGCCGAAAGTCCAGCAGAGCCCCACTCACACCGGGCCGCCCACAAAGCCGTGGACCCTCACACCCTCCCACCAGCACAGCCCCGAGACTGCTGACGGGGCAGAGAATATGGAGTAAGGCACAGCTGCAGGGGCTATTGCTGCCTGGAGTGCTGTTTATATTGACCTCAACCCAGGCACACCTGGGGAGGGCTTGCCGGCAGGGTCAGGCTGCCCAGGTCAGCTAATCCTCAGCCCTCAGGGAATCACATTGCAGAAAATGGACCTCGCTAAGACAGAATATTCGCCAAGGAGAAAAAGGACACAATGCCATTTGCAGCACCATAGATGAGTCTCGAGGTAATCACGTGACTTGGAGTAAGTCAGAAAGTGAAAGACACATATCATATCATATCACTTATAGGTGTTACCTATAAATTGATACCAGGGCAGATATTTCCACGGAGAAGGGCAATCAAGATTCATTAAACAAACTTATGGTTCACCAAAGGAAAGGTGTGAGGTTTGAATTCATTACGATATTGGGGTTAACAGACATATACAAACACAGTAGACGTATATAATCACCAAAGACCTACGGAGTACCAAGAGAAGACTACTCAACATTCTTTCATAACGTACATGGGAAAAGGATCCCAGGAAGAACAGACATATGTATATGTGTAAAAGAACCACCTCTTGCACAACTACAACAAGCTAAACGTTGTACCCAAACTTGCTGTAATAAAAAATAAAAAATTAAATTAAAAACACGAACAAGAAGTAGTGAGACAATCTTGAGGGGCTTTCTCCTGGCACATTCCGTTCTACATTCCAATCTCGAACACGACTTCCATTGAGGCTCTGCTGCCCTAGTAACCAGATTTGGTAAGGGAGAACTGCTGCCACCTTGTGGCCGTTTCACACAACTGCAGGTTTAATGCCAGCGCTAATGGTCAGTGGATATTCCAAATCATTACAGGCCTGTAAATGACACCTGCCCTGAAAACAAATCCTGGGGTCATATATCGACCAAAAAATTCAAAAGACGTCCATATTTCAAAACGACAGTTTCAAGAGGCATATTTCACGCACATTAGTGTTCTGCTTCTTTTGCTTTCTTTCTTTCTTTGTTAAGAAAAACGGGAATGGAGAAAGGCAACCCTCAGAATGGGCGAAAACGTTCACAAACGAATCAATGGACAAAGGTTTAATCTCCAATATATATAAACAGCTCATGCAGCTTAATATTAGTAAAACAAACAACCCAATACAAAAATGGGCAGAAGATCTAAAGAGACGTTTCTTCAAAGAAGACACAGAGATGGCCAAGAGGCACATGAAAAGCTGCTCAACATCACTAATTATTAGAGAAATGCAAATCAAAACTACAATGAGGTAAGACCTCACACCTGTTAGAATCGGCATCATCAGATAATCTACAATCAACAAATTCTGGGGAGGGTGTGGACAAAAGGAACCCTCTTCCGCTATTGGTGGGAATGTAAATTGATACAGTCACTATGGAGAACAGTATGGAGGTTCCTTTAAAAAACTAAAAAGAGAATTACCATAGGATCCAGCAATCCCACTTCTGGGCATATACCCAGAGAAAACCATAAATCACAGAGACACATTCACCACAATGTTCATTGCAGCACTATTTACAATAGCCAGGTAATGGAAGCAACCTAAATGCCCACAGACAGACGAATGGATAAAGATGTGGTACATATACAAAATGGAATATTACTCAGCCATAAAAAGGAATGAAACTGGGTCATTTGTAGAGAAGTTGATGGAACTAGAGACTGTCATACAGAGTGAAGTAAGTCAGAAAGAGAAAAACAAATATTGTATATTAATGCCTATATGTGGAACCTAGAAAAATGGTAGAGATGAACTGGTTTGCAGGGCAGAAATAGAGACACAGAGGTAGAGAACAAACGTATGGACACAAAGTGGGGGAAGCCATGGGGTGGTGGTGGTGGGATGAGTTGGGAGATTAGGATTGACCTGTATACATGTCTATGCATAAAATAGATACCTAATAATAACCTACTGTATAAAAAAATAACTAAAATTAAATTTCAAAATTTTAAAAAATAAAATGTAAAAATAAAACAGAAAAAAAGTTCTTCCATTCACACTGATGTATTTATACGAATGAATTATTTCCATGCTTATATCTATAAATACATAAATGAGAAATAAAATCTAACTTGAACCAAAAAAGAAAAAAAAAACTGAACCTAACAGTTATACAGAGGAAAACACTACCAAGGCACTTGCTCCACTGGTAAACAATTCTGAAATTGGTCAGAGGTGGGGAATCATCTCCCATACAGCCAGCAGCCCCGCCCGCCCACGCAAGGAGCATCCTCATTGCAAAGCTGGGAGACCGTGCCAAGGCCTCTGTGAGTAAACGTGAGCTGAGCCCCAGGCCAGATGCTGCTGAACTGTTCCCACCCTTCCCAGGCGAAACACCTGAATATGTACAAGGGCTTGAAAGCCTAGAGGAAGGGCCGTGGAGCCACACCAGCGACAGCACGCAGGCCAACTTGGTGCCTGCAGGTCAGCCAGGATGGTACTGGCCATGGGCGCTCTTCTGGAAGCTTTCTATTGCCCTACCTGAGATACCCCTCTTGTCCCGGCCCCCACTCCTTTTTTTCCTTCCTCACCTCAGCCCGGAGAGATATTCCAGTGGAAGTTTTGGGTGACACATCCTCTTCTTTACAGGTGGCAGCCTGGCAACTCCTGCCGAAAGTCCAGCAGAGCCCCACTCACACCGGGCCACCCACAAAGCCGTGGACCCTCACACCCTCCCACCAGCACAGCCCCGAGACTGCTGACGGGGCAGAGAATATGGAGTAAGGCACAGCTGCAGGGGCTATTGCTGCCTGGAGTGCTGTTTATATTGACCTCAACCCAGGCAACCCTGGGGAGGGCTTGCCGGCAGGGTCAGGCTGCCCAGGTCAGCTAATCCTCAGCCCTCAGGGAATCACATTGCAGAATATGGACCTCGCTAAGACAGAATATTCGCCAAGGAAAAAAAGGACACAATGCCATTTGCAGCACCGTAGATGAGTCTCAAGGTAATCACGTGACTTGGAGTAAGTCAGAAAGTGAAAGACACATATCATATCATATCACTTATAGGTGTTACCTATAAATTGATACCAGGGCAGATATTTCCACGGAGAAGGGCAATCACAGATTCATTAAACAAACTTATGGTTCACCAAAGGAAAGGTGTGGGGATTGAATTCATTACGATTTTGGGGTTAACAGACAGATACAAACACAGTAGACGTATATAATCACCAAAGACCTACGGAGTACCAAGAGAAGACTACTCAACATTCTGTCATAACGTACATGGGAAAAGGATCCCAGGAAGAACAGACATATGTATATGTGTAAAAGAACCACCTCTTGCACACCTACAACAAGCTAAACGTTGTACTCAAACTTGCTGTAATAAAAAATAAAAAATTAAATTAAAAACACGAACAAGAAGTAGTGAGACAAACTTGAGAGGCTTTCTCCTGGCACATTCCGTTCTACATTCCAATCTAGAACACGACTTCCATTGAGGCTCTGCTGCCCTAGTAACCAGATTTGGTAAGGGAGAACTGCTGCCACCTTGTGGCCGTTTCACACAACTGCAGGTTTAATGCCAGCGCTAATGGTCAGTGGATATTACAAATCATTACAGGCCTGTAAATGACACCTGCCCTGAAAACAAATCCTGGGGTCATATATCGACCAAAAAATTCAAAAGACGTCCATATTTCAAAATGACAGTTTCAAGAGGCATATTTCACGCACATTAGTGTTCTGCTTCTTTTGCTTTCTTTCTTTCTTTGTTAAAAAAAACGGGAATGGAAAAAGGCAACCCTCAGAATGGGCGAAAACGTTTTCAAACGAATCAATGGACAAAGGTTTAATCTCCAATATATATAAACAGCTCATGCAGCTTAATATTAATAAAACAAACAACCCAATACAAAAATGGGCAGAAGATCTAAAGAGACGTTTCTTCAAAGAAGACACAGAGATGGCCAAGACGCACATGAAAAGCTGCTCAACATCACTAATTATTAGAGAAATGCAAATCAAAACTACAATGAGGTAAGACCTCACACCTGTTAGAATCGGCATCATCAGATAATCTACAAACAACAAATTCTGGGGAGGGTGTGGACAAAAGGAACCCTCTTCCGCTATTGGTGGGAATGTAAATTGATACAGTCACTATGGAGAACAGTATGGAGGTTCCTTTAAAAAACTAAAAAGAGAATTACCATAGGATCCAGCAATCCCACTTCTGGGCATATACCCAGAGAAAACCATAAATCACAGAGACACATTCACCACAATGTTCATTGCAGCACTATTTACAATAGCCAGGTTATGGAAGCAACATAAATGCCCACAGACAGACGAATGGATAAAGATGTGGTACATATATAAAATGGAATATTCCTCAGCCATAAAAAGGAATGAAACTGGGTCATTTGTAGAGAAGTTGATGGATCTAGAGACTGTCATACTGAGTGAAGTAAGCCAGAAAGAGAAAAACAAATATTGTATATTAATGCCTATATGTGGAACCTAGAAAAATGGTAGAGATGAACTGGTTTGCAGGGCAGAAATAGAGACACAGAGGTAAAGAACAAACGTATGGACACAAAGTGGGGGAAGCCATGGGGTGGTGGTGGTGGGAAGACTTGGGAGATTAGGATTGACCTGTATACATGTCTATGCATAAAATAGATAACTAATAATAACCTACTGTATAAAAAATAACTAAACTTAAATTTCAAAATTTTAAAAAATAAAATGTAAAAATAAAACAGAAAAAATGTTCTTCCTTTCACACTGATGTATTTATACGAATGAATTATTTCCATGCTTATATCTATAAATACATAATTGAGGAATAAAATCTAACTTGAACCAAAAAAGAAAAAAAAAAACTGAACCTAACAGTTATACAGAGGAAAACACTACCAAGGCACTTGCTCCAGTGGTAAACAATTCTGAAATTGGTCAGAGGTGGGGAATCATCTCCCATACAGCCAGCAGCCCCGCCCGCCCACGCAAGGAGCATCCTCATTGCAAAGCTGGGAGACCGTGCCGAGGCCTCTGTGAGTAAACGTGAGCTGAGCCCCAGGCCAGATGCTGCTGAACTGTTCCCACCCTTCCCAGGTGAAACACCTGAATATGTACAAGGGCTTGAAAGCCTAGAGGAAGGGCCGTGGAGCCACACCAGCGACAGCACGCAGGCCAACTTGGTGCCTGCAGGTCAGCCAGGATGGTACTGGCCACGGGCGCTCTTCTGGAAGCTTTCTATTGCCCTGCCTGACATACCCCTCCTGTCCCGGCCCCCACTCCTTTTTTTCCTTCCTCACCTCAGCCCGGAGAGATATTCCAGTGGAAGTTATGGGTGACACATCCTCTTCTTTACAGGTGGCAGCCTGGCAACTCCTGCCGAAAGTCCAGCAGAGCCCCACTCACACCGGGCCGCCCACAAAGCCGTGGACCCTCACACCCTCCCACCAGCACAGCCCCGAGACTGCTGATGGGGCAGAGAATATGGAGTAAGGCACAGCTGCAGGGGCTATTGCTGCCTGGAGTGCTGTTTATATTGACCTCAACCCAGGCACACCTGGGGAGGGCTTGCCGGCAGGGTCAGGCTGCCCAGGTCAGCTAATCCTCAGCCCTCAGGGAATCACATTGCAGAAAATGGACCTCGCTAAGACAGAATATTCGCCAAGGAGATAAAGGACACAATGCCATTTGCAGCACCATAGATGAGTTTCGAGGTAATCACGTGACTTGGAGTAAGTCAGAAAGTGAAAGACACATATCATATCATATCACTTATAGGTGTTACCTATAAATTGATACCAGGGCAGATATTTCCACGGAGAAGGGCAATCAAGATTCATTAAACAAACTTATGGTTCACCAAAGGAAAGGTGTGAGGTTTGAATTCATTACGATATTGGGGTTAACAGACATATACAAACACAGTAGACGTATATAATCACCAAAGACCTACGGAGTACCAAGAGAAGACTACTCAACATTCTTTCATAACGTACATGGGAAAAGGATCCCAGGAAGAACAGACATATGTATATGTGTAAAAGAACCACCTCTTGCACAACTACAACAAGCTAAACGTTGTACCCAAACTTGCTGTAATAAAAAATAAAAAATTAAATTAAAAACACGAACAAGAAGTAGTGAGACAATCTTGAGGGGCTTTCTCCTGGCACATTCCGTTCTACATTCCAATCTCGAACACGACTTCCATTGAGGCTCTGCTGCCCTAGTAACCAGATTTGGTAAGGGAGAACTGCTGCCACCTTGTGGCCGTTTCACACAACTGCAGGTTTAATGCCAGCGCTAATGGTCAGTGGATATTCCAAATCATTACAGGCCTGTAAATGACACCTGCCCTGAAAACAAATCCTGGGGTCATATATCGACCAAAAAATTCAAAAGACGTCCATATTTCAAAACGACAGTTTCAAGAGGCATATTTCACGCACATTAGTGTTCTGCTTCTTTTGCTTTCTTTCTTTCTTTGTTAAGAAAAACGGGAATGGAGAAAGGCAACCCTCAGAATGGGCGAAAACGTTCACAAACGAATCAATGGACAAAGGTTTAATCTCCAATATATATAAACAGCTCATGCAGCTTAATATTAGTAAAACAAACAACCCAATACAAAAATGGGCAGAAGATCTAAAGAGACGTTTCTTCAAAGAAGACACAGAGATGGCCAAGAGGCACATGAAAAGCTGCTCAACATCACTAATTATTAGAGAAATGCAAATCAAAACTACAATGAGGTAAGACCTCACACCTGTTAGAATCGGCATCATCAGATAATCTACAATCAACAAATTCTGGGGAGGGTGTGGACAAAAGGAACCCTCTTCCGCTATTGGTGGGAATGTAAATTGATACAGTCACTATGGAGAACAGTATGGAGGTTCCTTTAAAAAACTAAAAAGAGAATTACCATAGGATCCAGCAATCCCACTTCTGGGCATATACCCAGAGAAAACCATAAATCACAGAGACACATTCACCACAATGTTCATTGCAGCACTATTTACAATAGCCAGTTAATGGAAGCAACCTAAATGCCCACAGACAGACGAATGGATAAAGATGTGGTACATATACAAAATGGAATATTACTCAGCCATAAAAAGGAATGAAACTGGGTCATTTGTAGAGAAGTTGATGGAACTAGAGACTGTCATACAGAGTGAAGTAAGTCAGAAAGAGAAAAACAAATATTGTATATTAATGCCTATATGTGGAACCTAGAAAAATGGTAGAGATGAACTGGTTTGCAGGGCAGAAATAGAGACACAGAGGTAGAGAACAAACGTATGGACACAAAGTGGGGGAAGCCATGGGGTGGTGGTGGTGGGATGAGTTGGGAGATTAGGATTGACCTGTATACATGTCTATGCATAAAATAGATACCTAATAATAACCTACTGTATAAAAAAATAACTAAAATTAAATTTCAAAATTTTAAAAAATAAAATGTAAAAATAAAACAGAAAAAAAGTTCTTCCATTCACACTGATGTATTTATACGAATGAATTATTTCCATGCTTATATCTATAAATACATAAATGAGGAATAAAATCTAACTTGAACCAAAAAAGAAAAAAAAAACTGAACCTAACAGTTATACAGAGGAAAACACTACCAAGGCACTTGCTCCACTGGTAAACAATTCTGAAATTGGTCAGAGGTGGGGAATCATCTCCCATACAGCCAGCAGCCCCGCCCGCCCACGCAAGGAGCATCCTCATTGCAAAGCTGGGAGACCGTGCCAAGGCCTCTGTGAGTAAACGTGAGCTGAGCCCCAGGCCAGATGCTGCTGAACTGTTCCCACCCTTCCCAGGCGAAACACCTGAATATGTACAAGGGCTTGAAAGCCTAGAGGAAGGGCCGTGGAGCCACACCAGCGACAGCACGCAGGCCAACTTGGTGCCTGCAGGTCAGCCAGGATGGTACTGGCCATGGGCGCTCTTCTGGAAGCTTTCTATTGCCCTACCTGAGATACCCCTCTTGTCCCGGCCCCCACTCCTTTTTTTCCTTCCTCACCTCAGCCCGGAGAGATATTCCAGTGGAAGTTATGGGTGACACATCCTCTTCTTTACAGGTGGCAGCCTGGCAACTCCTGCCGAAAGTCCAGCAGAGCCCCACTCACACCGGGCCACCCACAAAGCCGTGGACCCTCACACCCTCCCACCAGCACAGCCCCGAGACTGCTGACGGGGCAGAGAATATGGAGTAAGGCACAGCTGCAGGGGCTATTGCTGCCTGGAGTGCTGTTTATATTGACCTCAACCCAGGCAACCCTGGGGAGGGCTTGCCGGCAGGGTCAGGCTGCCCAGGTCAGCTAATCCTCAGCCCTCAGGGAATCACATTGCAGAATATGGACCTCGCTAAGACAGAATATTCGCCAAGGAAAAAAAGGACACAATGCCATTTGCAGCACCGTAGATGAGTCTCAAGGTAATCACGTGACTTGGAGTAAGTCAGAAAGTGAAAGACACATATCATATCATATCACTTATAGGTGTTACCTATAAATTGATACCAGGGCAGATATTTCCACGGAGAAGGGCAATCACAGATTCATTAAACAAACTTATGGTTCACCAAAGGAAAGGTGTGAGGATTGAATTCATTACGATTTTGGGGTTAACAGACAGATACAAACACAGTAGACGTATATAATCACCAAAGACCTACGGAGTACCAAGAGAAGACTACTCAACATTCTGTCATAACGTACATGGGAAAAGGATCCCAGGAAGAACAGACATATGTATATGTGTAAAAGAACCACCTCTTGCACACCTACAACAAGCTAATCGTTGTACTCAAACTTGCTGTAATAAAAAATAAAAAATTAAATCAAAAACACGAACAAGAAGTAGTGAGACAAACTTGAGGGGCTTTCTCCTGGCACATTCCGTTCTACATTCCAATCTAGAACACGACTTCCATTGAGGCTCTGCTGCCCTAGTAACCAGATTTGGTAAGGGAGAACTGCTGCCACCTTGTGGCCGTTTCACACAACTGCAGGTTTAATGCCAGCGCTAATGGTCAGTGGATATTCCAAATCATTACAGGCCTGTAAATGACACCTGCCCTGAAAACAAATCCTGGGGTCATATATCGACCAAAAAATTCAAAAGACGTCCATATTTCAAAACGACAGTTTCAAGAGGCATATTTCACGCACATTAGTGTTCTGCTTCTTTTGCTTTCTTTCTTTCTTTGTTAAAAAAAACGGGAATGGAGAAAGGCAACCCTCAGAATGGGCGAAAACGTTCACAAACGAATCAATGGACAAAGGTTTAATCTCCAATATATATAAACAGCTCATGCAGCTTAATACTAATAAAACAAACATCCCAATACAAAAATGGGCAGAAGATCTAAAGAGACGTTTCTTCAAAGAAGACACATAGATGGCCAAGACGCACATGAAAAGCTGCTCAACATCACTAATTATTAGAGAAATGCAAATCAAAACTACAATGAGGTAAGACCTCACACCTGTTAGAATCGGCATCATCAGATAATCTACAAACAACAAATTCTGGGGAGGGTGTGGACAAAAGGAACCCTCTTCCACTATTGGTGGGAATGTAAATTGATACAGTCACTATGGAGAACAGTATGGAGGTTCCTTTAAAAAACTAAAAAGAGAATTACCATAGGATCCAGCAATCCCACTTCTGGGCATATACCCTGAGAAAACCATAAATCACAGAGACACATTCACCACAATGTTCATTGCAGCACTATTTACAATAGCCAGGTTATGGAAGCAACATAAATGCCCACAGACAGACGAATGGATAAAGATGTGGTACATATATAAAATGGAATATTACTCAGCCATAAAAAGGAATGAAACTGGGTCATTTGTAGAGAAGTTGATGGATCTAGAGACTGTCATACAGAGTGAAGTAAGCCAGAAAGAGAAAAACAAATATTGTATATTAATGCCTATATGTAGAACCTAGAAAAATGGTAGAGATGAACTGGTTTGCAGGGCAGAAATAGAGACACAGAGGTAGAGAACAAACGTATGGACACAAAGTGGGGGAAGCCATGGGGTGGTGGTGGTGGGATGAGTTGGGAGATTAGGATTGACCTGTATACATGTCTATGCATAAAATAGATAACTAATAATAACCTACTGTATAAAAAATAACTAAAATTAAATTTCAAAATTTAAAAAAATAAAATGTAAAAATAAAACAGAAAAAAAGTTCTTCCTTTCACACTGATGTATTTATACGAATGAATTATTTCCATGCTTATATCTATAAATACATAAATGAGGAATAAAATCTAACTTGAACCAAAAAAGAAAAAAAGAAACTGAACCTAACAGTTATACAGAGGAAAACACTACCAAGGCACTTGCTCCACTGGTAAACAATTCTGAAATTGGTCAGAGGTGGGGAATCATCTCCCATACAGCCAGCAGCCCCGCCCGCCCACGCCAGGAGCATCCTCATTGCAAAGCTGGGAGACCGTGCCGAGGCCTCTGTGAGTAAACGTGTGCTGAGCCACAGGCCAGCTGCTCCTTAACTGTTCCCACCCTTCCCAGGTGAAACACCTGAATATGTACAAGGGCTTGAAAGCCTAGAGGAAGGGCCGTGGAGCCACACCAGCGACAGCACGCAGGCCAACTTGGTGCCTGCAGGTCAGCCAGGATGGTACTGGCCACGGGCGCTCTTCTGGAAGCTTTCTATTGCCCTGCCTGAGATACCCCTCCTGTCCCGGCCCCCACTCCTTTTTTTCCTTCCTCACCTCAGCCCGCAGAGATATTCCAGTGGAAGTTATGGGTGACACATCCTCTTCTTTACAGGTGGCAGCCTGGCAACTCCTGCCGAAAGTCCAGCAGAGCCCCACTCACACCGGGCCACCCACAAAGCCGTGGACCCTCACACCCTCCCACCAGCACAGCCCCGAGACTGCTGACGGGGCAGAGAATATGGAGTAAGGCACAGCTGCAGGGGCTATTGCTGCCTGGAGTGCTGTTTATATTGACCTCAACCCAGGCACACCTGGGGAGGGCTTGCCGGCAGGGTCAGGCTGCCCATGTCAGCTAATCCTCAGCCCTCAGGGAATCACATTGCAGAAAATGGACCTCGCTAAGACAGAATATTCGCCAAGGAAAAAAAGGACACAATGCCATTTGCAGCACCGTAGATGAGTCTCGAGGTAATCACGTGACTTGGAGTAAGTCAGAAAGTGAAAGACACATATCATATCATATCACTTATAGGTGTTACGTATAAATTGATACCAGGGCAGATATTTCCACGGAGAAGGGCAATCACAGATTCATTAAACAAACTTATGGTTCACCAAAGGAAAGGTGTGAGGATTGAATTCATTAAGATTTTGGGGTTAACAGACAGATACAAACACAGTAGACGTATATAATCACCAAAGACCTACGGAGTACCAAGAGAAGACTACTCAACATTCTGTCATAACGTACATGGGAAAAGGATCCCAGGAAGAACAGACATATGTATATGTGTAAAAGAACCACCTCTTGCACACCTACAACAACTAAACGTTGGACTCAAACTTGCTGTAATAAAAAATAAAAAATTAAATTAAAAACACGAACAAGAAGTAGTGAGACAAACTTGAGGGGCTTTCTCCTGGCACATTCCGTTCTACATTCCAATCTAGAACACGACTTCCATTGAGGCTCTGCTGCCCTAGTAACCAGATTTGGTAAGGGAGAACTGCTGCCACCTTGTGGCCGTTTCACACAACTGCAGGTTTAATGCCAGTGCTAAGGGTCAGTGGATATTCCAAATCATTACAGGCCTGTAAATGACACCTGCCCTGAAAACAAATCCTGGGGTCATATATCGACCAAAAAATTCAAAAGACGTCCATATTTCAAAACGACAGTTTCAAGAGGCATATTTCACGCACATTAGTGTTCTGCTTCTTTTGCTTTCTTTCTTTCTTTGTTAAGAAAAACGGGAATGGAGAAAGGCAACCCTCAGAATGGGCGAAAACGTTCACAAACGAATCAATGGACAAAGGTTTAATCTCCAATATATATAAACAGCTCATGCAGCTTAATATTAATAAAACAAACAACCCAATACAAAAATGGGCAGAAGATCTAAAGAGACGTTTCTTCAAAGAAGACACAGAGATGGCCAAGAGGCACATGAAAAGCTGCTCAACATCACTAATTATTAGAGAAATGCAAATCAAAACTACAATGAGGTAAGACCTCACACCTGTTAGAATCGGCATCATCAGATAATCTACAATCAACAAATTCTGGGGAGGGTGTGGACAAAAGGAACCCTCTTCCGCTATTGGTGGGAATGTAAATTGATACAGTCACTATGGAGAACAGTATGGAGGTTCCTTTAAAAAACTAAAAAGAGAATTACCATAGGATCCAGCAATCCCACTTCTGGGCATATACCCAGAGAAAACCATAAATCACAGAGACACATTCACCACAATGTTCATTGCAGCACTATTTACAATAGCCAGGTAATGGAAGCAACCTAAATGCTCACAGACAGACGAATGGATAAAGATGTGGTACATATACAAAATGGAATATTACTCAGCCATAAAAAGGAATGAAACTGGGTCATTTGTAGAGAAGTTGATGGAACTAGAGACTGTCATACAGAGTGAAGTAAGTCAGAAAGAGAAAAACAAATATTGTATATTAATGCCTATATGTGGAACCTAGAAAAATGGTAGAGATGAACTGGTTTGCAGGGCAGAAATAGAGACACAGAGGTAGAGAACAAACGTATGGACACAAAGTGGGGGAAGCCATGGGGTGGTGGTGGTGGGATGAGTTGGGAGATTAGGATTGACCTGTATACATGTCTATGCATAAAATAGATACCTAATAATAACCTACTGTATAAAAAAATAACTAAAATTAAATTTCAAAATTTTAAAAAATAAAATGTAAAAATAAAACAGAAAAAAAGTTCTTCCATTCACACTGATGTATTTATACGAATGAATTATTTCCATGCTTATATCTATAAATACATAAATGAGGAATAAAATCTAACTTGAACCAAAAAAGAAAAAAAAAACTGAACCTAACAGTTATACAGAGGAAAACACTACCAAGGCACTTGCTCCACTGGTAAACAATTCTGAAATTGGTCAGAGGTGGGGAATCATCTCCCATACAGCCAGCAGCCCCGCCCGCCCACGCAAGGAGCATCCTCATTGCAAAGCTGGGAGACCGTGCCAAGGCCTCTGTGAGTAAACGTGAGCTGAGCCCCAGGCCAGATGCTGCTGAACTGTTCCCACCCTTCCCAGGCGAAACACCTGAATATGTACAAGGGCTTGAAAGCCTAGAGGAAGGGCCGTGGAGCCACACCAGCGACAGCACGCAGGCCAACTTGGTGCCTGCAGGTCAGCCAGGATGGTACTGGCCATGGGCGCTCTTCTGGAAGCTTTCTATTGCCCTACCTGAGATACCCCTCTTGTCCCGGCCCCCACTCCTTTTTTTCCTTCCTCACCTCAGCCCGGAGAGATATTCCAGTGGAAGTTATGGGTGACACATCCTCTTCTTTACAGGTGGCAGCCTGGCAACTCCTGCCGAAAGTCCAGCAGAGCCCCACTCACACCGGGCCACCCACAAAGCCGTGGACCCTCACACCCTCCCACCAGCACAGCCCCGAGACTGCTGACGGGGCAGAGAATATGGAGTAAGGCACAGCTGCAGGGGCTATTGCTGCCTGGAGTGCTGTTTATATTGACCTCAACCCAGGCAACCCTGGGGAGGGCTTGCCGGCAGGGTCAGGCTGCCCAGGTCAGCTAATCCTCAGCCCTCAGGGAATCACATTGCAGAATATGGACCTCGCTAAGACAGAATATTCGCCAAGGAAAAAAAGGACACAATGCCATTTGCAGCACCGTAGATGAGTCTCAAGGTAATCACGTGACTTGGAGTAAGTCAGAAAGTGAAAGACACATATCATATCATATCACTTATAGGTGTTACCTATAAATTGATACCAGGGCAGATATTTCCACGGAGAAGGGCAATCACAGATTCATTAAACAAACTTATGGTTCACCAAAGGAAAGGTGTGGGGATTGAATTCATTACGATTTTGGGGTTAACAGACAGATACAAACACAGTAGACGTATATAATCACCAAAGACCTACGGAGTACCAAGAGAAGACTACTCAACATTCTGTCATAACGTACATGGGAAAAGGATCCCAGGAAGAACAGACATATGTATATGTGTAAAAGAACCACCTCTTGCACACCTACAACAAGCTAAACGTTGTACTCAAACTTGCTGTAATAAAAAATAAAAAATTAAATTAAAAACACGAACAAGAAGTAGTGAGACAAACTTGAGAGGCTTTCTCCTGGCACATTCCGTTCTACATTCCAATCTAGAACACGACTTCCATTGAGGCTCTGCTGCCCTAGTAACCAGATTTGGTAAGGGAGAACTGCTGCCACCTTGTGGCCGTTTCACACAACTGCAGGTTTAATGCCAGCGCTAATGGTCAGTGGATATTACAAATCATTACAGGCCTGTAAATGACACCTGCCCTGAAAACAAATCCTGGGGTCATATATCGACCAAAAAATTCAAAAGACGTCCATATTTCAAAACGACAGTTTCAAGAGGCATATTACACGCACATTAGTGTTCTGCTTCTTTTGCTTTCTTTCTTTCTTTGTTAAAAAAAACGGGAATGCAGAAAGGCAACCCTCAGAATGGGCGAAAACGTTCACAAACGAATCAATGGACAAAGGTTTAATCTCCAATATATATAAACAGCTCATGCAGCTTAATATTAATAAAACAAACAACCCAATACAAAAATGGGCAGAAGATCTAAAGAGACGTTTCTTCAAAGAAGACACAGAGATGGCCAAGACGCACATGAAAAGCTGCTCAACATCACTAATTATTAGAGAAATGCAAATCAAAACTACAATGAGGTAAGACCTCACACCTGTTAGAATCGGCATCATCAGATAATCTACAATCAACAAATTCTGGGGACGGTGTGGACAAAAGGAACCCTCTTCCGCTATTGGTGGGAATGTAAATTGATACAGTCACTATGGAGAACAGTATGGAGGTTCCTTTAAAAAACTAAAAAGAGAATTACCATAGGATCCAGCAATCCCACTTCTGGGCATATACCCAGAGAAAACCATAAATCACAAAGACACATTCACCACAATGTTCATTGCAGCACTATTTACAATAGCCAGGTAATGGAAGCAACCTAAATGCCCACAGACAGATGAATGGATAAAGATGTGGTACATATACAAAATGGAATATTACTCAGCAATAAAAAGGAATGAAACTGGGTCATTTGTAGAGAAGTTGATGGATCTAGAGACTGTCATACAGAGTGAAGTAAGCCAGAAAGAGAAAAACAAATATTGTATATTAATGCCTATATGTGGAACCTAGAAAAATGGTAGAGATGAACTGGTTTGCAGGGCAGAAATAGAGACACAGAGGTAGAGAACAAACGTATGGACACAAAGTGGGGGAAGCCATGGGGTGGTGGTGGTGGGATGAGTTGGGAGATTAGGATTGACCTGTATACATGTCTATGCATAAAATAGATAACTAATAATAACCTACTGTATAAAAAATAACTAAAATTAAATTTCAAAATTTAAAAAAATAAAATGTAAAAATAAAACAGAAAAAAAGTTCTTCCATTCACACTGATGTATTTATACGAATGAATTATTTCCATGCTTATATCTATAAATACATAAATGAGGAATAAAATCTAACTTGAACCAAAAAAGAAAAAAAGAAACTGAACCTAACAGTTATACAGAGGAAAACACTACCAAGGCACTTGCTCCAGTGGTAAAGAATTCTGAAATTGGTCAGAGGTGGGGAATCATCTCCCATACAGCCAGCAGCCCCGCCCGCCCACGCAAGGAGCATCCTCATTGCAAAGCTGGGAGACCGTGCCGAGGCCTCTGTGAGTAAACGTGAGCTGAGCCCCAGGCCAGATGCTGCTGAACTGTTCCCACCCTTCCCAGGTGAAACACCTGAATATGTACAAGGGCTTGAAAGCCTAGAGGAAGGGCCGTGGTGCCACACCAGCGACAGCACGCAGACCAACTTGGTGCCTGCAGGTCAGCCAGGATGGTACTGGCCACGGGCGCTCTTCTGGAAGCTTTCTATTGCCCTGCCTGAGATACCCCTCCTGTCCCGGCCCCCACTCCTTTTTTTCCTTCCTCACCTCAGCCCGGAGAGATATTCCAGTGGAAGTTATGGGTGACACATCCTCTTCTTTACAGGTGGCAGCCTGGCAACTCCTGCCGAAAGTCCAGCAGAGCCCCACTCACACCGGGCCACCCACAAAGCCGTGGACCCTCACACCCTCCCACCAGCACAGCCCCGAGACTGCTGACGGGGCAGAGAATATGGAGTCAGGCACAGCTGCAGGGGCTATTGCTGCCTGGAGTGCTGTTTATATTGACCTCAACCCAGGCAACCCTGGGGAGGGCTTGCCGGCAGGGTCAGGCTGCCCAGGTCAGCTAATCCTCAGCCCTCAGGGAATCACATTGCAGAAAATGGACCTCGCTAAGACAGAATATTCGCCAAGGAAAAAAAGGACACAATGCCATTTGCCGCACCGTAGATGAGTCTCGAGGTAATCACGTGACTTGGAGTAAGTCAGAAAGTGAAAGACACATATCATATCATATCACTTATAGGTGTTACCTATAAATTGATACCAGGGCAGATATTTCCACGGAGAAGGGCAATCACAGATTCATTAAACAAACTTATGGTTCACCAAAGGAAAGGTGTGAGGATTGAATTCATTACGATATTGGGGTTAACAGACAGATACAAACACAGTAGACGTATATAATCACCAAAGACC